>NC_079190.1:319712965-320315280 GCF_029499605.1 Hyla sarda | reverse complement strand
CCAGATAAGAGAGTGAGCCAGACAATAGAGCAAGCGAGCGAGCCAGATATGAGGAGTAAGCGAGCGAGCCAGATATGAGAGCAAGCGAGCAAGCCAGATATGAGAGCGAAGCGAGCCAGACATGAGAGCGAGAGCGAGCCAGATATGCGAGCGGAGCGAGCCAGATAAGAGAGCGAACCAGACAAGAGAGCAAGCGAGCGAGCCAGATATGAGAGCGAGCTAGCCAAGGCAGATATAAGAGCGAGCCCAGATAAGAGAGCGAGCCAGACAAGAGAGCAAGCGAGCCGGATATGAGAGCAAGCGAGCCAGCTAGATGTGAGAGCGAGCGAGCCAGGTATGCGAGCGAGCCAGATAAGAGAGCGAGCCAGACGAGAGGCAAGCGAGAAAGCCAGATATGAGAGCGAGCCCAGACATGAGAGCAAGCGAGCGAGCCATATATGAGAGCGAGCGAGCCAGATAAGAGGAGCAAAGCCAGACAAGAGAGCAAGCGTGCGAGCCAGATATGCTAGCGAGCAAGCCAGATAAGAGAGCGAGGTCAGACAAGAAAGCAAGCGAGCGAGCCAGATATGAGAGCAAGCGAGCCAGCCAGATATGAGAGCGAGCAAAGCCAGATAAGAGAGCGAGCAAGACAAGTGAGCAAGCGAGCTAGCCAGATATGAGAGCAAGCGAGCGAGCCAGATTTGAGAGCGAGCAAGCCAGATATGAGAGCGAGCCAGATAAGAGAGCGAGCCAGACAAGAGGAGCAAGCGAGCGAGCCAGATATGAGAGCAAGCGAGCGAGCCGAATATGAGAGCAAGCGAGCAAGCCAGATATGAGAGCGAGCAAGCCCAGATATGAGAGAGCAAAGCGAGCGAGCCAGATATTGCAAACGAGCCATAAAAGAGAGTGAGGACAGACAAGAAAGCAAGCGAGCGAGCCAGATATGAGAGCAAGCGAGCCAGCCAGAAAATGAGAGCAAGCCAGCCATCCAGATGTGAGAAGCGAGCGAGCCAGATAAGAGAACGAGCAAGACAAGAGAGCAAGCGAGCTAGCCAGATATGAGAGCAAGCGAGCGAGCCAGATTTGAGAGTGAGCGAGGCCAGATATGCGAGCGAGCCAGATAAGAGAGCGAGCCAGACCAAGAGAGCAAGCGAGCGAGCCAGACAAGAGAGCAAGCGAGCGAGCCCAGATATGAGAAAAAAGCGAGCGAGCCAGATATGAGAGCAAGCGAGCGAGCCAGATATGAGAGCAAGCGAGCCAGCCAGATATGAGAGCGAGCGAGCCAGATAAGAGAGCGAGCAAGACAAAAGAGGCAAGCGAGCTAGGCCAGATATGAGAGCAAGCGGAGCGAGCCAGATTTGAGAGCGAGCGAGCCAGATATGCGAGCGAGTCAGATAAGAGAGGAGCGAGCCAGGACAAGAGAGCAAGCGAGCGAGCCAGATATGAGGAGCAAGCCAGATATGGGAGAGAGCGAGCCAGACATGAGAGCGAGCGAGTAAGATATGAAAGCGAGCGAGCCAGATATGAGAGCGAAACGAGCCAGAAATGAGAGCAAGCGAGCCAGGCCAGATGTGAGAGCGAGCGAGCCAGATATGCGAGCAAGCCAGATAAGAGAGCGAGCCAGACAAGAGAGCAAGCGAGAAAGGCCAGATATGAGAGCGAGCGAGCCCAGACATGAGAGCAAGCGAGCGAGCCAGATATGAGAGCGAGCGAGCCAGATAAGAGATCAAGCCAGACAAGAGAGCAAGCATGCGAGCCAGATATGCTAGCGAGCTAGCCAGATAAGAGAGCGAGCCAGACAAGAGAGCAAAGCGAAGCGAGCCCAGATGTGAGAGCAAGCTAGCCAGATATGCGAGCGAGCCATAAAAGAGAGCGAGACAGACAAGAGAGCAAGAGAGCAAGCCAGATAAGAGAGCGAGCCAGGACAAGAGAGCAAGCGAGGCCTGATATGAGAGCAAGCCAGATAAGAGAGCGAGCCAGACAAGAGAGCAAGCGAGAAAAGCCCAGATATGAGAGCGAGCGAGCCAGACATGAGAGCAAGCGAGCGAAGCCAGATATGAGAGCGAGCGAGCCAGATAAGAGATCAAGCCAGACAAGAGAGCAAGCATGCGAGCCAGATATGCTAGCGAGCTAGCCAGATAAGAGAGCGAGCCAGACAAGAGAGCAAGCGATCGAGCCAGATGTGAGAGCAAGCTAGCCAGATATGCGAGCGAAGCCATAAAAAGAGAGCGAGGGACAGACAAGAGAGCAAGAGAGCGAGCCAGATAAGAGAGCGAGCCAGACAAGAGAGCAAGCGAGCCTGATATGAGAGGCAAGCGAGCCAGCTAGATGTGAGAGCGAGCGAGCCAGATATGCGAAGCGAGGCCAGATAAGAGAGCGAGCCAGACAAGAGAGCAAGCGAGCGAGCCCAGATATGAGAGCAAGCGAGCGAGCCGGATATGAGAGCAAGCGAGCAAAGCCAGATATGAGAGCAAGCGAGCGAGCCAGATTTGAGAGCGAAGCGAGCCCAGATATGCGAGCGAGCCATAAAAAGAGAGCGAGGACAGGACAAGAGAGCAAGCGAGCCAGATATGAGAGCAAGCGAGCCAGCCAGAAATGAGAGCAAAGCGAGCCAGCCAGATGTGAGAGCGAGCGAGGCCAGATATGCGAGCAAAGCCAGATAAGAGAGCGAGCCAGGACAAGAGAGCAAGCGAGAAAAGCCAGATATGAAAAGCGAGCGAGCCAGGACATGAGAGCAAGCGAGCGAGCCCAGATATGAGAGCGATCGAAGCCAGATAAGAGAGCAAGCGTGCGAGCCAGATATTGCTAGCGAGCAAGCCAGATAAGAGAGCGAGCCAGGACAAGAGAGCAAGCGAGCGAGCCAGATATGCTAGCGAGCAAGCCAGATAAGAGAGCGAGCCAGACAAGAGAGCAAGCGAGCGAGCCAGATTGTGAGAGCGAGGACAGATAAGAGAGCAAGTCAGACAAGAGAGCAAGCGTGCGAGCCAGATATGCTAGCGAGCAAGCCAGATAAGAGAGCGAGCCAGACAAGAGAGCAAGCGAGCGAAGCCAGATATGAGAGCAAGCGAAACCAGCCAGATATGAGAGCGAGCGAGCCAGATATGAGAGCGAGCAAGACAAGAGAGAAAGCGAGCTAGCCCAAATATGAGAGCAAGCGAGCGAGCCAGATTTGAGAGCGAGCGAGCCAGATATGCGAGCGAGCCAGAGAAGAGAGCGAGCCAGACAAGAGAGCAAGCGAGCGAGCCAGATATGAGAAAAAAGCGAGCGAGGCCAGATATGAGAGCAAGCGAGCGAGCCAGATATGAGAGCAAGCGAGCAAGCCAGATATGCGAGCAAAGCGAGCGAGCCAGATTTGAGAGCGAGCGAGCCAGATATGCGAGCGAGCCAGATAAGAGAGTGAGCCAGACAAGAGAGCAAAGCGAGCGAGCCAGATATGAGAGTAAGCGAGCGAGGCCAGATATGAGAGCAAGCGAGCAAAGCCAGATATGAGAGCGAAGCGAGCCAGACATGAGAGCGAGCGAGGCCAGATATGCGAGCGAGCGAGCCAGAAAAAGAGAGCGAGGCCAGACAAGAGAGCAAGCGAGCGAGCCAGATGTGAGAGCAAGCTAGCCAGATATGCGAAGCGAGCCATAAAAGAGAGCAAGGACAGACAAGACAAGGAGCAAGCGAGCGAGCCAGATATGAGAGCGAGCTAGCAAGGCAGATATAAGAGCGAGCCAGATAAGAGGAGCGAGCCAGGACAAGAGAGCAAGCGAGGCCAGATATGATAGCAAGCGAGCCAGCTAGATGTGAGAGCGAGCGAGCCAGGTATGCGAGCGAGCCAGATAAGAGAGCGAGCCCAGACAAGAGAGCATGCGAGGAAAGCCCAAAATATGAGAGCGAAGCCAGACATGAGAGCAAGCGAGCGAGCCAGATAAGAGAGCAAAGCCAGACAAGAGAGCAAAGCGTGCGAGCCAGATATGCTAGCTACCCAAGATAGATAAGAGAGCGAGCCAGGACAAGAGAGCAAGCGAGCGAGCCAGATATGAGAGCAAGCGAGCCAGCCAGATATGAGAGCGAGCGAGCCAGATAAGAGGAGCGAGCAAGACAAGAGAGCAAGCGAAGCTAGCCAGATATGAGAGCAAGCGAGCGAGCCAGAATTGAGAGCGAGCGAGCCAGATATGCGAGCGAGCCAGATAAGAGAGCGAGCCAGACAAGAGAGCAAGCGAGCAAGCCAGATATGCAAGCGAAGCGAGCCGAATATGAGAGCAAGCGAGCAAGCCAGATATGAGAGTGAGCGAGCATGCCAGATATGAGAGCAAAGCGAGGAGCCAGATATGCAAAACGAGCCATAAAAAGAGAGTGAGGACAGACAAGAGAGGAAGCGAGTGAGCCAGATATGAGAGCAAGCGAGCCAGCCAGAAATGAGAGCAAGCAAGCCAGCCAGATGTGAGAGCGAGCAAGCCCAGATATGCGAGCGAGCCAGATATGCGAGCTAGCCAGATAAGAGAGCGAGCCAGACAAAGAGAGGCAAGCGAGGAAAAGCCCAGATATGAGAGCGAGCCAGACATGAGAGCAAGCGAGCGAGCCAGACATGAGAGCAAGCGAGCGAGCCAGATATGAAAGCGAGCGAGCCAGATAAGAGAGCAAGCCAGACAAGAGAGCAAGCGTGCGAGCCAGATATGCTAGCGAGCAAAACCAGATAAGAGAGCGAGCCAGGACAAGAGAGCAAGCGAGCGAGCCAGATATGAGAGCAAGCGAGCCAGCCAGATATGAGAGCGAGCGAGCCAGATAAGAGAGCGAGCAAGACAAGAGAGCAAAGCGAGCTAGCCACATTTGAGAGCAAGCGAGCGAGCCAGATGTGAGAGCGAGCGAGGCAAGATATGAGAGCAAGCGAGGCCAGCCAGAAAATGAGAGCGAGCGAGCCAGATAAGAGAGCGAGCCAGGACAATTAAGCAAGCGAGCGAGCCAGATATGAGAGCAAGTGAGCCAGATATGAGAGCAAAGCGAGCGAGCCAGATATGAGAGCAAGCGAGCCAGCCAGATATGAGAGCGAGCGAGCCAGATAAGAGAGCGAGCAAGGACAAGAGAGCAAAACGAGCTAGCCAGATATGAGAGCAAGCGAGCTAGCCAGATATGAGAGCAAGCAAGCGAGCCAGATTTGAGAGTGAGCGCGCAAAGATATGCGAGCGAGCCCATACAAGAGAGCGAGCCAGACAAAGAGAGCAAGCGAGCGAGCCAGATATGAGAGCAAGCGAGCAAGCTAGATATGAGAGCGAGCGAGCCAGACATGAGATGGAGCGAGTAAAGATATGAGAGCGAGCGAAACCAGATATGCGTGCGAGCAAGCGAGCGAGGCCAGATATGAGAGCGAGCAAGCCAGATATGCGAGCGAGCTATAAAAGAGAGCGAGGACAGAAAAGAGAGCAAAACGAGCGAAACCAGATATGAGAGCAAGCTAGCAAGTCAGATATGAGAGCGAGGCCAGATAAGAGAGCGAGGCCAGACAAGAGAGCAAGCGAGCGAGCCAAATATGAGAGCAAGGGAGCCAGCTAGATGTGAGAGCGAGCGAGCCAGATATATGAGCGAGCCAGATAAGAGAGCGAGCCAGGACAAGAGAGAAAGCGAGCTAGCCAAAATATGAGAGCAAGCGAGCGAGCCAGATATGAGAGCGAGCGAGCCAGATATGCGAGCGAGGCCAGATAAGAGAGCGAGCCAGACAAGAGAGCAAGCGAGCGAGCCAGATATGAGAACAAGCGAGCGAGCCAGATATGAGAGCAAGTGAGCGAGCCAGATATGAGAGCAAGCGAGCAAGCCCAGATATGAGAGCAAGCGGAGCAAGCCAGATATGAGAGCGAGCGAGCCAGACATGAGAGCGAGCGAGCCAGATATGCGAAGCGAGCGAGCCAGATAAGAGAGCGAGCAGACCAAGAGAGGAAAGCGAGCGAGCCAGATGTGAGAGCAAGGGAGCCAGATATGCGAGCGAGCGAGCCAGATAAGAGAGCGATCCAGACAAGAGAGCAAGCGAGCGAGCCCAGATATGAGAGCGAGCTAGCAAGGCAGATATAAGAGCGAGCCAGATAAGAAAGCGAGCCAGACAAGAGAGCAAGCGAGCCATATATGAGAGCAAAGGGAGCCAGCTAGATGGGAGAGCGAGCGAGCAGGTATGAGAGCGAGCCAGATAAGAGAGCGAGCCAGACAAGAGAGCAAGCGAGAAAAGCCAGATATGAGAGCGAAGCGAGCCAGACATGAGAGCAAAGCGAGCGAGCCAGATATGAGAGCGAGCGAGCCAGATAAGAGGACCAAGCCAGGACAAGAGAGCAAGCGTGCGAGCCAGATATGCTAGCGAGCTAGCCAGATAAGAGAGCGAGCCAGACAAGAGAGCAAGCGAGCGAACCCAGATATGAGAGCAAGCGGAGCCAGCCAGATATGAGAGCGAGCGAGCCAGATAAGAGAGCGAGCAAGACAAAGAGAGCGAGCGAGCTAGCCAGATATGAGAGCAAGCGAGCGAGCCAGATAAGAGAGCGAGTGAGCCAGATATGCGAGCGAGCCAGATAAGAGAGCGAGCCAGACAAGAGAGCAAGCAAGCGAGCCAGATATGAGAGCAAGCGAGCAAGCCAGATATGAAAGCAAGCGAGCGAGCCAGATTTGAGAGCGAGCGAGCCAGATATGCGAGCGAGCCATAAAAGAGAGCGAGGACAGGACAAGAGAGCAAGCGAGCGAGCCAGATATGAGAGCGAGCGAGCCAGCAGAAATGAGAGGCAAGCGAGCCAGCCATATGTGAGAGCGAGCGAGCCAGATATGCGAGCAAGCCAGATAAGAGAGCGAGCAGACAAGAGAGCAAGCGAGAAAAGCCAGATATGAGAGCGAGCGAGCCAGGACATGAGACGGAGCGAGTAAGATATGAGAGCGAGCGAACCAGATATGCGTGCGAGCAAGCGAAGCGAAGCCAGATGTGAGAGCGAGCAAGCCAGATATGCGAGCGAGCTATAAAAGAGAGCGAGACAGAAAAGAGAGCAAACGAGCGAAACCAGATATGAGAGCAAGCTAGCAAGCCAGATATGAGAGCGAGCCAGATACGAGAGCGAGCCAGACAAGAGAGCAAGCGAGCTAAATATGAGAGCAAGCGAGCCAGCTAGATGTGAGAGCGAGCGAGCCAGATATATGAGCGAGCCAGATAAGAGAGCGAGCCAGACAAGAGAGCAAGCGAGCGAGCCAGATATGAGAGCAAGCGAGCGAGCCAGATATGAGAGCGAGCGAGCCAGATAAGAGAGCAAGCCAGACAAGAGAGCAAGCGTGCAAGCCAGATATGCTAGCGAGCAAGCCAGATAAGAGAGCGAGCCAGACAAGAGAGCAAGCGAGCGAGCCAGATATGAGAGCAAGCGAACCAGCCAGATATGATAGCGAGCAAAGCCAGATAAGAGAGCGAGCAAGACAAGAGAGAAAGCGAGCTAGCCAAAAAAATGAAGAGCAAGCGAGCGAGCCAGATATGAGAGCGAGCGAGCCAGATATGCGAGCGAGCCAGATAAGAGAGCGAGCAGACAAGAGAGCGAGCCAGACAAGAGAGCAAGCGAGCGAGCCAGATATGAGAAACAAGCGAGCGAGCCAGATATGAGAGCAAGTGAGCGAGCCAGATATGAGAGCAAGCGAGCAAGCCAGATATGAGAGCAAGCGAGCAAGCCAGATATGAGAGCGAGCGAGCCAGACATGAGAGCGAGCGAGACAGATATGCGAAGCGAAGCGAGCAAGATAAGAGAGCGAGCCAGACAAGAGAGCAAAGCGAGCGAGCCAGATGTGAGAGCAAGGGAGCCAAGATATGCGAGCGAGCGAGCCAGATAATAGAGCGAGCCAGACAAGAGAGCAAGCGAGCAAGCCAGATATGAGAGCGAGCTAGCAAGGCAGATATAAGAGCGAGCCAGATAAGAAAGCGAGCCAGACAAGAGAGCAAGCGAGCCAGATATGAGAGCAAGGGAGCCAGCTAGATGTGAGAGCGAGCGAGCCAGGTATGAGAGCGAGCCAGATAAGAGGAGCGAGCCAGACAAGAGAGCAAGCGAGAAAAGCCAGATATGAGAGCGAGCGAGCCAGGACATGAGAGCAAGCGAGCGAGCCCAGATATGAGAGCGAGCGAGCCAGATAAGAGAGCAAGCCAGACAAGAGAGCAAGCGTGCAAGCCAGATATGCTAGCGAGCAAGCCAGATAAGAGAGCGAGCCAGACAAGAGAGGCAAGCGAGCGAGCCAGATATGAGAGCAAGCGAAACCAGCCAGATATGATAGCGAGCAAGCCAGATAAGAGAGCGAGCAAGACAAGAGAGAAAGCGAGCTAGCCAAAAATGAGAGCAAGCGAGCGAGCCAGATATGAGAGCGAGCGAGCCAGATATGCGAGCGAGCCAGATAAGAGAGCGAGGCCAGACAAGAGAGCGAGCCAGACAAGAGAGCAAGCGAGCGAGCCAGATATGAGGAAACAAGCGAGCGAGCCAGATATGAGAGCAAGTGAGCGAGCCAGATATGAGAGCAAGCGAGCAAGCCAGATATGAGAGCAAGCGAGCAAGCCCAGATATGAGAGCGAGCGAGCCAGACATGAGAGCGAGCGAGGACAGATATGCGAGCGAAGCGAGCAAGATAAGAGAGCGAGCCAGACAAGAGAGCAAGCGAGCGAGCCAGATGTGAGAGCAAGGGGAGCCAGATATGCGAGCGAGCGAGCCAGAATATGAGAGCGAGAGAGCCAGACAAGAGAGCAAGCGAGCGACCCAGATATGAGAGCAAGCGAGTAAGCCAGATATGAGAGCAAACGCGAACGATCAAGATAGGAGAGCGAGCAAGCTAGATAAGAGAGCAAGCGAGCGAGCCAGATATGAGAGCAAGCGAGCAAGCCAGATATGGAGAGCAAGCGAGCGATCCAGATATGAGAGCGAGTGAGGCCTGACATGAGAGCAAGCGAGCGAGCCAGATATGTGAGCGAGCGGAGGACATGAGAGCAAGCGAGCGAGCCAGATATGAGAGCTAGCCAGATATGCGAGTGAACCAGATAAGAGAGCGAGCCAGGACAAGAGAGCAAGCGAGCGAGCCAGATATGAGAACAAGCAGAGCACGCCAACCGAGCCCCCCTCGCTTGTTCTCATAATCTGGCTCGCTCGCTTGCTCTCTCTTGTCTGGCTCGCTCTCTTATCTGGTTCACCTCGCATATCTGGCTAGCTCTCATATCTGGCTCGCTCGCTTGCTCTCATGTCTCGCTCGCTCACATAATCTGGCTCGCTCGCTTGCTCTCATGTCAGGCTCACTCGCTCTCATAATCTGGACTCGCTCGCTTGCTCTCATATCTGGGCTTGCTCGCTTGCTCTATATCTGGCTCGCTCGCTTGCTCTTCTTATCTAGCTTGCTCGCTCTCCTATCTTGATCGTTCGCTTGCTCTCATATCTGGCTTACTCGCTTGCTCTCATATCTGGGTCGCTCGCTTGCTCTCTTGTCTGGCTCTCTCGCTCTCATATCTGGCTCGCTCGCTCGCAATATCTGGCTCCCCTTGCTCTCACAATCTGGCTCGCTCGCTTGCTCTCTTGTCTGGCTCGCTCTCTTATCTTGCTCGCTCGCTCGCATATCTGTCTCGCTCGCCTCTCATGTCTGGCTCGCTCGCTCTCATATCTGGCTTGCTCGCTTGCTCTCATATCTGGCTTGCTCGCTTGCTCTCATATCTGGCTCGCCTCACTTGCTCTCATATCTGGCTCGCTCGCTTGTTCTCATATCTGGCTCGCTCGCTTGCTCTCTTGTCTGGCTCGCTCTCTTGTCTGGCTCGCTCTCTTATCTGGCTCGCTCGCATATCTGGCTCGCTCGCTCTCATATACTGGGCTCGCTCGCTTGCTCTCATTTTTGGCTAGCTCGCTTTCTCTCTTGTCTTGCTCGCTCTCTTATCTGGCTTGCTCGCTATCATATCTGGCTGGTTCGCTTGCTCTCATATCTGGCTCGCTCGCTTGCTCTCTTGTCTGGCTCGCTCTCCTTATCTGGCTTGCTCGCTAGCATAATCTGGCTTGCACGCTTGCCTCTTGTCTGGCTTGCTCTCTTATCTGGCTCGCTCGCTCTCATAATCTGGCTCGCTCGCTTGCTCTCATGTCTGGCTCGCTCGCTCTCATATCTGGCTTTCTCGCTTGCTCTCTTGTCTGGCTCGCTCTCTTATCTGGCTCGCTCTCATACCTGGCTCGCTCGCTCTCACATCTAGCTGGCTCCCCTTGCTCTCATATCTGGCTCGCTTGCTCTCTTGTCTGGCTCGCTTTCTTTATCTGGCTCGCTCTTATATCTGCCTTGCTAGCTCGCTCTCCATATCTGGCTTGCTCGCTTGCTCTCTTGTCTGGCTCGCTCTATTATCTGGCTCGCTCGCTCGCATATCTGGCTCCCTTGCTCTCACATCTGGCTCGCTCGCTTGCTCTCTTGTCTGGCTCGCTCTCTTATCTTGCTCGCTCGCCTCGCATATCTGTCTCGCTCGCTCTCATGTCTGGCTCGCTCGCTCTCATATCTGGCTTGCTCGCTTGCTCTCATATCTGGCTTGCTCGCTTGCTCTCATATCTGGCTCGCTCACTTGCTCTCATATTCTGGCTCGCTCGCTTGTTTCTCATATCTGGCTCGCTCGCTTGCTCTCTTGTCTGGCTCGCTCTCTCTTGTCTGGCTCGCTCTCTCTTATCTGGCTCGCTCGCATATCTGGCTCGCTCGCTCTCATATCTGGCTCGCTCGCTTGCTCTCATTTTTGGCTAGCTCGCTTTCTCTCTTGTCTTGCTCGCTCTCTTATCTGGCTTGCTCGCTATCATATCTGGCTGGTTCGCTTGCTCTCATATATCTGGCTCGCTCGCTTGCTCTCTTGTCTGGCTCGCTCTCTTATCTGGCTTGCTCGCTAGCATATCTGGCTTGCACGCTTGCTCTCTTGTCTGGCTTGCTCTCTTATCTGGCTCGCTCGCTCTCATATCTGGCTCGCTCGCTTGCTCTCATATCTGGCTCGCTCGCTTGCTCTCTTGTCTGGCTCGCTCTCTTATCTGGCTCGCCTCATATATCTGGCTCGCTCGCTCTCACATCTAGCTGGCTCGCTTGCTCTCATATTTAGCTCGCTTGCTCTCTTGTCTGGCTCGCTCTCGTATCTGGCTCGCTCTCATATCTGGCTTGCTAGCTTGCTCTCATATCTGGTTCGCTCGTTTGCTCTCTTTTCTGTCTCGCCTCTCTTTTATAGCTCGCTCGCATATCTGGCTTGCTCGCTCTCAACATCTGGCTCGCTCGCTTGCTCGCACGCATATCTGGTTCGCTCGCTCTCATATCTTACTCGCTCCGTCTCATGTCTGGCTCGCTCGCTCTCATATCTGGCTTTCTCGCTTGCTCTCTTGTCTGGCTCGCTCTCTTATCTGGCTTGCTCGCATATCTGGCTCGCTCGCTCTCACATATGGCTGGCTCGCTTGCTCTCATTTCTGGCTGGCTCGCTCGCTCTCATATCTGGCTCGCTCGCTTGCTCTCTTGTCTGTTCTCGCTCTCTTTTATGGCTCGCTCGCATATCTGGCTCGCTCGCTCTCAAAATCTGGCTCGCTCGCTTGCTTTCATATCTGGCTTGCTCGCTTGCTCTCATATCTGGCTCGCTTGCTTGCTCTCTTGTCTGGCTCGCCTCTCTTATCTGGCTCGCTCGCATATCTGGCTCACTCGCTCTCTTATCTGGCTCGCTCGCTTGCTTCATATCTGGCTAGCTCGCTCGCCTCTCTTGTCTTGCTCGCTCTCTTATCTGGCTCGCTCGCTCTCATATCTGGCTGGCTCGCTTGCTCTCATATCTGGTTCGCTCGCTTGCTCTCTTGTCTGGCTCGCTCTCTTATCTGGCTAGCTCGCTAGCATATCTGGCTCGCACGCTTGCTCTCTTGTCTGGCTTGGTCCTTTATCTGGCTCGCTCGCTCTCATATCTGGCTCGCTCGCTTGCTCTCATGTCTGGCTCGCTCGCTCTCATATCTGGCTTTCTCGCTTGCTCTCTTGTCTGGCTCGCTCTCTTATCTGGCTCGCTCTCATACCTGGCTCGCTCGCTCTCCCATCTAGCTGGCTCCCTTGCTCTCATATATGGCTCGCTTGCTCTCTTGTCTGGCTCGCTTTCTTATCTGGCTCGCTCTTATATTCTGCCTTGCTAGCTCGCTCTCATATCTGGCTCGCTCGCTTGCTCTCTTGTCTGGATCGCTCTTCTTATCTGGCTCGCTCGCTCGCATATCTGGCTCCCTTGCTCTCACATCTGGCTCGCTCGCTTCCTCTCTTGTCTGGCTCGCTCTTTATCTGGCTCGCTCGCTCGCATATCTGGCTCGCTCGCTCTCATGTCTGGGCTCGCTCGCTCTCATATCTGGCTTGCTCGCTTGCTCTCATATCTGGCTTGCTCGCTTGCTCTCATATCTGGCTCGCCTCACTTGCTCTCATATCTGGCTCGCTCGCTTGTTCTCATATCTGGCTCGCTCGCTTGCTCTCTTGTCTGGCCTCGCTCTCTTATCTGGCTCGCTCGCAATATCTGGCTCGCTCGCTCTCATATCTGGCTCGCTCGCTTGCTCTCATATTTGGCTAGCTCGCTTTCTCTCTTGTCTGGCTCGCTCTCTTATCTGGCTCGCTTCAATATATCTGGCTCGCTCGCTCTCACATCTAGCTGGCTCCCTTGCTCTCATATTTGGCTCGCTCGCTTGCTCTCTTGTCTGGCTCGCTCTCTTATCTGGCTCGCTCTCATATCTGACTTGCTAGCTTGCTCTCATATCTGGTTTCGCTCGTTTGCCTCTCTTTTCTGTCTCGCTTCTCTTTTATAGCTCGCTCGCATATCTGGCTTGCTCGCTCTCATATCTGGCTCGCTCGCTTGCTCGCACGCATAATCTGGTTCGCTCGCTCTCATATCTTACTCGCTCCATCTCATGTCTGGCTCGCTCGCTCTCATATCTAGCTTGCTCGCTTGCTCTCATATCTGGCTCGCCTCGCTTGCTCTCTTGTCTGGCTCGCTCTCTTGTATGGCTCGCTCGCATATCTTGCGCGCTCACTCTCAAATCTGGCTCGCTTGCTTGCTCTCATATCTGGCTAGCTCGCTTGCTCTCATATCTGGCTAGCTCGTTTGCTCTCTTGTCTTGCTCGCTCTTCTTATCTGGCTCGCTCGCTCTCATATCTGGCTGGCTCGCTTGCTCTCATATCTGGCTCGCTCGCTTGCTCTCATATCTGGCTCACTTGCTCTCATATCTGGCTCGCTCGCTTGCTTAATTGTCTGGCTCGCTCTCTTATCTGGCTCGCTCGCTCTCATTTCTGGCTGGCTCGCTTGCTCTCATATCTTGCTCGCTCGCTCTCACATCTGGCTCGCTCGCTTGCTCTCAAATGTGGCTAGCTCGCTTGCTCTCTTGTCTTGCTCGCTCTCTTATCTGGCTCGCTCGCTCTCATATCTGGCTGGCTCGCTTGCTCTCATATCTGGCTCGCTCGCTTGCTCTCTTGTCTGGGCTCGCTCTCTTATCTGGTTTGCTCGCTAGCATATCTGGCTCGCACGCTTGCTCTCTTGTCTGGCTTGCTCTCTTATCTGGCTCGCTCGCTTTCATATTCTGGCTCGCTCGCTTGCTCTCATGTCTGGCTCGCTCGCTTGCTCTCATGTCTGGCTCGCTCTCATATCTGGGCTTTCTCGCTTGCCTCTCTTGTCTGGCTCGCTCTCTTATCTGGCTAGCTCGCATATTCTGGCTCGCTCGCATATCTGGCTTGCTCGCTCTCACATCTGGCTGGCTTGCTTGCTCTCATTTCTGGCTGGCTCGCTTGCTCTCATATCTGGCTCACTCGCTTCCTCTCTTGTCTGTCTCACTCTCTTTTATGGCTCGTTTGCATATTCTGGCTCGCTCGCTTGCTCTCATATCTGGCATGCTCGCTCACTCTCATATCTGGCTTGCTCGCTTGCTCTCATATTCGGCTCGCTCGCTTGCATATTCTGGCTTGCTCGCTTGCTCTCTTGTCTGGCTCGCTCTCTTATCTGGCCTCGCTCGCATATCTGGCTCGCTCGCTCTCAATTCTGGCTCGCTCGCTTGCTCTCATATCTGGCTAGCTCGCTTGCTCTCTTGTCTTGCTCGCTCTCTTATCTGGCTCGCTCGCTCTCATATCTGGCTGGCTCGCTTGCTCTCATATCTGGCTCGCTCGCTTGCTCTTGTCTGGCTCGCTCTCTTATCTATCTTGGTAGCTAGCATATCTGGCTCGCACGCTTGCTCTCTTGTCTGGCTTGCTCTCTCTTTTGCTCTCTTATCTGGCTCGCTCGCTTGCTCTCATGTCTGGCTCGCTCTCATATTTGGCTTTCTCGCATGCTCTCTTGTCTGGCTCGCTCTCTTATCTGGCTCGCTCGCATACCTGGCTCGCTCGCTCTCACATCTAGCTGGCTCGCTTGCTATCATATCTGGCTCGCTTGCTCTCTTGTCTGGCTCGCTCTCTTATCTGGCTCGCTCTTATATCTGCCTTGCTAGCTCGCTCTCATATCTGGCTCGCTCGCTTGCTCTCTTGTCTGTCTTGCTCTCTTTTATGGCTCGCTCGCATATCTGGCTAGCTTGCTCTCACATCTGGCTCGCTCGCTTGCTCTCTTGTCTGGCTCGCTCTCTTTTCTGGCTCGCTCGCTCGCATATCTGGCTCGCTCGCTCTCATGTCTGGCTCGCTTCGCTCTCATATCTGGCTTGCTCGCTTGCTCTCATATCTGGCTCGCTCGCTTACTCTCATATCTGGCTCGCTCGCTTGCTCTCTTGTCTGGCTCACTCTCTTATCTGGCTCGCTCGCATATCTGGCTCGCTCGCTCTCAAATCTGGCTCGCTCGCTTGCTCGCATATCTGGCTTGCTCGCTTGCTCTCATATCTGGCTCGCTCGCTTGCTCTCATATCTGGCTCGCTCGCTTTTTCTCATATCTGGCTCGCTCGCTTGCTCTCTTGTCTGGCTCGCTCTCTTCTCTGGCTCGCTCGCATATCTGGCTCGCTCGCTCTCAAATCTGGCTCGCTCGCTTGCTCTCATATTTGGCTAGCTCGCTTTCTCTCTTGTCTTGCTCGCTCTCATATCTGGCTCGCTCGCTCTCATATCTGGCTGGTTCGCTTGCTCTCATATCTGGCTCGCTCGCTTGCTCTCTTGTCTGGCTCGCTCTCTTATCTGGCTTGCTCGCTAGCATATCTGGCTCGCACGCTTGCTCTCTTGTCTGACTTGCTCTCTTATCTGTCTCGCTCTCACATCTGGCTCGCTCGCTTGCTCTCTTGTCTGGCTCGCTCTCTTATCTGGCTTGCTCGCTAGCATATCTGGCTCGCTCGCTTGCTCTCTTGTCTGGCTCGCTCTCTTATCTGGCTTGCTCGCTAGCATATCTGGCTCGCACGCTTGCTCTCTTATCTGGCTCGATCGCTCTCATATCTGGCTCGCTCGCTTGCTCTCATGTCTGGCTCGCTCGCTTTCATATCTGGCTTTCTCGCTTGCTCTCTTGTCTGGCTCGCTCTCTTATCTGGCTTGCTCGCATATCTGGCTCGCTCGCTCTCACATCTGGCTGGCTCGCTTGCTCTCATTTCTGGCTGGCTCGCTTGCTCTCATATCTGGCTCGCTTGCTCTCTTGTCTGTCTCGCTCTCTTTTATGGCTCGCTCGCATATCTGGCTCGCTCGCTCTCAAATCTGGCTCGCTCGCTTGCTCTCATATCTGGCTTGCTCGCTTGCTCTCATATCCGGCTCGCTCGCTTGCTCTCATATCTGGCTCGCTCGCTTGCTCTCTTGTCTGGCTCGCTCTCTTATCTGGCTCGCTCGCATATCTGGCTCGCTCGCTCTCACATCTAGCTGGCTCGCTTGCTCTCATATCAGGCTCGCTTGCTCTCTTGTCTGGCTCGCTCTCTTATCTGGCTCGCTCTCTTGCTCTCTTGTCTGTCTCGCTCTCTTTTATGGCTCGCTCGCATATCTGGCTAGCTTGCTCTCACATCTGGCTCGATCGCTTGCTCTCTTGTCTGGCTCGCTCTCTTATCTGGCTAGCTCGCTAGCATATCTGGCTCGCATGCTTGCTCTCTTGTCTGGCTTGATCTCTTATCTGGCTCGCTCGCTCTCATATCTGGCTCGCTCGCTTGCTCTCATGTCTGGCTCGCTCGCTCTCATATCTGGCTTTCTCGCTTGCTCTCTTGTCTGGCTCGCTCTCTTATCTGGCTTGCTCTCATATCAGGCTCGCTTGCTCTCTTGTCTGGCTCGCTCTCTTATCTGGCTTGCTCTCTTGCTCTCTTGTCTGTCTCGCTCTCTTTTATGGCTCGCTCGCATATCTGGCTAGCTTGCTCTCACATCTGGCTCGCTCGCTTGCTCTCTTGTCTGGCTCGCTCTCTTATCTGGCTAGCTCGCTAGCATATCTGGCTCGCATGCTTGCTCTCTTGTCTGGCTTGATCTCTTATCTGGCTCGCTCGCTCTCATATCTGGCTCGCTCGCTTGCTCTCATGTCTGGCTCGCTCGCTCTCATATCTGGCTTTCTCGCTTGCTCTCTTGTCTGGCTCGCTCTCTTATCTGGCTTGCTCGCATATCTGGCTCGCTCGCTCTCACATCTGGCTGGCTCGCTTGCTCTCATTTCTGGCTCGTTCGCTCTCATATCTGGCTCGCTCGCTTTCATATCTTACTCGCTCGCTCTCATGTCTGGCTCGCTCTCTCCCATATCTGGCTTGCTCTCATATCTGGCTCGCTCGCTTGCTCTCTTGTCTGGCTCGCTCTCTTATCTGACTCGCTCGCATATCTGGCTCGCTCGCTCTCAAATCTGGCTCGCTCGCTTGCTCTCATATCTGGCTAGCTCGCTTGCTCTTTTGTCTTGCTCGCTCTCTTATCTGGCTCGCTCGCTCTCATATCTGGCTGGCTCGCTTGCTCTCATATCTGGCTCGCTCGCTTGCTCTCATATCTGGCTCGCTCGCTTTTTCTCATATCTGGCTCGCTCGCTTGCTCTCTTGTCTGGCTCGCTCGCTTGCTCTCTTGTCTGGCTCGCTCTCTTATCTGGCTCGCTCGCATATCTGGCTCGCTCACTCTCAAATCTGGCTCGCTCGCTTGCTCTCATATCTGGCTAGCTCGCTTGCTCTCTTGTCTTGCTCGTTCTCTTATCTGGCTCGCTCGCTCTCACATCTGGATGGCTGGCTTGCTCTCATTTCTGGCTGGCTCGCTTGCTCTCATATCTGGCTCGCTCGCTTGCTTTCTTGTCTGTCTCACTCTCTTTTATGGCTCGTTTGCATATCTGGCTCGCTCGCTTGCTCTCATATCTGGCTTGCTCGCTCTCATATCTGGCTTGCTCGCTTGCTCTCATATTCGGCTCGCTCGCTTGCTCTCATATCTGGCTCGCTCGCTTGCTCTCTTGTCTGGCTCGCTCTCTTATCTGGCTCGCTCTCATATCTGGCTTGCTCGCTCTCAAATCTGGCTCGCTCGCTTGCTCTCATATCTGGCTAGCTCGCTTGCTCACTTGTCTTGCTCGCTCTCTTATCTGGCTTGCTCGCTCTCATATCTGGCTGGCTCGCTTGCTCTCATATCTGGCTCGCTCGCTTGCTTTCTTGTCTGACTCGCTCTCTTATCTGGCTTGCTCGCTAGCATATCTGGCTCGCACGCTTGCTCTCTTGTCTGGCTTGCTCTCTTATCTGGCTCGCTCGCTCTCATATATGGCTCGCTCGCTTGCTCTCATGTCTGGCTCGCTCTCATATCTGGCTTTCTCGCTTGCTCTCGTCTGGCTCGCTCTCTTATCTGGCTCGCTCGCATACCTGGCTCGCTCGCTCTCACATCTAGCTGGCTCGCTTGCTCTCATATCCGGCTCGCTTGCTCTCTTGTCTGGCTCGCTCTCTTATCTGGCTCGCTCTTATATCTGCCTTGCTAGCTCGCTCTCATATCTGGCTCGCTCGCTTGCTCTCTTGTCTGGTTCGCTCTCTTATCTGGCTCGCTCGCTCGCATATCTGGCTCGCTCGCTCTCATGTCTGGCTCGCTTCGCTCTCATATCTGGCTTGCTCGCTTGCTCTCATATCTGGCTCGCTCGCTTACTCTCATATCTGGCTCGCTCGCTTGCTCTATTGTCTGGCTCACTCTCTTATCTGGCTCGCTCGCATATCTGGCTCGCTCGCTCTCAAATCTGGTTCGCTCGCTTGCTCTCATATCTGGCTTGCTCGCTTGCTCTCATATCTGGCTCGTTCGCTTGCTCTCATATCTGGCTCGCTCGCTTTTTCTCATATCTGGCTCGCTCGCTTGCTCTCTTGTCTGGCTCGCTCGCATATCTGGCTCGCTCGCTCTCAAATCTGGCTCGCTCGCTTGCTCTCATATTTGGCTAGCTCGCTTTCTCTCTTGTCTTGCTCGCTCTCATATCTGGCTCGCTCGCTCTCATATCTGGCTGGTTCGCTTGCTCTCATATCTGGCTCGCTCGCTTGCTCTCTTGTCTGGCTCACTCTCTTATCTGGCTTGCTCGCTAGCATATCTGGCTCGCACGCTTGCTCTCTTGTCTGGCTTGCTCTCTTATCTGTCTCGCTCTCACATCTGGCTCGCTCGCTTGCTCTCATATCTGGCTCGCTCGCTTGCTCTCTTGTCTGGCTCGCTCTCTTATCTAGCTTGCTCGCTAGCATATCTGGCTCGCACGCTTGCTCTCTTATCTGGCTCGATCGCTCTCATATCTGGCTCGCTCGCTTGCTCTCATGTCTGGCTCGCTCGTTCTCATATCTGGCTTTCTCGCTTGCTCTCTTGTCTGGCTCGCTCTCTTATCTGGCTTGCTCGCATATCTGGCTCGCTCGCTCTCACATCTGACTGGCTCGCTTGCTCTCATTTCTGGCTGGCTCGCTTGCTCTCATATCTGGCTCGCTCGCTTGCTCTCTTGTCTGTCTCGCTCTCTTTTATGGCCCGCTCGCATATCTGGCTCGCTCGCTCTCAAATCTGGCTCGCTCGCTTGCTCTCATATCTGGCTTGCTCGCTTGCTCTCATATCCGGCTCGCTCGCTTGCTCTCATATCTGGCTCGCTCGCTTGCTCTCTTGTCTGGCTCACTCGCTTATCTGGCTCGCTCTCATATCTGGCTCGCTCGCTCTCACATCTAACTGGCTCGCTTGTTCTCATATCTGGCTCGCTCGCTTGCTCTCTTGTCTGGCTCGCTCTCTTATCTGGTTCACTCGCATATCTGGCTAGCTCTCATATCTGGCTCGCTCGCTTGCTCTCATGTCTCGCTCGCTCACATATCTGGCTCGCTCGCTTGCTCTCATGTCAGGCTCACTCGCTCTCATATCTGGATCGCTCGCTTGCTCTCATATCTGGCTTGCTCGCTTGCTCTCATATCTGGCTCGCTCGCTTGCTCTCTTATCTAGCTTGCTCGCTCTCCTATCTTGATCGTTCGCTTGCTCTCATATCTGGCTTACTCGCTTGCTCTCATATCTGGGTCGCTCGCTTGCTCTCTTGTCTGGCTCTCTCGCTCTCATATCTGGCTCGCTTGCTCACATATCTGGCTCGCTCGCTATTATATCTGGCTCGCACACTTGCTCTCATGTCTGGCTTGCTCGTTCTCATATCTGGCTCGCTCGCTTGCTCTCATGTCTGACTCGCTCCCTCTCATATCCGGCTCGCTCGCTTGCTCTCTTGTCTGGTTGGCTCTCTTATCTGGCTCGCTCTCATATCTGGCTCGCTCTCATATCTGGCTCGCTCGCTTGCGCTCATGTCAGGCTCGCTCGCTCTCATGTCTGGCTCGCTGGCTCTCATATCTGGCTCGCTCGCTTGCTCTCATGTCTGGCTCGCTCACTCTCATATCTGGTTCGCTCGCTTGCTCTCTTGTCTGGCTCGCTCTCTTATATGGCTCACTCGCATATCTGGCTCACTCGCTTGCTCTCATATCTGGCTCGCTCGCTTGCGCTCTTGTCTGGCTCGCTTGCTCTCATGTCTGGCTCGCTCGCTCTCATATCTGGCTCGCTCGCTTGCTCTTATGGCTGGCTCGCTCGCTCTCATATCTGGCTCGCTTGCTTGCTCTCATGTCTGGCTCGCTCCCTCTCATATCCGGCTTGCTCGCTTGCTCTCTTGTCTGGTTCACTCTCTTATCTGGCTCGCTCTCATATCTGTCTCGCTCGCTTGCACTCATGTCTGGCTCGCTCGCTCTCATGTATGGCTCGCTCGCTCTCATGTCTGGCTCGCTCGCTCTCATATCTGGATCGCTCGCTTGCTCTCATATCTGGCTTGCTCGCTTGCTCTCATATCTGGCTCGCTCGCTTGCTCTCTTATCTAGCTTGCTCGCTCTCATATCTTGATCGTTCGCTTGCTCTCATATCTGGCTTACTCGCTTGCTCTCATATCTGGTTCGCTCGCTTGCTCTCTTGTCTGGCTCGCTCTCTTATATGGCTCACTCGCATATCTGGCTCACTCGCTTGCTCTCATATCTGGCTCGCTCGCTTGCGCTCTTGTCTGGCTCGCTTGCTCTCATGTCTGGCTCGCTCGCTCTCATATCTGGCTCGCTCGCTTGCTCTTATGGCTGGCTCGCTCGCTCTCATATCTGGCTCGCTTGCTTGCTCTCATGTCTGGCTCGCTCCCTCTCATATCCGGCTTGCTCTCTTGCTCTCTTGTCTGGTTCACTCTCTTATCTGGCTCGCTCTCATATCTGTCTCGCTCGCTTGCACTCATGTCTGGCTCGCTCGCTCTCATGTATGGCTCGCTCGCTCTCATGTCTGGCTCGCTCGCTCTCATATCTGGATCGCTCGCTTGCTCTCATATCTGGCTTGCTCGCTTGCTCTCATATCTGGCTCGCTCGCTTGCTCTCTTATCTAGCTTGCTCGCTCTCATATCTTGATCGTTCGCTTGCTCTCATATCTGGCTTACTCGCTTGCTCTCATATCTGGGTCGCTCGCTTGCTCTCTTGTCTGGCTCTCTCGCTCTCATATCTGGGTCGCTTGCTCACATATCTGGCTCGCTCGCTATTATATCTGGCTCGCACACTTGCTCTCATGTCTGGCTTGCTCGTTCTCATATCTGGCTCGCTCGCTTGCTCTCATGTCTGACTCACTCCCTCTCATATCCGGCTCGCTCACTTGCTCTCTTGTCTGGTTGGCTCTCTTATCTGGCTCACTCTCATATCTGGCTCGCTCGCTTGCGCTCATGTAAGGCTCGCTCGCTCTCATATATCGCTCGCTCGCTCTCATGTCTGGCTCGCTGGCTCTCATATCTGGCTCGCTCGCTTGCTCTCATGTCTGGCTCGCTCACTCTCATATCTGGTTCGCTCGCTTGCTCTCTTGTCTGGCTCGCTCTCTTATATGGCTCACTCGCATATCTGGCTCACTCGCTTGCTCTCATATCTGGCTCGCTCGCTTGCGCTCTTGTCTGGCTCGCTTGCTCTCATGTCTGGCTCGCTCGCTCTCATATCTGGCTCGCTCGCTTGCTCTTATGGCTGGCTGGCTCGCTCTCATATCTGGCTCGCTTGCTTGCTCTCATGTCTGGCTCGCTCCCTCTCATATCCGGCTTGCTCGCTTGCTCTCTTGTCTGGTTCACTCTCTTATCTGGCTCGCTCTCATATCTGTCTCGCTCGCTTGCACTCATGTCTGGCTCGCTCGCTCTCATGTATGGCTCGCTCGCTCTCATGTCTGGCTCGCTCGCTCTCATATCTGGCTCGCTCGCTTGCTCTCATGTCTGGCTTGCTCGCTCTCATATCTGGCTCGCTCGCTTGCTCCCATGTCTGGCTCACTCGCTCTCATATCTGGCTCGCTCGCTTGCTCTCTTGTCTGGCTCGTTCTCTTATATGGCTCACTCGCTAGCATATCTGGCTCACTCTCTTGCTCTCATATCTATCACGCTCGCTTGCGCTCTTGTCTGGCTCGCTCTCTTATCTGGCTCGCTCGCTCTCATATCTGGCTTGCCTGCTTGCTCTCATATATGGCTTGCTCGCTTGCTCTCATATCTGGCTCGCTCTCTTATCTGGCTCGCTCGCTCTCGTATCTGGCTTGCCCGCTTGCTCTCATATCTGGCTGGCTCGCTTGTTTTCATATCTGGCTCGCTCGCTTGCTCTCTGGTCTGTCTCGTTCACTTTTATGGCTCGCTCTCATATCTGGCTTGCTCGCTCTAACATCTGGCTCGCTCGCTTGCTCTCATATCTGGCTCGCTCGCTTGCTCTCATATCTGGCTCGCTCTCTTATCTGGTTCACTCTCTTATCTGGCTCGCTCTCATATCTGTCTCGCTCGCTTGCACTCATGTCTGGCTCGCTCGCTCTCATGTATGGCTCGCTCGCTCTCATGTCTGGCTCGCTCGCTCTCATATCTGGCTCGCTCGCTTGCTCTCATGTCTGGCTTGCTCGCTCTCATATCTGGCTCGCTCGCTTGCTCCCATGTCTGGCTCACTCGCTCTCATATCTGGCTCGCTCGCTTGCTCTCTTGTCTGGCTCGTTCTCTTATATGGCTCACTTGCTAGCATATCTGGCTCACTCTCTTGCTCTCATATCTATCACGCTCGCTTGCGCTCTTGTCTGGCTCGCTCTCTTATCTGGCTCGCTCGCTCTCATATCTGGCTTGCCTGCTTGCTCTCATATATGGCTTGCTCGCTTGCTCTCATATCTGGCTCGCTCTCTTATCTGGCTCGCTCGCTCTCGTATCTGGCTTGCCCGCTTGCTCTCATATCTGGCTGGCTCGCTTGTTCTCATATCTGGCTCGCTCGCTTGCTCTCTGGTCTGTCTCGTTCACTTTTATGGCTCGCTCTCATATCTGGCTTGCTCGCTCTAACATCTGGCTCGCTCGCTTGCTCTCATATCTGGCTCGCTCGCTTGCTCTCATATCTGGCTCGCTCTCTTATCTGGTTTGCTCGCATATCTGGCTTGCTCGCTCTCACATCTGGCTCGCTCGCTTGCTCTCATATCTTGCTCACTCGCTTGCTCTCTTGTCTGGCTCGATCTCTTATCTGGCTCGCTCTCACATCTGGCTCGCTCGCTCTCATATCTGGCTTGCTCGCTTGCTCTCTTGTCTGGCTTGCTCCCTTATCTGGCTCACTCGCTCTCATATCTGGCTCGCTCGCTTGCTCTCATGTCTGGCTCGCTCACTCTCATATCTGGCTCGCTCACTTGCTCTCATGTCTGGCTCACTCGCTCTCATATCTGGCTCGCTCGCTTGCTCTGTTGTCTGGCTCGCTCACTTATATGGCTCACTCGCTCGCATATCTGGCTCACTCGCTTGCTCTCATATCTGGCTCGCTCGCTTATCTGGCACACTCACTCTCACATCTGGCTCGCTCGCTTGCTCTCTTGTCTGGCTCGCTCTCTTATCTGGCTCGCTCTCATATCTGGCTCGCTCGCTTGCTCTCTTGTCTGGCTCGCTCTCCTATATGGCTCGCTCGCTCGCTTATCTGGCTCACTCGCTTGCTCTAATATCTGGCTCGCTCACTTGCTCTCATATCTGGCTCGCTCGCTTTCATATCTGGCTCGCTCGCTTGCTCTCATGTCTGGCTCGCTTGCTCACATATCTGGCTTGCTCGCTTGCTCTCATGTCTGGCTCGCTCGCTCTCATATCTGTCTCGCTCGCTTGCTCTCTTGTCTGGTTCGCTCTCTTATCTGGCACGCTCTCATATCTGGCTTGCTCGCTTGCTCTCATATCTGGGTCGCTTGCTCTCATTTCTGGCTCGCTCTCTTGCTCTCATATCTGTCTCGCTCGCTTCTCTTTTGTCTGGTTCGCTCTCTTATCTGGCACGCTCTCATATCTGGCTTGCTCGCTTGCTCTCATTTCTGGCTCGCTCTCTTGCTCTCATATCTGTCTCGCTCGCTTGCTGTCTTGTCTGGCATGCTCTCTTGCTCTCATATCTGGCTCGCTCGCTTGCTCTCATATCTGGCTCGCTTGCTTGCTCTCTTGTCTGGCTCACTCTCTTATCTGGTTCACTCGCATATCTGGCTAGCTCGCTCTCATTTCTGGCTCGCTCGCTTGCTCTCATGTCTCGCTCGCTCGCTCACATATCTGGCTTGCTCGCTTGCTCTCATGTCTGGCTCGCTCGCTCTCATATCTTGCTTGCTCGCTTGCTCTCATATCTGGTTCGCTCGCTTGCTCTCATTTCTGGCTCGCTCTCATATCTGGCTCGCTCGCTTGCTGTCTTGTCTGGCATGCTCTCTTGCTCTCAAATCTGGCTCGCTCGCTTGCTCTCATATCTGGCTCGCTCGCTTGCTCTCTTGTCTGGCTCGCTCTCTTATCTGGTTCACTCGCATATCTGGCTAGCTCGCTCTCATATCTGGCTCGCTCGCTTGCTCACATGTCTCGCTCGCTCACATATCTGGCTCGCTCGCTTGCTCTCATGTCAGGCTCGCTCGCTCTCATATCTGGATCGCTCGCTTGCTCTCATATCTGGCTTGCTCGCTTGCTCTCATATCTGGCTCCCTCGCTTGCTCTCTTATCTGGCTTGCTCGCTCTCATATCTGGATCGTTTGCATGCTCTCATATCTGGCTTACTCGCTTGCTCTCATATCTGGCCCGCTCGCTTGCTCTCTTGTCTGACTCTCTCGCTCTCATATCTGGCTCGCATATCTAGCTCGCTCGCTATAATATCTGGCTCGCTCACTTGCTCTCATGTCTGGCTCGCTCGCTCTCATATCTGGCTCGCTCGCTTGCTCTCATGTCTGGCTTGCTCGCTCTCATATCTGGCTCGCTCGCTTGCTCTCATGTCTGGCTCGCTCACTCTCATATCTGGTTCACTCGCTTGCTCTCATGTCTGGCTCACTCGCTCTCATATCTGGCTCGCTCGCTTGCTCTCTTGTCTGGCTCGTTCTCTTATATGGCTCGCTCGCTAGCATATCTGGCTCACTGTCTTGCTCTCATATCTATCACGCTCGCTTGCGCTCTTGTCTGGCTCGCTCTCTTATCTGGCTCGCTCGCTCTCATATCTGGCTTGCCCGCTTGCTCTCATATATGGCTTGCCCGCTTGCTCTCATATCTGGCTGGCTCGCTTGTTCTCATATCTGGCTCGCTCGCTTGCTCTCTGGTCTGTCTCGCTCTCTTATATGGCTCGCTCTCATATCTGGCTTGCTCGCTCTCACATCTGGCTCGCTCGCTTGCTCTCATATCTGGCTCGCTCTCTTATCTGGTTTGCTCGCATATCTGGCTCGCTCGCTCTCACATCTGGCTCGCTCGCTTGCTCTCATATCTTGCTCGCTCGCTTGCTCTCTTGTCTGGATCGATCTCTTATCTGGCTCGCTCTCACATCTGGCTCGCTCGCTTGCTCTCATATCTGGCTCGCTCGCCTGCTCTCTTGTCTGGCTTGCTCCCTTATCTTGCTCGCTCGCTCTCATATCTGGTTCGCTCGCTTGCTCTCATGTCTGGCTTGCTCACTCTCATATCTGGCTCGCTCACTTGCTCTCATGTCTGGCTCACTCGCTCTCATATCTTGCTCGCTCGCTTGCTCTGTTGTCTGGCTCGCTCACTTATATGGCTCACTCGCATATCTGGCTCACTCGCTTGCTCTCATATCTGGCTCGCTCGCTAGCGCTCTTGTCTGGCTCGCTCTCTTATCTGGCTCGCCCGCATATCTGGCTCACTCACTCTCACATCTGGCTCGCTCGCTTGCTCTCATGTCTGGCTTGCTCGCTCTCATATCTGGATCGCTCACTTGCTCTCACATCTGGCTCATTCGCTTGCTCTCATGTCTGGCTCGCTCTCATATCTGGATGGCTCGATTGCTCTCATATCTGGCTCGCTCGCTCTCATATCTGGCTCGCTGCCTCTCATATCTGTCTCGCTCGCTTGCTCTCATATCTGGCTCACTCGCTCTCAAATCTGGATCACTCGCTTGCTCTCTTGTCTGGCTCGCTCACTTATATGGCTCACTTGCTCGCATATCTGGCTCACTCGCTTGCTCTCATATCTGGCTCGCTCGCCTGCGCTGGTCTGGCTCGCTCTTTTATCTGGCTCTCCCACATATCTGGCTCGCTCACTCTCACATATGGCTCGCTCTCATGTCTGGCTCGCTCGCTCTCATATCTGGATCGTTCGCTTGCTCTCATATCTGGCTCGCTCACTTGCTCTCATGTCTGGCTCGCTCGCTCTCATATCTGGATCGCTCGCTTGCTCTCATATCTGTCTCGCTCACTTGCTCTCATATCTGGCTCGCTCGCTCTCATATCTGTCTCGCTCGCTTGCCCTCTTGTCTGGTTCGCTCTCTTATCTGGCTCACTCTCATATTTGGCTTGCTTGCTCTCATATCTGGCTCACTCACTCACATCTGGCTCGCTCGCTTGCTCTCTTGTTTGTCTCGCTCGCATATCTGGCTCGCTCGCTCTCACATCTGGCTCGCTCGCTTGCACTCATATCTGTCTCGCTCGCTTGCTCTCTTGTCTGGCTTGCTCTATTATCTGGCTCGCTCGCTCGCATATCTGGCTCGCTCGCTTGATCTCATGTCTGGTTCGCTCGCTCTCATATCTGGCTCGCTCGCTTGCTCTCTTGTCTGGCTCGCTCTCTTATCTGGCTCGCTCGCATATCTGGCTTGCTCGCTCTCACATCTGGCTCGATCGCTTGCTCTCATATCTGGCTCGCTCGCTTGCTCTCTTGACTGTCTCGCTCTCTTATATGGCTCGCTCGCATATCTGGCTCGCTCGCTCTCACATCTGGCTCGCTCGCTTGCTCTCTTGTCTGGCTCGCTCTCTTATCTGGCTCGCTCGCTCTTATCTGGCTCGCTCGCTCGCATATCTGGCTCACTCGCTTTCATATCTGGCTCGCTCGCTTGCTCTCATGTCTGGCTCGCTCGCTGTCATATCTGGCTCGCTCGCTTGCTCTCATGTCTGGCTCGCTCTCTTATATAGCTCGCTCGCTTGCATGTCTGGCTCACTCGCTTGCTCTCATATCTGGCTTGCTCGCTTGAACTCTTGTCTGGCTCGCTCTCATGTCTGGTTTGCTCTCTTGCTCTCATATCTGGCTTGCTCGCTTGCTCTCTTGTCTGTCTCGCTCTCTTATATGGCTCACTCTCACATCTGGCTCGCTCGCTCTCACATCTGGCTCGCTTGCTTGCTCTCTTGTCTGGCTCGCTCTCTTATCTGGTTCACTCGCATATCTGGCTAGCTCGCTCTCATATCTGGCTCGCTCGCTTGCTCTCATGTCTCGCTCGCTCACATATCTGGCTTGCTCTCATGTCTGGCTCGCTCGCTCTCATATCTGTCTCGCTCGCTAGCTCTCTTGTCTGGTTCGCTCTCTTATCTGGCACGCTCTCATATCTGGCTTGCTCGCTTGCTCTCATATCTGGTTCGCTCGCTTGCTCTCATTTCTGGCTCGCTCTCTTGCTCTCATATCTGGCTCGCTCGCTTGCTGTCTTGTCTGGCATGCTCTCTTGCTCTCAAATCTGGCTCGCTCGCTTGCTCTCATATCTGGCTCGCTCGCTTGCTCTCTTGTCTGGCTCACTCTCTTATCTGGTTCACTCACATATCTGGCTAGCTCGCTCTCATATCTGGCTCGCTTGCTCTCATGTCTCGCTCGCTCACATATCTGGCTCGCTCGCTTGCTCTCATGTCAGGCTCTCTCGCTCTCATATCTGGCTCGCATGCTCTCATGTCTCGCTCGCTCACATATCTGGCTCGCTCGCTTGCTCTCATGTCAGGCTCTCTCGCTATTATATCTGGCTCGCACACTTGCTCTCATGTCTGGCTTGCTCGTTCTCATATCTGGCTCGCTCGCTTGCTCTCATGTCTGACTCGCTCCCTCTCATATCCGGCTCGCTCGCTTGCTCTCTTGTCTGGTTGGCTCTCTTATCTGGCTCGCTCTCATATCTGGCTCGCTCTCATATCTGGCTCGCTCGCTTGCGCTCATGTCAGGCTCGCTCGCTCTCATATATCGCTCGCTCGCTCTCATGTCTGGCTCGCTGGCTCTCATATCTGTCTCGCTCGCTTGCTCTCTTGTCTGGTTCGCTCTCTTATCTGGCACGCTCTCATATCTGGCTTGCTCGCTTGCTCTCATATCTGGGTCGCTTGCTCTCATTTCTGGCTCGCTCTCTTGCTCTCATATCTGTCTCGCTCGCTTCTCTTTTGTCTGGTTCGCTCTCTTATCTGGCACGCTCTCATATCTGGCTTGCTCGCTTGCTCTCATTTCTGGCTCGCTCTCTTGCTCTCATATCTGTCTCGCTCGCTTGCTGTCTTGTCTGGCATGCTCTCTTGCTCTCATATCTGGCTCGCTCGCTTGCTCTCATATCTGGCTCGCTTGCTTGCTCTCTTGTCTGGCTCACTCTCTTATCTGGTTCACTCGCATATCTGGCTAGCTCGCTCTCATTTCTGGCTCGCTCGCTTGCTCTCATGTCTCGCTCGCTCGCTCACATATCTGGCTTGCTCGCTTGCTCTCATGTCTGGCTCGCTCGCTCTCATATCTTGCTTGCTCGCTTGCTCTCATATCTGGTTCGCTCGCTTGCTCTCATTTCTGGCTCGCTCTCATATCTGGCTCGCTCGCTTGCTGTCTTGTCTGGCATGCTCTCTTGCTCTCAAATCTGGCTCGCTCGCTTGCTCTCATATCTGGCTCGCTCGCTTGCTCTCTTGTCTGGCTCGCTCTCTTATCTGGTTCACTCGCATATCTGGCTAGCTCGCTCTCATATCTGGCTCGCTCGCTTGCTCACATGTCTCGCTCGCTCACATATCTGGCTCGCTCGCTTGCTCTCATGTCAGGCTCGCTCGCTCTCATATCTGGATCGCTCGCTTGCTCTCATATCTGGCTTGCTCGCTTGCTCTCATATCTGGCTCCCTCGCTTGCTCTCTTATCTGGCTTGCTCGCTCTCATATCTGGATCGTTTGCATGCTCTCATATCTGGCTTACTCGCTTGCTCTCATATCTGGCCCGCTCGCTTGCTCTCTTGTCTGACTCTCTCGCTCTCATATCTGGCTCGCATATCTAGCTCGCTCGCTATAATATCTGGCTCGCTCACTTGCTCTCATGTCTGGCTCGCTCGCTCTCATATCTGGCTCGCTCGCTTGCTCTCATGTCTGGCTTGCTCGCTCTCATATCTGGCTCGCTCGCTTGCTCTCATGTCTGGCTCGCTCACTCTCATATCTGGTTCACTCGCTTGCTCTCATGTCTGGCTCACTCGCTCTCATATCTGGCTCGCTCGCTTGCTCTCTTGTCTGGCTCGTTCTCTTATATGGCTCGCTCGCTAGCATATCTGGCTCACTGTCTTGCTCTCATATCTATCACGCTCGCTTGCGCTCTTGTCTGGCTCGCTCTCTTATCTGGCTCGCTCGCTCTCATATCTGGCTTGCCCGCTTGCTCTCATATATGGCTTGCCCGCTTGCTCTCATATCTGGCTGGCTCGCTTGTTCTCATATCTGGCTCGCTCGCTTGCTCTCTGGTCTGTCTCGCTCTCTTATATGGCTCGCTCTCATATCTGGCTTGCTCGCTCTCACATCTGGCTCGCTCGCTTGCTCTCATATCTGGCTCGCTCTCTTATCTGGTTTGCTCGCATATCTGGCTCGCTCGCTCTCACATCTGGCTCGCTCGCTTGCTCTCATATCTTGCTCGCTCGCTTGCTCTCTTGTCTGGATCGATCTCTTATCTGGCTCGCTCTCACATCTGGCTCGCTCGCTTGCTCTCATATCTGGCTCGCTCGCCTGCTCTCTTGTCTGGCTTGCTCCCTTATCTTGCTCGCTCGCTCTCATATCTGGTTCGCTCGCTTGCTCTCATGTCTGGCTTGCTCACTCTCATATCTGGCTCGCTCACTTGCTCTCATGTCTGGCTCACTCGCTCTCATATCTTGCTCGCTCGCTTGCTCTGTTGTCTGGCTCGCTCACTTATATGGCTCACTCGCATATCTGGCTCACTCGCTTGCTCTCATATCTGGCTCGCTCGCTAGCGCTCTTGTCTGGCTCGCTCTCTTATCTGGCTCGCCCGCATATCTGGCTCACTCACTCTCACATCTGGCTCGCTCGCTTGCTCTCATGTCTGGCTTGCTCGCTCTCATATCTGGATCGCTCACTTGCTCTCACATCTGGCTCATTCGCTTGCTCTCATGTCTGGCTCGCTCTCATATCTGGATGGCTCGATTGCTCTCATATCTGGCTCGCTCGCTCTCATATCTGGCTCGCTGCCTCTCATATCTGTCTCGCTCGCTTGCTCTCATATCTGGCTCACTCGCTCTCAAATCTGGATCACTCGCTTGCTCTCTTGTCTGGCTCGCTCACTTATATGGCTCACTTGCTCGCATATCTGGCTCACTCGCTTGCTCTCATATCTGGCTCGCTCGCCTGCGCTGGTCTGGCTCGCTCTTTTATCTGGCTCTCCCACATATCTGGCTCGCTCACTCTCACATATGGCTCGCTCTCATGTCTGGCTCGCTCGCTCTCATATCTGGATCGTTCGCTTGCTCTCATATCTGGCTCGCTCACTTGCTCTCATGTCTGGCTCGCTCGCTCTCATATCTGGATCGCTCGCTTGCTCTCATATCTGTCTCGCTCACTTGCTCTCATATCTGGCTCGCTCGCTCTCATATCTGTCTCGCTCGCTTGCCCTCTTGTCTGGTTCGCTCTCTTATCTGGCTCACTCTCATATTTGGCTTGCTTGCTCTCATATCTGGCTCACTCACTCACATCTGGCTCGCTCGCTTGCTCTCTTGTTTGTCTCGCTCGCATATCTGGCTCGCTCGCTCTCACATCTGGCTCGCTCGCTTGCACTCATATCTGTCTCGCTCGCTTGCTCTCTTGTCTGGCTTGCTCTATTATCTGGCTCGCTCACTCGCATATCTGGCTCGCTCGCTTGATCTCATGTCTGGTTCGCTCGCTCTCATATCTGGCTCGCTCGCTTGCTCTCTTGTCTGGCTCGCTCTCTTATCTGGCTCGCTCGCATATCTGGCTTGCTCGCTCTCACATCTGGCTCGATCGCTTGCTCTCATATCTGGCTCGCTCGCTTGCTCTCTTGACTGTCTCGCTCTCTTATATGGCTCGCTCGCATATCTGGCTCGCTCGCTCTCACATCTGGCTCGCTCGCTTGCTCTCTTGTCTGGCTCGCTCTCTTATCTGGCTCGCTCGCTCTTATCTGGCTCGCTCGCTCGCATATCTGGCTCACTCGCTTTCATATCTGGCTCGCTCGCTTGCTCTCATGTCTGGCTCGCTCGCTGTCATATCTGGCTCGCTCGCTTGCTCTCATGTCTGGCTCGCTCTCTTATATAGCTCGCTCGCTTGCATGTCTGGCTCACTCGCTTGCTCTCATATCTGGCTTGCTCGCTTGAACTCTTGTCTGGCTCGCTCTCATGTCTGGTTTGCTCTCTTGCTCTCATATCTGGCTTGCTCGCTTGCTCTCTTGTCTGTCTCGCTCTCTTATATGGCTCACTCTCACATCTGGCTCGCTCGCTCTCACATCTGGCTCGCTTGCTTGCTCTCTTGTCTGGCTCGCTCTCTTATCTGGTTCACTCGCATATCTGGCTAGCTCGCTCTCATATCTGGCTCGCTCGCTTGCTCTCATGTCTCGCTCGCTCACATATCTGGCTTGCTCTCATGTCTGGCTCGCTCGCTCTCATATCTGTCTCGCTCGCTAGCTCTCTTGTCTGGTTCGCTCTCTTATCTGGCACGCTCTCATATCTGGCTTGCTCGCTTGCTCTCATATCTGGTTCGCTCGCTTGCTCTCATTTCTGGCTCGCTCTCTTGCTCTCATATCTGGCTCGCTCGCTTGCTGTCTTGTCTGGCATGCTCTCTTGCTCTCAAATCTGGCTCGCTCGCTTGCTCTCATATCTGGCTCGCTCGCTTGCTCTCTTGTCTGGCTCACTCTCTTATCTGGTTCACTCACATATCTGGCTAGCTCGCTCTCATATCTGGCTCGCTTGCTCTCATGTCTCGCTCGCTCACATATCTGGCTCGCTCGCTTGCTCTCATGTCAGGCTCTCTCGCTCTCATATCTGGCTCGCATGCTCTCATGTCTCGCTCGCTCACATATCTGGCTCGCTCGCTTGCTCTCATGTCAGGCTCTCTCGCTATTATATCTGGCTCGCACACTTGCTCTCATGTCTGGCTTGCTCGTTCTCATATCTGGCTCGCTCGCTTGCTCTCATGTCTGACTCGCTCCCTCTCATATCCGGCTCGCTCGCTTGCTCTCTTGTCTGGTTGGCTCTCTTATCTGGCTCGCTCTCATATCTGGCTCGCTCTCATATCTGGCTCGCTCGCTTGCGCTCATGTCAGGCTCGCTCGCTCTCATATATCGCTCGCTCGCTCTCATGTCTGGCTCGCTGGCTCTCATATCTGGCTCGCTCGCTTGCTCTCATGTCTGGCTCGCTCACTCTCATATCTGGTTCGCTCGCTTGCTCTCTTGTCTGGCTCGCTCTCTTATATGGCTCACTCGCATATCTGGCTCACTCGCTTGCTCTCATATCTGGCTCGCTCGCTTGCGCTCTTGTCTGGCTCGCTTGCTCTCATGTCTGGCTCGCTCGCTCTCATATCTGGCTCGCTTGCTCTTATGGCTGGCTCGCTCGCTCTCATATCTGGCTCGCTTGCTTGCTCTCATGTCTGGCTCGCTCCCTCTCATATCCGGCTTGCTCGCTTGCTCTCTTGTCTGGTTCACTCTCTTATCTGGCTCGCTCTCATATCTGTCTCGCTCGCTTGCACTCATGTCTGGCTCGCTCGCTCTCATGTATGGCTCGCTCGCTCTCATGTCTGGCTCGCTCGCTCTCATATCTGGATCGCTCGCTTGCTCTCATATCTGGCTTGCTCGCTTGCTCTCATATCTGGCTCGCTCGCTTGCTCTCTTATCTAGCTTGCTCGCTCTCATATCTTGATCGTTCGCTTGCTCTCATATCTGGCTTACTCGCTTGCTCTCATATCTGGGTCGCTCGCTTGCTCTCTTGTCTGGCTCTCTCGCTCTCATATCTGGGTCGCTTGCTCACATATCTGGCTCGCTCGCTATTATATCTGGCTCGCACACTTGCTCTCATGTCTGGCTTGCTCGTTCTCATATCTGGCTCGCTCGCTTGCTCTCATGTCTGACTCGCTCCCTTATCTGGCTCACTCTCATATCTGGCTCGCTCGCTTGCGCTCATGTCAGGCTCGCTCGCTCTCATATATCGCTCGCTCGCTCTCATGTCTGGCTCGCTGGCTCTCATATCTGGCTCGCTCGCTTGCTCTCATGTCTGGCTCGCTCACTCTCATATCTGGTTTGCTCGCTTGCTCTCTTGTCTGGCTCGCTCTCTTGAATGGCTCACTCGCATATCTGGCTCACTCGCTTGCTCTCATATCTGGCTCGCTCGCTTGCGCTCTTGTCTGGCTCGCTTGCTCTCATGTCTGGCTCGCTCGCTCTCATATCTGGCTCGCTCGCTTGCTCTTATGGCTGGCTCGCTCGCTCTCATATCTGGCTCGCTCGCTTGCTCTCATGTCTGGCTCGCTCCCTCTCATATCTGGCTTGCTTGCTTGCTCTCTTGTCTGGTTCACTCTCTTATCTGGCTCGCTCTCATATCTGTCTCGCTCGCTTGCACTCATGTCTGGCTCGCTCGCTCTCATGTATGGCTCGCTCGCTCTCATGTCTGGCTCGCTCGCTCTCATATCTGGCTCGCTCGCTTGCTCTCATGTCTGGCTTGCTCGCTTGCTCCCATGTCTGGCTCACTCGCTCTCATATCTGGCTCGCTCGCTTGCTCTCTTGTCTGGCTCGTTCTCTTATATGGCTCACTCGCTAGCATATCTGGCTCACTCTCTTGCTCTCATATCTATCACGCTCGCTTGCGCTCTTGTCTGGCTCGCTCTCTTATCTGGCTCGCTCGCTCTCATATCTGGCTTGCCTGCTTGCTCTCATATATGGCTTGCTCGCTTGCTCTCATATCTGGCTCGCTCTCTTATCTGGCTCGCTCGCTCTCGTATCTGGCTTGCCCGCTTGCTCTCATATCTGGCTGGCTCGCTTGTTTTCATATCTGGCTCGCTCGCTTGCTCTCTGGTCTGTCTCGTTCACTTTTATGGCTCGCTCTCATATCTGGCTTGCTCGCTCTAACATCTGGCTCGCTCGCTTGCTCTCATATCTGGCTCGCTCGCTTGCTCTCATATCTGGCTCGCTCTCTTATCTGGTTTGCTCGCATATCTGGCTTGCTCGCTCTCACATCTGGCTCGCTCGCTTGCTCTCATATCTTGCTCGCTCGCTTGCTCTCTTGTCTGGCTCGATCTCTTATCTGGCTCGCTCTCACATCTGGCTCGCTCGCTCTCATATCTGGCTTGCTCGCTTGCTCTCTTTTCTGGCTTGCTCCCTTATCTGGTTTGCTCGCATATCTGGCTCGCTCGCTCTCACATCTGGCTCGCTCGCTTGCTCTCATATCTTGCTCGCTCGCTTGCTCTCTTGTCTGGATTGATCTCTTATCTGGCTCACTCTCACATCTGGCTCGCTCGCTTGCTCTCATATCTGGCTCGCTCGCTTGCTCTCTTGTCTGGCTTGCTCCCTTATCTTGCTCGCTCGCTCTCATATCTGGTTCGCTCGCTTGCTCTCATGTCTGGCTCGCTCACTCTCATATCTGGCTCGCTCACTTGCTCTCATGTCTGGCTCACTCGCTCTCATATCTGGCTCGCTCGCTTGCTCTGTTGTCTGGCTCGCTCACTTATATGGCTCACTCGCTCGCATATCTGGCTCACTCGCATGCTCTCATATCTGGCTCGCTCGCTAGCGCTCTTGTCTGGCTCGCTCTCTTATCTGGCTCGCCCGCATATCTGGCTCACTCACTCTCACATCTGGCTCGCTCGCTTGCTCTCATGTCTGGCTTGCTCGCTCTCATATCTGGATCGCTCACTTGCTCTCACATCTGGCTCATTCGCTTGCTCTCATGTCTGGCTTGCTCGCTCTCATATCTGGATGGCTCGATTGCTCTCATATCTGGCTCGCTCGCTCTCATATCTGGCTCGCTGCCTCTCATATCTGTCTCGCTCGCTTGCTCTCATATCTGGCTCACTCGTTCTCAAATCTGGCTCACTCGCTTGCTCTCTTGTCTGGCTCGCTCACTTATATGGCTCACTTGCTCGCATATCTGGCTCACTCGCTTGCTCTCATATCTGGCTCGCTCGCCTTCGCTCGTCTGGCTCGCTCTTTTATCTGGCTCTCCCGCATATCTGGCTCGCTCACTCTCACATATGGCTCGCTCTCATGTCTGGCTCGCTCGCTCTCATATCTGGATCGCTCGCTTGCTCTCATATCTGGCTCGCTCACTTGCTCTCATGTCTGGCTCGCTCGCTCTCATATCTGGATCGCTCGCTTGCTCTCATATCTGTCTCGCTCACTTGCTCTCATATCTGGCTCGCTCGCTCTCATATCTGTCTCGCTCGCTTGCCCTCTTGTCTGGTTCGCTCTCTTATCTGGCTCACTCTCATATTTGGCTTGCTTGCTCTCATATCTGGCTCACTCACTCACATCTGGCTCGCTCGCTTGCTCTCTTGTTTGTCTCGCTCGCATATCTGGCTCGCTCGCTCTCACATCTGGCTCGCTCGCTTGCACTCATATCTGTCTCGCTCGCTTGCTCTCTTGTCTGGCTTGCTCTATTATCTGGCTCGCTCGCTCGCATATCTGGCTCGCTCGCTTGATCTCATGTCTGGTTCGCTCGCTCTCATATCTGGCTCGCTCGCTTGCTCTCTTGTCTGGCTCGCTCTCTTATCTGGCTCGCTCGCATATCTGGCTTGCTCGCTCTCACATCTGGCTCGATCGCTTGCTCTCTTGTCTGGCTCGCTCTCTTATCTGGCTCGCTCGCTCTTATCTGGCTCGCTCGCTCGCATATCTGGCTCACTCGCTTTCATATCTGGCTCGCTCGCTTGCTCTCATGTCTGGCTCGCTCGCTGTCATACCTGGCTCGCTCGCTTGCTCTCATGTCTGGCTCGCTCTCTTATATAGCTCGCTCGCTTGCATGTCTGGCTCACTCGCTTGCTCTCATATCTGGCTCGCTCGCTTGAACTCTTGTCTGGCTCGCTCTCATGTCTGGTTTGCTCTCTTGCTCTCATATCTGGCTTGCTCTCTTGTCTGTCTCGCTCTCTTATATGGCTCACTCTCACATCTGGCTCGCTCGCTCTCACATCTGGCTCGCTTGCTTGCTCTCTTGTCTGGCTCGCTCTCTTATCTGGTTCACTCGCATATCTGGCTAGCTCGCTCTCATATCTGGCTCGCTCGCTTGCTCTCATGTCTCGCTCGCTCGCTCACATATCTGGCTTGCTCTCATGTCTGGCTCGCTCGCTCTCATATCTGTCTCGCTCGCTAGCTCTCTTGTCTGGTTCGCTCTCTTATCTGGCACGCTCTCATATCTGGCTTGCTCGCTTGCTCTCATATCTGGTTCGCTCGCTTGCTCTCATTTCTGGCTCGCTCTCTTGCTCTCATATCTGGCTCGCTCGCTTGCTGTCTTGTCTGGCATGCTCTCTTGCTCTCAAATCTGGCTCGCTCGCTTGCTCTCATATCTGGCTCGCTCGCTTGCTCTCTTGTCTGGCTCGCTCTCTTATCTGGTTCACTCACATATCTGGCTAGCTCGCTCTCATATCTGGCTCGCTTGCTCTCATGTCTCGCTCGCTCACATATCTGGCTCGCTCGCTTGCTCTCATGTCAGGCTCGCTCGCTCTCATATCTGGATCGCTCGCTTGCTCTCATATCTGGCTTGCTCGCTTGCTCTCATATCTGGCTCGCTCGCTTGCTCTCTTACCTGGCTTGCTCGCTCTCATATCTGGATCGTTCGCTTGCTCTCACATCTGGCTTACTCGCTTGCTCTCATATCTGGCCCGCTCGCTTGCTCTCTTGTCTGGCTCTCTCGCTCTCATATCTGGCTCGCTTGCTCGCATATCTGGCTCGCTCGCTATAATATCTGGCTCGCTCACTTGCTCTCATGTCTGGCTCGCTCGCTCTCATATCTGGCTCGCTCGCTTGCTCTCATGTCTGGCTTGCTCGCTCTCATATCTGGCTCGCTCGCTTGCTCTCATGTCTGGCTCGCTCACTCTCATATCTGGTTCACTCGCTTGCTCTCATGTCTGGCTCACTCGCTCTCATATCTGGCTCGCTCGCTTGCTCTCTTGTCTGGCTTGTTCTCTTATATGGCTCGCTCGCTAGCATATCTGGCTTACTGTCTTGCTCTCAAATCTATCACGCTCGCTTGCGCTCTTGTCTGGCTCGCTCTCTTATCTGGCTCGCTCGCTCTCATATCTGGCTTGCCCGCTTGCTCTCATGTATGGCTCGCTCGCTTGCTCTCATATCTGGCTCGCTCTCTTATCTGGCTCGCTCGCTCTCGTATCTGGCTTGCCCGCTTGCTCTCATATCTGGCTGGCTCGTTTGTTCTCATATCTGGCTCGCTCGCTTGCTCTCTGGTCTGTCTCGCTCTCTTATATGGCTCGCTCTCATATCTGGCTTGCTCGCTTTCACATCTGGCTCGCTCGCTTGCTCTCATATCTGGCTCGCTCTCTTATCTGGTTTGCTCGCATATCTGGCTCGCTCGCTCTCACATCTGGCTCACTCGCTTGCTCTCTTGTCTGGCTCGATCTCTTATCTGGCTCGCTCTCACATCTGGCTCGCTCGCTTGCTCTCATATCTGGCTCGCTCGCTCTCTTGTCTGGCTTGCTCCCTTATCTTGCTCGCTCGCTCTCATATCTGGCTCGCTCGCTTGCTCTCAGGTCTGGCTTGCTTACTCTCATATCTGGCTCGCTCACTTGCTCTCATGTCTGGCTCACTCGCTCTCATATCTGGCTCGCTCGCTTGCTCTGTTGTCTGGCTCGCTCACTTATATGGCTCACTCGCTCGCATATCTGGCTCACTCGCTTGCTCTCATATCTGGCTCGCTCGCTAGGGCTCTTGTCTGGCTCGCTCTCTTATCTGGCTCGCCCGCATATCTGGCTCACTCACTCTCACATCTGGCTCGCTCGCTTGCTCTCATGTCTGGCTTGCTCGCTCTCATATCTGGATCGCTCACTTGCTCTCACATCTGGCTCGTTCGCTTGCTCTCATGTCTGGCTCGCTCTCATATCTGGATGGCTCGATTGCTCTCATATCTGGCTCGCTCGCTCTCATATCTGGCTCGCTGCCTCTCATATGTCTCGCTCGCTTGCTCTCATATCTGGCTCACTCGCTCTCAAATCTGGCTCACTCGCTTGCTCTCTTGTCTGGCTCGCTCACTTATATGGCTCACTTGCTCGCATATCTGGCTCACTCGCTTGCTCTCATATCTGGCTCGCTCGCCTGCGCTCTTGTCTGGCTCGCTCTTTTATCTGGCTCTCCCGCATATCTGGCTCGCTCACTCTCACATATGGCTCGCTCTCATGTCTGGCTCGCTCGCTCTCATATCTGGATCGCTCGCTTGCTCTCATATCTGGCTCGCTCACTTGCTCTCATGTCTGGCTCGCTCGCTCTCATATCTGGATCGCTCGCTTGCTCTCATATCTGTCTCGCTCACTTGCTCTCATATCTGGCTCGCTCGCTCTCATATCTGTCTCGCTTGCTTGCCCTCTTGTCTGGTTCGCTCTCTTATCAGGCTTACTCTCATATTTGGCTTGCTTGCTCTCATATCTGGCTCACTCACTCTCACATCTGGCTCGCTCGCTTGCTCTCATATCTGGCTCACTCGCTTGCTCTCTTGTCTGGCTCGCTCTCTTATCTGGCTCGCTATCATATCTGGCTTGCTCTCATATCTGGCTCGCTCGCTTGCTCTCTTGTTTGTCTTGCTCTCTTATATGGCTCGCTCGCATATCTGGCTCGCTCGCTCTCACATCTGGCTCGCTCGCACTCATATCTGGCTCGCTCGCTTGCTCTCTTGTCTGGCTTGCTCTATTATCTGGCTCGCTCGCTCGCATATCTGGCTCGCTCGCTTGATCTCATGTCTGGTTCGCTCACTCTCATAGCTGGCTCGCTCGCTTGCTCTCATGTCTGGCTCACTCGCTCTCATATCTGGCTCGCTCGCATGCTCTCTTGTCTGGCTCGCTCTCTTATCTGGCTCGCTCGCATATCTGGCTTGCTCGCTCTCACATCTGGCTCGATCGCTTGCTCTCATATCTGGCTCGCTCGCTTGCTCTCTTGACTGTCTCGCTCTCTTATATGGCTCGTTCGCATATCTGGCTCGCTCTCACATCTGGCTCGCTCGCTTGCTCTCTTGTCTGGCTCGCTCTCTTATCTGGCTCGCTCGCATATCTGGCTCGCTCGCTCTCATATCTGGCTCGCTCGCTTGCTCTCATGTCTGGCTCGCTCGCTCTCATATCTGGCTCGCTCGCTCTCATGTCTGGCTCGCTCTCTTATATAGCTTGCTCGCTTGCATGTCTGGCTCACTCGCTTGCTCTCATATCTGGCTCGCTCGCTTGCACTCTTGTCTGGCTCGCTCTCATGTCTGGTTTGCTCTCTTGCTCTCATATCTGGCTTGCTCGCTTGCTCTCTTGTCTGTCTCGCTCTCTTATATGGCTCACTCACATCTGGCTCGCTCGCTCTCACATCTGGCTCGCTAGCTTGCTCTCTTGTCTGGCTCGCTCTCTTATCTGGCTCCCTCGCTCGCATATCTGGCTCGCTCGCTCTCATATTTGGGTCGCTCGCTTGCTCTCATGTCTGGCTCGCTCGCTCTCATATCTGTCTCGCTCGCTTGCTCTCTTATCTGGTTCGCTCTCTTATCTGACTCGCTCTCATATCTGGCTCGCGCGCTTGCTCTCTCTTCTGGCTCGCTCTCATATCTGAATTGCACGCATGTCTGGCTCGCTCGCTCTCACATCTGGCTCGCTCGCTTGCTCTCTTATATGGCTCGCTCGCATATCTGGCACGCTCGCTTTCACATCTGGCTCGCTCGCTTGCTCGCATATCTGGCTCGCTCGCTCTCACATCTGGCTCGCTCACTTGCTCTCTCGCTCTCTTATATGGCTCGCTCGCATATCTGGCACGCTTGCTCTCACATCTGGCTCTCTCGCTTGCTCTTATATCTGGCTCACTCTCAGATCTGGATCGCTCGCTTGCTCTCATATCTGGCTCGCTCGCTTGCTTCCTTGTCTGGCTCGCTCTCTTATCTGCCTCGCTCTCTCTCACATCTGGCTTGCTCTCATATCTGGCTGGCTCGCTTGCTCTCTTGTATGGCTCGCTCTCTTATCTGGCTCGCTCGCATATCTGGCTCGCCCGCTCTCACATCTGTCTCGCTCGCTTGCTCTCATATCTGGCTCGCTCGCTTGCTCTCGTCTGGCTCGCTCTCTTATCTGTCTCGCTCTCACATCTGGCTCGCTCGCTTGCTCTCATATCTGGCTCGCTCGCTTGCTCTCTTGTCTCTTGCTCTCTTATATGGCTCGCTCGCATATCTGGCACGCTTGCTCTCATATCTGGCTCTCTCGCTTGCTCTTATATCTGGCTCACTCTCTTATCTGGCTTGCTCGCTCGCATATCTGGCTCGCTCGCTTGCTTTCATATCTGGCTCTCTCTCATGTCTGGTTCGCTCGCTCTCATATCTGGCTCGCTCGCTTGCTATCTTATATGGCTCGCTCGCATATCTGGCACGCTCGCTTTCACATCTGGCTCGCTCGCTCGCTCTCACATCTGGCTCGCTCACTTGCTCTCTTGTCTCTCTCGCTCTCTTATATGGCTCGCTCGCATATCTGGCACGCTTGCTCTCACATCTGGCTCTCTCGCTTGCTCTTATACCTGGCTCACTCTCTTATCTGGCTTGCTCGCTCGCATATCTGGATCGCTCGCTTGCTTTCATATCTGGCTCGCTCTCATATCTGGCTCGCTCCTCTCATATCTGGATCGCTCGCTTGCTCTCATATCTGGCTCGCTCGCTTGCTTCCTTGTCTGGCTCGCTCTCTCTCACATCTGGCTTGTTCGCTTGCTCTCATATCTGGCTGGCTCGCTTGCTCTCTTGTCTGGCTCGCTCTCTTATCTGGCTCGCTCGCATATCTGGCTCGCCCGCTCTCACATCTGTCTCGCTCGCTTGCTCTCATATCTGGCTCGCTCGCTTGCTCTCTTGTCTGGCTCGCTCTCTTATCTGTCTCGCTCTCACATCTGGCTCGCTCGCTCTCATATCTGGCTCGCTCACTTGCTCTCTTGTCTCTCGCTCTCTTATATGGCTCGCTCGCATATCTGGCACGCTTGCTCTCACATCTGGCTCTCTCGCTTGCTCTTATATCTGGCTCACTCTCTTATCTGGCTTGCTCGCTCGCATATCTGGCTCGCTCGCTTGCTTTCATATCTGGCTCGCTCTCATGTCTGGTTCGCTCGCTCTCATATCTGGATCGCTCGCTTGCCCTCATATCTGGCTCGCTCGCTTGCTCTCTTGTCTGGCTCGCTCTCTTATCTGTCTCGCTCTCACATCTGGCTCGCTCGCTTGCTCTCATATCTGGCTCGCTTGCTCTTTTGTCTGGCTCGCTCTCTTATCTGCCTCGCTCTCTCTCACATCTGGCTTGCTCGCTCGCTTGCTCTCTTGTCTGGCACGCTCTCTTATCTGGCTCGCTCGCATATCTGGCTCGCCCGCTCTCACATCTGGCTCGCTCGCTTGCTCTCATATCTGGCTCACTCGCTTGCTCTCTTGTCTGGCTCGCTCTCTTATCTGTCTCGCCCTCACATCTGGCTCGCTCGCTTGCTCTCATATCTGGCTCGCTCGCTTGCTCTCTTGTCTGGCTCGCTCGCATATCTGGCTCACTCACTCGCTCTCATATCTGGCTCGCTTGCTCTCATGTCTGGCTCGCTCGCTCTCATATCTGGCTCGCTCGCTCTCATATCTGGCTCGCTCGCTTGCTCTCATGTCTAGCTCGCTCGCTCTCATATCTGGCTTGCTTTCATGTCTGGCTCGCTCTCATATCTGGCTCGCTCGCTCTCATATCTGTCTCGCTTGCTTTCTCTCTTGTCTGGTTCGCTCTCTTATCTGGCTCGCTCTCATATCTGGCTTGCTCGCTTGCTATCATATCTGGCTCGCTTTCTCTCTTGTCTGGCTCGCTCGCATATCTGGCTTGCTTGCATGCTATCATAACTGGCTCGCTCGTTCTCATATCTGGCTCGCTCGCTTTCTCTCATATCTGGCTTACTCGCTTGCTCTTTTGTCTGGCTCGCTCTCTTATCTGGCTTGCTCGCTCGCATATCTGGCTAGCTCGTTCTCATATCTGACTCGCTCTCTTGCTCACTTGTCTGGCTCGCTCACTTATATGTCTCGCTCGCTCGCATATCTGGCTCGCTTGCTCTCATGTCTTGCTCGCGTTCATATCTGGCTCGCTAGCTTGCACTCATTTCTGGCTCGCTTGCTTGCTCTCATGTCTGGCTCTGCTTCTGACAAGGCTGTTCTTTGGTGGGCCTAGGCGACATCACAATCTCCATGGTTACTTACACAACAAAGGTGAGATGTTATTTACACCTGGCCACGCCAACGGTATTGAGTAGCATATCACAGTGCTAAGGGTCCTGCATGCAACAATCTTACAATGGGGAATAGCTGTGCTGAGTTTGTCAAGTGCACCCATGTTGTTTGCAACTCCATCAATACACACATATGTATGTATGTATGTACATAGGCGTGCGCAGCCTATTGCATTAGGGTGTGCACCCTAAAGCACAAACTCACGCTGCGCGCGTGTATATATATATATATATATATATATATATACGCACACAGTTACTATAGTTCCCCCACATTAGGTGCAGTATAGTTCCCCCACATTAGGTGCAGTATAAGTCCCGCCAGACTAGGTGCAGTATAAGTCCCACCACATTAGGTTGGCAGTATAGTTCCCCACATTAGGTTGGCAGTATAGTTCCCCACATTAGGTGCAGTATAGTTCCCCCACATTAGGCGCAGTATAGTTCCCCCACATTAGGTGCAGTATAGTTCCCCACATTAGGTGCAGTATACTTCCCCCACATTAGGTGCAGTACAGTTTCCCCACATTAGGTTGGCAGTATAGTTCCCCACATTAGGTGCAGTATAGTTCCCCCCACATTAGGTGCAGTACAGTTCCCCCACATTAGGTGCAGTACAGTTCCCCCACATTAGGTGCAGTACAGTTCCCCCACATTAGGTGCAGTACAGTTCCCCCACATTAGGTGCAGTACAGTTCCCCCACATTAGGTGCAGTACAGTTCCCCCACATTAGGTGCAGTACAGTTCCCCCACATTAGGCTGGCAGTATAGTTCCCCTACATTAGGTGCAGTATAGTTCCCCCACATTAGGTGCAGTATAGTTCCCCACATTAGGTGCAGTATAGTTCCCCCACATTAGGTGCAGTATAGTTCCCCCACATTAGGTGCAGTATAGTTCCCCACATTAGGTGCAGTATAGTTCCCCACATTAGGTGCAGTATAGTTCCCCCACATTAGGTTGGCAGTATAGTTCCCCACATTAGGTGCAGTATAGTTCCCACATTAGGTGCAGTATGTTCCCCCACATTAGGTGCGGTATAATTTGCCACATTACGTGCAGTATAGTTCCCCACATTAGGTGCAGTATAGTTCCCCCACATTAGGTGCAGTATAGTTCCCCCACATTAGGTGCAGTATAGTTCCCCCACATTAGGTGCAGTATAGTTCCCCACATTAGGTGCAGTATAGTTCCCCACATTAGGTGCAGTATAGTTCCCCCACATTAGGTTGGCAGTACAGTTCCCACATTAGGTGCAGTATGTTCCCCCACATTAGGTGCAGTATAGTTCCCACATTAGGTACAGTATAGTTCCCACATTAGGTGCAGTATAATTCGCCACATTAGGTGCAGTACAGTTCCCTACAAAAGCAAAATAGACATGGAGGCCACCAGCATCTGGGGGTGCTACCTTCCTACTGGCAGGAATAGGGGGTTAATATGAGGGTACTACCTTCTTACTGGGGGGGGGGGTTAATCTGGGGGTACTACTATCCTACTGGGGGGAGGGGGTTAATCTGGGGGTACTACCTGCCTACTCGGGGCACCAGATTAACCCCCTCCCCACCTGTAGGAATGCAGTACCCCCCAGATTAACCCTATCCCCCCACCCTGTTAGAAGGTAGTACCCCCTGATTACCCCCTCCCCCCAGTAGGATGGTAGAACCCCCCAGTTTAACCCCCTCTCCCCCCCTGTAGGAATGAAGTACCTCCCAGATTAACCCTATCCCCCCAGACCCAGTAGGCAGGTTGAAATAACATTCACTCACTCAGCGCGGTAATCCTGCGAACCGCGTACCGTCACGTCACGCTCTGGGGCCGGCGTCCTTGAATACAGCGTGACGTCCTGAAGGTCATGTGACGGCAGTAACGTGCCGTCACATGACCGAACCAACTGAAGGTGAGCCAGAGCGGAGCGGGGCACAAACAGGAGCAGGAGGCAGCGCTGTGCGGTGCGCCTGACGGGGGGGGGCGGAGGTCTGGGCTGGTGAAGGACGGTCGGGCACAGATGGGGGGTGCTGCGGAGCGTCTTGGTGTCACCCGGTGCGGGCCGCACCCGGGTCGCAACGCCACTGGATTAAGGTGTGCCTGGGCACACCCGGCACACCCCGTGTGCACGCCTATGTGTATGTATGTGTATCTATCTATCTATCTCTATATATATATTTATCTTTCTCTCTCTCTATATATATATTTTTTTTTCTTTTATATATATATATATATATATATATATATATATATATATATATATATATATCAAAAGCAAAGTAGAAGCGGCACTCCAAAATATCAATAAAGCGTGGATTTATTCACACATCTGTGAGGAAAGCGACGTTTCGGCTCGACAATAGAGCCTTGCTCAAGCATGCTTGAGAAAGGCTCTATTGTCGAGCCGAAACGTCGCTTTCTGCACAGATGTGTGAATAAATACACGCTTTATTTATATTTTGGAGTGCCGCTTCTACTTTGCTTTTGATATTACTTAGGAATTGGTCTGTTCCTGAAGCTGTGCACCCACACGGATCTGGAATCCTTGAGCAAGGTGCTCCCCTTCATCTAAATTTTATATATATATATATATATATAGATAGATAGATAGATAGATAGATAGATATTGATATATATATATATATATATATAGAGAGAGAGAGAGAGAGAGAGAGAGAGAGAGAGAGAGAGAGAGAGAGAGAGAGAGATGGAAACACGTTTTTAAACATGTTTTCACCTTTTTTTACCTTCTTTTTTTTCTTCTCTCCATGTTTTCCTTCTTTCCTCCTTTTTTCCTATGCTGCTGATTCTTATTTTTCTTCTTTTTCAGACCCTATCATTGCACTATTGCTTATTCAATACCACCAGCAGATGGAGACACTATATTACAACATTAGTTGTGAGCAGCAGTTTGTACAAACAAATGCCTCATAGCTGATGTCCTATCCATTATTGCAATAGATGGCTGGCTGGCAACATTTGTTTTTATTATTCCAATACCACAGTACCAATGCATGGTCAATCAACAGCAATGACACCCCCATGTCAATTAACAAGATTCAGCACCCACTACCTGAAAGACAGCTACCTATCATGTCATGTCCAACCTGCACAGGTGTGCTGGTTGCTGAGCTTATTCCATTAAAGAGGACATTCAGCAGCAGCAGCAGCAGTCCTGTGCCTGGTCGCTCCAACAGGGGCCAGACACAAGCGGCACCACCTATTGTCTTTTGCCTGCAGTAAGGGCCCACTGGACTAGCCAGCAAGCAGCTGAAGCAGCAAATAAACAGGTAATCTTTCTTTCCAACACTGAAACCTGGTGGTGCACTTAATCTATGGTATCAGATAGGTGACAGATCAGATATTAACCTCTTCAGGACATAGGGCGTATGGATACGCCCTGCATCCCGAGTCCTTAAGGAACGAGGGCGTATCCATACGCCCGTGGGAATTCCGGCCCCCACCGCTAGCCGGTTGAGGACCGGAGCCGGATGCCTGCTGAAATCGTTCAGCAGACATCCCGGCATATCGCCCAGGGGGGTCATTATGCCCCCCCATGTCGGCGATCGCCGCAGATCGCTGGACAATTCAGTCCAGCGATCTGCGGCAATTCCGGGTCAATCGGGTCTCCAGTGACCCGATGACCCGGAATATCTGGCTGTTCCACCTCACGATCGCCCTGATTCGTCGGCCGGATTACCGGCCGACCAATCAGGGCGCCTGCTGCGGGTGTCACTCCCGCACCCACTCCGCCCCTCTTCCGGAGGACGTGAGCGGGTGCGGGACGTGCACCCCGGGTGCTGGGGACCCCGATCCCCGGCGCCCCTGTTGGGATCGGGGCCCCAGGAGCAGCTGCGGCGGCGGGACTGACCTGCAGCGTCTGGATCGTTGGAGGTGAGTGACAGCCTCCTGCTGTTGCTTAGCAACAGCTCCCAGCATGCAAAAAGGGCATGCTGGGAGCTGTAGTTATGCAACAGCAGGAGGCAGACCACCACAACTCCCAGCATTCCCTTATGGGCATGCTGGGACTTATGGTTTTGCAACAGCTGGAGGCACATTCTTTCTATGGAAAAGTGTACCTTCAGCTGTTGTATAACTACAACTCCCAGGTTGCACAAACAGCTAAAGTGCATGCTGGGAGTTGTAGTGGTGCATCTGCTGGTTGCATAACTACAACTCCCAGCATGCCCGTTGGCTGTCGGTGACTGCTGAGAGTTGTAGTTTTGCAACAGCTGAAGGCACACTGGTTGTGAAACTCAGAGTTTTTTTTTACCTAACTCAGTGTTTCACGACCGGTGTGCCTCCAGCTGTTGCAAACTACAACTCTCAGCAGTCACCGACAGCCAACGGGCATGCTGGGAGTTGTAGTTATGCAACAGCTGGATGTCCCCCCCAATGTGAACGTACAGGGTACACTCACATGGGCGGAGGATTACAGTAAGTATCTGGCTGCAAATTTGAGCTGCCGCAAACTTTCTGCTGCAGCTCAAATTGCCAGCGAGAAACTACTGTGAACCCCCGCCCGTGTGACTGTACCCTAAAAACACTACACTACACTACCACAAAAAATAAAATAAAAAGTAAAAAACACTACGTATACACATACCCCTACACAGCCCCCCCCCCCCTCCCCAATAAAAATGAAAAACGTCTGGTACGCCACTGTTTCCAGAACGGAGCCTCCAGCTGTTGCAAAACAACTCCCAGTATTGTCGGACAGCCGTTGACTGTCCAGGCATGCTGGGAGTTTTGCAACAGCTGGAGGCACCCTGTTTGGGAATCACTGGCGTAGAATACCCCTATGTCCACCCCTAAGCAATCCCTAATTTAGGCCTCAAATGCGCATGGCGCTCTCACTTTGGAGCCCTGTCGTATTTCAAGGCAACAGTTAAGGGTCACATATGGGGTATCGCCGTACTTGGGAGAAATTGGGTTACAAATTTTGGGGGGTATTTTCTGCTTTTACCCTTTTTAAAAATGTAAAATTTTTGGGAAAACAAGCATTTTAGGTAAAAAAAAAATTTTTTTTTTTACATATGCAAAAGTCGTGAAACACCTGTGGGGTATAAAGGTTCACTTAACCCCTTGTTACGTTCCCCGAGGGGTCTAGTTTCCAAAATGGTATGCCATGTGGGGGTTTTTTTGCTGTCCTGGCACCATAGGGGCTTCCTAAATGCGGCATGCCCCCAGAGAAAAATTTGCGTTCAAAAAGCCAAATGTGACTCCTTCTCTTCCGAGACCTGTAGTGCGCCAGCAGAGCACTTTTCACCCCCATATGGGGTGTTTTCTGAATCGGGAGAAATTGGGCTTCAAATTTTTAGGGGTGTTTTCTGCTATTACCCTTTTTAAAAATAAAAATTTTTCGGGAAAACAAGCATTTTAGGTAAAAAATTTATTTTATTTTTTTACATTTGCAAAAGTCGTGAAACACCTGTGGGGTATTAAGGTTCACTTTATCCCATGTTACATTTCCCGAGGGGTCTAGTTTCCAAAATGGTATGCCATGTGGTTTTTTTTTTTGCTGTTATGGCACCATAAGGGCTTCCTAAAGGTAACATGCCCCCCAAAAACCATTTCAGAAAAACGTACTCTCCAAAATCCCCTTGTCGCTCCTTCCCTTCTGAGCCCTCTACTGCGCCCGCCGAACACTTTACATAGACATATGAGGTATGTCCTTACTCGAGAGAAATTGGGCTACAAATACAAGTAAAAATGTTGTCCTTTTACCCCTTGTAAAAATTCTAAAATTGGGTCTACAAGAACATGTGAGTGTAAAAAATGAAGATTGTGAATTTTCTCCTTCACTTTGCTGCTATTCGTGTGAAACACCTAAAGGGTTAAAACGCTGACTGAATGTCATTTTGAATACTTTGGGGGGTGTAGTTTTTATAATGGGGTAATTTATGGGGTATTTCTAATATGAAGACCCTTCAAATCCACTTCAAACGTGAACTGGTCCCTGAAAAATACTGAGTTTGAAAATTTTGTGAAAAATCGGAAAATTGCTGCTGACCGTTGAAGCCCTCTGGTGTCTTCCAAAAGTAAAAACACGTAAATTTTATGATGCAAACATAAAGTAGACATATTGTATATGTGAACCAAAAAAAAATGTATTCGTAATATCCATTTTCCTTACAAGCAGAGAGCTTCAAAGTTAGAAAAATGCAAAATTTTCAAATTTTTCATCAAATTTACGGATTTTTCACCAAGAAAGGATGCAAGTATCGACAAAAATTTACCACTATGTTAAAGTATAATATGTCACGAAAAAACAATCTCGGAATCAGAATGATAACTAAAAGCATTCCAGAGTTATTAATGTTTAAAGTGACAGTGGTCAGATGTGCAAAAAACGCTCCGGTCCTTAAGGCCAAAATGGGCTCCGTCCTGAAGGGGTTAAACTGATAAAAACAGACTTTTTTATTTTTATTTTTTTTTTAAACCTTCAGGTTTGAATTAAAACTTAATCGTTCAGGTTTACTTCACGTTTGCCTCTCAGATTTACTGAACTTAGTCACAATTCACCAAACTCATCATTAGGTTACTTTATCAACATATAACAAAATACACCCCAAAACAAAGTACATAGCATAACAACACACCACCCTCATACCCTCACAACGTGTCTCCATTTTAAAAACTTCCAAGTCCCCTCCGCATCATCCTCTCCAAATCTCTTCTTATCCCACAAATATACAGTATGCAATCTATCTAATATCATTCTCATACACTCTTCAACCGACACATCCTTCTTCTTAAATACCGTATTTATCGGGGTATACCACGCACCGGCCTATAACACGCACCCTCATTTTATCAAGGATATTTGGGTAAAAAAAGTTGTTTACCCAAATATCCATGGTAAAATGAGGGTGCGTGTGTGCGCGTGTATACCCCGATACACCCCCAGGAAATGCAGGGCGAGAGAGGCCGTCGCTGCCCGCTTCTCTCCCCCTGCCTTTCCTGGGGTCTAGAGCCCTGCTGCCGGCCCTTCTCTCCCCCTGGCTATCGGCGCCGCTGCCCGTTCTGTCCCCCTGACTATCGGTACCGGCGCCCCATTGCCGGCGCCGATAGCCAGGGGGAGAGAAGAGGCAGCGGCACCCATTGCCTGCGCCACTGCCCCATTGCCTCCCCCCATCCCCGGTGGCATAATTACCTGGGTCGGGTCCGCGCTGCTGCAGGCCTCCGGCGTGCAGCCCCATGCGTCGTTGCTATGAATGGCGCGGCGCACTGACGTCATGCGCCGCGCCGTGCAGCGCATAGCAACGACGAAGGGGACGCACGCCGGAGGCCTGCAGCAGCGCGGACCCGACCCAGGTAATTATGCCACCGGGGATGGGGGGAGGCAACGGGGGCAGCGGCGCCGGCAATGGGTGCCGCTGCCCCTTCTCTCGCCGGTACCGATAGTCAGGGGGACAGAACGGGCAGCGGCGCTGATAGCCAGGGGGTGAGAAGGGCCGGCAGCAGGGCTCTAGACCCCAGGGAAGGCAGGGGGAGAGAAGCGGGCAGCGACGGCCTCTCTCCCCCTGCCTTTCCTGGGGTGGTATCGGCGTATAACACGCACATAGACTTTAGGCTAAAAATTTTAGCCTAAAAAGTGCGTGTTATACGACGATAAATACGGTATATACAAATTCCTAACATCCCACAATACCTCCTTAATTATTGCTAACAACACATATAACATTCTCTCCTTCCTCCCACCTACCACCCCCAGACCAAACATAATCACTTCAAAAGACCACTTTCTTACCCCCATAAATTCTTTAGCCAACGGACCAATTCCCTTCCACACTTCTTGCGCTCTATCACAATTCCAAAACAAATGCATAATAATCTCATTCCCTCCACAACCCTCTCTCGGACATCTCTCACTTCTTCCAATCCCCCGACTCTTCTGTACCTCTCTCACTGGCAATGCACCATGCAAACTCTGCCATACAATCTCTCTCTGTCTATTAGTCATACCATCTGTCTCCAAACTCTTCCACACTTTACTCACATTCTATTCTCTCACCATATTAATATTACACTGAACATCCTTCACCCTAATACACTTCACCATACTCTTCTTCTCCTTTAACACATCCTGTCTCACACCTATCAAACCAAACTTTCTCATGAACACCTCAACAAACCCATACCAACCAGGACTCACCAAAGCATACGGCTTTCTCAGATCTCTCTCCATCCACCCTAATCTGCATAACACACCCCCTCCTAGAAACCTCATCATACAAGATTCAACACCCACTACCTGAAAGACTTCTACCTATCATGTCATGTCCAACCTGCACAGGTGTGCTGGTTGCTGAGCTTATTCAATTAAAGAGGACATTCAGCAGCAGCAGCAGCAGTCCTGTGCCTGGTCGCTCCAACAGGGGCCAGACACAAGCGGCACCACCTATTGTCTTTTGCCTGCAGTAGGGGCCCACTGGACTAGCCAGAAAGCAGCTGCAGCAGTAGTAAATAAACAGGTAATCTTTCTTTCCAACACTGAAACCTGGTGGTGCACTTAATATATGCTACCAGATAGGGGACATATCAGATATTAAACTGATATAAACAGACACTACATTTGATACCAGCCAAAAGGAAAGATGAGAAGTGATAACTGTGAAAGGGGAGGAACCAACGCTGTCCCCTTCACATGCACCATCACTACTTGTAGGAAGGGAGGCTGGCTGGCAGCCTCCCATACACACTCTGGCTGGGTGGCAGTCACCCACCAGTACACACAGCAGACCCTAAACCCATATCATTATTGCTAAGCAGGAAGATGGGAGTCCATTTCACTCTGATGGACCATTTTTAAATGCAATCCATAACCTGGCTTTGGCAGGAACCCTTCTTACTCCTCCTACTTGCATTTGATACTGGGTTTAGGATCTGCATAGGAAACACACACACACACACACACACACACAAGCACACACTTACCTGTGTTGCCTGCTGACGCCTCCTTGGCTGTCCCCAAACGGTATAAAACCAACAGCCACGGGAAGCTGTAAGGATAGAGGACATACCTGCATCCTATTGGACTCACTTGTCTTGGTTAAATCCAGCTTATTTGACAACCTATGGTGCTGCTGCTTCTGCTCATGGCAGTGCTGCTTCTGACAAGGCTGTTCTTTGGTGGGCCTAGGCGACATCACAATCTCCATGGTTACATACACAACAAAGGTCAGATGTTGTTTACACCTGGCCATGCCAGTGGTATTGAGTAGCATATCACAGTGCTAAGGGTCCTGGATGCAACAATCTTTCAATGGGGAATAGCCGCACTGAGTTTGTCAAGTGCACCCATGTTTGCAACTCCAACAATACACACATATGTATGTATGTCTGTCTATCTATCTATCCACCCATCTATCTCTATATATATTTATCTCTCTCTCTCTCTATATGTATATATATATATATATATATATATATTATTTTTTTCTTTCTTTTAAATATATATATATATATATATATGTATATACATATAGAGAGAGAGATGGAAATACTTTTTTAAACATGTTTTCACCTCATTTTTACCTTCTTTCCTCCTTTTTTCCTATGCTGCTGCTTCTTATTTTTCTTCTTTTTCAGACCCTATCATTGCACTATTGCTCATTCAATACCACCAGCAGATGGAGACACTATATTACAACATTAGTTGTGAGCAGCAGTTTGTACAAACAAATGTCTCATAGCTGATGTCCTATCCACCTAGGCACATAGGCACCACCTATTGTCTTTTGCCTGCAGTAGGTGCCCACTGGACTAGCCAGCAAGCAGCTGCAGCAGCAGCAGCAGCAAATAAACAGGTAATCTTTCTATCCAACACTGAACCCTGGTGGTGCATTTAATATATGCTATCAGATAGGGGACATATCAGATATTAAACTGATATAAACAGACACCACATTTGATACCAGCCAAAAGGAAGGATGAGAAGTGATAACTGTGAAAGGGGAGGAACCAACGCTGTCCCCTTCACATGCACCATCACTACTTGTAGGAAGGGAGGCTGGCTGGCAGTCACCCACCAGTACACACAGCAGACCCTAAACCCATATCATTATTGCTAAGCAGGAAGATGGGAGCCCATTTCACTCTGATGGACCATTTTTAAATGCAATCCATAACCTGGCTTTGGCAGGAACCCTTCTTACTCCTCCTACTTGCATTTGATACTGGGTTTAGGATCTGCATAGGAAATACACACACACACACACACACACACACACAAGCACACACTTACCTGTGTTGCCTACTGACGCCTCCTTGGCTGTCCCCAAATGGTATAAAACCAACAGCCACAGGAAGCTGTAAGGATAGAGGACATACCTGCATCCTATTGGACTCACTTGTCTTGGTTAAATCCAGCTTATTTGACAACCTATGGTGCTGCTGCTTCTGCTCATGGCAGTGCTGCTTCTGACAAGGCTGTTCTTTGGTGGGCCTAGGCGACATCACAATCTCCATGGTTACATACACAACAAAGGTCAGATGTTGTTTACACCTGGCCATGCCAGTGGTATTGGGTAGCATATCACAGTGCTAAGGGTCCTGGATGCAACAATCTTTGAATGGGGAATAGCCGCACTGAGTTTGTCAAGTGCACCCATGTTTGCAACTCCAACAATACACACATATGTATGTATGTATATATGTATGTATGTGTATCTATCTATCTATCTATCCACCCATCTATCTCTATATATATTTATCTCTCTCTCTCTCTCTATATGTATATATATATATACATATATATAATTTTTTTCTTTTAAATATATATATATATATATATATATATATGTATATACATATATATAGAGAGAGAGAGAGATGGAAATACTTTTTTTAAACATGTTTTCACCTCATTTTTACCTTCTTTTTTTTCTTCTCTCCATGTTTTCCTTCTTTCCTCCTTTTTTTTCCTATGCTGCTGCTTCTTATTTTTCTTCTTTTTCAGACCCTATCATTGCACTATTGCTTATTCAATACCACCAGCAGATGGAGACACTATATTACAACATTAGTTGTGAGCAACAGTTTGTACAAACAAATACCTCATAGCTGATGTCCTATCCACCTATCCATCTAGGCACCACCTATTGTCTTTTGCCTGCAGTAGGGGCCCACTGGACTAGCCAGCAAGCAGCTGCTGTTGCAGCAGCAGCAGCAGCAAATAAACAGGTAATCTTTCTTTCCAACACTGAAACCTGGTGGTGCACTTAATATATGCTACCAGATAGGGGACATATCAGATATTAAACTGATATAAACAGACACTACATTTGATACCAGCCAAAACGAAGGATGAGCAGTGATAACTGTGAAAGGGGAGGAACCAACGCTGTCCCCTTCACATGCACCATCACTACTTGTAGGAAGGGAGGCTGGCTGGCAGCCTCCCATACACACTCTGGCTGGGTGGCAGTCACCCACCAGTACACACAGCAGACCCTAAACCCATATCATTATTGCTAAGCAGGAAGATGGGAGTCCATTTCACTCTGATGGACCATTTTTAAATGCAATCCATAAACTGGCTTTGGCAGGAACCCTTCTTACTCCTCCTACTTGCATTTGATACTGGGTTTAGGATCTGCATAGGAAACACACACACACACACACAAGCACACACTTACCTGTGTTGCCTGCTGACGCCTCCTTGGCTGTCCCCAAACGGTATAAAACCAACAGCCACGGGAAGCTGTAAGGATAGAGGACATACCTGCATCCTATTGGACTCACTTGTCTTGGTTAAATCCAGCTTATTTGACAACCTATGGTGCTGCTGCTTCTGCTCATGGCAGTGCTGCTTCTGACAAGGCTGTTCTTTGGTGGGCCTAGGCGACATCACAATCTCCATGGTTACATACACAACAAAGGTCAGATGTTGTTTACACCTGGCCATGCCAGTGGTATTGAGTAGCATATCACAGTGCTAAGGGACCTGGATGCAACAATCTTTCAATGGGGAATAGCCGCACTGAGTTTGTCAAGTGCACCCATGTTTGCAACTCCAACAATACACACATATCTATGTATGTATGTATGTGTGTATGTGTGTATGTGTGTATGTGTGTATGTATGTGTATCTCTCTATCTATCTATCTATCTATCTATCCACCCATCTATCTCTATATATATTTATCTCTCTCTCTATATGTATATATATAATTTTTTTTCTTTTAAATATATATATATATATATATATATATATATATACATATAGAGAGAGAGAGAGATGGAAATAATTTTTTAAACATGTTTTCACCTCATTTTTACCTTCTTTTTTTCTTCTCTCCATGTTTTCCTTCTTTCCTATGCTGCTGCTTCTTATTTTTCTTCTTTTTCAAACCCTATCATTGCACTATTGCTTATTCAATACCACCAGCAGATGGAGACACTATATTACAATATTAGTTGTGAGCAGCAGTTTGTACAAACAAATGCCTCATAGCTGATGTCCTATCCACCTAGGCACATAGGCACCACCTATTGTCTTTTGCCTGCAGTAGGGGCCCACTGGACTAGCCAGCAAGCAGCTGCAGCAAATAAACAGATAACCTTTCTTTCCAACACTGAAACCTGGTGGTGCACTTAATATCTGCTATCAGATAGGGGACATATCAGATATTAAACTGATATAAACAGACACCACATTTGATACCAGCCAAAAGGAAGGATGAGAAGTGATAACTGTGAAAGGGGAGGAACCAACGCTGTCCCCTTCACATGCACCATCACTACTTGTAGGAAGGGAGGCTGGCTGGCAGCCTCCCATACACACTCTGGCTGGGTGGCAGTCACCCACCAGTACACACAGCAGACCCTAAACCCATATCATTATTGCTAAGCAGGAAGATGGGAGTCCATTTCACTCTGATGGACCATTTTTAAATGCAATCCATAACCTGGCTTTGGCAGGAACCCTTCTTACTCCTCCTACTTGCATTTGATACTGGGTTTAGGATCTGCATAGGAAACACACACACACACACACACACACACACATACAAGCACACACTTACCTGTGTTGCCTGCTGACGCCCCCTTGGCTGTCCCCAAACGGTATAAAACCAACAGCCACGGGAAGCTGTAAGGATAGAGGACATACCTGCATCCTATTGGACTCACTTGTCTTGGTTAAATCCAACTTATTTGACAACCTATGGTGCTGCTACTTCTGCTCATGGCAGTGCTGCTTCTGACAAGGCTGTTCTTTGGTGGGCCTAGGCGACATCACAATCTCCATGGTTACATACACAACAAAGGTCAGATGTTGTTTACACCTGGCCATGCCAGTGGTATTGAGTAGCATATCCCAGTGCTAAGGGTCCTGGGTGCAACAATCTTTCAATGGGGAATAGCCGCACTGAGTTTGTCAAGTGCACCCATGTTTGCAACTCCAACAATACACACGTATGTATGTATGTATGTATGTATGTATGTATGTATGTGTATCTATCTATCTATCTATCTATCCACCCATCTATCTCTATATATATTTATCTCTCTCTCTCTCTCTATATGTATATATATATATATATATATATATATATATATATAATTTTTTTTTCTTTTAAATATATATATATATATATATATATATATATATATATATACATACAGAGAGAGAGAGAGATGGAAATACTTTTTTAAACATGTTTTCACCTCATTTTTACCTTTCTTCTTTCCTATGCTGCTGCTTCTTATTTTTCTTCTTTTTCAGACCCTATCATTGCACTATTGCTTATTCAATACCACCAGCAGATGGAGACACTATATTACAACATTAGTTGTGAGCAGCAGTTTGTACAAACAAATGCCTCATAGCTGATGTCCTATCCACCTAGGCACATAGGCACCACCTATTGTCTATTGCCTGCAGTAGGGACCCACTGGACTAGCCAGCAAGCAGCTGCAACAGCAAATAAACAGATAATCTTTCTTTCCAACACTGAAACCTGGTGGTGCATTTAATATATGCTATCAGATAGGGGACATATCAGATATTAAACTGATATAAACAGACACCACATTTGATACCAGCCAAAAGGAAGGATGAGAAGTGATAACTGTGAAAGGGGAGGAACCAACGCTGTCCCCTTCACATGCACCATCATTACTTGTAGGAAGGGAGGCTGGCTGGCAGCCTCCCATACACACTCTGGCTGGGTGGCAGTCACCCACCAGTACACACAGCAGATCCTAAACCCATATCATTATTGCTAAGCAGGAAGATGGGAGTCCATTTCACTCTGATGGACCATTTTTAAATGCAATCCATAACCTGGCTTTGGCAGGAACCCTTCTTACTCCTCCTACTTGCATTTGATACTGGGTTTAGGATCTGCATAGGAAACACACACACACACACACACACACACACATACAAGCACACACTTACCTGTGTTGCCTGCTGACGCCTCCTTGGCTGTCCCCAAACGGTATAAAACCAACAGCCACGGGAAGCTGTAAGGATAGAGGACATACCTGCATCCTATTGGACTCACTTGTCTTGGTTAAATCCAACTTATTTGACAACCTATGGTGCTGCTACTTCTGCTCATGGCAGTGCTGCTTCTGACAAGGCTGTTCTTTGGTGGGCCTAGGCGACATCACAATCTCCATGGTTACATACACAACAAAGGTCAGATGTTGTTTACACCTGGCCATGCCAGTGGTATTGAGTAGCATATCCCAGTGCTAAGGGTCCTGGGTGCAACAATCTTTCAATGGGGAATAGCCGCACTGAGTTTGTCAAGTGCACCCATGTTTGCAACTCCAACAATACACACATATGTATGTATGTATGTATGTATGTGTGTATGTGTGTATGTGTGTATGTGTGTATGTATGTCTATCTATCTATCTATCCACCCATCTATCTCTATATATATTTATCTCTATCTCTCTCTCTATATATGTATATATATATATATATAATTTTTTTTTCTTTTAAATATATATATATATATATATATATATATATGTATATACATATACAGAGAGAGAGAGATGGAAATACTTTTTTAAACATGTTTTCACCTCATTTTTACCTTCTTTTTTTCTTCTCTCCATGTTTTCCTTCTTTCCTATGCTGCTGCTTCTTATTTTTCTTCTTTTTCAGACCCTATCATTGCACTATTGCTTATTCAATACCACCAGCAGATGGAGACACTATATTACAACATTAGTTGTGAGCAGCAGTTTGTACAAACAAATGCCTCATAGCTGATGTCCTATCCACCTAGGCACATAGGCACCACCTATTGTCTTTTGCCTGCAGTAGGGACCCACTGGACTAGCCAGCAAGCAGCTGCAGCAGCAGCAGCAAATAAACAGGTAATCTTTCTTTCCAACACTGAAACCTGGTGGTGCACTTAATATATGCTACCAGATAGGGGACATATCAGATATTAAACTGATATAAACAGACACCACATTTGATACCAGCCAAAAGGAAGGATGAGAAGTGATAACTGTGAAAGGGGAGGAACCAACGCTGTCCCCTTCACATGCACCATCACTACTTGTAGGAAGGGAGGCTGGCTGGCAGCCTCCCATACACACTCTGGCTGGGTGGCAGTCACCCACCAGTACACACAGCAGACCCTAAACCCATATCATTATTGCTAAGCAGGAAGATGGGAGTCCATTTCACTCTGATGGACCATTTTTAAATGCAATCCATAACCTGGCTTTGGCAGGAACCCTTCTTACTCCTCCTACTTGCATTTGATACTGGGTTTAGGATCTGCATAGGAAACACACACACACACACACACACACACACATACAAGCACACACTTACCTGTGTTGCCTGCTGACGCCTCCTTGGCTGTCCCCAAACGGTATAAAACCAACAGCCACGGGAAGCTGTAAGGATAGAGGACATACCTGCATCCTATTGGACTCACTTGTCTTGGTTAAATCCAACTTATTTGACAACCTATGGTGCTGCTACTTCTGCTCATGGCAGTGCTGCTTCTGACAAGGCTGTTCTTTGGTGGGCCTAGGCGACATCACAATCTCCATGGTTACATACACAACAAAGGTCAGATGTTGTTTACACCTGGCCATGCCAGTGGTATTGAGTAGCATATCCCAGTGCTAAGGGTCCTGGGTGCAACAATCTTTCAATGGGGAATAGCCGCACTGAGTTTGTCAAGTGCACCCATGTTTGCAACTCCAACAATACACACGTATGTATGTATGTATGTATGTATGTGTATCTATGTGTATCTATGTGTATCTATCTATCTATCTATCTATTTATCCACCCATCTATCTCTATATATATTTATCTCTCTCTCTCTATATGTATATATATATATATATATATATATATATAATTTTTCTTTCTTTTAAATATATATATATATATATATATATATATATATGTGTATACATATAGAGAGAGAGATGGAAATACTTTTTTAAACATGTTTTCACCTCATTTTTACCTTCTTTTTTTCTTCTCTCCATGTTTTCCTTCTTTCCTATGCTGCTGCTTCTTATTTTTCTTCTTTTTCAAACCCTATCATTGCACTATTGCTTATTCAATACCACCAGCAGATGGAGACACTATATTACAACATTAGTTGTGAGCAGCAGTTTGTACAAACAAATGCCTCATAGCTGATGTCCTATCCACCTAGGCACATAGGCACCACCTATTGTCTTTTGCCTGCAGTAGGGGCCCACTGGACTAGCCAGCAAGCAGCTGCAGCTGCAGCAAATAAACAGATAACCTTTCTTTCCAACACTGAAACCTGGTGGTGAACTTAATATCTGCTATCAGATAGGGGACATATCAGATATTAAACTGATATAAACAGACACCACATTTGATACCAGCCAAAAGGAAGGATGAGAAGTGATAACTGTGAAAGGGGAGGAACCAACGCTGTCCCCTTCACATGCACCATCACTACTTGTAGGAAGGGAGGCTGGCTGGCAGCCTCCCATACACACTCTGGCTGGGTGGCAGTCACCCACCAGTACACACAGCAGACCCTAAACCCATATCATTATTGCTAAGCAGGAAGATGGGAGTCCATTTCACTCTGATGGACCATTTTTAAATGCAATCCATAACCTGGCTTTGGCAGGAACCCTTCTTACTCCTCCTACTTGCATTTGATACTGGGTTTAGGATCTGCATAGGAAACACACACACACACACACACACACACACACACACAAGCACACACTTACCTGTGTTGCCTGCTGACGCCTCCTTGGCTGTCCCCAAACGGTATAAAACCAACAGCCACGGGAAGCTGTAAGGATAGAGGACATACCTGCATCCTATTGGACTCACTTGTCTTGGTTAAATCCAACTTATTTGACAACCTATGGTGCTGCTACTTCTGCTCATGGCAGTGCTGCTTCTGACAAGGCTGTTCTTTGGTGGGCCTAGGCGACATCACAATCTCCATGGTTACATACACAACAAAGGTCAGATGTTGTTTACACCTGGCCATGCCAGTGGTATTGAGTAGCATATCCCAGTGCTAAGGGTCCTGGGTGCAACAATCTTTCAATGGGGAATAGCCGCACTGAGTTTGTCAAGTGCACCCATGTTTGCAACTCCAACAATACACACGTATGTATGTATGTATGTATGTATGTATGTGTATCTATCTATCTATCTATCTATCTATCCACCCAACTATCTCTATATATATTTATCTCTCTCTCTCTCTATATGTATATATATATATATATATATATAATTTTTTTTTCTTTTAAATATATATATATATATATATATATATATATATGTATATACATATAGAGAGAGAGAGAGATGGAAATACTTTTTTAAACATGTTTTCACCTCATTTTTACCTTCTTTTTTTCTTCTCTCCATGTTTTCCTTCTTTCCTATGCTGCTGCTTCTTATTTTTCTTCTTTTTCAAACCCTATCATTGCACTATTGCTTATTCAATACCACCAGCAGATGGAGACACTATATTACAACATTAGTTGTGAGCAGCAGTTTGTACAAACAAATGCCTCATAGCTGATGTCCTATCCACCTAGGCACATAGGCACCACCTATTGTCTATTGCCTGCAGTAGGGGACCACTGGACTAGCCAGCAAGCAGCTGCAGCAAATAAACAGATAATCTTTCTTTCCAACACTGAAACCTGGTGGTGCATTTAATATATGCTATCAGATAGGGGACATATCAGATATTAAACTGATATAAACAGACACCACATTTGATACCAGCCAAAAGGAAGGATGAGAAGTGATAACTGTGAAAGGGGAGGAACCAACGCTGTCCCCTTCACATGCACCATCATTACTTGTAGGAAGGGAGGCTGGCTGGCAGCCTCCCATACACACTCTGGCTGGGTGGCAGTCACCCACCAGTACACACAGCAGACCCTAAACCCATATCATTATTGCTAAGCAGGAAGATGGGAGTCCATTTCACTCTGATGGACCATTTTTAAATGCAATCCATAACCTGGCTTTGGCAGGAACCCTTCTTACTCCTCCTACTTGCATTTGATACTGGGTTTAGGATCTGCATAGGAAACACACACACACACACAAGCACACACTTACCTGTGTTGCCTGCTGACGCCTCCTTGGCTGTCCCCAAACGGTATAAAACCAACAGCCACGGGAAGCTGTAAGGATAGAGGACATACCTGCATCCTATTGGACTCACTTGTCTTGGTTAAATCCAACTTATTTGACAACCTATGGTGCTGCTACTTCTGCTCATGGCAGTGCTGCTTCTGACAAGGCTGTTCTTTGGTGGGCCTAGGCGACATCACAATCTCCATGGTTACATACACAACAAAGGTCAGATGTTGTTTACACCTGGCCATGCCAGTGGTATTGAGTAGCATATCCCAGTGCTAAGGGTCCTGGGTGCAACAATCTTTCAATGGGGAATAGCCGCACTGAGTTTGTCAAGTGCACCCATGTTTGCAACTCCAACAATACACACGTATGTATGTATGTATGTATGTATGTGTATCTATGTGTATCTATGTGTATCTATCTATCTATCTATCTATCTATCTATTTATCCACCCATCTATCTCTATATATATTTATCTCTCTCTCTCTATATGTATGTATATATATATATATATATATATATATAATTTTTCTTTCTTTTAAATATATATATATATATATATATATATATATATGTGTATACATATAGAGAGAGAGATGGAAATACTTTTTTAAACATGTTTTCACCTCATTTTTACCTTCTTTTTTTCTTCTCTCCATGTTTTCCTTCTTTCCTATGCTGCTGCTTCTTATTTTTCTTCTTTTTCAAACCCTATCATTGCGCTATTGCTTATTCAATACCACCAGCAGATGGAGACACTATATTACAACATTAGTTGTGAGCAGCAGTTTGTACAAACAAATGCCTCATAGCTGATGTCCTATCCACCTAGGCACATAGGCACCACCTATTGTCTTTTGCCTGCAGTTGGGGCCCACTGGACTAGCCAGCAAGCAGCTGCAGCTGCAGCAAATAAACAGATAACCTTTCTTTCCAACACTGAAACCTGGTGGTGCACTTAATATCTGCTATCAGATAGGGGACATATCAGATATTAAACTGATATAAACAGACACCACATTTGATACCAGCCAAAAGGAAGGATGAGAAGTGATAACTGTGAAAGGGGAGGAACCAACGCTGTCCCCTTCACATGCACCATCACTACTTGTAGGAAGGGAGGCTGGCTGGCAGCCTCCCATACACACTCTGGCTGGGTGGCAGTCACCCACCAGTACACACAGCAGACCCTAAACCCATATCATTATTGCTAAGCAGGAAGATGGGAGTCCATTTCACTCTGATGGACCATTTTTAAATGCAATCCATAACCTGGCTTTGGCAGGAACCCTTCTTACTCCTCCTACTTGCATTTGATACTGGGTTTAGGATCTGCATAGGAAACACACACACACACACACACACACAAGCACACACTTACCTGTGTTGCCTGCTGACGCCTCCTTGGCTGTCCCCAAACGGTATAAAACCAACAGCCACGGGAAGCTGTAAGGATAGAGGACATACCTGCATCCTATTGGACTCACTTGTCTTGGTTAAATCCAACTTATTTGACAACCTATGGTGCTGCTACTTCTGCTCATGGCAGTGCTGCTTCTGACAAGGCTGTTCTTTGGTGGGCCTAGGCGACATCACAATCTCCATGGTTACATACACAACAAAGGTCAGATGTTGTTTACACCTGGCCATGCCAGTGGTATTGAGTAGCATATCCCAGTGCTAAGGGTCCTGGGTGCAACAATCTTTCAATGGGGAATAGCCGCACTGAGTTTGTCAAGTGCACCCATGTTTGCAACTCCAACAATACACACGTATGTATGTATGTATGTATGTATGTATATCTATCTATCTATCTATCCATCCACCCAACTATCTCTATATATATTTATCTCTCTCTCTCTCTCTATATGTATATATATATATATATATATATAATTTTTTTTTCTTTTAAATATATATATATATATATATATATATATATATGTATATACATATAGAGAGAGAGAGAGATGGAAATACTTTTTTAAACATGTTTTCACCTCATTTTTACCTTCTTTTTTTCTTCTCTCCATGTTTTCCTTCTTTCCTATGCTGCTGCTTCTTATTTTTCTTCTTTTTCAAACCCTATCATTGCACTATTGCTTATTCAATACCACCAGCAGATGGAGACACTATATTACAACATTAGTTGTGAGCAGCAGTTTGTACAAACAAATGCCTCATAGCTGATGTCCTATCCACCTAGGCACATAGGCACCACCTATTGTCTTTTGCCTGCAGTAGGGGCCCACTGGACTAGCCAGCAAGCAGCTGCAGCTGCAGCAAATAAACAGATAACCTTTCTTTCCAACACTGAAACCTGGTGGTGAACTTAATATCTGCTATCAGATAGGGGACATATCAGATATTAAACTGATATAAACAGACACCACATTTGATACCAGCCAAAAGGAAGGATGAGAAGTGATAACTGTGAAAGGGGAGGAACCAACGCTGTCCCCTTCACATGCACCATCACTACTTGTAGGAAGGGAGGCTGGCTGGCAGCCTCCCATACACACTCTGGCTGGGTGGCAGTCACCCACCAGTACACACAGCAGACCCTAAACCCATATCATTATTGCTAAGCAGGAAGATGGGAGTCCATTTCACTCTGATGGACCATTTTTAAATGCAATCCATAACCTGGCTTTGGCAGGAACCCTTCTTACTCCTCCTACTTGCATTTGATACTGGGTTTAGGATCTGCATAGGAAACACACACACACACACACACACACACACAAGCACACACTTACCTGTGTTGCCTGCTGACGCCTCCTTGGCTGTCCCCAAACGGTATAAAACCAACAGCCACGGGAAGCTGTAAGGATAGAGGACATACCTGCATCCTATTGGACTCACTTGTCTTGGTTAAATCCAACTTATTTGACAACCTATGGTGCTGCTACTTCTGCTCATGGCAGTGCTGCTTCTGACAAGGCTGTTCTTTGGTGGGCCTAGGCGACATCACAATCTCCATGGTTACATACACAACAAAGGTCAGATGTTGTTTACACCTGGCCATGCCAGTGGTATTGAGTAGCATATCCCAGTGCTAAGGGTCCTGGGTGCAACAATCTTTCAATGGGGAATAGCCGCACTGAGTTTGTCAAGTGCACCCATGTTTGCAACTCCAACAATACACACGTATGTATGTATGTATGTATGTATGTGTATCTATCTATCTATCTATCTATCTATCTATCTATCTATCCACCCAACTATCTCTATATATATTTATCTCTCTCTCTCTCTATATGTATATATATATATATATATATATATATATATATATATATATATATAATTTTTTTTTCTTTTAAATATATATATATATATATATATATATATATATATATATATATATATATGTATATACATATAGAGAGAGAGAGAGATGGAAATACTTTTTTAAACATGTTTTCACCTCATTTTTACCTTCTTTTTTTCTTCTCTCCATGTTTTCCTTCTTTCCTATGCTGCTGCTTCTTATTTTTCTTCTTTTTCAAACCCTATCATTGCACTATTGCTTATTCAATACCACCAGCAGATGGAGACACTATATTACAACATTAGTTGTGAGCAGCAGTTTGTACAAACAAATGCCTCATAGCTGATGTCCTATCCACCTAGGCACATAGGCACCACCTATTGTCTTTTGCCTGCAGTAGGGGCCCACTGGACTAGCCAGCAAGCAGCTGCAGCAAATAAACAGATAACCTTTCTTTCCAACACTGAAACCTGGTGGTGCACTTAATATCTGCTATCAGATAGGGGACATATCAGATATTAAACTGATATAAACAGACACCACATTTGATACCAGCCAAAAGGAAGGATGATAAGTGATAACTGTGAAAGGGGAGGAACCAACGCTGTCCCCTTCACATGCACCATCACTACTTGTAGGAAGGGAGGCTGGCTGGCAGCCTCCCATACACACTCTGGCTGGGTGGCAGTCACCCACCAGTACACACAGCAGACCCTAAACCCATATCATTATTGCTAAGCAGGAAGATGGGAGTCCATTTCACTCTGATGGACCATTTTTAAATGCAATCCATAACCTGGCTTTGGCAGGAACCCTTCTTACTCCTCCTACTTGCATTTGATACTGGGTTTAGGATCTGCATAGGAAACACACACACACACACACAAGCACACACTTACCTGTGTTGCCTGCTGACGCCTCCTTGGCTGTCCCCAAACGGTATAAAACCAACAGCCACGGGAAGCTGTAAGGATAGAGGACATACCTGCATCCTATTGGACTCACTTGTCTTGGTTAAATCCAACTTATTTGACAACCTATGGTGCTGCTACTTCTGCTCATGGCAGTGCTGCTTCTGACAAGGCTGTTCTTTGGTGGGCCTAGGCGACATCACAATCTCCATGGTTACATACACAACAAAGGTCAGATGTTGTTTACACCTGGCCATGCCAGTGGTATTGAGTAGCATATCCCAGTGCTAAGGGTCCTGGGTGCAACAATCTTTCAATGGGGAATAGCCGCACTGAGTTTGTCAAGTGCACCCATGTTTGCAACTCCAACAATACTCACGTATGTATGTATGTATGCATGTATGTATGTATGTATGTATGTATGTGTATCTATCTATCTATCTATCCACCCAACTATCTCTATATATATTTATCTCTCTCTCTCTCTCTCTATATGTATATATATATATATATATAATTTTTTTTTCTTTTAAATATATATATATATATATATATATATATATATATATATGTATATACATATATAGAGAGAGAGAGATGGAAATACTTTTTTAAACATGTTTTCACCTCATTTTTACCTTCTTTTTTTCTTCTCTCCATGTTTTCCTTCTTTCCTATGCTGCTGCTTCTTATTTTTCTTCTTTTTCAAACCCTATCATTGCACTATTGCTTATTCAATACCACCAGCAGATGGAGACACTATATTACAACATTAGTTGTGAGCAGCAGTTTGTACAAACAAATGCCTCATAGCTGATGTCCTATCCACCTAGGCACATAGGCACTACCTATTGTCTTTTGCCTAAAGTAGGGGCCCACTGGACTAGCCAGCAAGCAGCTGCAGCTGCAGCAAATAAACAGATAACCTTTCTTTCCAACACTGAAACCTGGTGGTGCACTTAATATCTGCTATCAGATAGGGGACATATCAGATATTAAACTGATATAAACAGACACCACATTTGATACCAGCCAAAAGGAAGGATGAGAAGTGATAACTGTGAAAGGGGAGGAACCAACACTGTCCCCTTCACATGCACCATCACTACTTGTAGGAAGGGAGGCTGGCTGGCAGCCTCCCATACACACTCTGGCTGGGTGGCAGTCACCCACCAGTACACACAGCAGACCCTAAACCCATATCATTATTGCTAAGCAGGAAGATGGGAGTCCATTTCACTCTGATGGACCATTTTTAAATGCAATCCATAACCTGGCTTTGGCAGGAACCCTTCTTACTCCTCCTACTTGCATTTGATACTGGGTTTAGGATCTGCATAGGAAACACACACACACACACACACACACACACAAGCACACACTTACCTGTGTTGCCTGCTGACGCCTCCTTGGCTGTCCCCAAACGGTATAAAACCAACAGCCACGGGAAGCTGTAAGGATAGAGGACATACCTGCATCCTATTGGACTCACTTGTCTTGGTTAAATCCAACTTATTTGACAACCTATGGTGCTGCTACTTCTGCTCATGGCAGTGCTGCTTCTGACAAGGCTGTTCTTTGGTGGGCCTAGGCGACATCACAATCTCCATGGTTACATACACAACAAAGGTCAGATGTTGTTTACACCTGGCCATGCCAGTGGTATTGAGTAGCATATCCCAGTGCTAAGGGTCCTGGGTGCAACAATCTTTCAATGGGGAATAGCCGCACTGAGTTTGTCAAGTGCACCCATGTTTGCAACTCCAACAATACACACGTATGTATGTATGTATGTGTATCTATCTATCTATCTATCTATCCACCCAACTATCTCTATATATATTTATCTCTCTCTCTCTCTATATGTATATATATATATATATATATATATATATAATTTTTTTTTCTTTTAAATATATATATATATATATATATATATATATATATATATACATATAGAGAGAGAGAGAGATGGAAATACTTTTTTAAACATGTTTTCACCTCATTTTTACCTTCTTTTTTTCTTCTCTCCATGTTTTCCTTCTTTCCTATGCTGCTGCTTCTTATTTTTCTTCTTTTTCAAACCCTATCATTGCACTATTGCTTATTCAATACCACCAGCAGATGGAGACACTATATTACAACATTAGTTGTGAGCAGCAGTTTGTACAAACAAATGCCTCATAGCTGATGTCCTATCCACCTAGGCACATAGGCACCACCTATTGTCTTTTGCCTGCAGTAGGGGCCCACTGGACTAGCCAGCAAGCAGCTGCAGCAAATAAACAGATAACCTTTCTTTCCAACACTGAAACCTGGTGGTGCACTTAATATCTGCTATCAGATAGGGGACATATCAGATATTAAACTGATATAAACAGACACCACATTTGATACCAGCCAAAAGGAAGGATGAGAAGTGATAACTGTGAAAGGGGAGGAACCAACGCTGTCCCCTTCACATGCACCATCACTACTTGTAGGAAGGGAGGCTGGCTGGCAGCCTCCCATACACACTCTGGCTGGGTGGCAGTCACCCACCAGTACACACAGCAGACCCTAAACCCATATCATTATTGCTAAGCAGGAAGATGGGAGTCCATTTCACTCTGATGGACCATTTTTAAATGCAATCCATAACCTGGCTTTGGCAGGAACCCTTCTTACTCCTCCTACTTGCATTTGATACTGGGTTTAGGATCTGCATAGGAAACACACACACACACACACACACACACATACAAGCACACACTTACCTGTGTTGCCTGCTGACGCCTCCTTGGCTGTCCCCAAACGGTATAAAACCAACAGCCACGGGAAGCTGTAAGGATAGAGGACATACCTGCATCCTATTGGACTCACTTGTCTTGGTTAAATCCAACTTATTTGACAACCTATGGTGCTGCTACTTCTGCTCATGGCAGTGCTGCTTCTGACAAGGCTGTTCTTTGGTGGGCCTAGGCGACATCACAATCTCCATGGTTACATACACAACAAAGGTCAGATGTTGTTTACACCTGGCCATGCCAGTGGTATTGAGTAGCATATCCCAGTGCTAAGGGTCCTGGGTGCAACAATCTTTCAATGGGGAATAGCCGCACTGAGTTTGTCAAGTGCACCCATGTTTGCAACTCCAACAATACACACATATGTATGTATGTATGTATGTGTGTATGTGTGTATGTGTGTATGTATGTCTATCTATCTATCTATCCACCCATCTATCTCTATATATATATTTATCTCTCTCTCTCTCTATATGTATATATATATATATATATATATATATATATATATATATATAATTTTTTTTTCTTTTAAATATATATATTTATATATAGAGAGAGAGAGAGATGGAAATACTTTTTTAAACATGTTTTCACCTCATTTTTACCTTCCTTCTTTCCTATGCTGCTGCTTCTTCTTTTTCAGACCCTATCATTGCACTATTGCTTATTCAATACCACCAGCAGATGGAGACACTATATTACAACATTAGTTGTGAGCAGCAGTTTGTACAAACAAATGCCTCATAGCTGATGTCCTATCCACCTAGGCACATAGGCACCACCTATTGTCTATTGCCTGCAGTAGGGGCCCACTGGACTAGCCAGCAAGCAGCTGCAGCAAATAAACAGATAATCTTTCTTTCCAACACTGAAACCTGGTGGTGCATTTAATATATGCTATCAGATAGGGGACATATCAGATATTAAACTGATATAAACAGACACCACATTTGATACCAGCCAAAAGGAAGGATGAGAAGTGATAACTGTGAAAGGGGAGGAACCAACGCTGTCCCCTTCACATGCACCATCACTACTTGTAGGAAGGGAGGCTGGCTGGCAGCCTCCCATACACACTCTGGCTGGGTGGCAGTCACCCACCAGTACACACAGCAGACCCTAAACCCATATCATTATTGCTAAGCAGGAAGATGGGAGTCCATTTCACTCTGATGGACCATTTTTAAATGCAATCCATAACCTGGCTTTGGCAGGAACCCTTCTTACTCCTCCTACTTGCATTTGATACTGGGTTTAGGATCTGCATAGGAAACACACACACACACACACACACACACACACACACACATACAAGCACACACTTACCTGTGTTGCCTGCTGACGCCTCCTTGGCTGTCCCCAAACGGTATAAAACCAACAGCCACGGGAAGCTGTAAGGATAGAGGACATACCTGCATCCTATTGGACTCACTTGTCTTGGTTAAATCCAACTTATTTGACAACCTATGGTGCTGCTACTTCTGCTCATGGCAGTGCTGCTTCTGACAAGGCTGTTCTTTGGTGGGCCTAGGCGACATCACAATCTCCATGGTTACATACACAACAAAGGTCAGATGTTGTTTACACCTGGCCATGCCAGTGGTATTGAGTAGCATATCCCAGTGCTAGGGGTCCTGGGTGCAACAATCTTTCAATGGGGAATAGCCGCACTGAGTTTGTCAAGTGCACCCATGTTTGCAACTCCAACAATACACACATATGTATGTATGTATGTATGTGTGTATATGTGTATGTGTGTATGTATGTCTATCTATCTATCTATCTATCTATCTATCCACCCATCTATCTCTATATATATATATTTATCTCTCTCTCTCTATATGTATATATATATATATATATATATATATATAATTTTTTTTTTCTTTTAAATATATATATATATATAGAGAGAGAGAGATGGAAATACTTTTTTAAACATGTTTTCACCTCATTTTTACCTTCTTTTTTTCTTCTCTCCATGTTTTCCTTCTTTCCTATGCTGCTGCTTCTTATTTTTCAGACCCTATCATTGCACTATTGCTTATTCAATACCACCAGCAGATGGAGACACTATATTACAACATTAGTTGTGAGCAGCAGTTTGTACAAACAAATGCCTCATAGCTGATGTCCTATCCACCTAGGCACATAGGCACCACCTATTGTCTATTGCCTGCAGTAGGGGACCACTGGACTAGCCAGCAAGCAGCTGCAGCAAATAAACAGATAATCTTTCTTTCCAACACTGAAACCTGGTGGTGCATTTAATATATGCTATCAGATAGGGGACATATCAGATATTAAACTGATATAAACAGACACCACATTTGATACCAGCCAAAAGGAAGGATGAGAAGTGATAACTGTGAAAGGGGAGGAACCAACGCTGTCCCCTTCACATGCACCATCATTACTTGTAGGAAGGGAGGCTGGCTGGCAGCCTCCCATACACACTCTGGCTGGGTGGCAGTCACCCACCAGTACACACAGCAGACCCTAAACCCATATCATTATTGCTAAGCAGGAAGATGGGAGTCCATTTCACTCTGATGGACCATTTTTAAATGCAATCCATAACCTGGCTTTGGCAGGAACCCTTCTTACTCCTCCTACTTGCATTTGATACTGGGTTTAGGATCTGCATAGGAAACACACACACACACACAAGCACACACTTACCTGTGTTGCCTGCTGACGCCTCCTTGGCTGTCCCCAAACGGTATAAAACCAACAGCCACGGGAAGCTGTAAGGATAGAGGACATACCTGCATCCTATTGGACTCACTTGTCTTGGTTAAATCCAACTTATTTGACAACCTATGGTGCTGCTACTTCTGCTCATGGCAGTGCTGCTTCTGACAAGGCTGTTCTTTGGTGGGCCTAGGCGACATCACAATCTCCATGGTTACATACACAACAAAGGTCAGATGTTGTTTACACCTGGCCATGCCAGTGGTATTGAGTAGCATATCCCAGTGCTAAGGGTCCTGGGTGCAACAATCTTTCAATGGGGAATAGCCGCACTGAGTTTGTCAAGTGCACCCATGTTTGCAACTCCAACAATACACACGTATGTATGTATGTATGTATGTATGTATGTGTATCTATCTATCTATCTATCCACCCAACTATCTCTATATATATTTATCTCTCTCTCTCTCTATATGTATATGTATATATATATATATATATATATATATAATTTTTTTTTCTTTTAAATATATATATATATATATATATATATATATATATATATATATGTATATACATATAGAGAGAGAGATGGAAATACTTTTTTAAACATGTTTTCACCTCATTTTTACCTTCTTTTTTTCTTCTCTCCATGTTTTCCTTCTTTCCTATGCTGCTGCTTCTTATTTTTCTTCTTTTTCAAACCCTATCATTGCACTATTGCTTATTCAATACCACCAGCAGATGGAGACACTATATTACAACATTAGTTGTGAGCAGCAGTTTGTACAAACAAATGCCTCATAGCTGATGTCCTATCCACCTAGGCACATAGGCACCACCTATTGTCTTTTGCCTGCAGTAGGGGACCACTGGACTAGCCAGCAAGCAGCTGCAGCAAATAAACAGATAACCTTTCTTTCCAACACTGAAACCTGGTGGTGCACTTAAAATCTGCTATCAGATAGGGGACATATCAGATATTAAACTGATATAAACAGACACCACATTTGATACCAGCCAAAAGGAAGGATGATAAGTGATAACTGTGAAAGGGGAGGAACCAACGCTGTCCCCTTCACATGCACCATCACTACTTGTAGGAAGGGAGGCTGGCTGGCAGCCTCCCATACACACTCTGGCTGGGTGGCAGTCACCCACCAGTACACACAGCAGACCCTAAACCCATATCATTATTGCTAAGCAGGAAGATGGGAGTCCATTTCACTCTGATGGACCATTTTTAAATGCAATCCATAACCTGGCTTTGGCAGGAACCCTTCTTACTCCTCCTACTTGCATTTGATACTGGGTTTAGGATCTGCATAGGAAACACACACACACACACACACAAGCACACACTTACCTGTGTTGCCTGCTGACGCCTCCTTGGCTGTCCCCAAACGGTATAAAACCAACAGCCACGGGAAGCTGTAAGGATAGAGGACATACCTGCATCCTATTGGACTCACTTGTCTTGGTTAAATCCAACTTATTTGACAACCTATGGTGCTGCTACTTCTGCTCATGGCAGTGCTGCTTCTGACAAGGCTGTTCTTTGGTGGGCCTAGGCGACATCACAATCTCCATGGTTACATACACAACAAAGGTCAGATGTTGTTTACACCTGGCCATGCCAGTGGTATTGAGTAGCATATCCCAGTGCTAAGGGTCCTGGGTGCAACAATCTTTCAATGGGGAATAGCCGCACTGAGTTTGTCAAGTGCACCCATGTTTGCAACTCCAACAATACTCACGTATGTATGTATGTATGCATGTATGTATGTATGTATGTATGTATGTATGTATGTATGTGTATCTATCTATCTATCTATCTATCCACCCAACTATCTCTATATATATTTATCTCTCTCTCTCTCTATATGTATATATATATATATATATATATATAATTTTTTTTTCTTTTAAATATATATATATATATATATATATATATATATATATGTATATACATATATAGAGAGAGAGAGATGGAAATACTTTTTTAAACATGTTTTCACCTCATTTTTACCTTCTTTTTTTCTTCTCTCCATGTTTTCCTTCTTTCCTATGCTGCTGCTTCTTATTTTTCTTCTTTTTCAAACCCTATCATTGCACTATTGCTTATTCAATACCACCAGCAGATGGAGACACTATATTACAACATTAGTTGTGAGCAGCAGTTTGTACAAACAAATGCCTCATAGCTGATGTCCTATCCACCTAGGCACATAGGCACCACTTATTGTCTTTTGCCTGCAGTAGGGGCCCACTGAACTAGCCAGCAAGCAGCTGCAGCAAATAAACAGATAACCTTTCTTTCCAACACTGAAACCTGGTGGTGCACTTAATATCTGCTATCAGATAGGGGACATATCAGATATTAAACTGATATAAACAGACACCACATTTGATACCAGCCAAAAGGAAGGATGAGAAGTGATAACTGTGAAAGGGGAGGAACCAACGCTGTCCCCTTCACATGCACCATCACTACTTGTAGGAAGGGAGGCTGGCTGGCAGCCTCCCATACACACTCTGGCTGGGTGGCAGTCACCCACCAGTACACACAGCAGACCCTAAACCCATATCATTATTGCTAAGCAGGAAGATGGGAGTCCATTTCACTCTGATGGACCATTTTTAAATGCAATCCATAACCTGGCTTTGGCAGGAACCCTTCTTACTCCTCCTACTTGCATTTGATACTGGGTTTAGGATCTGCATAGGAAACACACACACACACACACAAGCACACACTTACCTGTGTTGCCTGCTGACGCCTCCTTGGCTGTCCCCAAACGGTATAAAACCAACAGCCACGGGAAGCTGTAAGGATAGAGGACATACCTGCATCCTATTGGACTCACTTGTCTTGGTTAAATCCAACTTATTTGACAACCTATGGTGCTGCTACTTCTGCTCATGGCAGTGCTGCTTCTGACAAGGCTGTTCTTTGGTGGGCCTAGGCGACATCACAATCTCCATGGTTACATACACAACAAAGGTCAGATGTTGTTTACACCTGGCCATGCCAGTGGTATTGAGTAGCATATCCCAGTGCTAAGGGTCCTGGGTGCAACAATCTTTCAATGGGGAATAGCCGCACTGAGTTTGTCAAGTGCACCCATGTTTGCAACTCCAACAATACTCACGTATGTATGTATGTATGCATGTATGTATGTATGTATGTATGTATGTGTATCTATCTATCTATCTATCTATCCACCCAACTATCTCTATATATATTTATCTCTCTCTCTCTCTCTATATGTATATATATATATATATAATTTTTTTTTCTTTTAAATATATATATATATATATATATATATATATGTATATACATATATATAGAGAGAGAGATGGAAATACTTTTTTAAACATGTTTTCACCTCATTTTTACCTTCTTTTTTTCTTCTCTCCATGTTTTCCTTCTTTCCTATGCTGCTGCTTCTTATTTTTCTTCTTTTTCAAACCCTATCATTGCACTATTGCTTATTCAATACCACCAGCAGATGGAGACACTATATTACAACATTAGTTGTGAGCAGCAGTTTGTACAAACAAATGCCTCATAGCTGATGTCCTATCCACCTAGGCACATAGGCACCACCTATTGTCTTTTGCCTGCAGTAGGGGCCCACTGGACTAGCCAGCAAGCAGCTGCAGCTGCAGCAAATAAACAGATAACCTTTCTTTCCAACACTGAAACCTGGTGGTGCACTTAATATCTGCTATCAGATAGGGGACATATCAGATATTAAACTGATATAAACAGACACCACATTTGATACCAGCCAAAAGGAAGGATGAGAAGTGATAACTGTGAAAGGGGAGGAACCAACGCTGTCCCCTTCACATGCACCATCACTACTTGTAGGAAGGGAGGCTGGCTGGCAGCCTCCCATACACACTCTGGCTGGGTGGCAGTCACCCACCAGTACACAAAGCAGACCCTAAACCCATATCATTATTGCTAAGCAGGAAGATGGGAGTCCATTTCACTCTGATGGACCATTTTTAAATGCAATCCATAACCTGGCTTTGGCAGGAACCCTTCTTACTCCTCCTACTTGCATTTGATACTGGGTTTAGGATCTGCATAGGAAACACACACACACACACACACACACACATACAAGCACACACTTACCTGTGTTGCCTGCTGACGCCTCCTTGGCTGTCCCCAAACGGTATAAAACCAACAGCCACGGGAAGCTGTAAGGAAAGAGGACATACCTGCATCCTATTGGACTCACTTGTCTTGGTTAAATCCAACTTATTTGACAACCTATGGTGCTGCTACTTCTGCTCATGGCAGTGCTGCTTCTGACAAGGCTGTTCTTTGGTGGGCCTAGGCGACATCACAATCTCCATGGTTACATACACAACAAAGGTCAGATGTTGTTTACACCTGGCCATGCCAGTGGTATTGAGTAGCATATCCCAGTGCTAAGGGTCCTGGGTGCAACAATCTTTCAATGGGGAATAGCCGCACTGAGTTTGTCAAGTGCACCCATGTTTGCAACTCCAACAATACACACATATGTATGTATGTATGTATGTGTGTATGTGTGTATGTGTGTATGTATGTCTATCTATCTATCTATCCACCCATCTATCTCTATATATATATTTATCTCTCTCTCTCTCTATATGTATATATATATATATATATATATATATATAATTTTTTTTTCTTTTAAATATATATATTTATATATAGAGAGAGAGAGAGATGGAAATACTTTTTTAAACATGTTTTCACCTCATTTTTACCTTCTTTTTTTCTTCTCTCCATGTTTTCCTTCTTTCCTATGCTGCTGCTTCTTCTTTTTCAGACCCTATCATTGCACTATTGCTTATTCAATACCACCAGCAGATGGAGACACTATATTACAACATTAGTTGTGAGCAGCAGTTTGTACAAACAAATGCCTCATAGCTGATGTCCTATCCACCTAGGCACATAGGCACCACCTATTGTCTATTGCCTGCAGTAGGGGCCCACTGGACTAGCCAGCAAGCAGCTGCAGCAAATAAACAGATAATCTTTCTTTCCAACACTGAAACCTGGTGGTGCATTTAATATATGCTATCAGATAGGGGACATATCATATATTAAACTGATATAAACAGACACCACATTTGATACCAGCCAAAAGGAAGGATGAGAAGTGATAACTGTGAAAGGGGAGGAACCAACGCTGTCCCCTTCACATGCACCATCATTACTTGTAGGAAGGGAGGCTGGCTGGCAGCCTCCCATACACACTCTGGCTGGGTGGCAGTCACCCACCAGTACACACAGCAGACCCTAAACCCATATCATTATTGCTAAGCAGGAAGATGGGAGTCCATTTCACTCTGATGGACCATTTTTAAATGCAATCCATAACCTGGCTTTGGCAGGAACCCTTCTTACTCCTCCTACTTGCATTTGATACTGGGTTTAGGATCTGCATAGGAAACACACACACACACACACACACACACACACATACAAGCACACACTTACCTGTGTTGCCTGCTGACGCCTCCTTGGCTGTCCCCAAACGGTATAAAACCAACAGCCACGGGAAGCTGTAAGGATAGAGGACATACCTGCATCCTATTGGACTCACTTGTCTTGGTTAAATCCAACTTATTTGACAACCTATGGTGCTGCTACTTCTGCTCATGGCAGTGCTGCTTCTGACAAGGCTGTTCTTTGGTGGGCCTAGGCGACATCACAATCTCCATGGTTACATACACAACAAAGGTCAGATGTTGTTTACACCTGGCCATGCCAGTGGTATTGAGTAGCATATCCCAGTGCTAAGGGTCCTGGGTGCAACAATCTTTCAATGGGGAATAGCCGCACTGAGTTTGTCAAGTGCACCCATGTTTGCAACTCCAACAATACACACATATGTATGTATGTATGTATGTATGTGTGTATGTGTGTATGTGTGTATGTGTGTATGTGTGTATGTGTGTATGTGTGTATGTATGTCTTTCTATCTATCTATCCACCCATCTATCTCTATATATATTTATCTCTCTCTCTATATATATGTATATATATATATATATATATATATATATATAATTTTTTTTTCTTTTAAATATATATATATATATATATATATATGTATATACATATAGAGAGAGAGAGAGATGGAAATACTTTTTTAAACATGTTTTCACCTCATTTTTACCTTCTTTTTTTCTTCTCTCCATGTTTTCCTTCTTTCCTATGCTGCTGCTTCTTATTTTTCTTCTTTTTCAGACCCTATCATTGCACTATTGCTTATTCAATACCACCAGCAGATGGAGACACTATATTACAACATTAGTTGTGAGCAGCAGTTTGTACAAACAAATGCCTCATAGCTGATGTCCTATCTACCTAGGCACATAGGCACCACCTATTGTCTTTTGCCTGCAGTAGGGACCCACTGGACTAGCCAGCAAGCAGCTGCAGCAGCAAATAAACAGGTAATCTTTCTTTCCAACACTGAAACCTGGTGGTGCACTTAATATATGCGACCAGATAGGGGACATATCAGATATTAAACTGATATAAACAGACACCACATTTGATACCAGCCAAAAGGAAGGATGAGAAGTGATAACTGTGAAAGGGGAGGAACCAACGCTGTCCCCTTCACATGCACCATCACTACTTGTAGGAAGGGAGGCTGGCTGGCAGCCTCCCATACACACTCTGGCTGGGTGGCAGTCACCCACCAGTACACACAGCAGACCCTAAACCCATATCATTATTGCTAAGCAGGAAGATGGGAGTCCATTTCACTCTGATGGACCATTTTTAAATGCAATCCATAACCTGGCTTTGGCAGGAACCCTTCTTACTCCTCCTACTTGCATTTGATACTGGGTTTAGGATCTGCATAGGAAACACACACACACACACACACACACACACACACACACATACAAGCACACACTTACCTGTGTTGCCTGCTGACGCCTCCTTGGCTGTCCCCAAACGGTATAAAACCAACAGCCACGGGAAGCTGTAAGGATAGAGGACATACCTGCATCCTATTGGACTCACTTGTCTTGGTTAAATCCAACTTATTTGACAACCTATGGTGCTGCTACTTCTGCTCATGGCAGTGCTGCTTCTGACAAGGCTGTTCTTTGGTGGGCCTAGGCGACATCACAATCTCCATGGTTACATACACAACAAAGGTCAGATGTTGTTTACACCTGGCCATGCCAGTGGTATTGAGTAGCATATCCCAGTGCTAAGGGTCCTGGGTGCAACAATCTTTCAATGGGGAATAGCCGCACTGAGTTTGTCAAGTGCACCCATGTTTGCAACTCCAACAATACACACGTATGTATGTATGTATGTATGTGTATCTATCTATCTATCTATCTATCTATCCACCCATCTATCTCTATATATATTTATCTCTCTCTCTATATGTATATATATATATATATATATATAATTTTTTTTTCTTTTAAATATATATATATATATATATATATATATATATGTATACATATAGAGAGAGAGAGATGGAAATACTTTTTTAAACATGTTTTCACCTCATTTTTACCTTCTTTTTTTCTTCTCTCCATGTTTTCCTTCTTTCCTATGCTGCTGCTTCTTATTTTTCAAACCCTATCATTGCACTATTGCTTATTCAATACCACCAGCAGATGGAGACACTATATTACAACATTAGTTGTGAGCAGCAGTTTGTACAAACAAATGCCTCATAGCTGATGTCCTATCCACCTAGGCACATAGGCACCACCTATTGTCTTTTGCCTGCAGTAGGGGCCCACTGGACTAGCCAGCAAGCAGCTGCAGCAAATAAACAGATAACCTTTCTTTCCAACACTGAAACCTGGTGGTGCACTTAATATATGCTACCAGATAGGGGACATATCAGATATTAAATTGATATAAACAGACACCACATTTGATACCAGCCAAAAGGAAGGATGAGAAGTGATAACTGTGAAAGGGGAGGAACCAACGCTGTCCCCTTCACATGCACCATCACTACTTGTAGGAAGGGAGGCTGGCTGGCAGCCTCCCATACACACTCTGGCTGGGTGGCAGTCACCCACCAGTACACACAGCAGACCCTAAACCCATATCATTATTGCTAAGCAGGAAGATGGGAGTCCATTTCACTCTGATGGACCATTTTTAAATGCAATCCATAACCTGGTTTTGGCAGGAACCCTTCTTACTCCTCCTACTTGCATTTGATACTGGGTTTAGGATCTGCATAGGAAACACACACACACACACACAAGCACACACTTACCTGTGTTGCCTGCTGACGCCTCCTTGGCTGTCCCCAAACGGTATAAAACCAACAGCCACGGGAAGCTGTAAGGATAGAGGACATACCTGCATCCTATTGGACTCACTTGTCTTGGTTAAATCCAACTTATTTGACAACCTATGGTGCTGCTACTTCTGCTCATGGCAGTGCTGCTTCTGACAAGGCTGTTCTTTGGTGGGCCTAGGCGACATCACAATCTCCATGGTTACATACACAACAAAGGTCAGATGTTGTTTACACCTGGCCATGCCAGTGGTATTGAGTAGCATATCCCAGTGCTAAGGGTCCTGGGTGCAACAATCTTTCAATGGGGAATAGCCGCACTGAGTTTGTCAAGTGCACCCATGTTTGCAACTCCAACAATACTCACGTATGTATGTATGTATGCATGTATGTATGTATGTATGTATGTATGTGTATCTATCTATCTATCTATCTATCCACCCAACTATCTCTATATATATTTATCTCTCTCTCTCTCTCTATATGTATATATATATATATATAATTTTTTTTTCTTTTAAATATATATATATATATATATATATATATATATATATGTATATACATATATAGAGAGAGAGAGATGGAAATACTTTTTTAAACATGTTTTCACCTCATTTTTACCTTCTTTTTTTCTTCTCTCCATGTTTTCCTTCTTTCCTATGCTGCTGCTTCTTATTTTTCTTCTTTTTCAAACCCTATCATTGCACTATTGCTTATTCAATACCACCAGCAGATGGAGACACTATATTACAACATTAGTTGTGAGCAGCAGTTTGTACAAACAAATGCCTCATAGCTGATGTCCTATCCACCTAGGCACATAGGCACCACCTATTGTCTTTTGCCTGCAGTAGGGGCCCACTGGACTAGCCAGCAAGCAGCTGCAGCTGCAGCAAATAAACAGATAACCTTTCTTTCCAACACTGAAACCTGGTGGTGCACTTAATATCTGCTATCAGATAGGGGACATATCAGATATTAAACTGATATAAACAGACACCACATTTGATACCAGCCAAAAGGAAGGATGAGAAGTGATAACTGTGAAAGGGGAGGAACCAACGCTGTCCCCTTCACATGCACCATCACTACTTGTAGGAAGGGAGGCTGGCTGGCAGCCTCCCATACACACTCTGGCTGGGTGGCAGTCACCCACCAGTACACAAAGCAGACCCTAAACCCATATCATTATTGCTAAGCAGGAAGATGGGAGTCCATTTCACTCTGATGGACCATTTTTAAATGCAATCCATAACCTGGCTTTGGCAGGAACCCTTCTTACTCCTCCTACTTGCATTTGATACTGGGTTTAGGATCTGCATAGGAAACACACACACACACACATACAAGCACACACTTACCTGTGTTGCCTGCTGACGCCTCCTTGGCTGTCCCCAAACGGTATAAAACCAACAGCCACGGGAAGCTGTAGGGATAGAGGACATACCTGCATCCTATTGGACTCACTTGTCTTGGTTAAATCCAACTTATTTGACAACCTATGGTGCTGCTACTTCTGCTCATGGCAGTGCTGCTTCTGACAAGGCTGTTCTTTGGTGGGCCTAGGCGACATCACAATCTCCATGGTTACATACACAACAAAGGTCAGATGTTGTTTACACCTGGCCATGCCAGTGGTATTGAGTAGCATATCCCAGTGCTAAGGGTCCTGGGTGCAACAATCTTTCAATGGGGAATAGCCGCACTGAGTTTGTCAAGTGCACCCATGTTTGCAACTCCAACAATACACACATATGTATGTATGTATGTATGTGTGTATGTGTGTATGTGTGTATGTGTGTATGTATGTCTATCTATCTATCTATCCACCCATCTATCTCTATATATATATTTATCTCTCTCTCTCTCTATATGTATATATATATATATATATATATATAATTTTTTTTTCTTTTAAATATATATATTTATATATAGAGAGAGAGAGAGATGGAAATACTTTTTTAAACATGTTTTCACCTCATTTTTACCTTCTTTTTTTCTTCTCTCCATGTTTTCCTTCTTTCCTATGCTGCTGCTTCTTATTTTTCAAACCCTATCATTGCACTATTGCTTATTCAATACCACCAGCAGATGGAGACACTATATTACAACATTAGTTGTGAGCAGCAGTTTGTACAAACAAATGCCTCATAGCTGATGTCCTATCCACCTAGGCACATAGGCACCACCTATTGTCTTTTGCCTGCAGTAGGGGCCCACTGGACTAGCCAGCAAGCAGCTGCAGCAAATAAACAGATAACCTTTCTTTCCAACACTGAAACCTGGTGGTGCACTTAATATATGCTACCAGATAGGGGACATATCAGATATTAAATTGATATAAACAGACACCACATTTGATACCAGCCAAAAGGAAGGATGAGAAGTGATAACTGTGAAAGGGGAGGAACCAACGCTGTCCCCTTCACATGCACCATCACTACTTGTAGGAAGGGAGGCTGGCTGGCAGCCTCCCATACACACTCTGGCTGGGTGGCAGTCACCCACCAGTACACACAGCAGACCCTAAACCCATATCATTATTGCTAAGCAGGAAGATGGGAGTCCATTTCACTCTGATGGACCATTTTTAAATGCAATCCATAACCTGGTTTTGGCAGGAACCCTTCTTACTCCTCCTACTTGCATTTGATACTGGGTTTAGGATCTGCATAGGAAACACACACACACACACACACACATACAAGCACACACTTACCTGTGTTGCCTGCTGACGCCTCCTTGGCTGTCCCCAAACGGTATAAAACCAACAGCCACGGGAAGCTGTAAGGATAGAGGACATACCTGCATCCTATTGGACTCACTTGTCTTGGTTAAATCCAACTTATTTGACAACCTATGGTGCTGCTACTTCTGCTCATGGCAGTGCTGCTTCTGACAAGGCTGTTCTTTGGTGGGCCTAGGCGACATCACAATCTCCATGGTTACATACACAACAAAGGTCAGATGTTGTTTACACCTGGCCATGCCAGTGGTATTGAGTAGCATATCCCAGTGCTAAGGGTCCTGGGTGCAACAATCTTTCAATGGGGAATAGCCGCACTGAGTTTGTCAAGTGCACCCATGTTTGCAACTCCAACAATACACACGTATGTATGTATGTATGTATGTATGTATGTATGTATGTATGTGTATCTATCTATCTATCTATCTATCTATCCACCCAACTATCTCTATATATATTTATCTCTCTCTCTCTCTCTATATGTATATATATATATATATATATATATATATATATATATAATTTTTTTTTCTTTTAAATATATATATATATATATATATATATATATGTATATACATATAGAGAGAGAGAGAGATGGAAATACTTTTTTAAACATGTTTTCACCTCATTTTTACCTTCCTTCTTTCCTATGCTGCTGCTTCTTCTTTTTCTTCTTTTTCAAACCCTATCATTGCACTATTGCTTATTCAATACCACCAGCAGATGGAGACACTATATTACAACATTAGTTGTGAGCAGCAGTTTGTACAAACAAATGCCTCATAGCTGATGTCCTATCCACCTAGGCACATAGGCACCACCTATTGACTTTTGCCTGCAGTAGGGGCCCACTGGACTAGCCAGCAAGCAGCTGCAGCTGCAGCAAATAAACAGATAACCTTTCTTTCCAACACTGAAACCTGGTGGTGCACTTAATATCTGCTATCAGATAGGGGACATATCAGATATTAAACTGATATAAACAGACACCACATTTGATACCAGCCAAAAGGAAGGATGAGAAGTGATAACTGTGAAAGGGGAGGAACCAACGCTGTCCCCTTCACATGCACCATCACTACTTGTAGGAAGGGAGGCTGGCTGGCAGCCTCCCATACACACTCTGGCTGGGTGGCAGTCACCCACCAGTACACACAGCAGACCCTAAACCCATATCATTATTGCTAAGCAGGAAGATGGGAGTCCATTTCACTCTGATGGACCATTTTTAAATGCAATCCATAACCTGGCTTTGGCAGGAACCCTTCTTACTCCTCCTACTTGCATTTGATACTGGGTTTAGGATCTGCATAGGAAACAAACACACACACACACACACAAGCACACACTTACATGTGTTGCCTGCTGACGCCTCCTTGGCTGTCCCCAAACGGTATAAAACCAACAGCCATGGCAGTGCTGCTTCTGACAAGGCTGTTCTTTGGTGGGCCTAGGCGACATCACAATCTCCATGGTTACATCCTACTTGCATTTGATACTGGGTTTAGGATCTGCATAGAACACACACACACACACACACACACACATACAAGCACACACTTACCTGTGTTGCCTGCTGACGCCTCCTTGGCTGTCCCCAAACGGTATAAAACCAACAGCCACGGGAAGCTGTAAGGATAGAGGACATACCTGCATCCTATTGGACTCACTTGTCTTGGTTAAATCCAACTTATTTGACAACCTATGGTGCTGCTACTTCTGCTCATGGCAGTGCTGCTTCTGACAAGGCTGTTCTTTGGTGGGCCTAGGCGACATCACAATCTCCATGGTTACATACACAACAAAGGTCAGATGTTGTTTACACCTGGCCATGCCAGTGGTATTGAGTAGCATATCCCAGTGCTAAGGGTCCTGGGTGCAACAATCTTTCAATGGGGAATAGCCGCACTGAGTTTGTCAAGTGCACCCATGTTTGCAACTCCAACAATACACACGTATGTATGTATGTATGTATGTGTATCTATCTATCTATCTATCTATCTATCCACCCATCTATCTCTATATATATTTATCTCTCTCTCTATATGTATATATATATATATATATATATATAATTTTTTTTTCTTTTAAATATATATATATATATATATATATATATATATATATATATATGTATACATATAGAGAGAGAGAGATGGAAATACTTTTTTAAACATGTTTTCACCTCATTTTTACCTTCTTTTTTTCTTCTCTCCATGTTTTCCTTCTTTCCTATGCTGCTGCTTCTTATTTTTCAAACCCTATCATTGCACTATTGCTTATTCAATACCACCAGCAGATGGAGACACTATATTACAACATTAGTTGTGAGCAGCAGTTTGTACAAACAAATGCCTCATAGCTGATGTCCTATCCACCTAGGCACATAGGCACCACCTATTGTCTTTTGCCTGCAGTAGGGGCCCACTGGACTAGCCAGCAAGCAGCTGCAGCAAATAAACAGATAACCTTTCTTTCCAACACTGAAACCTGGTGGTGCACTTAATATATGCTACCAGATAGGGGACATATCAGATATTAAATTGATATAAACAGACACCACATTTGATACCAGCCAAAAGGAAGGATGAGAAGTGATAACTGTGAAAGGGGAGGAACCAACGCTGTCCCCTTCACATGCACCATCACTACTTGTAGGAAGGGAGGCTGGCTGGCAGCCTCCCATACACACTCTGGCTGGGTGGCAGTCACCCACCAGTACACACAGCAGACCCTAAACCCATATCATTATTGCTAAGCAGGAAGATGGGAGTCCATTTCACTCTGATGGACCATTTTTAAATGCAATCCATAACCTGGTTTTGGCAGGAACCCTTCTTACTCCTCCTACTTGCATTTGATACTGGGTTTAGGATCTGCATAGGAAACACACACACACACACACACACATACAAGCACACACTTACCTGTGTTGCCTGCTGACGCCTCCTTGGCTGTCCCCAAACGGTATAAAACCAACAGCCACGGGAAGCTGTAAGGATAGAGGACATACCTGCATCCTATTGGACTCACTTGTCTTGGTTAAATCCAACTTATTTGACAACCTATGGTGCTGCTACTTCTGCTCATGGCAGTGCTGCTTCTGACAAGGCTGTTCTTTGGTGGGCCTAGGCGACATCACAATCTCCATGGTTACATACACAACAAAGGTCAGATGTTGTTTACACCTGGCCATGCCAGTGGTATTGAGTAGCATATCCCAGTGCTAAGGGTCCTGGGTGCAACAATCTTTCAATGGGGAATAGCCGCACTGAGTTTGTCAAGTGCACCCATGTTTGCAACTCCAACAATACACACATATGTATGTATGTGTGTATGTATGTCTATCTATCTATCTATCTATCTATCTATCTATCTATCCACCCATCTATCTCTATATATATTTATCTCTCTCTCTATATGTATATATATATATATAATTTTTTTTTCTTTTAAATATATATATATATATATATATATATATATATATATAGATATATGTATATACATATAGAGAGAGAGAGAGATGGAAATACTTTTTTAAACATGTTTTCACCTCATTTTTACCTTCTTTTTTTCTTTTCTCCGTGTTTTCCTTCTTTCCTATGCTGCTGCTTCTTATTTTTCTTCTTTTTCAGACCCTATCATTGCACTATTGCTTATTCAATACCACCAGCAGATGGAGACACTATATTACAACATTAGTTGTGAGCAGCAGTTTGTACAAACAAATGCCTCATAGCTGATGTCCTATCCACCTAGGCACATAGGCACCACCTATTGTCTTTTGCCTGCAGTAGGGACCCACTGGACTAGCCAGCAAGCAGCTGCAGCAGCAGCAGCAAATAAACAGGTAATCTTTCTTTCCAACACTGAAACCTGGTGGTGCACTTAATATATGCTACCAGATAGGGGACATATCAGATATTAAACTGATATAAACAGACACCACATTTGATACCAGCCAAAAGGAAGGATGAGAAGTGATAACTGTGAAAGTGGAGGAACCAACGCTGTCCCCTTCACATGCACCATCACTACTTGTAGGAAGGGAGGCTGGCTGGCAGCCTCCCATACACACTCTGACTGGGTGGCAGTCACCCACCAGTACATACAGCAGACCCTAAACCCATATCATTATTGCTAAGCAGGAAGATGGGAGTCCATTTCACTCTAATGGACCATTTTTAAATGCAATCCATAACCTGGCTTTGGCAGGAACCCTTCTTACTCCTCCTACTTGCATTTGATACTGGGTTTAGGATCTGCATAGGAAACACACACACACACACACAAGCACACACTTACCTGTGTTGCCTGCTGACGCCTCCTTGGCTGTCCCCAAACGGTATAAAACCAACAGCCACGGGAAGCTGTAAGGATAGAGGACATACCTGCATCCTATTGGACTCACTTGTCTTGGTTAAATCCAACTTATTTGACAACCTATGGTGCTGCTACTTCTGCTCATGGCAGTGCTGCTTCTGACAAGGCTGTTCTTTGGTGGGCCTAGGCGACATCACAATCTCCATGGTTACATACACAACAAAGGTCAGATGTTGTTTACACCTGGCCATGCCAGTGGTATTGAGTAGCATATCCCAGTGCTAAGGGTCCTGGGTGCAACAATCTTTCAATGGGGAATAGCCGCACTGAGTTTGTCAAGTGCACCCATGTTTGCAACTCCAACAATACACACGTATGTATGTATGTATGTATGTATGTATGTATGTATGTATGTATGTGTATCTATCTATCTATCTATCTATCTATCCACCCAACTATCTCTATATATATTTATCTCTCTCTCTCTCTCTATATGTATATATATATATATATATATATATATATATATATATATAATTTTTTTTTCTTTTAAATATATATATATATATATATATATATATATATATATATATATATATATATATGTATATACATATAGAGAGAGAGAGAGATGGAAATACTTTTTTAAACATGTTTTCACCTCATTTTTACCTTCCTTCTTTCCTATGCTGCTGCTTCTTCTTTTTCTTCTTTTTCAAACCCTATCATTGCACTATTGCTTATTCAATACCACCAGCAGATGGAGACACTATATTACAACATTAGTTGTGAGCAGCAGTTTGTACAAACAAATGCCTCATAGCTGATGTCCTATCCACCTAGGCACAACCTATTGACTTTTGCCTGCAGTAGGGGCCCACTGGACTAGCCAGCAAGCAGCTGCAGCTGCAGCAAATAAACAGATAACCTTTCTTTCCAACACTGAAACCTGGTGGTGCACTTAATATCTGCTATCAGATAGGGGACATATCAGATATTAAACTGATATAAACAGACACCACATTTGATACCAGCCAAAAGGAAGGATGAGAAGTGATAACTGTGAAAGGGGAGGAACCAACGCTGTCCCCTTCACATGCACCATCACTACTTGTAGGAAGGGAGGCTGGCTGGCAGCCTCCCATACACACTCTGGCTGGGTGGCAGTCACCCACCAGTACACACAGCAGACCCTAAACCCATATCATTATTGCTAAGCAGGAAGATGGGAGTCCATTTCACTCTGATGGACCATTTTTAAATGCAATCCATAACCTGGCTTTGGCAGGAACCCTTCTTACTCCTCCTACTTGCATTTGATACTGGGTTTAGGATCTGCATAGGAAACAAACACACACACACACACACAAGCACACACTTACATGTGTTGCCTGCTGACGCCTCCTTGGCTGTCCCCAAACGGTATAAAACCAACAGCCATGGCAGTGCTGCTTCTGACAAGGCTGTTCTTTGGTGGGCCTAGGCGACATCACAATCTCCATGGTTACATCCTACTTGCATTTGATACTGGGTTTAGGATCTGCATAGAACACACACACACACACACACACACACACACACACACACACACACACACACACATACAAGCACACACTTACCTGTGTTGCCTGCTGACGCCTCCTTGGCTGTCCCTAAACGGTATAAAACCAACAGCCACGGGAAGCTGTAAGGATAGAGGACATACCTGCATCCTATTGGACTCACTTGTCTTGGTTAAATCCAACTTATTTGACAACCTATGGTGCTGCTACTTCTGCTCATGGCAGTGCTGCTTCTGACAAGGCTGTTCTTTGGTGGGCCTAGGCGACATCACAATCTCCATGGTTACATACACAACAAAGGTCAGATGTTGTTTACACCTGGCCATGCCAGTGGTATTGAGTAGCATATCTCAGTGCTAAGGGTCCTGGGTGCAACAATCTTTCAATGGGGAATAGCCGCACTGAGTTTGTCAAGTGCACCCATGTTTGCAACTCCAACAATACACACGTATGTATGTATGTATGTATGTATGTATGTATGTATGTATGTGTATCTATCTATCTATCTATCTATCTATCCACCCAACTATCTCTATATATATTTATCTCTCTCTCTCTCTATATGTATATATATAACTATATATATATATATATAATTTTTTTTTCTTTTAAATATATATATATATATATATATATATATGTATATACATATAGAGAGAGAGAGAGAGAGAGATGGAAATACTTTTTTAAACATGTTTTCACCTCATTTTTACCTTCTTTTTTTCTTCTCTCCATGTTTTCCTTCTTTCCTATGCTGCTGCTTCTTATTTTTCTTCTTTTTCAAACCCTATCATTGCACTATTGCTTATTCAATACCACCAGCAGATGGAGACACTATATTACAACATTAGTTGTGAGCAGCAGTTTGTACAAACAAATGCCTCATAGCTGATGTCCTATCCACCTAGGCACATAGGCACCACCTATTGTCTTTTGCCTGCAGTAGGGGCCCACTGGACTAGCCAGCAAGCAGCTGCAGCAAATAAACAGATAACCTTTCTTTCCAACACTGAAACCTGGTGGTGCACTTAATATCTGCTATCAGATAGGGGACATATCAGATATTAAACTGATATAAACAGACACAACATTTGATACCAGCCAAAAGGAAGGATGATAAGTGATAACTGTGAAAGGGGAGGAACCAACGCTGTCCCCTTCACATGCACCATCACTACTTGTAGGAAGGGAGGCTGGCTGGCAGCCTCCCATACACACTCTGGCTGGGTGGCAGTCACCCACCAGTACACACAGCAGACCCTAAACCCATATCATTATTGCTAAGCAGGAAGATGGGAGTCCATTTCACTCTGATGGACCATTTTTAAATGCAATCCATAACCTGGCTTTGGCAGGAACCCTTCTTACTCCTCCTACTTGCATTTGATACTGGGTTTAGGATCTGCATAGGAAACACACACACACACACACAAGCACACACTTACCTGTGTTGCCTGCTGACGCCTCCTTGGCTGTCCCCAAACGGTATAAAACCAACAGCCACGGGAAGCTGTAAGGATAGAGGACATACCTGCATCCTATTGGACTCACTTGTCTTGGTTAAATCCAACTTATTTGACAACCTATGGTGCTGCTACTTCTGCTCATGGCAGTGCTGCTTCTGACAAGGCTGTTCTTTGGTGGGCCTAGGCGACATCACAATCTCCATGGTTACATACACAACAAAGGTCAGATGTTGTTTACACCCGGCCATGCCAGTGGTATTGAGTAGCATATCCCAGTGCTAAGGGTCCTGGGTGCAACAATCTTTCAATGGGGAATAGCCGCACTGAGTTTGTCAAGTGCACCCATGTTTGCAACTCCAACAATACTCACGTATGTATGTATGTATGCATGTATGTATGTATGTATGTATGTATGTGTATCTATCTATCTATCTATCTATCTATCTATCTATCTATCTATCTATCCACCCAACTATCTCTATATATATTTATCTCTCTCTCTCTCTCTATATGTATATATATATATATATATAATTTTTTTTTCTTTTAAATATATATATATATATATATATATATGTAATATACATATATAGAGAGAGAGAGATGGAAATACTTTTTTAAACATGTTTTCACCTCATTTTTACCTTCTTTTTTTCTTCTCTCCATGTTTTCCTTCTTTCCTATGCTGCTGCTTCTTATTTTTCTTCTTTTTCAAACCCTATCATTGCACTATTGCTTATTCAATACCACCAGCAGATGGAGACACTATATTACAACATTAGTTGTGAGCAGCAGTTTGTACAAACAAATGCCTCATAGCTGATGTCCTATCCACCTAGGCACATAGGCACCACCTATTGTCTTTTGCCTGCAGTAGGGGCCCACTGGACTAGCCAGCAAGCAGCTGCAGCTGCAGCAAATAAACAGATAACCTTTCTTTCCAACACTGAAACCTGGTGGTGCACTTAATATATGCTATCAGATAGGGGACATATCAGATATTAAACTGATATAAACAGACACCACATTTGATACCAGCCAAAAGGAAGGATGAGAAGTGATAACTGTGAAAGGGGAGGAACCAACGCTGTCCCCTTCACATGCACCATCACTACTTGTAGGAAGGGAGGCTGGCTGGCAGCCTCCCATACACACTCTGGCTGGGTGGCAGTCACCCACCAGTACACACAGCAGACCCTAAACCCATATCATTATTGCTAAGCAGGAAGATGGGAGTCCATTTCACTCTGATGGACCATTTTTAAATGCAATCCATAACCTGGCTTTGGCAGGAACCCTTCTTACTCCTCCTACTTGCATTTGATACTGGGTTTAGGATCTGCATAGGAAACACACACACACACACACACACACACACACACACATACAAGCACACACTTACCTGTGTTGCCTGCTGACGCCTCCTTGGCTGTCCCCAAACGGTATAAAACCAACAGCCACGGGAAGCTGTAAGGATAGAGGACATACCTGCATCCTATTGGACTCACTTGTCTTGGTTAAATCCAACTTATTTGACAACCTATGGTGCTGCTACTTCTGCTCATGGCAGTGCTGCTTCTGACAAGGCTGTTCTTTGGTGGGCCTAGGCGACATCACAATCTCCATGGTTACATACACAACAAAGGTCAGATGTTGTTTACACCTGGCCATGCCAGTGGTATTGAGTAGCATATCCCAGTGCTAAGGGTCCTGGGTGCAACAATCTTTCAATGGGGAATAGCCGCACTGAGTTTGTCAAGTGCACCCATGTTTGCAACTCCAACAATACACACATATGTATGTATGTGTGTATGTATGTCTATCTATCTATCTATCTATCTATCTATCCACCCATCTATCTCTATATATATTTATCTCTCTCTCTCTCTCTATATGTATATATATATATATATAATTTTTTTTTCTTTTAAATATATATATATATATATATATATGTATATACATATAGAGAGAGAGAGAGATGGAAATACTTTTTTAAACATGTTTTCACCTCATTTTTACCTTCTTTTTTTCTTCTCTCCATGTTTTCCTTCTTTCCTATGCTGCTGCTTCTTATTTTTCTTCTTTTTCAAACCCTATCATTGCACTATTGCTTATTCAATACCACCAGCAGATGGAGACACTATATTACAACATTAGTTGTGAGCAGCAGTTTGTACAAACAAATGCCTCATAGCTGATGTCCTATCCACCTAGGCACATAGGCACCACCTATTGTCTTTTGCCTGCAGTAGGGGCCCACTGGACTAGCCAGCAAGCAGCTGCAGCAAATAAACAGATAACCTTTCTTTCCAACACTGAAACCTGGTGGTGCACTTAATATCTGCTATCAGATAGGGGACATATCAGATATTAAACTGATATAAACAGACACCACATTTGATACCAGCCAAAAGGAAGGATGATAAGTGATAACTGTGAAAGGGGAGGAACCAACGCTGTCCCCTTCACATGCACCATCACTACTTGTAGGAAGGGAGGCTGGCTGGCAGCCTCCCATACACACTCTGGCTGGGTGGCAGTCACCCACCAGTACACACAGCAGACCCTAAACCCATATCATTATTGCTAAGCAGGAAGATGGGAGTCCATTTCACTCTGATGGACCATTTTTAAATGCAATCCATAACCTGGCTTTGGCAGGAACCCTTCTTACTCCTCCTACTTGCATTTGATACTGGGTTTAGGATCTGCATAGGAAACACACACACACACACACAAGCACACACTTACCTGTGTTGCCTGCTGACGCCTCCTTGGCTGTCCCCAAACGGTATAAAACCAACAGCCACGGGAAGCTGTAAGGATAGAGGACATACCTGCATCCTATTGGACTCACTTGTCTTGGTTAAATCCAACTTATTTGACAACCTATGGTGCTGCTACTTCTGCTCATGGCAGTGCTGCTTCTGACAAGGCTGTTCTTTGGTGGGCCTAGGCGACATCACAATCTCCATGGTTACATACACAACAAAGGTCAGATGTTGTTTACACCTGGCCATGCCAGTGGTATTGAGTAGCATATCCCAGTGCTAAGGGTCCTGGGTGCAACAATCTTTCAATGGGGAATAGCCGCACTGAGTTTGTCAAGTGCACCCATGTTTGCAACTCCAACAATACTCACGTATGTATGTATGTATGCATGTATGTATGTATGTATGTATGTATGTATGTATGTGTATCTATCTATCTATCTATCCACCCAACTATCTCTATATATATTTATCTCTCTCTCTCTCTATATGTATATATATATATATATATATAATTTTTTTTTCTTTTAAATATATATATATATATATATATATATATATATATATATGTATATACATATATAGAGAGAGAGAGATGGAAATACTTTTTTAAACATGTTTTCACCTCATTTTTACCTTCTTTTTTTCTTCTCTCCATGTTTTCCTTCTTTCCTATGCTGCTGCTTCTTATTTTTCTTCTTTTTCAAACCCTATCATTGCACTATTGCTTATTCAATACCACCAGCAGATGGAGACACTATATTACAACATTAGTTGTGAGCAGCAGTTTGTACAAACAAATGCCTCATAGCTGATGTCCTATCCACCTAGGCACATAGGCACCACCTATTGTCTATTGCCTGCAGTAGGGGCCCACTGGACTAGCCAGCAAGCAGCTGCAGCTGCAGCAAATAAACAGATAACCTTTCTTTCCAACACTGAAACCTGGTGGTGCACTTAATATCTGCTATCAGATAGGGGACATATCAGATATTAAACTGATATAAACAGACACCACATTTGATACCAGCCAAAAGGAAGGATGAGAAGTGATAACTGTGAAAGGGGAGGAACCAACGCTGTCCCCTTCACATGCACCATCACTACTTGTAGGAAGGGAGGCTGGCTGGCAGCCTCCCATACACACTCTGGCTGGGTGGCAGTCACCCACCAGTACACACAGCAGACCCTAAACCCATATCATTATTGCTAAGCAGGAAGATGGGAGTCCATTTCACTCTGATGGACCATTTTTAAATGCAATCCATAACCTGGCTTTGGCAGGAACCCTTCTTACTCCTCCTACTTGCATTTGATACTGGGTTTAGGATCTGCATAGGAAACACACACACACACACACACACATACAAGCACACACTTACCTGTGTTGCCTGCTGACGCCTCCTTGGCTGTCCCCAAACGGTATAAAACCAACAGCCACGGGAAGCTGTAAGGATAGAGGACATACCTGCATCCTATTGGACTCACTTGTCTTGGTTAAATCCAACTTATTTGACAACCTATGGTGCTGCTACTTCTGCTCATGGCAGTGCTGCTTCTGACAAGGCTGTTCTTTGGTGGGCCTAGGCGACATCACAATCTCCATGGTTACATACACAACAAAGGTCAGATGTTGTTTACACCTGGCCATGCCAGTGGTATTGAGTAGCATATCCCAGTGCTAAGGGTCCTGGGTGCAACAATCTTTCAATGGGGAATAGCCGCACTGAGTTTGTCAAGTGCACCCATGTTTGCAACTCCAACAATACACACATATGTATGTATGTATGTATGTGTGTATGTGTGTATGTGTGTATGTGTGTATGTATGTCTATCTATCTATCTATCCACCCATCTATCTCTATTTATATATTTATCTCTCTCTCTCTCTATATGTATATATATATATATATATATAATTTTTTTTTCTTTTAAATATATATATTTATATATAGAGAGAGAGAGAGATGGAAATACTTTTTTAAACATGTTTTCACCTCATTTTTACCTTCTTTTTTTCTTCTCTCCATGTTTTCCTTCTTTCCTATGCTGCTGCTTCTTCTTTTTCAGACCCTATCATTGCACTATTGCTTATTCAATACCACCAGCAGATGGAGACACTATATTACAACATTAGTTGTGAGCAGCAGTTTGTACAAACAAATGCCTCATAGCTGATGTCCTATCCACCTAGGCACATAGGCACCACCTATTGTCTATTGCCTGCAGTAGGAGCCCACTGGACTAGCCAGCAAGCAGCTGCAGCAAATAAACAGATAATCTTTCTTTCCAACACTGAAACCTGGTGGTGCATTTAATATATGCTATCAGATAGGGGACATATCAGATATTAAACTGATATAAACAGACACCACATTTGATACCAGCCAAAAGGAAGGATGAGAAGTGATAACTGTGAAAGGGGAGGAACCAACGCTGTCCCCTTCACATGCACCATCACTACTTGTAGGAAGGGAGGCTGGCTGGCAGCCTCCCATACACACTCTGGCTGGGTGGCAGTCACCCACCAGTACACACAGCAGACCCTAAACCCATATCATTATTGCTAAGCAGGAAGATGGGAGTCCATTTCACTCTGATGGACCATTTTTAAATGCAATCCATAACCTGGCTTTGGCAGGAACCCTTCTTACTCCTCCTACTTGCATTTGATACTGGGTTTAGGATCTGCATAGGAAACACACACACACACACACACACACACACACACACATACACATACAAGCACACACTTACCTGTGTTGCCTGCTGACGCCTCCTTGGCTGTCCCCAAACGGTATAAAACCAACAGCCACGGGAAGCTGTAAGGATAGAGGACATACCTGCATCCTATTGGACTCACTTGTCTTGGTTAAATCCAACTTATTTGACAACCTATGGTGCTGCTACTTCTGCTCATGGCAGTGCTGCTTCTGACAAGGCTGTTCTTTGGTGGGCCTAGGCGACATCACAATCTCCATGGTTACATACACAACAAAGGTCAGATGTTGTTTACACCTGGCCATGCCAGTGGTATTGAGTAGCATATCCCAGTGCTAAGGGTCCTGGGTGCAACAATCTTTCAATGGGGAATAGCCGCACTGAGTTTGTCAAGTGCACCCATGTTTGCAACTCCAACAATACACACATATGTATGTATGTATGTATGTATGTATGTATGTGTATCTATCTATCTATCTATCTATCTATCTATCTATCCACCCAACTATCTCTATATATATTTATCTCTCTCTCTCTCTCTATATGTATATATATATATATATATAATTTTTTTTTCTTTTAAATATATATATATATATATATATATATATATGTATGTATATACATATAGATAGAGAGAGAGATGGAAATACTTTTTTAAACATGTTTTCACCTCATTTTTACCTTCTTTTTTCCTTCTCTCCATGTTTTCCTTCTTTCCTATGCTGCTGCTTCTTATTTTTCTTCTTTTTCAAACCCTATCATTGCACTATTGCTTATTCAATACCACCAGCAGATGGAGACACTATATTACAACATTAGTTGTGAGCAGCAGTTTGTACAAACAAATGCCTCATAGCTGATGTCCTATCCACCTAGGCACATAGGCACCACCTATTGTCTTTTGCCTGCAGTAGGGGCCCACTGGACTAGCCAGCAAGCAGCTGCAGCAAATAAACAGATAACCTTTCTTTCCAACACTGAAACCTGGTGGTGCACTTAATATCTGCTATCAGATAGGGGACATATCAGATATTAAACTGATATAAACAGACACCACATTTGATACCAGCCAAAAGGAAGGATGATAAGTGATAACTGTGAAAGGGGAGGAACCAACGCTGTCCCCTTCACATGCACCATCACTACTTGTAGGAAGGGAGGCTGGCTGGCAGCCTCCCATACACACTCTGGCTGGGTGGCAGTCACCCACCAGTACACACAGCAGACCCTAAACCCATATCATTATTGCTAAGCAGGAAGATGGGAGTCCATTTCACTCTGATGGACCATTTTTAAATGCAATCCATAACCTGGCTTTGGCAGGAACCCTTCTTACTCCTCCTACTTGCATTTGATACTGGGTTTAGGATCTGCATAGGAAACACACACACACACACACACACACACACAAGCACACACTTACCTGTGTTGCCTGCTGACGCCTCCTTGGCTGTCCCCAAACGGTATAAAACCAACAGCCACGGGAAGCTGTAAGGATAGAGGACATACCTGCATCCTATTGGACTCACTTGTCTTGGTTAAATCCAACTTATTTGACAACCTATGGTGCTGCTACTTCTGCTCATGGCTGTGCTGCTTCTGACAAGGCTGTTCTTTGGTGGGCCTAGGCGACATCACAATCTCCATGGTTACATACACAACAAAGGTCAGATGTTGTTTACACCTGGCCATGCCAGTGGTATTGAGTAGCATATCCCAGTGCTAAGGGTCCTGGGTGCAACAATCTTTCAATGGGGAATAGCCGCACTGAGTTTGTCAAGTGCACCCATGTTTGCAACTCCAACAATACACACGTATGTATGTATGTATGTGTATCTATCTATCTATCTATCTATCTATCTATCCACCCAACTATCTCTATATATATTTATCTCTCTCTCTCTCTATATGTATATATATATATATATATATATATAATTTTTTTTTCTTTTAAATATATTATATATATATATATATATATATATATACATATAGAGAGAGAGAGATGGAAATACTTTTTTAAACATGTTTTCACCTCATTTTTACCTTCTTTTTTTCTTCTCTCCATGTTTTCCTTCTTTCCTATGCTGCTGCTTCTTATTTTTCTTCTTTTTCAAACCCTATCATTGCACTATTGCTTATTCAATACCACCAGCAGATGGAGACACTATATTACAACATTAGTTGTGAGCAGCAGTTTGTACAAACAAATGCCTCATAGCTGATGTCCTATCCACCTAGGCACATAGGCACCACCTATTGTCTTTTGCCTGCAGTAGGGGCCCACTGGACTAGCCAGCAAGCAGCTGCAGCAAATAAACAGATAACCTTTCTTTCCAACACTGAAACCTGGTGGTGCACTTAATATCTGCTATCAGATAGGGGACATATCAGATATTAAACTGATATAAACAGACACCACATTTGATACCAGCCAAAAGGAAGGATGAGAAGTGATAACTGTAAAAGGGGAGGAACCAACGCTGTCCCCTTCACATGCACCATCACTACTTGTAGGAAGGGAGGCTGGCTGGCAGCCTCCCATACACACTCTGGCTGGGTGGCAGTCACCCACCAGTACACACAGCAGACCCTAAACCCATATCATTATTGCTAAGCAGGAAGATGGGAGTCCATTTCACTCTGATGGACCATTTTTAAATGCAATCCATAACCTGGCTTTGGCAGGAACCCTTCTTACTCCTCCTACTTGCATTTGATACTGGGTTTAGGATCTGCATAGGAAACACACACACACACACACACACATACAAGCACACACTTACCTGTGTTGCCTGCTGACGCCTCCTTGGCTGTCCCCAAACGGTATAAAACCAACAGCCACGGGAAGCTGTAAGGATAGAGGACATACCTGCATCCTATTGGACTCACTTGTCTTGGTTAAATCCAACTTATTTGACAACCTATGGTGCTGCTACTTCTGCTCATGGCAGTGCTGCTTCTGACAAGGCTGTTCTTTGGTGGGCCTAGGCGACATCACAATCTCCATGGTTACATACACAACAAAGGTCAGATGTTGTTTACACCTGGCCATGCCAGTGGTATTGAGTAGCATATCCCAGTGCTAAGGGTCCTGGGTGCAACAATCTTTCAATGGGGAATAGCCGCACTGAGTTTGTCAAGTGCACCCATGTTTGCAACTCCAACAATACACACATATGTATGTATGTATGTATGTGTGTATGTGTGTATGTGTGTATGTGTGTATGTATGTCTATCTATCTATCTATCTATCCACCCATCTATCTCTATATATATATTTATCTCTCTCTCTCTCTATATGTATATATATATATATATATATATATATATATATATATAATTTTTTTTTCTTTTAAATATATATATTTATATATATAGAGAGAGAGAGATGGAAATACTTTTTTAAACATGTTTTCACCTCATTTTTACCTTCCTTCTTTCCTATGCTGCTGCTTCTTCTTTTTCAGACCCTATCATTGCACTATTGCTTATTCAATACCACCAGCAGATGGAGACACTATATTACAACATTAGTTGTGAGCAGCAGTTTGTACAAACAAATGCCTCATAGCTGATGTCCTATCCACCTAGGCACCACCTATTGTCTATTGCCTGCAGTAGGGGCCCACTGGACTAGCCAGCAAGCAGCTGCAGCAAATAAACAGATAATCTTTCTTTCCAACACTGAAACCTGGTGGTGCATTTAATATATGCTATCAGATAGGGGACATATCAGATATTAAACTGATATAAACAGACACCACATTTGATACCAGCCAAAAGGAAGGATGAGAAGTGATAACTGTGAAAGGGGAGGAACCAACGCTGTCCCCTTCACATGCACCATCACTACTTGTAGGAAGGGAGGCTGGCTGGCAGCCTCCCATACACACTCTGGCTGGGTGGCAGTCACCCACCAGTACACACAGCAGACCCTAAACCCATATCATTATTGCTAAGCAGGAAGATGGGAGTCCATTTCACTCTGATGGACCATTTTTAAATGCAATCCATAACCTGGCTTTGGCAGGAACCCTTCTTACTCCTCCTACTTGCATTTGATACTGGGTTTAGGATCTGCATAGGAAACACACACACACACACACACACACACATACAAGCACACACTTACCTGTGTTGCCTGCTGACGCCTCCTTGGCTGTCCCCAAACGGTATAAAACCAACAGCCACGGGAAGCTGTAAGGATAGAGGACATACCTGCATCCTATTGGACTCACTTGTCTTGGTTAAATCCAACTTATTTGACAACCTATGGTGCTGCTACTTCTGCTCATGGCAGTGCTGCTTCTGACAAGGCTGTTCTTTGGTGGGCCTAGGCGACATCACAATCTCCATGGTTACATACACAACAAAGGTCAGATGTTGTTTACACCTGGCCATGCCAGTGGTATTGAGTAGCATATCCCAGTGCTAAGGGTCCTGGGTGCAACAATCTTTCAATGGGGAATAGCCGCACTGAGTTTGTCAAGTGCACCCATGTTTGCAACTCCAACAATACACACATATGTATGTATGTATGTATGTGTGTATGTGTGTATGTGTGTATGTGTGTATGTGTGTATGTATTTCTATCTATCTATCTATCTATCCATCTATCCACCCATCTATCTCTATATATATTTATCTCTCTCTCTCTATATGTATATATATATATATATATATATATATATATATATATATATATAATTTTTTTTTCTTTTAAATATATATATATATATATATACATAGAGAGAGAGAGAGATGGAAATACTTTTTTAAACATGTTTTTACCTCATTTTTACCTTCTTTTTTTCTTCTCTCCATGTTTTCCTTCTTTCCTATGCTGCTGCTTCTTATTTTTCTTCTTTTTCAGACCCTATCATTGCACTATTGCTTATTCAATACCACCAGCAGATGGAGACACTATATTACAACATTAGTTGTGAGCAGCAGTTTGTACAAAGAAATGCCTCATAGCTGATGTCCTATCCACCTATGCACATAGGCACCACCTATTGTCTATTGCCTGCAGTAGGGGCCCACTGGACTAGCCAGCAAACAGATGCAGCAAAGAAACAGATAATCTTTCTTTCCAACACTGAAACCTGGTGGTGCATTTAATATATGCTATCAGATAGGGGACATATCAGATATTAAACTGATATAAACAGACACCACATTTGATACCAGCCAAAAGGAAGGATGAGAAGTGATAACTGTGAAAGGGGAGGAACCAACGCTGTCCCCTTCACATGCACCATCATTACTTGTAGGAAGGGAGGCTGGCTGGCAGCCTCCCATACACACTCTGGCTGGGTGGCAGTCACCCACCAGTACACACAGCAGACCCTAAACCCATATCATTATTGCTAAGCAGGAAGATGGGAGTCCATTTCACTCTGATGGACCATTTTTAAATGCAATCCATAACCTGGCTTTGGCAGGAACCCTTCTTACTCCTCCTACTTGCATTTGATACTGGGTTTAGGATCTGCATAGGAAACACACACACACACACACACACACATACAAGCACACACTTACCTGTGTTGCCTGCTGACGCCTCCTTGGCTGTCCCCAAACGGTATAAAACCAACAGCCACGGGCAGGGCCGGACTGGGGATAAAAACCAGCCCTGGAAAAAGTTGCATACCAGCCCCATATTGTGTAATTTTTCAAGCTCATGGCATATCGTAATTATATACTTGTTCATAAAAGGGGAAAGCATTCATTTTAAAACACATACATAAATATGAATATGAACTTTGCACTTCAATAGCTTTATTGTAGACCAGCTTTTCCCAACCAGGGTGCCTCCAGCATGTCCAGACAGCTTTTGGCTGCTTGGGCATGCTGGAAAATGTAGTTTTGCAACAGCTGGAGGCACCCTGGTTGGAAAACACTACAGTAGACCATTATTCCATGCAACTGGGTCAGAACTAAGAATAATCCAAAAATGTTTACTTTAAAGAATAGAAGACAATAATAATAATAATAATAATCTCTTACTTTGTATAAGTTACTCAACATACACCAAACCAGCAGTTGATAAATAGACCATAGACCACAGACCAGTATAACCAACAACAGCTCTATACAAGGTTCAAATAATTGTACCACACTATGACTACACATTACCTCCACATAGTAACAGGATAATATTACCATACAAATACTGAATAAACCCCTTTACACAGAAGTTAGTGCCTCAGCTCTACACAGGCTCTACAGACCATATAAGAGATTACATAAAGTTACATCAGGTGACGTCTTCTCTGATGTCAGTCAATTTCCTTTTCTTATCCATCCGGCCCAGACCGTCATGACTATTTCTTCCAGCCACAACTCCACAGAACCTGCCAAACAAACATTTAAGACTCTGCACTTTTCCAGCGCTTATAGCGCTCAGTATAGTGGGTAGAAAAGTGGGTTGGGGGGAAGAGTAGGTAGCCCCCCCTCCTTTAGGCAGTTGGTCACTCAAGGGGGTAGACAGGTCCCTTTACATCGTTTCCCCCATCACACAGGTAAAGCCCACAGTGGGTAGGTAGGGAATACCCCTATAAGATAGGATACCCAAGCAGATCGATAATGTACCTAGTAGGTGATGCCTCCAGGTAGGTAATATCCCCAGTAGGTAGTAGTTGATGCCTCCAGGTAGGTCGTATTTATTGCCCCCAGTAAGCATGTAGTAGGTAATGCCCCCAGTAGGTATGTAGAAGGTAATGCCCCCAGTAGGTAGTGCCCCCAGATAGGTAATGCCCCCAGTAGGTAGTTTCATCAGGTAGGTAATGCCCCCATTAGGTAACGTTTTTTTGATGGAATAAATCACCCCGTTTTTCACTTTATGGAGTACTGCACTGGCTTTATTTTTCTAGATAGATAGATAGATATGAGATAGATAGATAGACAGATAGATATGAGATAGATAGATAGATAGATAGATATACAGCAACAGAAGAATGCAGCAGGACACTGCCAGCACAAAGATATAGGTGCAACATGAATATGCAGTTAAAACATGAAGAGCTATACAGCTATGGTGTAATAGATGCAAATGTGAAACTATGAAATAGTGAGGCACTTAGGGGGAGATGTATCAATGTTGTTGTTGGTAGACGTTTTTTGTAGATCATTTTGGTTGGTCTAAATTTGGAGCAATTTCTCCAAATTTATCAAACTTGTGCAAGCCCCATGATAAATTTCGTGCAATGGTCTAAATCTCCACAAAGTTCTATTTGTAGACCTGATCTACACCTCACAGGAATAGTGGTGTATCCTGGACGCTGGGCTTTCGTTCTATTGTTTTTCAGGATTTCACTGAGGTTTTTTGGGGGGGAGATTTATCAAAAACTGTACAGAGAAAGAGTAGTGCAGTTGCCCATGACAACCAATCAGATTGCTTCTTTACAAAAATGAAAGGAGCAATCTGATAGGTTGCTATGGGCAACTGCACCACTCTTCCTCTACATAGGTTTTGATTAATCTCTCCCCTTGTGTTTTTTCTTGCATTTTTGCTGGTGTGCGGAAACAAACATTTTTGTACCCTGTGTGCATTTTTTTCACTGCAGGTACTACTCCATGGGTCGGATGCAGAGCGCCAGCCCCACGGGGTGTAAGGAGGTGAGGAGTGATGTATAGCATATACATATACAGGGTGGAGAGCATCACTACTTACCTCCGCCCGCTGTATAGTATACAGGGGGCATAGTGTATCCATGTATACTATACAGGAGCCCAGCAAGGAAAGAATTAACCCACACTGCAGCTCTGAGTTAAATCTTTGTGCGCTCTCCTGTATATACAGCCATCTATAGATGACTGTATATACAGGATACAGTAGGCAGACAAGAACAGTTGGAGGCTCCCTGTTACACACTGCAGTATGGGCGCACTCACCAGGTGAGATCGCAAATGATGTCCTAACCTTTTTTTTTTTCTCTTTTCAGATACGTGAATGGGGAGGACTACGTCAGATTCAGTGTATTGCGATGATGACCAGCTTTTTTTTAATGTCAATAAAAGGTTTAATGAGGGCTGTGTGGGGAGTGTTTTTTTTTTTTTTTATATACATTTTTTTTCAATGCCTGGCTTAGCGTTAGCCACAAAAACAGCTAGCACTAACCCCCTATTATTACCCCGTTACCCACCGCCACAGGGTTGCCGGGAAGAGCCAGTACCAACAGGCCTGGAGTGTCAAAAATAGCACTCCTGGCTGGGGTTATTTAGGTTGGGGAGAGCCAGTAACAATGGTCCTCGCCCACACTGGTAACGTCAGGCTGTTGTGATTGGTTGGTATCTGACTGACACTGAAAATATGGGGAACCACACACTTTTTTTTATTACAAAAAAAAAACAACACATAGGCTTCCCCATATTTTCAGTGTCAATCAGACACCAACCAATCAGCAACAGCCTGACATTACCAGAATGGGCAAGGACCATTGTTACTGGCCCTCCCCAGCCTAAATAACCCTAGCCTGTTACCGCCTATGCCAAGGAGCGCTATTTTTGATGCTCCGGGCCTGTTGGTACCGGCTCTTCCCGGCACCCCTGTGGCGGTGATAATTGTGGGGTAATAATTGGGGGTTAGTGCTAGCTGTTTTCGGGGCTAACGCTAAGGCCAGCTTAGTAATAGATTCCGTCTACAATACGGCTTCCACTACTAAGCCTGAAATTTCAATTATAAAAAACACAACACATGAAATAAAAAATGTATTTAAAAAAACACTCCCCCACAGCCCTCGTTAACCCTTTTATTGACATTAAAAAAATGCTAGTCATCGTCACACTCCACCGAATCTCAGGTAGTCCTCTGCATTCACTTATCTGAAATGACAATAAAAACACGAAAAATGGGTCAGTACATTTTTGGCGCTCTCCCCTGGGGAGAGCGCACATAATGCAGTGTGTTCCTAAAGAGGGAGCCTCCAATTGTTGCTAAACTACAACTCCCATCATGGGGGCTGTAGGTAAACAACAGCTGGAGTCTCCCAGTTTGGGAACACACTGCCAGAAAGGCTCTGTTCCCATTATGCAAAACGCATAATGAGAACAGAGCCATACTTACCACCCTGGCTTCAGGCCTGGACTGTGAAGCTCCGCCCCCTAATGATGTCATCACTAGGGGGCAGGGGCGGAGAAGTTGCAAGGGGTCTCAAGAGTGCGACCCCTGAGATCCGTCAGTCTGCCCTTGGACTACTACTCCCATCATGGGAAATGTTGTGTCCCATGATGGGAGTAGTTGTAGTACCACAGTGCTGAGGGATGGCTCTTACACATCCCCCAGCTGTGAAACTGTATTGTGACTGTTAGGACTACTACTCCCATCATGGACAGGCTCTGTCCATGATGGGAGTTGTAGTCCTCGGGCTGAAGGACAGATCGCAGCAGGTCATTCTCCAGAGACCCGCTGCGATCTGCATTTACTAACTTAAAAAGCCAGCGGTACATGCGGCAACACTGCACTCCCCGCCGCCTCCTGTATACAGATGTCACGATTCATAATCTCCGCCGCCGGGAGACCGGAGCTCTGATTGGTGGAAAGCTATTCACCACTATACACCAATCAGAGCTCCTGTCTTCTGGCGGGGATTATGAATTGTGACAGGTCTATACAGGGGAGCAGGTGGACCCGCTTCTACAGTATATAATTGTTATGTGTACTGTACCCCCCCCCCCCCCAGACTAATACTGACCCCTTCTATAGTGAGCGCTGGGACCGCTGTGTGATTGACAGGTCCCCAGCGCAAGTGTCCGGCCCCACTGACCTTTATATGTAATAAATCTTTATGATACACACTGCCCGTCCTCCTCTTCATTCTTTTGATACCGGAGACGCGCGGCTTCTGTATCATAGTCTATAGACAGAGCGCCCCCTCCCTGCCTCCACACTGCACGGGGCTGGGGCCAGACAACGGTAGGGGGCGCTCTGACTATAGTGAAAGCAGAAGCCGCGCGGCTCCGGTATCAGAAGAATGAAGAGGAGGACGGGCAGTGTGTATCATAAAGATTTATAACATATAAAGGTCAGTGGGGCCGGACACTTGCGCTGGGGACCTGTCAATCACACAGCGGTCCCAGCGCTCACTATAGAAGGGGTCAGTATTAGTCTGGGGGGGAAATACACATAACAATTATATACAGTAGAAGCGGCTCCACTCGCTCCCCTGTATAGACCTGTCACAATTCATAATCCCCACCAGAAGACAGGAGCTCTGATTGGTGTATAGTGGTGAATAGCTTTCCACCAATCAGAGCTCCCCTCTCCCGGAGGCGGGGATTATGAATTGTGACATCTGCATACGGGAGCCGGCGGTAGCGCAGTAGAGCCGCATGTACCGCCGGCTTTTTAAGTTAATAAATGCAGATTGCAGCGGGTCTCTGGAGAATGACCTGCTGCGATCTGTCCTTCAGCCCCAGGACTACAACTCCCATAATGGACAGAGTCTGTCCATGATTGGAGTAGTAGTCCTAACAGTCACAATAGAGTCCCACAGACGGGGGATGTGCGTCTCTCAGTGCTGCAGTACTACAACTACTCCCATTATGGGACAGATTCTGTCCCATGATGGGAGTAGTTGTAGTACTGCAGTGCTGAGAGACGGCTCCTGCTTCCCCCACCTGCATCTTCCACCGTATGCCATTTTCTACGAGTCCTTGCAAGCACTCTTAGGTTTAGACTACTTTTCTTGCAAAAAAGCGCAATTGCGCAAAAAAAACATCTACTTTTTTTTTTGCGCAATTGATAAATACCAGTCCACTGGATTAGGTGGTGTACTGTAGACCAAACTGGTGACAACTTTAGAAAACTGTCCACCAAAAAAAACGCAGCTCTATGCAAAAAAAGCGCAATTGCGCAAAATTTGTAGACGTGAAAAATGGTCTAAATGCAATGATACATCTCCCCCTTAGCTCGCAAATTTGTCTCCGCCGGCGGTCAAATAGCTTGGACCGTACCACCGCGATAAGGTGGCCTCCCTTGGCACCCCACCCACCTCTATCAGGTGTGTATATAAGGTGTCTTGGATGTTCCAGACCCTGACATGCTTACTGAACTGTTCACACAGAGGCATATTCACAGTGTAGGGTCCGTCCCAAGGAGGCTACCTTATCGCGGTGGGACGGTCCAAGCTATTTGACCGCCGGCGGAGACAAATTTGCGAGCTAAGTGCCTCACTATTTCATAGTTTCACATTTGCATCTATTACACCATAGCTGAATAGCTCTTCATGTTTTAACTGCATATTCATGTTGCACCTATATCTTTGTGCTGTCAGTGTGCTGCTGCATTCTTCTGTTGCTGTATATCTAGCCTAGTAGCATGCACCTGTAGGCCAGGTCTATATAATAGTTTGGTATCAACTAAAGTGCTGGCTGACTTATTCTTTGTCTAGATAGATAGATAGATATGAGATAGATAGATAAACAGATAGATATGAGATAGATATAAGAGAGATATGAGATAGATAGATAGACAGATAGATATGAGATAGATATAAGAGAGATATGAGATAGATAGATAAACAGATAGATATGAGATGGATAGATACATAGGTGATAGATATGAGATAGATAGATAGATAGATATGAGAGAGATAGATAGACAGATAGATAGATAGATAGATAGATAGATAGATAAAGTAAATATATGCAGCACACCAATATCCGTGAATCAAACTAGCAGTGTTTTCTTCCATGATGCAGTAGACAATGTTTCGGTGATCTCTCATCACCATTTTCAAGTCTTGAAAATGGTGATGATGAGAGATCACCGAAACGTTGGTGAAAAATGAAAGGAGCGATCTGATTGGTTGCTATGGGCAACTGGGCAATTTTTCCTCTGCACAGGTTTTAATAAATCTCCCCCTAAGTGCTTGCACCATCTACAAGTCTGAAGTATTGTCTGGAGGTGCTGCTTTTATTTGGACTAGATAGATAGATAGATAGATAGATAGTAGATTGATATGATATAGATAGATAGATAGATATGAGATAGATATGAGATAGATATGAGATAGATAAATAAATAGATAGTTATGAGATAGATAGATATAGATAGATAGAATATAGATAGATATGAGATAGATAGATAGATAGATAAATAGATAGATATGAGATAGATAGATAGATAGAATATAGATAGATATGAGATAGATAGATAGATATAGATAGATAGAATATAAAAAGATATGAGAGAGATAGATATATATGAGATAGATATGAGAGAGATATGATAGATAGATAGATAGATAGATATGAGAGAGAGATGGTAGATACATAGATATGAGATAGATAGATAGATATGAGATAGATAGATATGAGATGGAGAGATCGATATGAGATAGATAGATAGATAGATATGAGATAGATAGATAGATATGAGATAGATCGATATGAGATAGATAGATAGATATGAGATAGATAGATAGGAGATAGATAGATAGATAGGAGATAGATAGATAGATAGATAGGAGATAGATAGATAGATAGATAGATAGGAGATAGATAGATAGATAGATAGGAGATAGATAGATAGATATATAGGAGATAGATAGATAGATAGATATGAGATGATAGATAGATAGATAGATAGATATGAGATAGATAGGTAGATAGATATGAGATAGATAGATAGATAGATATGAGATAGATAGATAGATATGAGATAGATAGATATGAGATAGATATGAGATAGATAGATAGATAGATATGAGATAAATATGAGATAGATATGAGATAGATAGATATGAGACAGATAGATATGAGATAGATATATAGATAGATATGAGATAGATAGATAGATAGATAGATAGATATGAGATGATAGATAGATAGATAGATAGGAAATAGATAGATATGAGATAGGTAGATAGATAGATATGAGATAGATAGATAGATAGATATGAGATGATAGATAGATAGATAGGAGATAGATAGATAGATATGAGATAGATAGATAGATAGATAGATATGAGATAGATAGATATGAGATAGATAGATAGATATGAGATAGATAGATAGATAGATAGATAGATATGAGATAGATATGAGATAGATATGAGATAGATAGATAGATATGAGATAGATAGATAGATATGAGATAGATAGATGGAGATGAGATAGATATGAGATAGATAGATAGATAGATAGATAGATATGAGATAGATAGACAGATATGACATGATAGATAGATAGATAGATAGATAGGAGATAGATAGATAGATATGAGATAGATAGATAGGAGATGATAGATAGATAGATAGGAGATAGATAGGAGATAGATAGATATGAGATAGAGATCGATATGAGAGAGATGGATAGATACATATGAGATAGATACATAGTTTTGCAACAGCTGGAGGCACCCTGGTTGAGAAACAATAAGATGGAGGTAAATAGGCACATCTCATTGTCTCTTAAAGGAAAAGTCTCATGCTCAAAATCTTTCCCCTTAAGCTTTACATCGCGAGGTGGGGGGGGTCCGACTGCTGGGGCCCCCTGCGATCTCCTGTTTGGAGCCCCCGTGCACTAGCACAGGAGCGCATCACGACCTTCGCCTGAAGCGGAGGCCGCCACGCCCCCTCCATATAGTTCTATGGGAGAGCCGCGCACTTGTGCTAGTGCATGGGGGCTCCAAACAAGTGATCGCAGGGGGCACCAGTGGTTGGACCTCCCGCAATCTAAAACTTCGGATAGGGGAAATGTTTTTGAGCATGAAACTTATCCTTTAATCAGGGTGCCTCTAGCTATGGCAAAACTACAACTCCCACCATGTCTACATTGCCAAAGGCATGCTGGGAGGTGTAGTTTTGCAACAGCTGGAGGCACCCTGGTTGAGAAACAATGAGATGGAGGTTTTTAGGCACTCTCTCATTGATTCTTAACCAGGGTGCCTCCAGCTGTGGCAAAACTATAACTCCCAGTATGCCCACATTGTGTAGTATGGGCTAGCCAGTTCAGAGGACACTGAGCTGTACCCACTGCCCTGGGTGCTATATATATATATAGCAGGTACCTCACACAGCTTAGCAGTATATCACTCTATACCAATGTCTATGCTGTGCCCTCCGGCAGCATCATACTGCATATACTACTTTGTATATAGTATAGGCCAGACAGGTCATAGGGCACAGCACAGACTGACATTACATCATGCATGCTGCCAGGCCCGGCCACAGTCACTGGGACTTCAGGACGGGCTGACCTCCTACTGACCTGCTGCTTTTTACAAAGATGCCGGCACCGTTACAGGGGGATCCTGGAGCTCCTCTTACAGGTGGGGAGGCAGAGCCACAGAGGGTGTGAGGCAGGGGCGGACACAGACAGCAGAGGGCCCTTGTGCAAAGAATGTGCCTGGGCCCCCCCCCCAAAAAAAAAAACATCAACTGTTCAGGACCCCCCCCTCCATGTGTCACTTACTCAGGTGGACTCCCATATGTCACTTGCTCGGGAGGACCCCCCCCCTGTATAAGTTTCTAATTATTTATTAAGGCCTCCCATATGCCGCAGCTCATTCAAGCCCCCCCACATTAGGTAGCATAGATTCCCAACATTAGGTAGCATAGATTCCCCACATTAGGTAGCATAGTTTCCTCACATTAAGTAGCATAGTTTCCCCACATTAGGTAGCATATATTCCCTACATTAGGTAGCAGTTTCCCCACATTAGGTAGCATATATTCCCTACATTAGGTAGCAGTTTCCCCACATTAGGTAGCATAGTTTCCCCACATTAGGTAACATAGTTTCCCCAAATTAGGTAGCATAGTTTCCCCACATTAAATAGCACAGATTCCCCACATTAGGTAACATAGTTTCCCCACATTAGGTAGCATAGTTTCATCACATCAGGTAGCACAGATTCCCCACATTAGGTAACATAGTTTCCCCACATTAGGTAGCATAGTTTGCCCACATTAGGTAGCACAGATTCCCCACATTAGGTAACATAGTTTCCCCACATTAGGTAGCATAGTTTCCCTACATTAGGTAGCATAGTTTCCCCACATTAGGTAGCACAGATTCCCCACATTAGGTAACATTGTTTCTCCACATTAGGTAGCATAGTTTCCACACATTAGGTAGCACAGATTCCCCACATTAGGCAACATAGTTTCCCCACATTAGGTAGCATAGTTTCCCCACATTAGGTAGCATAGTTTCCCCACATTAGGTAGCACAGATTCCCCGCATTAGGTAATATAGTTTATCCACATTAAGTAGCATAGATTCCTCACACAGGGATGTGGAAATTCTATCGCCCGACGCCCAGGACAAGTAGTTTTGGGCGCCGGGCAGGTGAATTGTTTATAGATTTAGGCCTGTATCGGGCTAGCAGGGACAGACCAACTTCCCCAATATTTTTCTTTACTGCCGGTGTGAGGCGCAGGAGCGGATGCAAGTATGGAGGGGGCAGCGGGGGCCCCCAGCTGACCGCAGAGTCCGAGGTCGCACGTTCGCATTACATAATTGAGCCACGCCCCCTTATCTAATCCTCCCGGAGGATGGAGGACGCAGCTACACATAACAAAAGAAGACAGGGGGAGAGAAAGGATGTCCACAGCTCGGCACACAGCTCCTCCCCCGCACACAGCTCTATCCCTCCCCCCGCTCTTTCTTCACAGGACCTAATCCACCACGGGGAGGTTGCATGTTTGTACGGGGAAAACAGAGCGGGTGAGGGGAGAGAGGAGAGGACGTCCGGTGTGAGGGGAGATTTTCAAACCCATGTAACCTCACACCGGCCGGGACTACAGCTCTGATGTCCACTCATGGTGGCTCAGGTGAGGAGGCAGAGAATGCAGGTGGCGGGGACAGGAAGGGTGGTTGTATATGTATGGTGTGAGTGTATGTGTGTATAATGTCTGTGTGTGATGTGTATGTAATGTATAATGTGTGTATGATGTCTATGTGTGATGTGTATGTAATGTATAATGTGTGTATAATGTGTGATGTGTATGTAATGTATGATGTGTGTATGATGTCTGTCTGTGTGTGATGTGTATGTAATGTATAATGTGTGTATGATGTCGATGTGTATGTAATGTATAATGTGTGTATGATGTCTGTGTGATGTGTATGTAATGTATAATGTGTGTATGATGTCTGTGTGTGATGTGTATGTAATGTATAATGTCTGAGTTATGTGTATGTAATGTATAATGTGTGTATGATGTCTATGTGTGATGTGTATGTAATGTATAATGTGTGTATTATGTCTATGTGTGATGTGTATGTAATGTATAATGTGTGTATGATGTCTATGTGTGATGTGTATGTAATGTATAATGTGTGTATAATGTCTGTGTGTGATGTGTATGTAATGTATGATGTGTGTATGATGTCTGTCTGTGTGTGATGTGTATGTAATGTATAATGTGTGTATAATGTCTGTGTGTGATGTGTATGTAAGGTATGATGTGTGTATAATGTCTGTCTGTGTGTGATGTGTATGTAATGTATGATGTGTGTATAATGTCTGTGTGTGATTTGTATGTAATGTATAATGTGTGTATGATGTCTATTTGTGATGTGTATGTAATGTATAATGTGTGATGTGTATGTAATGTATAATGTGTGATGTGTATGTAATGTATAATGTGTGTATGATGTCTATGTGTGATGTGTATGTAATGTATAATGTGTGTATGATGTCTATGTGTGATGTGTATGCAATGTATAATGTGTGTATAATGTCTGTGTGTGATGTGTATGTAATGCATGATGTGTGTATGTCTGTCTGTGTGTGATGTGTATGTAATGTATAATGTGTGTATGATGTCTATGTGTGATGTGTATGTAATGTATAATGTGTGTATGATGTCTATGTGTGATGTGTATGTAATGTATAATGTGTGTATGATGTCTATGTGTGATGTGTATGTAATGTATAATGTGTGTATGATGCCTATGTATGATGTGTATGTAATGTATAATGTGTGTATGATGTCGATGTGTATGTAATGTATAATGTGTGTATAATGTCTGTGTGTGATGTGTATGTAATGTATAATGTGTGTATAATGTCTGTGTGTGATGTGTATGTAATGTATAATGTGTGTATGATGTCTATGTGTGATGTGTATGTAATGTATAATGTGTGATGTGTATGTAATGTATAATGTGTGATGTGTATGTAATGTATGATGTGTGTATAATGTCTGTGTGTGATGTGTATGTAATGTATGATGTGTGTATAATGTCTGTGTGTGATATGTATGTAATGTATGATGTGTGTATAATGTCTGTGTGTGATGTGTATGTAATGTATGATGTGTGTATAATGTCTGTGTGTGATGTGTATGTAATGTATGATGTGTGTATAATGTCTGTGTGTGATGTGTATGTAATGTATGATGTGTGTATAATGTCTGTGTGTGATGTGTATGTAATGTATGATGTGTCTATAAGGTCTGTGTGTGATGTGTATGTAATGTATGATGTGTGTATGATGTCTGTCTATGTGTGATGTGTGTATGTAATGTATACTGTGTGTATGATGTCTGTCCATGTGTGATGTGTGTATGTAATGTATACTGTGTGTATGATGTCTGTCTATGTGTGATGTGTATGTAATGTATACTGTGTGTATGATGTCTGTCTATGTGTGATGTGTATGTAATGTATAATGTGTGTATGATGTCTGTCTATGTGTGATGTGTATGTAATGTATGATGTGTGTATGATGTATGTCTATGTGTGATGTGTGTATGTAATGTATACTGTGTGTATGATGTATGTCTATGTGTGATGTGTGTATGTAATGTATACTGTGTGTATGATGTCTGTCTATGTGTGATGTGTATGTAATGTATACTGTGTGTATGATGTCTGTCTATGTGTGATGTGTATGTAATGTATACTGTGTGTATGATGTCTGTCTATGTGTGATGTGTGTATGTAATGTATACTGTGTGTATAATGTCTGTCTATGTGTGATGTGTGTATGTAATGTATACTGTGTTTATGATGTCTGTCTATGTGTGATGTGTGTCTGTAATGGATAATGTGTGCATGATGTGTGTATGTATGTGATGTATGTATGTAATGGATAATGTGTGTATGATGTGTGTATGTATGTGATGTATGATGTGTGTATGATGTCTGTCGATGTGTGTATGTATGTGATGTATGATGTGGGGTGGGCAGCGGTGTATGTATGATGTGTGTGTGTATATGTACAGTGTGAGTGTATGTGTGATGTGTGTATGATGTCTGTGTGATGTGTGTATGTAATATATGATGTGGGGGCAGTGGTGGGTGTATGTATGATGTGTGTGTGTGTATATGTATAGTGTGAGTGTGTGATGTGTGTATGTAATATATGATGTGGGGGCAGTGGTGGGTGTATGTATGATGTGTGTGTGTGTGTGTATATGTATAGTGTGTGATGTGTGTATGTAATATATGATGTGGGGGCAGTGGTGGGTGTATGTATGATGTGTGGGTGTGTATATGTATAGTGTGTGATGTGTGTATGTAATATATGATGTGGGGGCAGTGGTGGGTGTATGTATGATGTGTGTGTGTGTGTGTATATGTATAGCATAAGTGTGTGATGTGTGTATGTAATATATGATGTTGGGGGCAGTGGCGGGTGTATGTATGATGTGTGCATATGTATGGTGTATATGTATGGTGCGAGTGTATATGTGTATGATGTATCTGTGATGTGTGTATGTAATTTATGATGTGGGGGGGGGCAGTGGCGGGTGTATGTATGATGTGTGCATATGTATGGTGTATATGTATGGTGCGAGTGTATATGTGTATGATGTATCTGTGATGTGTGTATGTAATTTATGATGTGGGGGGGGGGCAGTGGCGGGCGTATGTATGATATGTGCATATGTATGGTGTATATGTATGGTGCGAGTGTATATGTGTATTATGTATCTGTGATGTGTGTATGTAATTCATGATGTGGGGGGGCAGTGGCGGGTGTATGTATGATGTGTGCATATGTATGGTGTATATGTATGGTGCGAGTGTATATGTGTATGATGTATCTGTGATGTGTGTATGTAATTTATGATGTGGGGGGGGCAGTGGCGGGTGTATGTATGATGTGTGCATATGTATGGTGTATATGTATGGTGCGAGTGTATATGTGTATGATGTATCTGTGATGTGTGTATGTAATTTATGATGTGGGGGGGGCAGTGGCGGGTGTATGTATGATGTGTGCATATGTATGGTGTATATGTATGGTGCGAGTGTATATGTGTATGATGTATCTGTGATGTGTGTATGTAATTTATGATGTGGGGGGGGCAGTGGCGGGTGTATGTATGATGTGTGCATATGTATGGTGTATATGTATGGTGCGAGTGTATATGTGTATGATGTATCTGTGATGTGTGTATGTAATTTATGATGTGGGGGGGGCAGTGGCGGGTGTATGTATGATGTGTGCATATGTATGGTGTATATGTATGGTGCGAGTGTATATGTGTATGATGTATCTGTGATGTGTGTATGTAATTTATGATGTGGGGGGGGGGCAGTGGCGGGTGTATGTATGATGTGTGCATATGTATGGTGTATATGTATGGTGCGAGTGTATATGTGTATGATGTATCTGTGATGTGTGTATGTAATTTATGATGTGGGGGGGGGGGGCAGTGGCGGGTGTATGTATGATGTGTGCATATGTATGGTGTATATGTATGGTGCAAGTGTATATGTGTATGATGTATCTGTGATGTGTGTATGTAATTTATGATGTGGGGGGGCAGTGGCGGGTGTATGTATGATGTGTGCATATGTATGGTGTATATGTATGGTGCGAGTGTATATGTGTATGATGTATCTGTGATGTGTGTATGTAATTTATGATGTGGGGGGGGCAGTGGCGGGTGTATGTATGATGTGTGCATATGTATGGTGTATATGTATGGTGCGAGTGTATATGTGTATGATGTATCTGTGATGTGTGTATGTAATTTATGATGTGGGGGGGGGGGGGGGGCACTGCCGCCACCGCCAGTTGTGCCATCTAGCTTTTTATTTTTAGTGTCTTCTGGCAACCCGCACTGAATTGCACCCCCAGAATCCCGCCCCCTTAATACTCACCCGCCGACCAAGAGCCCCACGGATGCACGCAAACACACCCGAACCAAAACTACAACTCCCAGCATGTTGCACCATAACCTAAACTGTAGAACTATAAAGTGCAACATGCTGGGAGTTGTAGTGTTGGTTCGGGTCAGCTGCAGAGCCATAGGCTGCATCAGGGCATGCTGGGTGTTGTAGTTACTAACTGCAATTCCCAGTATTCCCTGACACAGCCTACGGCTCTGCAGCTGACATGAACCAAAACTACAACTCCCAGCATGTTCCACAATAACCTTAACTGTACTACTATACAGTGCAACATGCTGCAACACCCAAACAACCATAGGCTGCATCAGGGCATGCTGGGAGTTGTAGTTATCTAGTAACTAAATGCAACTTCCAGCATTTTCTGACACAAAATGCACCACACAAACTGGAGAAGCAGAACCCCCCCCCAGTAACACATAAGTCCCTATGAAGACTGAAAAATAGTGATTAAAATTTTTGAAAAAGTGCGTATATATGTGAATAAGCCCCTTTCCTAATAAAAGTTTCCAATTTTCTTTAAATAAAAATAATGTACAAAAATAAACATAAGTCGGGTCTCTGCATGTGGAAATATCCAGACTATTAAAATATGATGTTAATTAAACCGTACGGTGAACGGTGTAAATGTAAAAGAATAGTCCAGAATTGTTAATTTTTGGTCACTTCATTGAGAAATTTTTTATGGTGATCAAAAAGTTACATCTAGACTTTTCTGTGGTTGCCTCGGGTGTAAGAGGAGCTACAGCTCTCCCACCTCTAATACCCTGGCATGCTGCGATCACCTATTAAACCATTAGATCATCGCTGTCAGCAGTGTCTAAAGGAATTTTATATCCATCCCTGGTGGTCTAGTGGGGGGAATCAGACTATTTTGGTCGTAATTATTTTGTCTACCAGGACAAGTGGATCGTGTTCCGCTTTAGTCCCTTGGACAAGTAGTTTTTTTTTTTAAATTTCCACACCCCTGCTCACATTAGGTAGCCATAGCCCCCCCCCCCCCCCCAAACACACAGACAGACACAGACACACACACAGACAAACTTACCTGCCCTGCACAGCGCTTCTCCTCTCCAGCGGCGGCCTGACGAGTGACGTCACTGACGTCCTCCTGAGTGGGTCTGCAGAAGTACGTCACTTGTGCGACGTCCCTCGTCAGACCCCGGTCGGCCGGAGGCAGACTCACTGTCTAAAGTGCCCGCTGCGCTATTATACCCCGCAGCTGCTTTAGAACAGTGAGCAGCGGCGGCGCCAACCCTACCATGAACCTACTAGGCACAAAAAAAAAGGGGGCAGCAAAATGCCACCCCTGAAAAGTGCCACCTGGGACTTATGGTCCCACCGGGTCCCATGGTAGGGCCGACCAGAGGCGGCTCTAGACTTTGTGAGGCCTTAGGCGAAACTTGAACATGGGGCCCTGCTTTGTTTTCTGCTGAAATTACATGGTGGTCCGGCTGTGAGATGGTTATACTGTGACATCACTGTGTATTATCCCTGTACTGTGACATCACTGTGTATTATCTCTGTACTGTGCCATCACTCTGTGTATTATCCCTGTAATGTGACATCACTGTGTATTATCTCTGCACTGTGCCATCACTGTGTATTATCCCTGTACTGTGACGTCACTGTGTATTATCTCTGTACTGTGCCATCACTCTGTGTATTATCCCTGTAATGTGACATCACTGTGTGTATTATCTCTGTACTGTGACATCACTGTGTGTATTATCCCTGTACTGTGACATCACTGTGTGTATTATCTCTGAACTGTGACATCACTGTGTGTATTATCTCTGAACTGTGACATCACTGTGTGTATTATCTCTGTACTGTGACATCACTGTGTGTATTATATCTGTACTGTGACATCACTGTGTATTGTCCCTGTACTGTGACATCACTGTGTGTATTATCCCTGTACTGTGACATCACTTTGTATTATCCCTGTACTGTGACATCACTGTGTATTATCTGTGTACTGTGACATCACTGTGTATTATCCCTGTACTGTGACGTCACTGTGTATTATCTCTGTACTGTGCCATCACTCTGTGTATTATCCCTGTAATATGACATCACTGTGTGTATTATCTCTGTACTGTGACATCACTGTGTATTATCTCTGTACTGTGACATCACTGTGTGTATTATCCCTGTACTGTGACATCACTGTGTGTATTATCTCTGAACTGTGACATCACTGTGTGTATTATCTCTGTACTGTGACATCACTGTGTGTATTATATCTGTACTGTGACATCACTGTGTATTGTCCCTGTACTGTGACATCACTGTGTGTATTATCCCTGTACTGTGACATCACTTTGTATTATCCCTGTACTGTGACATCACTGTGTATTATCTCTGTACTGTGACATCACTGTGTATTGTGCCTGTACTGTGACATCACTCTGTATATTATCCCTGTACTGTGACATCACTTTGTATTATCCCTGTACTGTGACATCACTCTGTATATTATCCCTGTACTGTGACATCACTGTTTATTATTCCTGTACTGTGACATCACTGTGTGTATTATCTCTGTACTGTGACATCACTGTGTATTATCCCTGTACTGTGACATCACTGTGTATTATCCCTGTACTGTGACATCACTGTGTATTATCCCTGTACTGTGACATCACTGTGTATTATCCCTGTGCTGTGACATCACTGTGCATTATCCCTGTACTGTGACATCACTGTGTGTATTATTCCTGTACTGTGACATCACTGTGTATATTATCTCTGAACTATAACATCACTGTGTGTTATCTCTATACTGCAACATCACTGTTGATACTTACACTGCACTGTGACATCACTGTATATATTAAGCCTGTATACCCTAATATCACTGTACATATTTACCTTGCACTGCGAGTGACAATACAGGGTAAATATGCACAGTTCAGAGTTAATATAAACAGTAATGTCTCTGTACAGGGACAGTAAACAGTTTTGCCACTACAGGGTTAATAAACGCAGTGTTGTCACAGTAGAGGGTAACTATACAGTGATGTCATTGTACCGGGAAAATATACACAGTGAAGTCAGCATTCAAGAATAATAAACTGTGATGTCACTACAGGGTTGTTATACACAGTGACATCAAATTACAGGATGAAGCACAGTGATGTCACAGTTTATGAAGCACAGTGATCAAAAACTACAAATTGACCCAATAAGGGGCTAAGAGGCCAAAACAATATAATTATCCAAACCCCAAGGCCGCAGCCTGGGGTGCAAAACACCTCAAATTACTCCCCCACTAAAACATAACTTTTAATTGTGTATATATTAAAAGATAACAAATCCAGAAGGTGATGATTAAAAATACAGTGTCACATGGGAGAATAATATAGTTATTGGAGCAACATTACTCCAGTGTTCGGGGCTCTGCAGAAGCCCAACATCCCAATTGTGACACTTATTAAAAACACAAAATTGCCGCCTCTACATGTTTCGCCGTCACCACGGCGTTCTCAAGAGGCAATATGTGCCAACAACACTCCAAAATGGCGGCAGGGGGTATTTATAGACCATCTCCCTATCATCATCAGTCAGCGACATCCATATCCAGCCTATCCCAGATATCCTAGTATTACTCCAATCATGATTCAATATATGAATCACTTCCCAGGTACTCCCGCTGTTGGGGACCAATTTTGTGTTTTTAATAAGAAGCACAGTGATGTCACAGAGACTACAGAATGTACAACTGTACGTATGATAAAGATGGCGGGATGCTATTGAAACGTCACACATACATGGGGGAATAAAACACTTTGTTTTTGCACCTTATCTGGGAGTGCCGCTGGATCTTTAGTTTTGTAGATAGATAGATGATATATAGATAGATGGATAGATGATAGATATGAGATAGATAATAGATATGAGATAGATAGATGATAGATATGAGATAGATAATAGATATGAGATAGATAATAGATATGAGATAGATAATAGATATGAGATAGATAGATAGATGGATAGATAGATGATAGATACTATTTCTTTCTAGCTATCTATCTAAAACAAATAAAAACGGCACAACCAAAATCCAGAAATTAGAGGGAAGTCGGGGTGCCCGCATACTTGGAACCTGGGTCCACTGGTTCCTCAATCCAGACAAAGAACAATATGATGCAACACGCCACAAGTTTTCAGAAAATGGTGGTTTATTCCATCATGTGCATAGTCCATAGTCCATGCACATGATGGAATAAACCACCATTTTCTGCAAACTTGTGGCGTGCTGCATCATATTGTTCTTTATCTATCTATATTTCTATATTCTATCTATATCATATCAATCTATATCTATCATATCCATCTATCTCCTATGTATCTATCTATCTCATATCTATCTATATCATATATATCTATCATCTATCTATCTATCATCTATTTATCTATCTATCTCATATCTATCTATATATCCATCTATTTATGTATCTATCTATCTATATATCATCTATCTATCTATCTCTCATATCTATCTTTCATCTATCTCTCATCTATCTGAGATATATATGAGATAGATAGATAGATAAATAGAAAGATAGATAGATAGATATGATATAGATAGATAGATATGAGATAGATAGATAGATACATAAATAGATAGATGGATATATATATATATATATATTCATATATATATATATATATATATACACGAGATAGATATGATATAGATAGATATGAGATAGATAGATAGGAGATAGATGGATAGATAGATAGATAGATAGATAGATGATTGATAGATCAGTGTTTCCCAACTAGGAGGGCCTCCAGCTGTTGCAAAACCACAACTCCCAGTATGCTCATAAAGCCAAAGGAATGCTGGGAGTTGTAGTTTTGCAACAGCTGGAGGCCCCCTGGTTGGGAAACTGATCTATCTATCTTTCTCCTATCTATCTATATCATATAAATGTATCTATATCATATCCATCTATCTATATCATATCCATCTATCTCCTATCTATCTGTCTATATCATATCTATCTATCATCTATCTATCGGTCTATCATCTATCTATCCATCTATTTACTGTATGTATCTTTCTATATATCATCTCTCTATCTATATATCATCTATTTATCTTTCTATCTCTCATATCTATCTAGCTATCTCTCGTCTATCTATCTCTCATCTATCTGAGTTAGATAGATAGATATGAGATAGATAGATGAGAGATAGATAGATATGAGAAAGATAGATAGATGCATAAATAGATGGATATAGATAGATGGATGGATAGATATGAGATAGATAGATAGATAGATAGGAGATTGATAGATAGATATTAGATAGATGCATAAATAGATGGATATAGATAGATGGATGGATAGATATGAGATAGATAGATAGATAGATAGATAGATAGGAGATTGATTGATAGATAGATAGATCAGTGTTCCCCAACATGGGGGCCTCCAGCTGTTGCAAAACTACAACTCCCAGTATGCTCATAAAGCCAAAGCAATGCTGGGAGTTGTAGTTTTGCAACAGCTGGAGGCCCCCTGGTTGGGAAACACTGAACTACCTCCCACTGTCTCCCGAACTACAACTTTCCCCCTCTCCCCCAAGCAAGTTACTTACTTTAAAAGGGCAGCATCAGCAGTGGGCACTGGGCAGGTAAGTCTTCCATACTGGTGGTGTCCGGGCCTGTATACACACAGCAGGCCTGCTCCACAAGGTCCAGCAGCAGCATACAGGGGAGTGAGAGAGGGGGAGGAGCTTCCTGTCTGCTCTTCCCAGTCTGCATAGCGCGGCCCCTGCGTGGTGACAGGGCTGCTGGCTGAAGATTTATTAAATAAAAGGATGCCGGAGTAAATGGCTCCGGGGGGCGGGGGGTGCAGCGGGGGCTCGGGCCCCTTACTGGTGAACTAGCTGTACCCCCCTGAGGGCCATGAGAGCTGCTAGTGACCTACTGCTGCTAGGGGGGGCACAAGGGGGGGGCCAATCATGATGTGGGGGGGGCCAATCATGATGTAGGGGGGGCCGTGGCCCCCTCTGCCCCCCCCCCCTAGAGACGTCACTGGGCCGCCTGCAAGGGGTGGTTGAACGCAGCATCCATCCGGGTGCTGTCAAACTTGCTGTGGTCGGGGAGTATGCGGTGGTATGTGGCCTAATGCTCGCCTCTGGGGCCGGACCTGGAGAGGGCAGCGGGCCCCCTTTCACGCTGGGCCCCTGTTCCTGATGCACAGTTCGTCTGTTTTCTCTCTGAGGTTTTTTTTTTTGGGGGGGGGGGGGCGGGGTTCAGGAGGTCTTTCAGCAGCCCTTTCTCCGATCAGCAGCTGTTTCTATAGCAGGCGACCAGCCCCAGCAGCCCTTTCTCTTAAAGTGGCAGAGGATCAGCAGGGGCTGGTCGGGCGCAGCGCTGGGGCTCGCCACCGGCAGGCAGGATGGAACCGGAACTGCTGTATTAAACTTCAATCCCGGCGGTCTTCCGGAGAGTGAGGAGCAACTTGCGCTAGTCGGGTCCCTGAGCGAGGCCCCCCATTAACGCGAGAACTGAGGCGGTGGCCTATTATGCTAGAGCCACCTCTGCTGTCAGTTGGCCAGCCTGCTGCAGTCAGCCCAGGAAGCCTCATTGCTTCCGGCACGGCCAGTCTTGCGGCCGGCCGTGCGACAACCACTGTCAGGGGCCGGTGCATTGCCGTGGAATGAGATTTGCCATAGAATGAGATGGTCCGCCTCCATCACATCCTATTGGCTCACTCTTGTCACGTGACATATTTAAACGTCACGCATCGATGCGCACAGTAGTGTCAGTTTGGCTATGACAGGGAGAGGATCTCCTCACCCTGTGATAGCTGAAGCTGTACGGAGCTCTCATGGCCTCTGTGGCCCGCCAGAAGTTCACACATGTACGTAGCTCATACGGCTGCCTCATATACATTTACTGTTGATCCACAGCGCTGTCATCAGTGTGCGTCCCCGCGAGCGCCCCACGCCCGCAGCTCTACTCCCCGTCCTCCGCCCCCCGCAGCTCTACTCCCCGTCCCGTTAACGCTCAGGGAGCGGGGAACAGAAAGTAGAGAATCAGGCGCAGGTCAAGTAATTCGCGTAGTGCTGCGCATGCGCAGTACTACTTTACCTGCGCCCGATGCTCTATTTTCTGTTCCCCGCTCCCTGAGCGTTAACGGGACGGGGAGTAGAGCTGCGGGGGACGGGGAGTAGAGCTGCGGGCGTGGGGCGCTCGTGGGGACGCACACTGATGACAGCGCCATCGGGCGTAGGAATCCCCATAGCGCTGTGGATCGCTCCCTGAGCGTTCACAGGGGACGGGGAGTAGAGCTGCGGGGGACGGGGTGTAGAGCTGCGTAGGACGGGGAGAAGAGCTGCGGGGGACGGGGAGTAGAGCTGCGGGGGACGGGGAGTAGAGCTGCGGGGGACGGGGAGTAGAGATGCGGGGGACGGGGTGTAGAGATGCGGGGGACGGGGAGAAGAGCTGCGGGGGACGGGGAGTAGAGCTGCGGGGGACGGGGAGTAGAGATGCAGGGGACGGGGAGTAGAGATGCGGGGGACGGGGTGTAGAGATGCGGGGGACGGGGAGAAGAGCTGCGGGGGACGGGGAGTAGAGCTGCGGGGGGCGGGGAGTACAGCTGCGGGGGACGGGGAGTACAGCTGCGGGGGGTCGGAGGACGGGGAGTAGAGCTGCGGGCGTGGGGCGCTCGCGGGGACGTACACTGATGACAGCGCCATCGGGCATCGGGATCCCGATAGCGCTGTGGATCAACAGTACATGTAATAATAGAGTAAATGTATATGAGCCAGCCGTATGAGCTGCGTACATGTGTGAACTTCTGTCGGCCCACAGAGGCCATGAGAGCTCCGTACAGCTTCAGCTATCACAGGGTGAGGAGATCCTCTCCCTGTGATAGCCAAACTGACACTACTGTGCGCATCGATGCGTGACGTTTAAATATGTCACGTGACAAGAGTGAGCCAATAAGATGTGATGGAGGCGGACCATCTCATTCTATGGCAAATCTCATTCCACGGCAATGCACCGGGCCAAGAAGTCTTCTTTAACATGGTGCGGCCGGTGCATTGCCATAGAATGAGATGGTCCGCCTCCATCACATCCTATTGGCTCACTCTTGTCACATGACATATTTAAACGTCACACATCGATGCGCACAGCAGTGTCAGTTTGGCTATCACAGGGAGAGGATCTCCTCTCCCTGTGATAGCTGAAGCTGCATGGAGCTCTCATGGCCTCTGTGGCCCGACAGAAGTTCACACATTTACGCAGCTCATACGGCTGGCTCATATACATTTACTGTTGATCCACAACGCTATCGGGATCCCAATGCCCGAAGGCGCTGTCATCAGTGTGCGTCCCCGCGAGCGCCCCACGCCCGCAGCTCTACTCCCCCGTCCCCCTTAGCTCTACTCCCCGTCCCTTTGACGCTCAGGGAGCGGGGAACAGAAAGTAGAGCATCGGGCGCAGGTTAAGTTATTCGCGTAGTGCTGCACATGCGCAGTACTACTTTACCTGCGCCCGATGCTCTACTTTCTGTTCCCCGCTCCCTGAGCGTTAATGGGACGGGGAGTAGAGCTGCGGGCGTGGGGCGCTAGCGGGGACGCACACTGATGACAGCGCCATCGGGCATCGGGATCCCGATAGCGCTGTGGATCAACAGTACATGTAATAATAGAGTAAATGTATATGAGCCAGCCGTATGAGCTGCGTACATGTGTGAACTTCTGTCGGCCCACAGAGGCCATGAGAGCTCCGTACAGCTTCAGCTATCACAGGGTGAGGAGATCCTCTCCCTGTGATAGCCAAACTGACACTACTGTGCGCATCGATGCGTGACGTTTAAATATGTCACGTGACAAGAGTGAGCCAATAGGATGTGATGGAGGCGGACCATCTCATTCTATGGCAAATCTCATTCCACGGCAATGCACCGGGCCAAGAAGTCTTCTTTAACATGGTGCGGCCGGTGCATTGCCATAGAATGAGATGGTCCGCCTCCATCACATCCTATTGGCTCACTCTTGTCACATGACATATTTAAACGTCACACATCGATGCGCACAGCAGTGTCAGTTTGGCTATCACAGGGAGAGGATCTCCTCTCCCTGTGATAGCTGAAGCTGCACGGAGCTCTCATGGCCTCTGTGGCCCGACAGAAGCTCACACATTTACGCAGCTCATACGGCTGGCTCATATACATTTACTGTTGATCCACAGCGCTATCGGGATCCCGAAGCCCGAAGGCGCTGTCATCAGTGTGCGTCCCCGCGAGCGCCCCACGCCCGCAGCTCTACTCCCCGTCCCGTTGACGCTCAGGGAGCGGGGAACAGAAAGTAGAGCATCGGGCGCAGGTTAAGTTATTCGCGTAGTGCTGCACATGCGCAGTACTACTTTACCTGCGCCCGATGCTCTACTTTCTGTTCCCCGCTCCCTGAGCGTTAATGGGACGGGGAGTAGAGCTGCGGGCATGGGGCGCTAGCGGGGACGCACACTGATGACAGCGCCATCGGGCATCGGGATCCCGATAGCGCTGTGGATCAACAGTACATGTAATAATAGAGTAAGTGTATATGAGCCAGCCGTATCAGCTGCGTACATGTGTGAACTTCTGTCGGGCCACAGAGGCCATGAGCGCTCCGTGCAGCTTTAGCTATCACAGGGAGAGGAGATCCTCTCCCTGTGATAGCCAAACTGACACTGCTGTGCGCATCGATGCGTGACGTTTAAATATGTCACGTGACAAGAGTGAGCCAATAGGATGTGATGGAGGCGGACCATCTCATTCTATGGCAAATCTCATTCTACGGCAATGCACCGGCCATTTGGCAGTCAAGGTGATCGGCCCACCGGGGATTTTCCCGGTATCCCAGTCCAGCCTTGACTCTGGCTGGGTGGCAGTCACCCACCAGTACACACAGCAGACCCTAAACCCATATCATTATTGCTAAGCAGGAAGATGGGAGTCCATTTCACTCTGATGGACCATTTTTAAATGCAATCCATAACCTGGCTTTGGCAGGAACCCTTCTTACTCCTCCTACTTGCATTTGATACTGGGTTTAGGATCTGCATAGGAAACACACACAAGCACACACTTACCTTTGTTGCCTTCTGACGCCTCCTTGGCTGTCCCCAAACGGTATAAAACCAAAAGCCACGGGAAGTTGTAAGGATAGAGGACATACCTGCATCCTATTGGACTCACTTGTCTTGGTTAAATCCAGCTTATTTGACAACCTATGGTGCTGCTGCTTCTGCTCATGGAAGTGCTGCTTCTGACAAGGCTGTTCTTTGGTGGTCCTAGGCGACATTACAATCTCCATGGTTACATACACATTTGCAACTCCAACAATACACACATATGCATGTATGTATGTATGTGTATCTATCTATCTCTATATATATTTATCTCTCTCTCTCTCTCTGTATATATATATATATATATATATATATATATATTTCTTTTAAATATATATATAGAGAGAGATAGAGATGGAAATACTTTTTTAAACATGTTTTCACCTTTTTCTACCTTCTTTTTTTTCTTCTCTCCATGTTTTCCTTCTTTCCTCCTTTTTTCCTATGTTGCTGCTTCTTATTTTTCTTCTTTTTCAGACCCTATCATTGCACTATTGCTTATTCAATACCACCAGCAGATGGAGACACTATATTGCAACATTAGTTGTGAGCAGCAGTTTGTACAAACAAATGCCTCATAGCTGATGTCCTATCCATTATTGCATGGATGGCTGGCTGGCAACATTTGTTTTTATTATTCCAATACCACAGTACCAATGCATGGTCACTCAACAGCAATGACACCCCAATGTCAATTAACAAGATTCAGCTCCCACTACCTGAAAGACAGCTACCTATCATGTCATGTCCAACCTGCACAGGTGTGCAGGTTGCTGAGCTTATTCAATTAAAGAGGACATTCAGCAGCAGCAGCAGTCCTGTGCCTGGTCGCTCCAACAGGGGCCAGACACAAGCGGCACAACCTATTGTCTTTTGCCTGCAGTAAGGGCCCACTGGACTAGCCAGCAAGCAGCTGCAGCAGCAAATAAACAGGTAATCTTTCTTTCCAACACTGAAACCTGGTGGTGCACTTAATATATGCTACCAGATAGGGGACATATCAGATATTAAACTGATAAAAACAGACACCACATTTGATCTCAGCCAAAAAGAAGGACGAGAAGTGATAACTGTCAAAGGGGAGGAACCCCTTCACATGCACCATCACTACTTGTAGGAAGGGAGGCTGGCTGGCAGCCTCCCATACACACCCTGGCTGGGTGGCAGTCACCCACCAGTACACACAGCAGACCCTAAACCCATATCATTATCATTATTGCTAAGCAGGAAGATGGGAGTCCATTTCACTCTGATGGAGCATTTTTAAATGCAATCCATAACCTGGCTTTGGCAGGAACCTTTCTTTCGCCTCCTACTTGCATGTGATACTGGGTTTAGGATCTGCATAGGAAACACACACACACACACACAAGCACACACTTACATGTGTTGCCTGCTGACTCCTCCTTGACTGTCCCCAAACGGTATAAAACCAACAGCCACGGGAAGCTGTAAGGATAGAGGACATACCTGCATCCTATTGGACTCACTTGTCTTGGTTAAATCCAGCTTATTTGACAACCTATGGTGCTGCTGCTTCTACTCATGGAAGTGCGGCTTCTGACAAGGCTGTTCTTTGGTGGGCCTAGGCGACATCACAATCTCCATGGTTACATACACAACAAAGGTCAGATGTTGTTTACACCTGGCCATGCCAGTGGTATTGAGTAGCATATCCCAGTGCTAAGGGTCCTGGGTGCAACAATCTTTCAATGGGGAATAGCCGAGCTGAGTTTGTCAAGTGCACCCATGTTTGCAACTCCAGCAATACACACATATTGTTACGCCGAGCGCTCCGGGTCCCCGCTCCTCCCCGGAGCGCTCGCAACATCCTCGCAATTGCAGCGCCCCGGTCAGACCTGCTGACCGGGTGCGCTGCGATACCTCTCCCAGCCGGGATGCGATTCGCGATGCGGGAGGCGCCCGCTCGCGATGCGCACCCCGGCTCCCGTACCTGACTCGCTCTCCGTCGGTCTTGTCCCGGCGCGCGCGGCCCCGCTCCTTAGGGCGCGCGCGCCGGGTCTCTGCGATTTAAAGGGCCACTGCGCCACTGATTGGCGCAGTTGGCTTAATTAGTGTGTTCACCTGTGCACTCCCTATTTATACCTCACTTCCCCTGCACTCCCTCGCCGGATCTTGTTGCCATTGTGCCAGTGAAAGCGTTTCCTTGTGTGTTCCTAGCCTGTGTTCCAGACCTCCTGCCGTTGCCCCTGACTACGATCCTTGCTGCCTGCCCCGACCTTCTGCTACGTCCGACCTTGCTCTTGTCTACTCCCTTGTACCGCGCCTATCTTCAGCAGTCAGAGAGGTTGAGCCGTTGCTGGTGGATACGACCTGGTTGCTACCGCCGCTGCAAGACCATCCCGCTTTGCGGCGGGCTCTGGTGAATACCAGTAGCAACTTAGAACCGGTCCACCAGCACGGTCCACGCCAATCCCTCTCTGGCACAGAGGATCCACCTCCTGCCAGCCGAATCGTGACAGTAGATCCGGCCATGGATCCCGCTGAAGTTCCACTGCCAGTTGTCGCCGACCTCACCACGGTGGTCGCCCAGCAGTCGCAACAGATAGCGCAACAAGGCCACCAGCTGTCTCAACTGACCGTGATGCTACAGCAGCTACTACCACAGCTTCAGCAATCATCTCCTCCGCCAGCTCCTGCACCTCCTCCGCAGCGAGTGGCCGCTTCCGGCCTACGACTATCCTTGCCGGATAAATTTGATGGGGACTCTAAGTTTTGCCGTGGCTTTCTTTCGCAATGTTCCCTGCACTTGGAGATGATGTCGGACCAGTTTCCTACTGAAAGGTCTAAGGTGGCTTTCGTAGTCAGCCTTCTGTCTGGGAAAGCTCTGTCATGGGCCACACCGCTCTGGGACCGCAATGACCCCGTCACTGCCTCTGTACACTCCTTCTTCACGGAGATTCGAAGTGTCTTTGAGGAACCTGCCCGAGCCTCTTCTGCTGAGACTGCCCTGCTGAACCTGGTCCAGGGTAATTCTTCTGTTGGCGAGTACGCCATCCAATTCCGTACCCTTGCCTCCGAATTATCCTGGAATAATGAGGCCCTCTGCGCGACCTTTAAAAAAGGCCTATCCAGCAACATTAAAGATGTTCTGGCCGCACGAGAAATTCCTGCTAACCTGCATGAACTTATTAATCTGGCCACCCGCATTGACATGCGTTTTTCTGAAAGGCGTCAGGAGCTCCGCCAGGATATGGACTTTGTTCGCACAAGGCGTTTTTTCTCCCCGGCTCCTCTCTCCTCTGGTCCTCTGCAATCCGTTCCTGTGCCTCCCGCCGTGGAGGCTATGCAAGTTGACCGGTCTCGCTTGACACCTCAAGAGAGGACACGACGCCGCATGGAGAATCTGTGCCGGTACCGAACACTTCCTGAAGGATTGTCCTATCCGTCCTCCCCGCCTGGAAAGACGTACGCTGACTCCGCACAAAGGTGAGACAGTTCTTGATGTCAACTCTGCTTCTCCACGCCTTACTGTGCCTGTGCGGATATCTTCCTCTACCTTCTCCTTCTCTACTATGGCCTTCTTGGATTCCGGATCTGCAGGAAATTTTATTTTGGCCTCTCTCATCAACAGGTTCAACATCCCGGTGACCAGTCTCGCCAGACCCCTCTACATCAATTGTGTTAACAATGAAAGATTGGACTGTACCGTGCGTTACCGCACGGAACCCCTCCTAATGTGCATCGGACCTCATCACGAAAAAATTTAGTTTTTGGTCCTCTCCAATTGCACTTCCGAAATTCTTCTTGGATTACCGTGGCTTCAACGCCATTCCCCAACCCTTGATTGGTCCACAGGAGAAATCAAGAGCTGGGGTACTTCTTGTTTCAAAGACTGTCTTAAACCGGTTCCCAGTACTCCCTGCCGTGACCCTGTGGTTCCCCCTGTAACCGGTCTTCCTAAGGCTTATATGGACTATGCTGACGTGTTTTGCAAAAAGCAAGCTGAGACTTTACCTCCTCACAGGCCTTATGACTGTCCTATTGACCTCCTCCCGGGTACTACTCCACCCCGGGGCAGAATTTATCCTCTGTCCGCTCCAGAGACTCTTGCTATGTCTGAATACATCCAGGAAAATTTAAAAAAGGGGTTTATCCGCAAATCCTCCTCTCCTGCCGGAGCTGGATTTTTTTTTTGTGTCCAAAAAAGATGGCTCCCTACGTCCTTGCATTGATTACCGCGGACTTAATAAAATCACGGTAAAGAACCGCTACCCCCTACCTCTTATCTCAGAACTCTTTGATCGCCTTCAAGGTGCCCACATCTTTACCAAACTGGACTTAAGAGGTGCTTATAATCTCATCCGCATCAGGGAGGGGGACGAATGGAAGACTGCATTTAACACCAGAGATGGACACTTTGAGTATCTGGTCATGCCCTTTGGCCTGTGCAACGCCCCTGCCGTCTTCCAAGACTTTGTTAATGAAATTTTTCGTGATCTCTTATATTCCTGTGTTGTTGTTTATCTGGACGATATTCTGATTTTTTCTGCCAACTTAGAAGAACACCGCCAGCATGTCCGCATGGTTCTTCAGAGACTTCGAGACAATCAACTTTATGCCAAAATGGAGAAATGTCTGTTTGAATGTCAATCTCTTCCTTTCCTAGGATACTTGGTCTCTGGCCAGGGATTACAAATGGACCCAGATAAACTCTCTGCCGTCTTAGATTGGCCACGCCCCTCCGGACTCCGTGCTATCCAACGTTTTTTGGGGTTCGCCAATTATTACAGACAATTTATTCCACACTTTTCCACTATTGTGGCTCCTATCATGGCTTTAACCAAGAAAAATGCCAATCCCAAGTCCTGGTCTCCCCAAGCGGAAGACGCATTTAAACGGCTCAAGTCTGCCTTTTCTTCTGCTCCCGTGCTCTCCAGACCTGACCCATCTAAACCCTTCCTATTGGAGGTAGATGCCTCCTCAGTGGGAGCTGGAGCGGTCCTTCTACAAAAAAATTCTTCCGGGCATGCTGTTACTTGTGGTTTTTTTTTCTAGGACCTTCTCTCCGGCGGAGAGAAACTACTCCATCGGGGATCGAGAACTACTGGCCATTAAATTGGCGCTTGAGGAATGGAGGCATCTGCTGGAGGGATCAAAATTTCCAGTTATCATTTACACCGATCACAAGAATCTCTCCTATCTCCAGTCTGCCCAACGGCTGAACCCTCACCAGGCCAGGTGGTCGTTGTTCTTTGCCCGTTTTAACTTTGAAATTCATTTTCGCCCTGCCGACAAGAACATTAGGGCCGATGCCCTCTCTCGTTCCTCGGATGCCTCGGAAGTAGAGGTCTCTCCGCAACACATCATTCCTCCTGACTGTCTGATCTCCACTTCTCCAGCCTCCATCAGGCAAACTCCTCCAGGGAAGACCTTAGTTTCTCCACGCCAACGTCTCGGGATTCTCAAATGGGGACACTCCTCCCACCTCGCAGGCCATGCGGGCATCAAAAAGTCCTTGCAACTCATCTCTCGTTTCTATTGGTGGCCGACTCTGGAGACGGATGTTGTTGATTTTGTGCGGGCCTGTACTGTCTGTGCCCGGGATAAGACTCCTCGCCAGAAGCCTGCTGGTCTCCTTCATCCTCTGCCTGTCCCCGAACAGCCTTGGTCACTGATTGGTATGGACTTTATTACAGACTTACCCCCATCCCGTGGCAACACTGTTGTTTGGGTGGTCGTTGATCGATTTTCCAAGATGGCACATTTTATTCCTCTTCCTGGTCTTCCTTCAGCGCCTCAGTTGGCAAAAAAATTTTTGTACACATTTTTCGTCTTCACGGTTTGCCCACGCAGATCGTCTCGGATAGAGGCGTCCAATTCGTGTCTAAATTCTGGAGGGCCCTCTGTAAACAGCTCAAGATTAAATTAAACTTCTCTTTTTCTTATCATCCCCAATCCAATGGGCAAGTAGAAAGAATTAATCAGGTCCTGGGTGACTATTTACGGCATTTTGTTTCCTCCCGCCAGGATGACTGGGCAGACCTTCTACCATGGGCCGAATTCTCATACAACTTCAGAGTCTCTGAATCTTCTGCTAAGTCCCCATTTTTTGTGGTGTACGGCCGTCACCCTCTTCCCCCCCTCCCTACTCCCTTGCCCTCTGGTTTGCCCGCTGTGGATGAAGTGACTCGTGATCTTTCCACCATATGGAAAGAGACCCAAAATTCTCTTTTACAGGCTTCATTCCGCATGAAAAGGTTTGCCGATAAGTAAAGAAGAACTCCCCCCATTTTTGCTCCCGGAGACAAGGTATGGCTCTCCGCTAAATATGTCCGCTTTCGTGTCCCCAGTTACAAACTGGGACCACGCTATCTTGGTCCTTTCAAAGTCTTGTGCCAGATTAATCCTGTCTCTTACAAACTCCTTCTTCCTCCTTCTCTTCGTATTCCCAATGCCTTCCATGTCTCTCTCCTTAAACCACTCATCATCAACCGTTTCTCTCCCAAACTTGTTTCTCCCACTCCTGTTTCCGGTTCTTCTGACGTCTTCTCCGTGAAGGAGATACTGGCCTCCAAGACGGTCAGAGGGAAAAAATTTTTTTGGGTGGATTGGGAAGGCTGTGGTCCAGAAGAGAGATCCTGGGAACCTGAGGACAACATCCTAGACAAAAGTCTGGTCCTCAGGTTCTCAGGCTCCAAGAAGAGGGGGAGACCCAAGGGGGGGTACTGTTACGCCGAGCGCTCCGGGTCCCCGCTCCTCCCCGGAGCGCTCGCAACATCCTCGCAATTGCAGCGCCCCGGTCAGACCTGCTGACCGGGTGTGCTGCGATACCTCTCCCAGCCGGGATGCGATTCGCGATGCGGGAGGCGCCCGCTCGCGATGCGCACCCCGGCTCCCGTACCTGATTCGCTCTCCGTCGGTCTTGTCCCGGCGCGCGCGGCCCCGCTCCTTAGGGCGCGCGTGCGCCGGGTCTCTGCAATTTAAAGGGCCACTGCGCCACTGATTGGCGCAGTTGGCTTAATTAGTGTGTTCACCTGTGCACTCCCTATTTATACCTCACTTCCCCTGCACTCCCTCGCCGGATCTTGTTGCCTTTGTGCCAGTGAAAGCGTTTCCTTGTGTGTTCCTAGCCTGTGTTCCAGACCTCCTGCCGTTGCCCCTGACTACGATCCTTGCTGCCTGCCCCGACCTTCTGCTACGTCCGACCTTGCTCTTGTCTACTCCCTTGTACCGCGCCTATCTTCAGCAGTCAGAGAGGTTGAGCCGTTGCTGGTGGATACGACCTGGTTGCTACCGCCGCTGCAAGACCATCCCGCTTTGCGGCGGGCTCTGGTGAATACCAGTAGCAACTTAGAACCGGTCCACCAGCACGGTCCACGCCAATCCCTCTCTGGCACAGAGGATCCACCTCCTGCCAGCCGAATCGTGACACATATGTGTATCTATCTATCTCTCTCTCTCTTTGTCTCTCTCTCTCTCTCTCTCTCTCTCTCTCTCTCTCTCTCTCTCTCTCTCTCTCTCTCTCTATATATATATATATATATATATATATATAGATATTGTGATGATTCCTCCTTGGGGATTAGCTCTGGGATCGTCCTGGTCACTTGCCACGTGACACGTTCCTCACAATAACACCAGAGACCACAGTTCCGCATACAAGTCTGGCTCCTCGCCAGATTTATTTCCACAGGTTGCAGGTAAAACAAAACATAGACAGGAACAAAATAAAGTCCTAGACAGTCTGGTCACTGACTACACATGTCAGCATGCCCTGACTACGAACTGGTGAGCTTCCCTCAGCCAGTTAAACATGTGTCTCCTGCAACCTGTTACTCACAGTTCACACCACTTCTTGGACCACTCGTAGCGCCTTCTACGTGTTACCTAAACAGGGTCTGTGTGTCTCCCCCTCTAACAGCCAGCATACTGTTTCCAAGGGAGAGCCCCAACTATTCTGATTCCTTTTCTTTTACACACACTTCCCCTTCCTGATACCTCATTAATCAGTCCACAGGTGGAGCATGCTCCAGAGTTAGCGAGGGAAATACAGCCTTTCCCTTGCCACACTGCCACAAATCCCCCCCCCCCTCCCCTCTGCTCAGACCACCGGGAAGGAGCTCTTTTATTCAAAAGGCAGAGTCCAACTTCCTTTTCTTTTCCTTGGTCAACTTTTGTCCCTCAGTCTCTGAAGTCCTTGACTTTTTTTTTCCGGATTTTTACCAGCCACCAATTGCAAGTCTCTCGGTCACACCTCTCCAGTACTAGGTTCTTCACCCTGGTGTGGGCAGGGTTCTTGAAATTAAGGAGAGAGAGGACCGATGCTTCTAACCTTTGTCTTCTTCTGGCTTGCCAGACCTCTGCCTCTGCTTCAGAGAATCTTTCGGTCTCAGTGGCTTCACCAACCACTGTCTTGTTCTCTGTAGCTTCAGAGGACCTCTGACACGGGTCCATCTCAGTTTCAACTATAGAGTACTTCCCACCTGGTTTCACCACAGTTTTGACTTCAGTGCATTTCTCACATGGTTTCACCTCATCCCTTCCAGCTTTCTCTTCAGTGGCACCAGCTTCCTCATGTTTGGCTTCAGAGTCTTTGGCTCCTTCAGATTCTTGTCTAGAATCAGCTTCTCCTACTGTTTGGCTCTTCTCTGCAACTTCTTCAGGCTTACTCTTCTCTTCACCTGTAGCTTCAGTTGTGCCATTCTCTTTACTCATAGCTTTTGAGGTTGACTCTGGTTTAGCTTCTGCTTCAGAAGATTTCTCTGTCTCAGCATTACCTTCAGAATTTTTGGTCTGCTCAGGTTCAGAGGATTTCCCGCCTGACTCCTCCTTAGTCTCCACTTCAGAGGATTTCACACCAGGTTTCTGCTCAGTCCTAGCTTCAGGGGACTTCTTACAGGGCTTCACCTCAATCTTAGCATTAGAGGACTTTTTACCAGGCTTCAGAGAAAGCATCCCTGTATCCCGTAACTTCTGCCCCAGAAGCCTTTCTTGAGCCAATTCCCCCATAGCTTGGTCTCTGCTCTCTTTTAGGACTTCCTGGTCCTCTTCCTTTTTCTCACATTTTCGCTGCTTACACTGGAGCTTAGCGGACTTCATCCTCTCACTGTCAAGTAACTCTCTCAAGTCCCTGACAGTATCTTCCGAAGACAGCAATTGTTTCCTCAACTGTTCATTGTCCGCCAGAACAGCCACCTGCTCGTAAAGTGGCGCTCCCAGCAAAACCAAGGCAGCTACGTGGGACCTTCTGCGCATTTCGTTCTGCATTTCCAGGCTCTCTTTTAAGATCTTCATGTCATCTTCCAGCTTTATATATTTCAGCTGCTCACTCTTGAGTTTAGCAGAGTTCATCTTCTCACTGCCCAGCAACTGTTTCTTGGTTTTCTCTAACTCATTGATACATTTTCCACTCTCACCAATCTGTTCAGATAGATCTGAGATCTCCTGTTGCAAGTTCTTGTTTTCATGTTTCAGAGTCTCAACTTGTTTCAGGGCCTCCTCATACTGCTCACGGAGCAAGTCATTGTCATGACGAGCAGATTGAAGAGCATGTGCAAGGGCATTCTTCGCCTTGACTTCCTCCTCAAGTTGTCTCTTAGCTTTAGAGACTTTCTCCAGATTGCTGGCAAGAGCCTCAACTTCCATCTTCATTTCATTCTTCGTTTTTTCTATTTTTTTCATGGCTACCAGCCTAGCCTTGTGATCACTCCACAGAGCCTGATATGCACCATGTAGAAGACTCACTTCTTCTTCCTGGAATGACATCCGCTTGGCCAGACTCTCCACTTCACTCTCCTTGCTGGTCACAAGACCCTGGGAGAGGGACAGTTCATCCTGCAGAGCCACAAACTCACTTCTGTGGTGATCCATGACTTTTTCCAGCTGAAGCCTCGCTTCTTGCTCTTTCTTAAAGTCAGCAAGTGATTTGTCCTTCTCCTCTGTCAAGCAATGTACCTCTTTTTCTTTTTCCATCAACTTCACAGAAACCATCTGCAGGGTTTCTTCCAGATTCTGGATCTGCTCCAGTTTTTTTTCAAGGCCAGCTCGTCTTTTCCGAGACCTTTTACTGACAGCGGTCTCCTCACTCTCGCTGTTAGACCTTGAGACATCCTCTGGTCCTCTGTCAGACACTCGACCCAGCTCTTCTCCATCTCTAGATGAAGTATCCCCCTTTTTCGGGGTTGTGGCCACTTGTGCCTCATTATTATCATCAACAACAGGTGCCACTGACACCTGGCCCTCTTCCTCTCCCACCACGTTGGCAACTCAGGAGACTCTTGCTAAACACTCCCGTCGGACTGGCAATCCCTTTGTGGTAAGTTTGTTCAATGACTCTGGGCACCAGCGAATCCGGGTGATTCCCAAACAGTTCCTCTGAACTGTCTCTTGGCTCCTTGGCCTTGACTTTTCTTTTGTCTTGTCACAGTCTCTTCATGGCCTGGAAAAAACTAGTAGGGCTCCTGGGTCTGCAACAATATGTGGTCCAGTGGTTCGACCTTCCTGGTTACGACCTCTCTCTAGTTCAGACACCACATCTTTTTCCCCTTAGGACTCTGTCTGTGACCGTAAGTGCAGCCCCCCAGCTCCACCGGTACTCTTTTCCGGAGTTTTGGTTTCTCCACAGCCATCTCTGTAGCTTCTTTTCCAGTCACCTCTTTATCTTGACTCGCGGACTGTTCTTCAGCTCCCCTAGTGGTCTGGCACACTCCCACCTGAGATATACCTAGGGTCTGCTGACACTCCCCGTCCTCAGCCTCTGTGGAGTTACTGTCCCCTGCTATGTGGTGTAAATCAAGTGTTGTGAGCCTATCAGGTGTTCCTGCTCTAGTCACCTGACTATCTTCCCACAGCTGCGGAAAAAATGGAAAATCCTTCCCCAGCACTGCTTCATACTCTTAGGTAGGCTCAATTGCAACCTTATGACTTATGGTACCATAGGGAGTAGAAATACACACATTAACTGTTTTATAACCCCAGATACCAGCTTGTATATACACTACAGCAGGGTCTGGCTTTCTGCCGCTGGTCTTTACCAGAGTTATTACAAATTTTGGATCTAACAAAACCATCATCTTTTTACCTTCTATTTCCAGCTCACAAAGGTTTTCTTTTGTCCTGTGCGAGGTGGCGACAGTACTCTTTACATCGGAACACATTAACATAGGTGCTTCAAGAAAAACATTATCAGCCTGCATGGGTTCACAATATACAGCACCATTCACACAGTCCAGTAGAGACCCCCCCAGTCCTCACTACTTACGGAACCTTTGTGCGTGAACTCTGAGGTGCACTCTCAGCATCCCACAGCTGCCAGAAATATGGAAAGTCTCTGCCCAGTGCAATTTCCACTGTAAGTTCCGCACATACCTCCATCATATGGCTTACCAAAACATGTATCAAAGGTAATTTGAATAGTCTTACTGGGCGCCGGGCGGGACTTCACAAATGGAATTATTTCTGGCATAATCCGAGATACAGTCTGGCAACAATCAAAGTTCACCCACAGTGGGATTCCGCCCACCAACAACTCACGGGACCTCGGCTTCATTCTGGCGACCACCGGTTGTGGCCCACGTCGGTTGCCCCCAGCAACGGCCTGCCGATGTCCTTTTTCCAGGAAAAAAATCTCGATCCGTTGCCCCGAGCAATGCTCCTCCACAGACTCGCTCACTCTCATACTTGGCTCGCTCGCTCGCATATCTGGCTTGCTCGCACGCATATCTGGCTCGCTCGCTTTCATATCTGGCTCGCTCGCATGCTCTCATGTCTCGCTCGCTTGCTTTAACGTCTCGCTCGCTCTCATATCTGGCTCGCTCGCTCACAAATCTGGCTCGCTCGCTCTCATATCTGGCTCGCTCTCATATCTGGCTCGCTCGCTTGCTCTCATATCTGGCTCGCTCGCTCTCATGTCTGGCTCACTCGCTCTCATATCTGGATTGCTCGCTTGCTCTCATATCTGGCTCGCTCGCTTGCTTCCTTGTCTGGCTCGCTCTCTTATCTGGCTCGCTCGCATATCTGGCTCGCTCGCTCTCACATCTGGCTTGCTAGCTTGCTCTCATATCTGGCTCGCTCGCTTGCTCTCTTGTTTGGTTCGCTCTCTTATCTGGCTCGCTCTCATATCTGGCTTGCTCGCTTGCTCTCATATCTGGCTCGCTCGCTTGCTCTCATATCTGGCTCACTCGCTTGCTCTCTTGTCTGGCTCGCTCTTCTATCTGGCTCGCTCTTCTATCTGGCAAGCTCGCTCTCACATCTGGCTCGCTCGTTTGCTCTCCTATCTGGCTCGCTTGCGCTCTTGTCTGGCTCGCTCTCTTATCTGGCTGGCTCGCATATCTTGCTCGCTAGCTCTCACATCTGGCTCGCTCTCTTGTTCTCATATCTGGCTCGCTCGCTTGCTCTCTTGTCTGACTCGCTCTCTTGTCTGTCTCGCTCTCACATCTGGCTCGCTCGCTTGCTCTCATATCTGGCTCGCTTGCTCTCTTGTGTGGCTTGCTCTCTTATCTGGCTCGCTCGCTCTCATATCTGGCTCGCTCGCTTGCTCTCATGTCTGCCCCGCTCGCTCTCATATCTGGATCACTCGCTTGCTCTCATGTCTGGCTCGCTCGCTCTCTTATCTTGCTCGCTCGCTTGCTCTCTTGTCTGGTTCGCTCTCTTAACTGGCTCGGTCTCATATCTGGCTTGCTAGCTTGCTCTCATATCTGGCTCGCTCGCTTGCTCTCTTGTCTGTCTCGCTCTCTTTTATGGCTCGCTCGCATATCTGGCTCACTCGCTCTCACATCTGGCTCGCTCGCTTGCTCTCTTGTCTGGCTCGCTCTCTTATCTGGCCCGCTTGAATATATGGCTCACTCGCTCTCACATCTGGCTGGCTCGCTTGCTCTCATATCTGGCTCGCTTGCTTGCTCTCTTGTCTGGCTCGCTCTCTTATCTGGCTCATCTCATATCTGGCTTGCTAGCTTGCTCTCATATCTGGCTCGCTCGCTTGCTCTCTTGTCTGTCTCACTCTCTTTTATGGCTCACTCGCATATCTGGCTCGCTCGCTCTCACATCTGACTCGCTCGCTTGCTCTCTTGTCTGGCTCGCTCTCTTATCTGGCTCGCTCGCATATCTGGCTCGCTCGCTCTCATATCTTGCTCGCTCGCTCTCATATCTGGCTTGCTCACTTACTCTCATGCCTGGCTCGCTCGCTCTCATATCTGGCTCGCTCGCTTGCTCTCATGTCTGGCTCGCTCGCTCTCATATCTGGCTCGCTCGCTTGCTCTCTTGTCTGGTTCGCTCTCTTATCTGTCTCGCTCTCATATCTGACTTGCTCGCTTGCTCTCACATCTGGCTCACTCGCTTGCTCTCATATCTGGCTCGCTCGCTCGCTTGCTCTCTTGTCTTGCTCGCTCTCTTATCTGTCTCGCTCTCATATCTGAATTGCTCGCTTGCTCTCACATCTGGCTCACTCGCTTGCTCTCACATCTGGCTCGCTCGCTTGCTCTCATATCTGGCTCGCTCTCTTATCTGGCTTGCTCACTAGCATATCTGGCTCGCTCGCTTGCTCTCTTGTCTGGCTTGTTCTCTTATCTGGCTCGCTCGCTCTCATATCTGGCTCGCTCGCTTGCTCTCATGTCTGGCTCGCTCGCTCTCATATCTGGCTCGCTCGCTTGGACTCATGTCTGGCTCGCTCACTCTCATATCTGGCTCGCTCGCTTGCTCTCATGTCTGGCTCGCTCGCTCTCATATCTGGCTCGCTCGCTTGCTCTCATGTCTGGCTCGCTCGCTCTCAGATCTGGTTCGCTCGCTTGCTCTCATTTCTTGCTCACTTGCTCTCATATCTGGCTCGCTCGATTGCTCTCTTGTCTGGCTCGCTCTCTTAAATGGCTCGCTCGCTCGCATATCTGGCTCACTCGCTTGCTCTCATAACTAGCTCGCTCGCTTGCACTCGTCTGGCTCGCTCTCTTATCTGGCTCGCTCGCTTGCATATCTGGCTAGCTCGCTCTCATATCTGTCTCGCTCGCTTGCTCTCATGTCTGGCTCGCTCGCTCTCATATCTGGATCGCTCGCTCACATATCTGTCTCGCTCGCTTGCTCTCTTGTCTGGTTCGCTCTCTTATCTGGCTCGCTCTCATATCTGGCTTGCTCGCTTGCACTCATATCTGGCTCGCTCGCCTGCTCTCATATCTGGCTCGCTCGCTTGCTCTCTTGTCTGGCTCGCTCTCTTATCTGGCTCGCTCGCATATCTGGCTCGCTTGCTCTCACATCTGGTTTGCTCGCTTGTTCTCATATCTGGCTAGCTCGTTTTCTCTTTTGCCTGGCTCACTCGCATATCTTATGTGGCTCGCTCGCATATTTGGCTAGCTCGCTCTCATATCTGGCTCGCTCGCTTGCTCTCATCTGTCTAGCTCGCTTGCTCTCATATCTGGCTCGCTCGCTTGCTCTCTTGTCTGGTTCGCTCTCTTATTTGGCTTGCTCGCATATCTGGCTCGCTCGCTCTCACATCTGGCTCGCTCGCTTGCTCTCATATCTGGCTCGCTCGTTTGCTCTCTTGTCTGGCTCGCTCTCTTATTTGCTCGCTCGCATATCTGGCTCGCTCGCTCTCAAATCTGGCTCGCTCGCTTGCTCTCATATCTGGCTTGCTCGCTTGCTCTCATATCCGGCTCGCTCGCTTGCTCTCATATCTTGCTCGCTCGCTTGCTCTCTTGTCTGGCTCGCTCTCTTATCTGGCTCTCTCGCATATCTGGCTCGCTCGCTCTCACATCTAGCTGGCTCGCTTGCTCTCATATCTGGCTCGCTTGCTCTCTTGTCTGGCTCGCTCTCTTATCTGGCTCGCTCTTATATCTGCCTTGCTAGCTCGCTCTCATATCTGGCTTGCTCGCTTGCTCTCTTGTCTGTCTCGCTCTCTTTTATGGCTCGCTCGCATATCTGGCTAGCTTGCTCTCACATCTGGCTCGCTCGCTTGCTCTCTTGTCTGGCTCGCTCTCTTATCTGGCTCGCTCGCTCGCATATCTGGCTCGCTCGCTCTCATGTCTGGCTTGCTCGCTCTCATATCTGGCTTGCTCGCTTGCTCTCATATCTGGCTCGCTCGCTTACTCTCATATCTGGCTCGCTCGCTTGCTCTCTTGTCTGGCTCACTCTCTTATCTGGCTCGCTCGCATATCTGGCTCGCTCGCTCTCAAATCTGGCTCGCTCGCTTGCTCTCATATCTGGCTTGCACGCTTGCTCCCATATCTGGCTCGCTCGCTTGCTCTCATATCTGGCTCGCTCGCTTTTTCTCATATCTGGCTCGCTCGCTTGCTCTCTTTTCTGGCTCGCTCTCTTATCTGGCTCGCTCTCTTATCTGGCTCGCTCGCATATCTGGCTCGCTCGCTCTCAAATCTGGCTCGCTCGCTTGCTCTCATATTTGGCTAGCTCGCTTTCTCTCTTGTCTTGCTCGCTCTCATATCTGGCTCGCTCGCTCTCATATCTGGCTGGTTCGCTTGCTCTCATATCTGGCTCGCTCGCTTGCTCTCTTGTCTGGCTCACTCTCTTATCTGGCTTGCTCGCTAGCATATCTGGCTCGCACGCTTGCTCTCTTGTCTGGCTTGCTCTCTTATCTGTCTCGCTCTCACATCTGGCTCGCTCGCTTGCTCTCATATCTGGCTCGCTCGCTTGCTCTCTTGTCTGGCTCACTCTCTTATCTGGCTCGCTCGCTAGCATATCTGGCTTGCACGCTTGCTCTTTTGTCTGGCTTGCTCTCTTATCTGGCTCGCTCGCTCTCATATCTGGCTCGCTTGCTTGCTCTCATATCTGGCTCGCTCGCTTTCTCTCTTGTCTGGCTCGCTCTCTTATCTGGCTCGCTCACATATCTGGCTCGCTCTCTCTCACATCTAGCTGGCTCGCTTGCTCTCATATTTGGCTCGCTCGCTTGCTCTCTTGTCTGGCTCGCTCTCTTATCTGGCTCGCTCTCATATCTGGCTTGCTAGCTTGCTCTGATATCTGGCTCCCTCGCTTGCTCTCTTGTCTGTCTCGCTCGCTTGCTCTCATATCTGGCTCGCTCGCTTTTTCTCATATCTGGCTCGCTCGCTTGCTCTCTTGTCTGGCTCGCTCTCTTCTCTGGCTCGCTCGCATATCTGGCTCGCTCGCTCTCTTGTCTGGCACGCTCACTTGCTCTCATATTTGGCTAGCTCGCTTTCTCTCTTGTCTTGCTCACTCTCATATCTGGCTCGCTCGCTCTCATATCTGGCTGGTTCGCCTACTCTCATATCTGGCTCGCTCGCTTGCTCTCTTGTCTGGCTCGCTCTCTTATCTGGCTTGCTCGCTAGCATATCTGGCTCGCACGCTTGCTCTCTTGTCTGGCTTGCTCTCTTATCTGTCTCGCTCTCACATCTGGCTCGCTCGCTTGCTCTCATATCTGGCTCGCTCGCTTGCTCTCTTGTCTGGCTCGCTCTCTTATCTGGCTTGCTCGTTAGCATATCTGGCTCGCACGCTTGCTCTCTTGTCTGGCTTGCTCTCTTATCTCGCTCGATCGCTCTCATATCTGGCTCGCTCGCTTGCTCTCATGTCTGGCTCGCTCGCTCTCATATCTGGCTTTCTCACTTGCTCTCTTGTATGGTCGCTCTCTTATCTGGCTCGCTCTCATATCTGGCTCGCTCGCTTGTTCTCATATCTGGCTCGCTTGCTCTCTTGTCTGGCTCGCTCTCTTATCTGGCTCGCTCGCATATCTGGCTCGCTCGCTCTCATATCTGGCTCGCTCGCTTGCTCTCATATTTGGCTAGCTCTCTTTCTCTCTTGTCTTGCTCGCTCTCTTATCTGGCTCGCTCGCTCTCATATCTGGCTGGTTCGCTTGCTCTCATATCTGGCTCGCTCGCTTGCTCTCTTGTCTGGCTCGCTCTCTTATCTGGCTCGCTCGCTAGCATATCTGGCTTGCACGCTTGCTCTCTTGTCTGGCTTGCTCTCTTATCTGGCTCGCTCGCTCTCATATCTGGCTCGCTTGCTTGCTCTCATATCTGGCTCGCTCGCTTGCTCTCTTGTCTGGCTCGCTCTCTTATCTGGCTCGCTCACATATCTGGCTCGCTCGCTCTCACATCTAGCTGGCTCGCTTGCTCTCATATTTGGCTCGCTCGCTTGCTCTCTTGTCTGGCTCGCTCTCTTATCTGGCTCGCTCTCATATCTGGCTTGCTCGCTTGCTCTCTTGTCTGGCTCGCTCTCTTATTTGCTCGCTCGCCTATCTGGCTCGCTCGCTCTCACATCTGGCTCGCTCGCTTGCTCTCATATCTGGCTTGCTCGCTTGCTCTCTTGTCTGGCTCGCTCTCTTATCAGGCTCGCTCGCATATCTGGCTCGCTCGCTCTCACATCTGGCTCACTCGCTTGCTCTCATATCTGGCTTGCTCGCTTGCACTCTTGTCTGGCTCGCTCGCATATCTGGATCACTCGCTTGCTCTCATATCTGGCTCGCTCGCTTGCGCTCATGTCTGGCTCGCTCACTTTCATATCTGGCTCGCTCGCTTGCTCTCATATCTGGCACGCTCGCTTGCTCTCTTGTCTGGCTCGCTCTCTTATCTGGCTCGCTCGCATATCTGGCTCGCTCGCTCTCACATCTGGCTGGCTTGCTTGCTCTCATATCTGGCTCGCTCGCTTGCTCTCATATCTGGCTCGCTTGCTTGCTCACTTGTCTGGTTCGCTCTCATATCTGGCTTGCTAGCTTGCTCTCATATCTGGCTCTCTCGCTTGCTCTCCTGTCTGTCTCGCTCTCTTTTATGGCTCGCTTGCATATCTGGCTTGCTTGCTCTCAAATCTGGCTCGCTCGCTTGCTCTCATATCTGGCTTGTTCGCTTGCTCTCATATCCGGCTCGCTCGCTTGCTCTCATATCTGGCTCGCTCGCTTGCTCTCTTGTCTGGCTCGCTCTCTTATCTGGCTCGCTCGCATATCTGGCTCGCTCGCTCTCAAATCTGGCTCGCTCGCTTGCTCTCATATCTGGCTAGCTCGCTTGCTCTCTTGTCTGGCTCGCTCTCTTATCTGGCTCGCTCGCATATCTGGCTCGCTCGCTCTCACATCTGGCTGGCTCGCTTGCTCTCATTTCTGGCTGGCTCGCTTGCTCTCATTTCTGGCTCGCTCGCTTGCTCTCATATCTGGCTCGCTCGCTTGCTCTCATATCTGGCTCGCTCGCTTGCTCTCTTGTCTGGCTCGCTCTCTTATCTGGCTAGCTCGCATACCTGGCTCGCTCGCTCTCACATCTAGCTGGCTCGCTTGCTCTCATACCTGGCTCGCTCACTTGCTCTCTTGTCTGGCTCGCTCTCTTATCTGGCTCGCTCTCATATCTGGCTTGCTAGCTTGCTCTCATATCTGGCTCGCTCGCTTGCTCTCGTCTGTCTTGCTCTCTTTTATGGCTCGCTAGCATATCTGGCTCGCTCGCTCTCACATCTGGCTCGCTCGCTTGCTCTCTTGTCTGGCTCGCTCTCTTATCTGGCTCGCTCGCTCGCATATCTGGCTCGCTCGCTCTCATGTCTGGCTCGCTCGCTCTCATATCTGGCTGGCTCGCTCGCTCTCATATCTTGCTTGCTCGCTTGCTCTCATATCTGGCTCGCTCGCTATCTCTCATATCTGGCTCGCTCGCTTGCTCTCTTGTCTGGCTCGCTCTCTTATCTGGCTCGCTCGCATATCTGGCTCGCTCACTTGCTCTCAAATCTGGCTCGCTCGCTTGCTCTCATATGTGGCTTGCTCTCTTGTCTGTCTCGCTCTCTTTTATGGCTCGCTCGCTCTCACATCTGGCTCGCTCGCTTGCTCTCTTGTCTGGCTCGCTCTCTTATATGGCTCGCTCGCTCGCATATCTGGCTTGCTCGCTCTCATGTCTGGCTCGCTCGCTCTCATATCTGGCTTGCTCTCATATCTGGCTCGCTCGCTATCTCTCATATCTGGCTCGCTTGTTTGCTTTCTTGTCTGGCTCGCTCTCTTATCTGGCTCGCTCGAATATCTGTCTCGCTCGCTTGCTCTTATATCTGGCTTGCTCCCAAATCTGGCTCGCTCGCTTGCTCTCATATCTGGCTTGCTCTCTTGCTCTCATATCTGGCTCGCTCTCTTATATGGCTTGCTCGCATATCTGGCTCGCTCGCTCTCACATCTGGCTGGCTTGCTTGCTCTCATATCTGGCTCGCTCGCTTGCTCTCATATCTGGCTCGCTCGCTTGCTGTCTTGTCTGGCTCGCTCTCTTTTATGGCTCGCTCGCTCTCAAATCTGTCTCGCTCGCTTGCTCTCATATCTGGCTTGCTCGCTTTCTCTCATATCCGGCTCGCTCGCTTGTTCTCATATCTGGCTCGCTCGCTTGCTCTCTTGTCTGGCTCGCTCTCTTATCTGGCTCGCTCGCATATCTGGCTCGCTCTCAAATCTGGCTCGCTCGCTTGCTCTCATATCTGGCTAGCTCGCTTGCTCTCTTGTCTTGCTCGCTCTCTTATCTGGCTCGCTCGCTCTCATATCTGGCTGGCTCGCTTGCTCTCATATCTGGCTCGCTCGCTTGCTCTCTTGTCTGGCTCGCTCTCTTATCTGGTTTGCTCGCTAGCATTTCTGGCTCGCACGCTTGCTCTCTTGTCTGGCTTGCTCTCTTATCTGGCTCGCTCGCTTTCATATCTGGCTCGCTCACTTGCTCTCATGTCTGGTTCACTCGCTTGCTCTCATGTCTGGTTCGCTCGCTCTCATATCTGGCTTTCTCGCTTGCTCTCTTGTCTGGCTCGCTCTCTTATCTGGCTCGCTCGCATATCTGGCTCGCTCGCATATCTGGAGCGCTCACTCTCACATCTGGCTGGCTCGCTTGCTCTAATTTCTGGCTGGCTCGCTTGCTCTCATATCTGGCTCGCTCGCTTGCTCTCTTGTCTGTCTCACTCTCTTTTATGGCTCGTTTGCATAACTGGCTCGCTCGCTTGCTCTCATATCTGGCTTGCTAGCTCACTCTCATATCTGGCTTGCTCGCTTGCTCTCATATTCGGCTCGCTCGCTTGCTCTCATATCTGGCTCGCTTGCTCTCTTGTCTGGCTCGCTCTCTTAACTGGCTCGCTCGCATATCTTGCTCGCTCGCTCTCAAATCTGGCTCGCTCACTTGCTCTCATATCTGGCTAGCTCGCTTGCTCTCTTGTCTTGCTCGCTCTCTTATCTGGCTCGCTCGCTCTCATATCTGGCTGGCTCGCTTGCTCTCATATCTGGCTCGCTCGCTTGCTCTCTTGTCTGGCTCGCTCTCTTATCTGGCTTGCACGCTAGCATATCTGGCTCGCACGCTTGCTCTCTTGTCTGGCTTGCTCTCTTATCTGGCTCGCTCGCTCTCATATCTGGCTCGCTCGCTTGCTCTCATGTCTGGCTCGCTCTCATATCTGGCTTTCTCGCTTGCTCTCTTGTCTGGCTCGCTCTCTTATCTGGCTCGCTCGCATACCTGGCTCGCTCGCTCTCACATCTAGCTGGCTCGCTTGCTCTCATATCTGGCTCGCTTGCTCTCTTGTCTGGCTTGCTCTCTTATCTGGCTCGCTCTTATATCTGCCTTGCTAGCTCGCTCTCATATCTGGCTCGCTCGCTTGCTCTCTTGTCTGTCTCGCTCTCTTTTATGGCTCGCTCGCATATCTGGCTAGCTTGCTCTCACATCTGGCTCGCTCGCTTGCTCTCTTGTCTGGCTCGCTCTCTTATCTGGCTCGCTCGCTCGCATATCTGGCTCGCTCACTCTCATGTCTGGCTCGCTTCGCTCTCATATCTGGCTTGCTCGCTTGCTCTCATATCTGGCTCGCTCGCTTACTCTCATATCTGGCTCGCTCGCTTGCTCTCTTGTCTGGCTCACTCTCTTATCTGGCTCGCTCGCATATCTGGCTCGCTCGCTCTCAAATTTGGCTTGCTCGCTTGCTCTCATATCTGGCTTGCTCGCTTGCTCTCATATCTGGCTCGCTCGCTTGCTCTCATATCTGGCTCGCTCGCTTTTTCTCATATCTGGCTCGCTCGCTTGCTCTCTTGTCTGGCTCGCTCTCTTCTCTGGCTCGCTCGCATATCTGGCTCGCTCGCTCTCAAATCTGGCTTGCTCGCTTGCTCTCATATCTGGCTTGCTCGCTTGCTCTCATATCTGGCGCGCTCGCTTGCTCTCATATCTGGCTCGCTCGCTTGCTCTCATATTTGGCTAGCTCGCTTTCTCTCTTGTCTTGCTCGCTCTCATATCTGGCTCGCTCGTTCTCATATCTGGCTGGTTCGATTGCTCTCATATCTGGCTCGCTCGCTTGCTCTCTTGTCTGGCTCGCTCTCTTATCTGGCTTGCTCGCTAGCATATCTGGCTCGCACGCTTGCTCTCTTATCTGGCTCGATCGCTCTCATATCTGGCTCGCTCGCTTGCTCTCATGTCTGGCTCGCTCGCTTGCTCTCATATCTGGCTCGCTCGCTTGCTCTCTTATCTGGCTCGATCGCTCTCATATCTGGCTCGCTCGCTTGCTCTCATATCCGGCTCGCTCGCTTGCTCTCATATCTGGCTCGCTCGCTTGCTCTCTTGTCTGGGTCGCTCTCTTATCTGGCTCGCTCTCATATCTGGCTCGCTTGCTCTCCTGTCTGGCTCGCTCTCTTATCTGGCTCGCTCTTATATCTGCCTTGCTAGCTCGCTCTCATATCTGGCTCGCTCGCTTGCTCTCTTGTCTGTCTCGCTCTCTTTTATGGCTCGCTCGCATATCTGGCTAGCTTGCTCTCACATCTGGCTCGCTCGCTTGCTCTCTTGTCTGGCTCGCTCTCTTATCTGGCTCGCTCGCTCGCATATCTGGCTCGCTCGCTCTCATGTCTGGCTCGCTCGCTCTCATATCTGGCTTGCTCGCTTGCTCTCATATCTGGCTCGCTCGCTTACTCTCATATCTGGCTCGCTCGCTTGCTCTCTTGTCTGGCTTGCTCTCTTATCTGTCTCGCTCTCACATCTGGCTCGCTCGCTTGCTCTCATATCTGGCTCGCTCGCTTGCTCTTTTGTCTGGCTCGCTCTCTTATCTGGCTTGCTCGCTAGCATATCTGGCTCGCACGCTTGCTCTCTTATCTGGCTCGATCGCTCTCATATCTGGCTCGCTCGCTTGCTCTCATGTCTGGCTCGCTCGCTCTCATATCTGGCTTTCTCGCTTGCTCTCTTGTCTGGCTCGCTCTCTTATCTGGCTCGCTCTCATACCTGGCTCGCTCGCTCTCACATCTAGCTGTCTCCCTTGCTCTCATATCTGGCTCGCTTGCTCTCTTGTCTGGCTCGCTTTCTTATCTGGCTCGCTCTTATATCTGCCTTGCTAGCTCGCTCTCATATCTGGCTCGCTCGCTTGCTCTCTTGTCTGTCTCGCTCTCTTTTATCGCTCGCACGCATATCTGGCTCCCTTGCTCTCACATCTGGCTCGCTCGCTTGCTCTCTTGTCTGGCTCGCTCTCTTATCTGGCTCGCTCGCTCGCATATCTGGCTCGCTCGCTCTCATGTCTGGCTCGCTTGCTCTCATATCTGGCTTGCTCGCTTGCTCTCATATCTGGCTCGCTCGCTTGTTCTCATATCTGGCTCGCTCGCTTGCTCTCTTGTCTGGCTCGCTCTCTTATCTGGCTCGCTCGCATATCTGGCTCGCTCGCTCTCATATCTGGCTGGTTCGCTTGCTCTCATATCTGGCTCGCTCGCTTGCTCTCCTGTCTGGCTCGCTCTCTTATCTGGCTTGCTCGCTAGCATATCTGGCTTGCACGCTTGCTCTTTTGTCTGGCTTGCTCTCTTATCTGGCTCGCTCGCTCTCATATCTGGCTCGCTCGCTTGCTCTCATATCTGGCTCGCTCGCTTGCTCTCTTGTCTGGCTCGCTCTCTTATCTGGCTCGCTCACATATCTGGCTCGCTCGCTCTCACATCTAGCTGGCTCGCTTGCTCTCATATTTGGCTTGCTCGCTTGCTCTCTTGTCTGGCTCGCTCTCTTATCTGGCTCGCTCTCATATCTGGCTTGCTAGCTTGCTCTCATATCTGGCTCGCTCGCTTGCTCTCTTGTCTGTCTCGCTCTCTTTTATGGCTCGCTCGCATATCTGGTTCGCTCGCTCACATATCTTATTCGCTCCGTCTCATGTCTGGCTCGCTCGCTCTCATATCTGGCTTGCTCGCTTGCTCTCATATCTGGCTCGCTCGCTTGCTCTCTTGTCTGACTCGCTCTCTTATCTGGCTCGCTCGCATATCTTGCGCGCTCACTCTCAAATCTGGCTCGCTTGCTTGCTCTCATATCTGGCTAGCTCGCTTGCTCTCATATGTGGCTCTCTTGCTCTCATATCTGGCTCGCTTGCTTGCTTAATTGTCTGGCTCGCTCTCTTATCTGGCTAGCTCTCTCTCACATCTGGCTTGCTCGCTGCTCTCTTGTCTGGCTCGCTCTCTTATCTGGCTCGCTCGCATATCTTGCTCGCTCGCTCTCACATCTGGCTCGCTCGCTTGCTCTCAAATGTGGCTAGCTCGCTTGCTCTCTTGTCTTGCTCGCTCTCTTATCTGGCTCGCTCGCTCTTATATCTGGCTGGCTCGCTTGCTCTCATATCTGGCTCGCTCGCTTGCTCTCTTGTCTGGCTCGCTCTCTTATCTGGTTTGCTCGCTAGCATATCTGGCTCGCACGCTTGCTCTCTTGTCTGGCTTGCTCGCTTGCTCTCATATCTGGCTTGCTCGCTTGCTCTCATATCTGGCTCGCTCGCTTGTTCTCATATCTGGCTCGCTCGCTTGCTCTCTTGTCTGGCTCGCTCTCTTATCTGGCTCGCTCGCATATCTGGCTCGCTCGCTCTCATATCTGGCTGGTTCGCTTGCTCTCATATCTGGCTCGCTCGCTTGCTCTCCTGTCTGGCTCGCTCTCTTATCTGGCTTGCTCGCTAGCATATCTGGCTTGCACGCTTGCTCTTTTGTCTAGCTTGCTCTCTTATCTGGCTCGCTCGCTCTCATATCTGGCTCGCTCGCTTGCTCTCATATCTGGCTCGCTCGCTTGCTCTCCTGTCTGGCTCGCTCTCTTATCTGGCTCGCTCACATATCTGGCTCGCTCGCTCTCACATCTAGCTGGCTCGCTTGCTCTCATATTTGGCTCGCTCGCTTGCTCTCTTGTCTGGCTCGCTCTCTTAACTGGCTCGCTCTCATATCTGGCTTGCTAGCTTGCTCTCATATCTGGCTCGCTCGCTTGCTCTCTTGTCTGTCTCGCTCTCTTTTATGGCTCGCTCGCATATCTGGTTCGCTCGCTCTCATATCTTATTCGCTCCGTCTCATGTCTGGCTCGCTCGCTATCATATCTGGCTTGCTCGCTTGCTCTCATATCTGGCTCGCTCGCTTGCTCTCTTGTCTGGCTCGCTCTCTTATCTGGCTCGCTCGCATATCTTGCGCGCTCACTCTCAAATCTGGCTCGCTTGCTTGCTCTCATATCTGGCTAGCTCGCTTGCTCTCATATGTGGCTCTCTTGCTCTCATATCTGGCTCGCTTGCTTGCTTAATTGTCTGGCTCGCTCTCTTATCTGGCTAGCTCTCTCTCACATCTGGCTTGCTCGCTGCTCTCTTGTCTGGCTCGCTCTCTTATCTGGCTCGCTCGCATATCTTGCTCGCTCGCTCTCACATCTGGCTCGCTCGCTTGCTCTCAAATGTGGCTAGCTCGCTTGCTCTCTTGTCTTGCTCGCTCTCTTATCTGGCTCGCTCGCTCTTATATCTGGCTGGCTCGCTTGCTCTCATATCTGGCTCGCTCGCTTGCTCTCTTGTCTGGCTCGCTCTCTTATCTGGTTTGCTCGCTAGCATATCTGGCTCGCACGCTTGCTCTCTTGTCTGGCTTGCTCGCTTGCTCTCATATCTGGCTTGCTCGCTTGCTCTCATATCTGGCTCGCTCGCTTGTTCTCATATCTGGCTCGCTCGCTTGCTCTCTTGTCTGGCTCGCTCTCTTATCTGGCTCGCTCGCATATCTGGCTCGCTCGCTCTCATATCTGGCTGGTTCGCTTGCTCTCATATCTGGCTCGCTCGCTTGCTCTCCTGTCTGGCTCGCTCTCTTATCTGGCTTGCTCGCTAGCATATCTGGCTTGCACGCTTGCTCTTTTGTCTGGCTTGCTCTCTTATCTGGCTCGCTCGCTCTCATATCTGGCTCGCTCGCTTGCTCTCATATCTGGCTTGCTCGCTTGCTCTCTTGTCTGGCTCGCTCTCTTATCTGGCTCGCTCACATATCTGGCTCGCTCGCTCTCACATCTAGCTGGCTCGCTTGCTCTCATATTTGGCTCGCTCGCTTGCTCTCTTGTCTGGCTCGCTCTCTTATCTGGCTCGCTCTCATATCTGGCTTGCTAGCTTGCTCTCATATCTGGCTCGCTCGCTTGCTCTCTTGTCTGTCTCGCTCTCTTTTATGGCTCGCTCGCATATCTGGTTCGCTCGCTCTCATATCTTATTCGCTCCGTCTCATGTCTGGCTCGCTCGCTCTCATAACTGGCTTGCTCGCTTGCTCTCATATCTGGCTCGCTCGCTTGCTCTCTTGTCTGGCTCGCTCTCTTATCTGGCTCGCTCGCATATCTTGCGCGCTCACTCTCAAATCTGGCTCGCTTGCTTGCTCTCATATCTGGCTAGCTCGCTTGCTCTCATATGTGGCTCTCTTGCTCTCATCTGGCTCGCTTGCTTGCTTAATTGTCTGGCTCGCTCTCTTATCTGGCTAGCTCTCTCTCACATCTGGCTTGCTCGCTGCTCTCTTGTCTGGCTCGCTCTCTTATCTGGCTCGCTCGCATATCTTGCTCGCTCGCTCTCACATCTGGCTCGCTCGCTTGCTCTCAAATGTGGCTAGCTCGCTTGCTCTCTTGTCTTGCTCGCTCTCTTATCTGGCTCGCTCGCTCTTATATCTGGCTGGCTCGCTTGCTCTCATATCTGGCTCGCTCGCTTGCTCTCTTGTCTGGCTCGCTCTCTTATCTGGTTTGCTCGCTAGCATATCTGGCTCGCACGCTTGCTCTCTTGTCTGGCTTGCTCTCTTATCTGGCTTGCTCTTTTTCATATCTGGCTCGCTCGCTTGCTCTCATGTCTGGCTCGCTCGCTCTCATATCTGGCTTTCTCGCTTGCTCTCTTGTCTGGCTCGCTCTCTTATCTGGCTTGCTCGCATATCTGGCTCGCTCTTATATCTGCCTTGCTAGCTCGCTCTCATATCTGGCTCGCTCGCTTGCTCTCTTGTCTGTCTCGCTCTCTTTTATGGCTCGCTCGCATATCTGGCTAGCTTGCTCTCACATCTGGCTCGCTCGCTTGCTCTCTTGTCTGGCTCGCTCTCTTATCTGGCTTGCTCGCTCGCATATCTGGCTCGCTCGCTCTCATGTCTGGCTCGCTTCGCTCTCATATCTGGCTTGCTCTCATATCTGGCTCGCTTGCTTGCTCTCTTGTCTGGCTCACTCTCTTATCTGGCTCGCTCGCATATCTGGCTCGCTCGCTCTCAAATCTGGCTTGCTCGCTTGCTTTCATATCTGGCTTGCTCGCTTGCTCTCATATCTGGCTCGCTCGCTTGCTCTCATATCTGGCTCGCTCGCTTTTTCTCATATCTGGCTCGCTCGCTTGCTCTCTTGTCTGGCTCGCTCTCTTCTCTGGCTCGCTCGCATATCTGGCTCGCTCGCTCTCAAATCTGGCTTGCTCGCTTGCTCTCATATTTGGCTTGCTCGCTTGCTCTCATATCTGGCTCGCTCGCTTGCTCTCATATCTGGCTCGCTCGCTTGCTCTCATATTTGGCTAGCTCGCTTTCTCTCTTGTCTTGCTCGCTCTCATATCTGGCTCGCTCGCTCTCATATCTGGCTGGTTCGATTGCTCTCATATCTGGCTCGCTCGCTTGCTCTCTTGTCTGGCTCGCTCTCTTAACTGGCTTGCTCGCTAGCATATCTGGCTTGCACGCTTGCTCTCTTGTCTGGCTTGCTCTCTTATCTGTCTCGCTCTCACATCTGGCTCGCTCGCTTGCTCTCATATCTGGCTCGCTCACTTGCTCTCTTGTCTGGCTCGCTCTCTTATCTGGCTTGCTCGCTAGCATATCTGGCTCGCACGCTTGCTCTCTTATCTGGCTCGATCGCTCTCATATCTGGCTCGCTCGCTTGCTCTCATGTCTGGCTCACTCGCTTGCTCTCATATCTGGCTCGCTCGCTTGCTCACTTATCTGGCTCGATCGCTCTCATATCTGGCTCGCTCGCTTGCTCTCATATCTGGCTCGGTCGCTTGCTCTCTTGTCTGGCTTGCTCTCTTATCTGGCTTGCTCGCTTTCATATCTGGCTCGCTCGCTTGCTCTCATGTCTGGCTCGCTCGCTCTCATATCTGGCTCGCTCGCTTGCTCTCATATCTGGCTCGGTCGCTTGCTCTCTTGTCTGGCTCGCTCTCTTATCTGGCTTGCTCGCATATCTGGCTCGCTCTTATATCTGCCTTGCTAGCTCGCTCTCATATCTGGCTCGCTCGCTTGCTCTCTTGTCTGTCTCGCTCTCTTTTATGGCTCGCTCGCATATCTGGCTAGCTTGCTCTCACATCTGGCTCGCTCGCTTGCTCTCTTGTCTGGCTCGCTCTCTTATCTGGCTCGCTCGCTCGCATATCTGTCTCGCTCGCTCTCCTGTCTGGCTCGCTTCGCTCTCATATCTGGCTTGCTCGCTTGCTCTCATGTCTGGCTCGCTCGCTTACTCTCATATCTGGCTCGCTCGCTTGCTCTCTTGTCTGGCTCACTCTCTTATCTGGCTCGCTCGCATATCTGGCTCGCTCGCTCTCAAATCTGGCTTGCTCGCTTGCTTTCATATCTGGCTTGCTCGCTTGCTCTCATATCTGGCTCGCTCGCTTGCTCTCATATCTGGCTCGCTCGCTTTTTCTCATATCTGGCTCGCTCGCTTGCTCTCTTGTCTGGCTCCCTCTCTTCTCTGGCTCGCTCGCATATCTGGCTCGCTCGCTCTCAAATCTGGCTTGCTCGCTTGCTCTCATATCTGGCTTGCTCGCTTGCTCTCATATCTGGCTCGCTCGCTTGCTCTCATATCTGGCTCGCTCGCTTGCTCTCATATTTGGCTAGCTCGCTTTCTCTCTTGTCTTGCTCGCTCTCATATCTGGCTCGCTCGCTCTCATATCTGGTTGGTTCGATTGCTCTCATATCTGGCTCGCTCGCTTGCTCTCTTGTCTGGCTCGCTCTCTTATCTGGCTTGCTCGCTAGCATATCTGGCTCGCACGCTTGCTCTCTTGTCTGGCTTGCTCTCTTATCTGTCTCGCTCTCACATCTGGCTCGCTTGCTTGCTCTCATATCTGGCTCGCTCACTTGCTCTCTTGTCTTGCTCGCTCTCTTATCTGGCTTGCTCGCTAGCATATCTGGCTCGCACGCTTGCTCTCTTATCTGGCTAGATCGCTCTCATATCTGGCTCGCTCGCTTGCTCTCATGTCTGGCTCGCTCGCTTGCTCTCATATCTGGCTCGCTCGCTTGCTCTCTTGTCTGGGTCGCTCTCTTATCTGGCTCGCTCTCATATCTGGCTCTCATATCTGGCTCGCTCGCTTGCTCTCTTGTCTGGGTCGCTCTCTTATCTGGCTCGCTCTCATATCTGGCTCGCTTGCTCTCCTGTCTGGCTCGCTCTCTTATCTGGCTCGCTCTTATATCTGCCTTGCTAGCTTGCTCTCATATCTGGCTCGCTCGCTTGCTCTCTTGTCTGTCTCGCTCTCTTTTATGGCTCGCTCGCATATCTGGCTAGCTTGCTCTCACATCTTGCTCGCTCGCTCGCTCTCTTGTCTGGCTCGCTCTCTTATCTGGCTCGCTCGCTCGCATATCTGGCTCGCTCGCTCTCATGTCTGGCTCGCTCGCTCTCATATCTGGCTTGCTCGCTTGCTCTCATATCTGGCTCGCTCGCTTACTCTCATATCTGGCTCGCTCGCTTGCTCTCTTGTCTGGCTTGCTCTCTTATCTGTCTCGCTCTCACATCTGGCTCGCTCGCTTGCTCTCATATCTGGCTCGCTCGCTTGCTCTTTTGTCTGGCTCGCTCTCTTATCTGGCTTGCTCGCTAGCATTTCTGGCTCGCACGCTTGCTCTCTTATCTGGCTCGATCGCTCTCATATCTGGCTCGCTCGCTTGCTCTCATGTCTGGCTCGCTCGCTCTCATATCTGGCTTTCTCGCTTGCTCTCTTGTCTGGCTGGCTCTCTTATCTGGCTCGCTCTCATACCTGGCTCGCTCTCACATCTAGCTGTCTCCCTTGCTCTCATATCTGGCTCGCTTGCTCTCTTGTCTGGCTCGCTTTCTTATCTGGCTCGCTCTTTTATCTGCCTTGCTAGCTCGCTCTCATATCTGGCTCGCTCGCTTGCTCTCTTGTCTGTCTCGCTCTCTTTTATCGCTCGCACGCATATCTGGCTCCCTTGCTCTCACATCTGGCTCGCTCGCTTGCTCTCTTGTCTGGCTCGCTCTCTTATCTGGCTTGCTCGCTCGCATATCTGGCTCGCTCGCTCTCATGTCTGGCTCGCTCGCTCTCATATCTGGCTTGCTCGCTTGCTCTCATATCTGGCTTGCTCGCTTGCTCTCATATCTGGCTCGCTCGCTTGTTCTCATATCTGGCTCGCTCGCTTGCTCTCTTGTCTGGCTCGCTCTCTTATCTGGCTCGCTCGCATATCTGGCTCGCTCGCTCTCATATCTGGCTGGTTCGCTTGCTCTCATATCTGGCTCGCTCGCTTGCTCTCCTGTCTGGCTCGCTCTCTTATCTGGCTTGCTCGCTAGCATATCTGGCTTGCACGCTTGCTCTTTTGTCTGGCTTGCTCTCTTATCTGGCTCGCTCGCTCTCATATCTGGCTCGCTCGCTTGCTCTCATATCTGGCTCGCTCGCTTGCTCTCTTGTCTGGCTCGCTCTCTTATCTGGCTCGCTCACATATCTGGCTCGCTCGCTCTCACATCTAGCTGGCTCGCTTGCTCTCATATTTGGCTCGCTCGCTTGCTCTCTTGTCTGGCTCGCTCTCTTATCTGGCTCGCTCTCATATCTGGCTTGCTAGCTTGCTCTCATATCTGGCTCGCTCGCTTGCTCTCTTGTCTGTCTCGCTCTCTTTTATGGCTCGCTCGCATATCTGGTTCGCTCGCTCTCATATCTTATTCGCTCCGTCTCATGTCTGGCTCGCTCGCTCTCATATCTGGCTTGCTCGCTTGCTCTCATATCTGGCTCGCTCGCTTGCTCTCTTGTCTGGCTCGCTCTCTTATCTGGCTCGCTCGCATATCTTGCGCGCTCACTCTCAAATCTGGCTCGCTTGCTTGCTCTCATATCTGGCTAGCTCGCTTGCTCTCATATGTGGCTCTCTTGCTCTCATATCTGGCTCGCTTGCTTGCTTAATTGTCTGGCTCGCTCTCTTATCTGGCTAGCTCTCTCTCACATCTGGCTTGCTCGCTGCTCTCTTGTCTGGCTCGCTCTCTTATCTGGCTCGCTCGCATATCTTGCTCGCTCGCTCTCACATCTGGCTCGCTCGCTTGCTCTCAAATGTGGCTAGCTCGCTTGCTCTCTTGTCTTGCTCGCTCTCTTATCTGGCTCGCTCGCTCTTATATCTGGCTGGCTCGCTTGCTCTCATATCTGGCTCGCTCGCTTGCTCTCTTGTCTGGCTCGCTCTCTTATCTGGTTTGCTCACTAGCATATCTGGCTCGCACGCTTGCTCTCTTGTCTGGCTTGCTCTCTTATCTGGCTTGCTCGCTTTCATATCTGGCTCGCTCGCTTGCTCTCATGTCTGGCTCGCTCGCTCTCATATCTGGCTTTCTCGCTTGCTCTCTTGTCTGGCTCGCTCTCTTATCTGGCTTGCTCGCATATCTGGCTCGCTCGCATATCTGGCTCGCTCGCTCTCACATCTGGCTGGCTTGCTTGCTCTCATTTCTGGCTGGCTCGCTTGCTCTCATATCTGGCTCGCTCGCTTGCTCTCTTGTCTGGCTCGCTCTCTTATCTGGCTCGCTCGCATATCTGGCTCGCTCGCTCTCATGTCTGGCTCGCTCGCTTGCTCTCTTGTCTTGCTCGCTCTCTTATCTGGCTCGCTCGCTCTCATATCTGGCTCGCTCGCTTGCTCTCATGTCTGGCTCGCTCTCATATCTGGCTTGCTCGCTCTCTTGTCTGGCTCGCTCTCTTATCTGGCTCGCTCGCATACCTGGCTCGCTCGCTTTCACATCTAGCTGGCTCGCTTGCTCTCATGTCTGGCTTGCTTGCTCTCTTGTCTGGCTCGCTCTCTTATCTGGCTCGCTCTTATATCTGCCTTGCTAGCTCGCTCTCATATCTGGCTCGCTCGCTTGCTCTCTTGTCTGTCTCGCTCTCTTTTATGGCTCGCTCGCATATCTGGCTAGCTTGCTCTCACATCTGGCTCGCTCGCTTGCTCTCTTGTCTGGCTCGCTCTCTTATCTGGCTCGCTCGCATATCTGGCTCGCTCGCTCTCATGTCTGGCTCGCTCGCTCTCAAATCTGGCTTGCTCGCTTGATCTCATATCTGGCTTGCTCGCTTGCTCTCATATCTGGCTCGCTCGCTTTTTCTCATATCTGGCTCGCTCGCTTGCTTTCTTGTCTGGCTCGCTCGCTTGCTCTCTTGTCTGGCTCGCTCTCTTATCTGGCTCGCTCGCATATCTGGCTCGCTCGCTTTCAAATCTGGCTCGCTCGCTTGCTCTCATATCTGGCTAGCTCGCTTGCTCTCTTGTCTTGCTCGATCTCTTATCTGGCTCGCTCGCTCTCACATCTGGCTGGCTCGCTTGCTCTCATGTCTGGCTGGCTCGCTTGCTCTCATATCTGGCTCGCTCGCTTGCTTTCTTGTCTGTCTCACTCTCTTTTATGGCTCGTTTGCATATCTGGCTCGCTCGCTTGCTCTCATATCTGGCTTGCTCGCTCAGTCTCATATCTGGCTTGCTCGCTTGCTCTCATATTCGGCTCGCTCGCTTGCTCTCATATCTGGCTCGCTCGCTTGCTCTCTTGTCTGGCTCGCTCTCTTATCTGGCTCGCTCGCATATCTGGCTTGCTCGCTCTCAAATCTGGCTCGCTCGCTTGCTCTCATATCTGGCTAGCTCGCTTGCTCTCTTGCCTTGCTTGCTCTCTTATCTGGCTCGCTCTCTCTCATATCTGGCTGGCTCGCTTGCTCTCATATCTGGCTCGCTCGCTTGCTTTCTTGTCTGGCTCGCTCTCTTATCTGGCTTGCTCGCTAGCATATCTGGCTCGCACGCTTGCTCTCTTGTCTGGCTTGCTCTCTTATCTGGCTCGCTCGCTCTCATATCTGGCTCGCTCGCTTGCTCTCATGTCTGGCTCGCTCTCATATCTGGCTTTCTCGCTTGCTCTCTTGGCTGGCTCGCTCTCTTATCTGGCTCGCTCGCATACCTGGCTCGCTCGCTCTCACATCTAGCTGGCTCGCTTGCTTTCATATCTGGCTCGCTTGCTCTCTTGTCTGGCTCGCTCTCTTATCTGGCTCGCTCTTATATCTGCCTTGCTAGCTCGCTCTCATATCTGGCTCGCTCGCTTGCTCTCTTGTCTGTCTCGCTCTCTTTTATGGCTCGCTCGCATATCTGGCTAGCTTGCTCTCACATCTGGCTCGCTCGCTTGCTCTCTTGTCTGGTTCGCTCTCTTATCTGGCATGCTCGCATATCTGGCTCGCTCGCTCTCATGTCTGGCTCGCTTCGCTCTCATATCTGGCTTGCTCGCTTGCTCTCATATCTGGCTCGCTCGCTTACTCTCATATCTGGCTCGCTCGCTTGCTCTCTTGTCTGGCTCACTCTCTTATCTGGCTCGCTCGCATATCTAGCTCGCTCGCTCTCAAATCTGGCTCGCTCGCTTGCTCTCATATCTGGCTTGCTCGCTTGCTCTCATATCTGGCTCGCTCGCTTGCTCTCATATCTGGCTCGCTCACTTTTTCTCATATCTGGCTCGCTCGCTTGCTCTCTTGTCTGGCTCGCTCTCTTATCTGGCTCGCTCGCATATCTGGCTCGCTGCTCTCAAATCTGGCTCGCTCGCTTGCTCTCATATCTGGCTAGCTCGCTTGCTCTCTTGTCTTGCTCGCTCTCATATCTGGCTCGCTCGCTCTCATATCTGGCTGGTTTGCTTGCTCTCATATCTGGCTCGCTCGCTTGCTCTCTTGTCTGGCTCGCTCTCTTTTATCGCTCGCACGCATATCTGGCTCCCATGCTCTCACATCTGGCTCGCTCGCTTGCTCTCTTGTCTGGCTCGCTCTCTTATCTGGCTCGCTCGCTCGCATATCTGGCTCGCTCGCTCTCATGTCTGGCTCGCTCGCTCTCATATCTGGCTCGCTCGCTCTCATATCTGGCTGGTTCCCTTGCTCTCATATCTGGCTCGCTCGCTTGCTCTCCTGTCTGGCTCGCTCTCTTATCTGGCTTGCTCGCTAGCATATCTGGCTTGCACGCTTGCTCTTTTGTCTGGCTTGCTCTCTTCTCTGGCTCGCTCGCTCTCATATCTGGCTCGCTCGCTTGCTCTCATATCTGGCTCGCTCGCTTGCTCTCTTGTCTGGCTCGCTCTCTTATCTGGCTCGCTCACATATCTGGCTCGCTCGCTTGCTCTCATATCTGGCTCGCTCGCTTACTCTCATATCTGGCTCGCTCGCTTGCTCTCTTGTCTGGCTCGCTCTCTTATCTGGCTCGCTCTTATATCTGCCTTGCTAGCTCGCTCTCATATCTGGCTCGCTCGCTTGCTCTCTTGTCTGTCTCGCTCTCTTTTATGGCTCGCTCGCATATCTGGCTAGCTTGCTCTCACATCTGGCTCGCTCGCTTGCTCTCTTGTCTGGTTCGCTCTCTTATCTGGCTCGCTCGCATATTTGGCTCACTCGCTCTCATGTCTGGCTCGCTTCGCTCTCATATCTAGCTTGCTCGCTGGCTCTCATATCTGGCTCGCTCGCTTACTCTCATATCTGGCTCGCTCGCTTGCTCTCTTGTCTGGCTCACTCTCTTATCTGGCTCGCTTGCATATCTAGCTCGCTCGCTCTCAAATCTGGCTCGCTCGCTTGCTCTCATATCTGGCTTGCTCGCTTGCTCTCATATCTGGCTCGCTCGCTTGCTCTCATATCTGGCTCGGTCACTTTTTCTCATATCTGGCTCGCTCGCTTGCTCTCTTGTCTGGCTCGCTCTCTTATCTGGCTCGCTCGCATATCTGGCTCGCTGCTCTCAAATCTGGCTCGCTCGCTTGCTCTCATATCTGGCTAGCTCGCTTGCTCTCTTGTCTTGCTCGCTCTCATATCTGGCTCGCTCGCTCGCATATCTGGCTCGCTCGCTCTCATGTCTGGCTCGCTCGCTCTCATATCTGGCTCGCTCGCTCTCATATCTGGCTGGTTCGCTTGCTCTCTTATCTGGCTCGCTCGCATATCTGGCTCGCTCGCTCTCATGTCTGGCTCGCTCGCTCTCATATCTGGCTCGCTCGCTCTCATATCTGGCTCGCTCGCTTGCTCTCATATCTGGCTCGCTCGCTTGCTCTCTTGTCTGGCTCGCTCTCTTATCTGGCTCGCTCACATATCTGGCTCGCTCGCTTGCTCTCATATCTGGCTCGCTCGCTTATTCTCATATCTGGCTCGCTCGCTTGCTCTCTTGTCTGGCTCGCTCTCTTATCTGGCTCGCTCACATATCTGGCTCGCTCGCTTGCTCTCTTGTCTGGCTCGCTCTCTGTTATCGCTCGCACGCATATCTGGCTCCCATGCTCTCACATCTGGCTCGCTCGCTTGCTCTCTTGTCTGGCTCACTCTCTTATCTGGCTCGCTCGCATATCTGGCTCGCTCGCTCTCAAATCTGGCTTGCTCGCTTGCTTTCATATCTGGCTTGCTCGCTTGCTCTCATATCTGGCTCGCTCGCTTGCTCTCATATCTGGCTCGCTCGCTTTTTCTCATATCTGGCTCGCTGCTCTCAAATCTGGCTCGCTCGCTTGCTCTCATATCTGGCTAGCTCGCTTGCTCTCTTGTCTTGCTCGCTCTCATATCTGGCTCGCTCGCTCTCATATCTGGCTGGTTTGCTTGCTCTCATATCTGGCTCGCTCGCTTGCTCTCTTGTCTGGCTCGCTCTCTTTTATCGCTCGCACGCATATCTGGCTCCCATGCTCTCACATCTGGCTCGCTCGCTTGCTCTCTTGTCTGGCTCGCTCTCTTATCTGGCTCGCTCGCTCGCATATCTGGCTCGCTCGCTCTCATGTCTGGCTCGCTCGCTCTCATATCTGGCTCGCTCGCTCTCATATCTGGCTGGTTCGCTTGCTCTAATATCTGGCTCGCTCGCTTGCTCTCCTGTCTGGCTCGCTCTCTTATTTGGCTTGCTCGCTAGCATATCTGGCTTGCACGCTTGCTCTTTTGTCTGGCTTGCTCTCTTATCTGGCTCGCTCGCTCTCATATCTGGCTCGCTCGCTTGCTCTCATATCTGGCTCGCTCGCTTGCTCTCTTGTCTGGCTCGCTCTCTTATCTGGCTCGCTCACATATCTGGCTCGCTCGCTTGCTCTCATATCTGGCTCGCTCGCTTACTCTCATATCTGGCTCGCTCGCTTGCTCTCTTGTCTGGCTCACTCTCTTATCTGGCTCGCTCGCATATCTGGCTCGCTCGCTCTCAAATCTGGCTTGCTCGCTTGCTTTCATATCTGGCTTGCTCGCTTGCTCTCATATCTGGCTCGCTCGCTTGCTCTCATATCTGGCTCGCTCGCTTTTTCTCATATCTGGCTCGCTGCTCTCAAATCTGGCTCGCTCGCTTGCTCTCATATCTGGCTAGCTCGCTTGCTCTCTTGTCTTGCTCGCTCTCATATCTGGCTCGCTCGCTCTCATATCTGGCTGGTTTGCTTGCTCTCATATCTGGCTCGCTCGCTTGCTCTCTTGTCAGGCTCGCTCTCTTTTATCGCTCGCACGCATATCTGGCTCCCATGCTCTCACATCTGGCTCGCTCGCTTGCTCTCTTGTCTGGCTCGCTCTCTTATCTGGCTCGCTCGCTCGCATATCTGGCTCGCTCGCTCTCATGTCTGGCTCGCTCGCTCTCATATCTGGCTCGCTCGCTCTCATATCTGGCTGGTTCGCTTGCTCTCATATCTGGCTCGCTCGCTTGCTCTCCTGTCTGGCTCGCTCTCTTATCTGGCTTGCTCGCTAGCATATCTGGCTTGCACGCTTGCTCTTTTGTCTGGCTTGCTCTCTTATCTGGCTCGCTCGCTCTCATATCTGGCTCGCTCGCTTGCTCTCATATCTGGCTCGCTCGCTTGCTCTCTTGTCTGGCTCGCTCTCTTATCTGGCTCGCTCACATATCTGGCTCGCTCGCTTGCTCTCAAATCTGGCTCGCTCGCTTACTCTCATATCTGGCTCGCTCGCTTGCTCTCTTGTCTGGCTCACTCTCTTATCTGGCTCGCTCGCATATCTGGCTCGCTCGCTCTCAAATCTGGCTTGCTCGCTTGCTTTCATATCTGGCTTGCTCGCTTGCTCTCATATCTGGCTCGCTCGCTTGCTCTCATATCTGGCTCGCTCGCTTTTTCTCATATCTGGCTCGCTCGCTTGCTCTCTTGTCTGGCTCGCTCTCTTCTCTGGCTCGCTCGCATATCTGGCTCGCTCGCTCTCAAATCTGGCTTGCTCGCTTGCTCTCATATCTGGCTTGCTCGCTTGCTCTCATATCTGGCTTGCTCGCTTGCTCTCATATCTGGCTCGCTCGCTTGCTCTCATATTTGGCTAGCTCACTTTCTCTCTTGTCTTGCTCGCTCTCATATCTGGCTCGCTCGCTCTCATATCTGGCTGGTTCGATTGCTCTCATATCTGGCTCGCTCGCTTGCTCTCTTGTCTGGCTCGCTCTCTTATCTGGCTTGCTCGCTAGCATATCTGGCTCGCACGCTTGCTCTCTTGTCTGGCTTGCTCTCTTATCTGTCTCGCTCTCACATCTGGCTCGCTCGCTTGCTCTCATATCTGGCTCGCTCACTTGCTCTCTTGTCTGGCTCGCTCTCTTATCTGGCTTGCTCGCTAGCATATCTGGCTCGCACGCTTGCTCTCTTATCTGGCTCGATCGCTCTCATATCTGGCTCGCTCGCTTGCTCTCATGTCTGGCTCGCTCGCTTGCTCTCATATCTGGCTCGCTCGCTTGCTCTCTTATCTGGCTCGATCGCTCTCATATCTGGCTCGCTCGCTTGCTCTCTTGTCTGGGTCACTCTCTTATCTGGCTCGCTCTCATATCTGGCTCTCATATCTGGCTCGCTCGCTTGCTCTCTTGTCTGGGTCGCTCGCATATCTGGCTCGCTCGCTCTCATGTCTGGCTCGCTCGCTCTCATATCTGGCTTGCTCGCTTGCTTTCTATCTGGCTCGTTCGCTTACTCTCATATCTGGCTCGCTCGCTTGCTCTCTTGTCTGGCTTGCTCTCTTATCTGTCTCGCTCTCACATCTGGCTCGCTCGCTTGCTCTCATATCTGGCTCGCTCGCTTGCTCTTTTGTCTGGCTCGCTCTCTTATCTGGCTTGCTCGCTAGCATATCTGGCTCGCACGCTTGCTCTCTTATCTGGCTCGATCGCTCTCATATCTGGCTCGCTCGCTTGCTCTCATGTCTGGCTCGCTCGCTCTCATATCTGGCTTTCTCGCTTGCTCTCTTGTCTGGCTCGCTCTCTTATCTGGCTCGCTCTCATACCTGGCTCGCTCGCTCTCACATCTAGCTGTCTCCCTTGCTCTCATATCTGGCTCGCTTGCTCTCTTGTCTGGCTCGCTTTCTTATCTGGCTCGCTCTTATATCTGCCTTGCTAGCTCGCTCTCATATCTGGCTCACTCGCTTGCTCTCTTGTCTGTCTCGCTCTCTTTTATCGCTCGCACGCATATCTGGCTCCCTTGCTCTCACATCTGGCTCGCTCGCTTGCTCTCTTGTCTGGCTCGCTCTCTTATCTGGCTCGCTCGCTCGCATATCTGGCTCGCTCGCTCTCATGTCTGGCTCGCTCGCTCTCATATCTGGCTTGCTCGCTTGCTCTCATATCTGGCTTGCTCGCTTGCTCTCATATCTGGCTCGCTCGCTTGTTCTCATATCTGGCTCGCTCGCTTGCTCTCTTGTCTGGCTCGCTCTCTTATCTGGCTCGCTCGCATATCTGGCTCGCTCGCTCTCATATCTGGCTGGTTCGCTTGCTCTCATATCTGGCTCGCTCGCTTGCTCTCCTGTCTGGCTCGCTCTCTTATCTGGCTTGCTCGCTAGCATATCTGGCTTGCACGCTTGCTCTTTTGTCTGGCTTGCTCTCTTATCTGGCTCGCTCGCTCTCATATCTGGCTCGCTCGCTTGCTCTCATATCTGGCTCGCTCGCTTGCTCTCTTGTCTGGCTCGCTCTCTTATCTGGCTCGCTCACATATCTGGCTCGCTCGCTCTCACATCTAGCTGGCTCGCTTGCTCTCATATTTGGCTCGCTCGCTTGCTCTCTTGTCTGGCTCGCTCTCTTATCTGGCTCGCTCTCATATCTGGCTTGCTAGCTTGCTCTCATATCTGGCTCGCTCGCTTGCTCTCTTGTCTGTCTCGCTCTCTTTTATGGCTCGCTCGCATATCTGGTTCACTCGCTCTCATATCTTACTCGCTCCGTCTCATGTCTGGCTCGCTCGCTCTCATATCTGGCTTACTCGCTTGCTCTCATATCTGGCTCGCTCGCTTGCTCTCTTGTCTGGCTCGCTCTCTTATCTGGCTCGCTCGCATATCTTGCGCGCTCACTCTCAAATCTGGCTCGCTTGCTTGCTCTCATATCTGGCTAGCTCGCTTGCTCTCATATGTGGCTCTCTTGCTCTCATATCTGGCTCGCTTGCTTGCTTAATTGTCTGGCTCGCTCTCTATCTGGCTAGCTCTCTTTCACATCTGGTTTGCTCGCTGCTCTCTTGTCTGGCTCGCTCTCTTATCTGGCTCGCTCGCATATCTTGCTTGCTCGCTCTCACATCTGGCTCGCTCGCTTGCTCTCAAATGTGGCTAGCTCGCTTGCTCTCTTGTCTTGCTCGCTCTCTTATCTGGCTCGCTCGCTCTTATATCTGGCTGGCTCGCTTGCTCTCATATCTGGCTCGCTCGCTTGCTCTCTTGTCTGGCTCGCTCTCTTATCTGGTTTGCTCGCTAGCATATCTGGCTCGCACGCTTGCTCTCTTGTCTGGCTTGCTCTCTTATCTGGCTTGCTCGCTTTCATATCTGGCTCGCTCGCTTGCTCTCATGTCTGGCTCGCACGCTCTCATATCTGGCTTTCTCGCTTGCTCTCTTGTCTGGCTCGCTCTCTTATCTGGCTTGCTCGCATATCTGGCTCGCTCGCATATCTGGCTCGCTCGCTCTCACATCTGGCTGGCTCGCTTGCTCTCATTTCTGGCTGGCTCGCTTGCTCTCATATCTGGCTCGCTCGCTTGCTCTCTTGTCTGGCTCGCTCTCTTATCTGGCTCGCTCGCATATCTGGCTCGCTCGCTCTCAAATCTGGCTCGCTCGCTTGCTCTCATATCTGGCTAGCTCGCTTGCTCTCTTGTCTTGCTCGCTCTCTTATCTGGCTCGCTCGCTCTCATATCTGGCTCGCTCGCTTGCTCTCATGTCTGGCTCGCTCTCATATCTGGCTTTCCCGCTTGCTCTCTTGTCTGGCTTGCTCTCTTATCTGGCTCGCTCGCATACCTGGCTCGCTCGCTTTCACATCTAGCTGGCTCGCTTGCTCTCATGTCTGGCTCGCTTGCTCTCTTGTCTGGCTCGCTCTCTTATCTGGCTCGCTCTTATATCTGCCTTGCTAGCTCGCTCTCATATCTGGCTCGCTCGCTTGCTCTCTTGTCTACTCGCTCTCTTTTATGGCTCGCTCGCATATCTGGCTAGCTTGCTCTAACATCTGGCTCGCTCGCTTGCTCTCTTGTCTGGCTCGCTCTCTTATCTGGCTCGCTCGCATATCTGGCTCGCTCGCTCTCATGTCTGGCTCGCTTCGCTCTCATATCTGGCTTGCTCGCTTGCTCTCATATCTGGCTCGCTCGCTTACTCTCATATCTGGCTCGCTCGCTTGCTCTCTTGTCTGGCTCACTCTCTTATCTGGCTCGCTCGCATATCTGGCTCGCTCGCTCTCAAATCTGGCTCGCTCGCTTGCTCTCATATCTGGCTTGCTCGCTTGCTCTCATATCTGGCTCGCTCGCTTGCTCTCATATCTGGCTCGCTCGCTTTTTCTCATATCTGGCTCGCTCGCTTGCTCTCTTGTCTGGCTCGCTCGCTTGCTCTCTTGTCTGGCTCGCTCTCTTATCTGGCTCGCTCGCATATCTGGCTCGCTCGCTTTCAAATCTGGCTCGCTCGCTTGCTCTCATATCTGGCTAGCTCGCTTGCTCTCTTGTCTTGCTCGATCTCTTATCTGGCTCGCTCGCTCTCACATCTGGCTGGCTCGCTTGCTCTCATGTCTGTCTGGCTCGCTTGCTCTCATATCTGGCTCGCTCGCTTGCTTTCTTGTCTGTCTCACTCTCTTTTATGGCTCGTTTGCATATCTGGCTCGCTCGCTTGCTCTCATATCTGGCTTGCTCGCTCAGTATCATATCTGGCTTGCTCGCTTGCTCTCATATTCGGCTCGCTCGCTTGCTCTCATATCTGGCTCGCTCGCTTGCTCTCTTGTCTGGCTCGCTCTCTTATCTGGCTCGCTCGCATATCTGGCTTGCTCGCTCTCAAATCTGGCTCGCTCGCTTGCTCTCATATCTGGCTAGCTCGCTTGCTCTCTTGCCTTGCTCGCTCTCTTATCTGGCTCGCTCTCTCTCATATCTGGCTGGCTCGCTTGCTCTCATATCTGGCTCGCTCGCTTGCTTTCTTGTCTGGCTCGCTCTCTTATCTGGCTTGCTTGCTAGCATATCTGGCTCGCACGCTTGCTCTCTTGTCTGGCTTGCTCTCTTATCTGGCTCGCTCGCTCTCATATCTGGCTCGCTAACTTGCTCTCATGTCTGGCTCGCTCTCACATCTGGCTTTCTCGCTTGCTCTCTTGTCTGGCTCGCTCTCTTATCTGGCTCGCTCGCATACCTGGCTCGCTCGCTCTCACATCTAGCTGGCTCGCTTGCTCTCATATCTGGCTCGCTTGCTCTCTTGTCTGGCTCGCTCTCTTATCTGGCTCGCTCTTATATCTGCCTTGCTAGCTCGCTCTCATATCTGGCTCGCTCACTTGCTCTCTTGTCTGTCTCGCTCTCTTTTATGGCTCGCTCGCATATCTGGCTAGCTTGCTCTCACATCTGGCTCGCTCGCTTGCTCTCTTGTCTGGTTCGCTCTCTTATCTGGCTCGCTCGCATATCTGGCTCGCTCGCTCTCATGTCTGGCTCGCTTCGCTCTCATATCTGGCTTGCTCGCTTGCTCTCATATCTGGCTCGCTCGCTTACTCTCATATCTGGCTCGCTCGCTTGCTCTCTTGTCTGGCTCACTCTCTTATCTGGCTCGCTCGCATATCTAGCTCGCTCGCTCTCAAATCTGGCTCGCTCGCTTGCTCTCATATCTGGCTTGCTCGCTTGCTCTCATATCTGGCTCGCTCGCTTGCTCTCATATCTGGCTCGCTCACTTTTTCTCATATCTGGCTCGCTCGCTTGCTCTCTTGTCTGGCTCGCTCTCTTATCTGGCTCGCTCGCATATCTGGCTCGCTGCTCTCAAATCTGGCTCGCTCGCTTGCTCTCATATCTGGCTAGCTCGCTTGCTCTCTTGTCTTGCTCGCTCTCATATCTGGCTCGCTCGCTCTCATATCTGGCTGGTTTGCTTGCTCTCATATCTGGCTCGCTCGCTTGCTCTCTTGTCTGGCTCGCTCTCTTTTATCGCTCGCACGCATATCTGGCTCCCATGCTCTCACATCTGGCTCGCTCGCTTGCTCTCTTGTCTGGCTCGCTCTCTTATCTGGCTCGCTCGCTCGCATATCTGGCTCGCTCGCTCTCATGTCTGGCTCGCTCGCTCTCATATCTGGCTTGCTCGCTCGCTCTCATATCTGGCTTGCTCGCTTGCTCTCATATCTGGCTCACTCGCTTGTTCTCATATCTGGCTCGCTCGCTTGCTCTCTTGTCTGGCTCGCTCTCTTATCTGGCTCGCTCGCATATCTGGCTCGCTCGCTCTCATATCTGGCTGGTTCGCTTGCTCTCATATCTGGCTCGCTCGCTTGCTCTCCTGTCTGGCTCGCTCTCTTATCTGGCTTGCTCGCTAGCATATCTGGCTTGCACGCTTGCTCTTTTGTCTGGCTTGCTCTCTTATCTGGCTCGCTCGCTCTCATATCTGGCTCGCTCGCTTGCTCTCATATCTGGCTCGCTCGCTTGCTCTCTTGTCTGGCTCGCTCTCTTATCTGGCTCGCTCACATATCTGGCTCGCTCGCTCTCACATCTAGCTGGCTCGCTTGCTCTCATATTTGGCTCGCTCGGTTGCTCTCTTGTCTGGCTCGCTCTCTTATCTGGCTCGCTCTCATATCTGGCTTGCTAGCTTGCTCTCATATCTGGCTCGCTCGCTTGCTCTCTTGTCTGTCTCGCTCTCTTTTATGGCTCGCTCGCATATCTGGTTCGCTCGCTCTCATATATTACTCGCTCCGTCTCATGTCTGGCTCGCTTGCTCTTATATCTGGCTTGCTCGCTTGCTCTCATATCTGGCTCGCTCGCTTGCTCTCTTGTCTGGCTCGCTCTCTTATCTGGCTCGCTCGCATATCTTGCGCGCTCACTCTCAAATCTGGCTCGCTTGCTTGCTCTCACATCTGGCTCGCTCGCTTGCTCTCAAATGTGGCTAGCTCGCTTGCTCTCTTGTCTTGCTCGCTCTCTTATCTGGCTCGCTCGCTCTTATATCTGGCTGGCTCGCTTGCTCTCATATCTGGCTCGCTCGCTTGCTCTCTTGTCTGGCTCGCTCTCTTATCTGGTTTGCTCGCTAGCATATCTGGCTCGCACGCTTGCTCTCTTGTCTGGCTTGCTCTCTTATCTGGCTTGCTCGCTTTCATATCTGGCTCGCTCGCTTGCTCTCATGTCTGGCTGGCTCGCTTGCTCTCATTTCTGGCTGGCTCGCTTGCTCTCATATCTGGCTCGCTCGCTTGCTCTCTTGTCTGGCTCGCTCTCTTATCTGGCTCGCTCGCATATCTGGCTCGCTCGCTCTCAAATCTGGCTCGCTCGCTTGCTCTCATATCTGGCTAGCTCGCTTGCTCTCTTGTCTTGCTCGCTCTGTTATCTGGCTCGCTTGCTCTCATATCTGGCTCGCTCGCATGCTCTCATATCTGGCTTTCTCGCTTGCTCTCTTGTCTGGCTCGCTCTCTTATCTGGCTCGCTCGCATACCTGGCTCGCTCGCTTTCACATCTAGCTGGCTCGCTTGCTCTCATATCTGGCTCACTTGCTCTCTTGTCTGGCTCGCTCTCATATCTGGCTTTCCCGCTTGCTCTCTTGTCTGGCTCGCTCTCTTATCTGGCTCGCTCGCATACCTGGCTTGCTCGCTTTCACATCTAGCTGGCTCGCTTGCTCTCATGTCTGGCTCGCTTGCTCTCTTGTCTGGCTCGCTCTCTTATCTGGCTCGCTCTTATATCTGCCTTGCTAGCTCGCTCTCATAGCTGGCTCGCTCGCTTGCTCTCTTGTCTGTCTCGCTCTCTTTTATGGCTCGCTCGCATATCTGGCTAGCTTGCTCTCACATCTGGCTCGCTCGCTTGCTCTCTTGTCTGGCTCGCTCTCTTATCTGGCTCGCTCGCATATCTGGCTCGCTCGCTCTCATGTCTGGCTCGCTTCGCTCTCATATCTGGCTTGCTCGCTTGCTCTCATATCTGGCTCGCTCGTTTACTCTCATATCTGGCTCGCTCGCTTGCTCTCTTGTCTGGCTCACTCTCTTATCTGGCTCGCTCGCATATCTGGCTCGCTCGCTCTCAAATCTGGCTCGCTCGCTTGCTCTCATATCTGGCTTGCTCGCTTGCTCTCATATCTGGCTCGCTCGCTTGCTCTCATATCTGGCTCGCTCGCTTTTTCTCATATCTGGCTCGCTCGCTTGCTCTCTTGTCTGGCTCGCTCTCTTATCTGGCTCGCTCGCATATCTGGCTCGCTCGCTTTCAAATCTGGCTCGCTCGCTTGCTCTCATATCTGGCTAGCTCGCTTGCTCTCTTGTCTTGCTCGATCTCTTATCTGGCTCGCTCGCTCTCACATCTGGCTGGCTCGCTTGCTCTCATGTCTGGCTGGCTCGCTTGCTCTCATATCTGGCTCGCTCGCTTGCTTTCTTGTCTGTCTCACTCTCTTTTATGGCTCGTTTGCATATCTGGCTCGCTCGCTTGCTCTCATATCTGGCTTGCTCGCTCAGTCTCATATCTGGCTTGCTCGCTTGCTCTCATATTCGGCTCGCTCGCTTGCTCTCATATCTGGCTCGCTCGCTTGCTCTCTTGTCTGGCTCGCTCTCTTATCTGGCTCGCTCGCATATCTGGCTTGCTCGCTCTCAAATCTGGCTCGCTCGCTTGCTCTCATATCTGGCTAGCTCGCTTGCTCTCTTGCCTTGCTCGCTCTCTTATCTGGCTCGCTCTCTCTCATATCTGGCTGGCTCGCTTGCTCTCATATCTGGCTCGCTCGCTTGCTTTCTTGTCTGGCTCGCTCTCTTATCTGGCTTGCTCGCTAGCATATCTGGCTCGCACGCTTGCTCTCTTGTCTGGCTTGCTCTCTTATCTGGCTCGCTCGCTCTCATATCTGGCTCGCTCGCTTGCTCTCATGTCTGGCTCGCTCTCATATCTGGCTTTCTCGCTTGCTCTCTTGTCTGGCTCGCTCTCTTATCTTGCTCGTTCACATACCTGGCTCGCTCGCTCTCACATCTAGCTGGCTCGCTTGCTCTCATATCTGGCTCGCTTGCTCTCTTGTCTGGCTCGCTCTCTTATCTGGCTCGCTCTTATATCTGCCTTGCTAGCTCGCTCTCATATCTGGCTCGCTCGCTTGCTCTCTTGTCTGTCTCGCTCTCTTTTATGGCTCGCTCGCATATCTGGCTAGCTTGCTCTCACATCTGGCTCGCTCGCTTGCTCTCTTGTCTGGTTCGCTCTCTTATCTGGCTCGCTCGCATATCTGGCTCGCTCGCTCTCATGTCTGGCTCGCTTCGCTCTCATATCTGGCTTGCTCGCTTGCTCTCATATCTGGCTGGCTCGCTTACTCTCATATCTGGCTCGCTCGCTTGCTCTCTTGTCTGGCTCACTCTCTTATCTGGCTCGCTCGCATATCTAGCTCGCTCGCTCTCAAATCTGGCTCGCTCGCTTGCTCTCATATCTGGCTTGCTCGCTTGCTCTCATATCTGGCTCGCTCGCTTGCTCTCATATCTGGCTCGCTCACTTTTTCTCATATCTGGCTCGCTCACTTGCTCTCTTGTCTGGCTCGCTCTCTTATCTGGCTCGCTCGCATATCTGGCTCGCTGCTCTCAAATCTGGCTCGCTCGCTTGCTCTCATATCTGGCTAGCTCGCTTGCTCTCTTGTCTTGCTCGCTCTCATATCTGGCTCGCTCGCTCTCATATCTGGCTGGTTTGCTTGCTCTCATATCTGGCTCGCTCGCTTGCTCTCTTGTCTGGCTCGCTCTCTTTTATCGCTCGCACGCATATCTGGCTCCCATGCTCTCACATCTGGCTCGCTCGCTTGCTCTCTTGTCTGGCTCGCTCTCTTATCTGGCTCGCTCGCTCGCATATCTGGCTCGCTCGCTCTCATGTCTGGCTCGCTTGCTCTCATATCTGGCTTGCTCGCTTGCTCTCATATCTGGCTTGCTCGCTTGCTCTCATATCTGGCTCGCTCGCTTGTTCTCATATCTGGCTCGCTCGCTTGCTCTCTTGTCTGGCTCGCTCTCTTATCTGGCTCGCTCGCATATCTGGCTCGCTCGCTCTCATATCTGGCTGGTTCGCTTGCTCTCATATCTGGCTCGCTCGCTTGCTCTCCTGTCTGGCTCGCTCTCTTATCTGGCTTGCTCGCTAGCATATCTGGCTTGCACGCTTGCTCTTTTGTCTGGCTTGCTCTCTTATCTGGCTCGCTCGCTCTCATATCTGGCTCGCTCGCTTGCTCTCATATCTGGCTCGCTCGCTTGCTCTCTTGTCTGGCTCGCTCTCTTATCTGGCTCGCTCACATATCTGGCTCGCTCGCTCTCACATCTAGCTGGCTCGCTTGCTCTCATATTTGGCTCGCTCGGTTGCTCTCTTGTCTGGCTCGCTCTCTTATCTGGCTCGCTCTCATATCTGGCTTGCTAGCTTGCTCTCATATCTGGCTCGCTCGCTTGCTCTCTTGTCTGTCCCGCTCTCTTTTATGGCTCGCTCGCATATCTGGTTCGCTCGCTCTCATATCTTACTCGCTCCGTCTCATGTCTGGCTCGCTCGCTCTCATATCTGGCTTGCTCGCTTGCTCTCATATCTGGCTCGCTCGCTTGCTCTCTTGTCTGGCTCGCTCTCTTATCTGGCTCGCTCGCATATCTTGCGCTTACTCTCAAATCTGGCTCGCTTGCTTGCTCTCACATCTGGCTCGCTCGCTTGCTCTCAAATGTGGCTAGCTCGCTTGCTCTCTTGTCTTGCTCGCTCTCTTATCTGGCTCGCTCGCTCTTATATCTGGCTGGCTCGCTTGCTGTCATATCTGGCTCGCTCGCTTGCTCTCTTGTCTGGCTCGCTCTCTTATCTGGTTTGCTCGCTAGCATATCTGGCTCGCACGCTTGCTCTCTTGTCTGGCTTGCTCTCTTATCTGGCTTGCTCGCTTTCATATCTGGCTCGCTCGCTTGCTCTCATGTCTGGCTCGCTCGCTTGCTCTCATGTCTGGCTCGCTCGCTCTCATATCTGGCTTTCTCGCTTGCTCTCTTGTCTGACTCGCTCTCTTATCTGGCTTGCTCGCATATCTGGCTCGCTCGCATATCTGGCTCGCTCGCTCTCACATCTGGCTGGCTTGCTTGCTCTCATTTCTGGCTGGCTCGCTTGCTCTCATATCTGGCTCGCTCGCTTGCTCTCTTGTCTGGCTCGCTCTCTTATCTGGCTCGCTCGCATATCTGGCTCGCTCGCTCTCAAATCTGGCTCGCTCGCTTGCTCTCATATCTGGCTAGCTCGCTTGCTCTCTTGTCTTGCTCGCTCTGTTATCTGGCTCGCTCGCTCTCATATGTGGCTCGCTCGCTTGCTCTCATATCTGGCTTTCTCGCTTGCTCTCTTGTCTGGCTCGCTCTCTTATCTGGCTCGCTCGCATACCTGGCTCGCTCGCTTTCACATCTAGCTGGCTCGCTTGCTCTCATATCTGGCTCACTTGCTCTCTTGTCTGGCTCGCTCTCTTATCTGGCTCGCTCTTATATCTGCCTTGCTAGCTCGCTCTCATATCTGGCTCGCTCGCTTGCTCTCTTGTCTGTCTCGCTCTCTTTTATGGCTCGCTCTCATATCTGGCTAGCTTGCTCTCACATCTGGCTCGCTCGCTTGCTCTCTTGTCTGGCTCGCTCTCTTATCTGGCTCGCTCGCATATCTGGCTCGCTCGCTCTCATGTCTGGCTCGCTTCGCTCTCATATCTGGCTTGCTCGCTTGCTCTCATATCTGGCTCGCTCGCTTACTCTCATATCTGGCTCGCTCGCTTGCTCTCTTGTCTGGCTCACTCTCTTATCTGGCTTGCTCGCATATCTGGCTCGCTCGCTCTCAAATCTGGCTCGCTCGCTTGCTCTCATATCTGGCTTGCTCGCTTGCTCTAATATCTGGCTCGCTCGCTTGCTCTCATATCTGGCTCGCTCGCTTTTTCTCATATCTGGCTCGCTCGCTTGCTCTCTTGTCTGGCTCGCTCGCTTGCTCTCTTGTCTGGCTCGCTCTCTTATCTGGCTCGCTCGCATATCTGGCTCGCTCGCTTTCAAATCTGGCTCGCTCGCTTGCTCTCATATCTGGCTAGCTGGCTTGCTCTCTTGTCTTGCTCGATCTCTTATCTGGCTCGCTCGCTCTCACATCTGGCTGGCTCGCTTGCTCTCATGTCTGGCTGGCTCGCTTGCTCTCATATCTGGCTCGCTCGCGCTTGCTCTCATATTCGGCTCGCTCGCTTGCTCTCATATCTGGCTCGCTCGCTTGCTCTCTTGTCTGGCTCGCTCTCTTATCTGGCTCGCTCGCATATCTGGCTTGCTCGCTCTCAAATCTGGCTCGCTCGCTTGCTCTCATATCTGGCTAGCTCGCTTGCTCTCTTGCCTTGCTCGCTCTCTTATCTGGCTCGCTCTCTCATATCTGGCTGGCTCGCTTGCTCTCATATCTGGCTCGCTCGCTTGCTTTCTTGTCTGGCTCGCTCTCTTATCTGGCTTGCTCGCTAGCATATCTGGCTCGCACGCTTGCTCTCTTGTCTGGCTTGCTCTCTTATCTGGCTCGCTCGCTCTCATATCTGGCTCGCTCGCTTGCTCTCATGTCTGGCTCGCTCTCATATCTGGCTTTCTCGCTTGCTCTCTTGTCTGGCTCGCTCTCTTATCTGGCTCGCTCGCATACCTGGCTCGCTCGCTCTCACATCTAGCTGGCTCGCTTGCTCTCATATCTGGCTCGCTTGCTCTCTTGTCTGGCTCGCTCTCTTATCTGGCTCGCTCTTATATCTGCCTTGCTAGCTCGCTCTCATATCTGGCTCGCTCGCTTGCTCTCTTGTCTGTCTCGCTCTCTTTTATGGCTCGCTCGCATATCTGGCTAGCTTGCTCTCACATCTGGCTCGCTCGCTTGCTCTCTTGTCTGGTTCGCTCTCTTATCTGGCTCGCTCGCATATCTGGCTCGCTCGCTCTCATGTCTGGCTCGCTTCGCTCTCATATCTGGCTTGCTCGCTTGCTCTCATATCTGGCTCGCTCGCTTATTCTCATATCTGGCTCGCTCGCTTGCTCTCTTGTCTGGCTCACTCTCTTATCTGGCTCGCTCGCATATCTAGCTCGCTCGCTCTCAAATCTGTCTCGCTCGCTTGCTCTCATATCTGGCTTGCTCGCTTGCTCTCATATCTGGCTCGCTCGCTTGCTCTTATATCTGGCTCGCTCACTTTTTCTCATATCTGGCTCGCTTGCTTGCTCTCTTGTCTGGCTCGCTCTCTTATCTGACTCGCTCGCATATCTGGCTCGCTGCTCTCAAATCTGGCTCGCTCGCTTGCTCTCATATCTGGCTAGCTCGCTTGCTCTCTTGTCTTGCTCGCTCTCATATCTGGCTCGCTCGCTCTCATATCTGGCTGGTTTGCTTGCTCTCATATCTGGCTCGCTCGCTTGCTCTCTTGTCTGGCTCGCTCTCTTTTATCGCTCGCACGCATATCTGGCTCCCATGCTCTCACATCTGGCTCGCTCGCTTGCTCTCTTGTCTGGCTCGCTCTCTTATCTGGCTCGCTCGCTCGCATATCTGGCTCGCTCGCTCTCATATCTGGCTTGCTCGCTTGCTCTCATATCTGGCTTGCTCGCTTGCTCTCATATCTGGCTCGCTCGCTTGTTCTCATATCTGGCTCGCTCACTTGCTCTCTTGTCTGGCTCGCTCTCTTATCTGGCTCGCTCGCATATCTGGCTCGCTCGCTCTCATATCTGGCTGGTTCGCTTGCTCTCATATCTGGCTCGCTCGCTTGCTCTCCTGTCTGGCTCGCTCTCTTATCTGGCTTGCTCGCTAGCATATCTGGCTTGCACGCTTGCTCTTTTGTCTGGCTTGCTCTCTTATCTGGCTCGCTCGCTCTCATATCTGGCTCGCTCGCTTGCTCTCATATCTGGCTCGCTCGCTTGCTCTCTTGTCTGGCTCGCTCTCTTATCTGGCTCGCTCACATATCTGGCTCGCTCGCTCTCACATCTAGCTGGCTCGCTTGCTCTCATATTTGGCTCGCTCGGTTGCTCTCTTGTCTGGCTCGCTCTCTTATCTGGCTCGCTCTCATATCTGGCTTGCTAGCTTGCTCTCATATCTGGCTCGCTCGCTTGCTCTCTTGTCTGTCTCGCTCTCTTTTATGGCTCGCTCGCATATCTGGTTCGCTCGCTCTCATATATTACTCGCTCCGTCTCATGTCTGGCTCGCTCGCTCTCATATCTGGCTTGCTCGCTTGCTCTCATATCTGGCTCGCTCGCTTGCTCTCTTGTCTGGCTCGCTCTCTTATCTGGCTCGCTCGCATATCTTGCGCGCTCACTCTCAAATCTGGCTCGCTTGCTTGCTCTCACATCTGGCTCGCTCGCTTGCTCTCAAATGTGGCTAGCTCGCTTGCTCTCTTGTCTTGCTCGCTCTCTTATCTGGCTCGCTCGCTCTTATATCTGGCTGGCTCGCTTGCTCTCATATCTGGCTCGCTCGCTTGCTCTCTTGTCTGGCTCGCTCTCTTATCTGGTTTGCTCGCTAGCATATCTGGCTCGCACGCTTGCTCTCTTGTCTGGCTTGCTCTCTTATCTGGCTTGCTCGCTTTCATATCTGGCTCGCTCGCTTGCTCTCATGTCTGGCTCGCTCGCTTGCTCTCATGTCTGGATCGCTCGCTCTCATATCTGGCTTTCTCGCTTGCTCTCTTGTCTGGCTCGCTCTCTTATCTGGCTTGCTCGCATATCTGGCTCGCTCGCATATCTGGCTCGCTCGCTCTCACATCTGGCTGGCTCGCTTGCTCTCATTTCTGGCTGGCTCGCTTGCTCTCATATCTGGCTCGCTCGCTTGCTCTCTTGTCTGGCTCGCTCTCTTATCTGGCTCGCTCGCATATCTGGCTCGCTCGCTCTCAAATCTGGCTCGCTCGCTTGCTCTCATATCTGGCTAGCTCGCTTGCTCTCTTGTCTTGCTCGCTCTGTTATCTGGCTCGCTCGCTCTCATATCTGGCTCGCTCGCTTGCTCTCATATCTGGCTTTCTCGCTTGCTCTATTGTCTGGCTCGCTCTCTTATCTGGCTCGCTCGCATACCTGGCTCGCTCGCTTTCACATCTAGCTGGCTCGCTTGCTCTCATATCTGGCTCACTTGCTCTCTTGTCTGGCTCGCTCTCATATCTGGCTTTCCCGCTTGCTCTCTTGTCTGGCTCGCTCTCTTATCTGGCTCGCTCGCATACCTGGCTCGCTCGCTTTCACATCTAGCTGGCTCGCTTGCTCTCATATCTGGCTCACTTGCTCTCTTGTCTGGCTCGCTCTCATATCTGGCTTTCCCGCTTGCTCTCTTGTCTGGCTCGCTCTCTTATCTGGCTCGCTCGCATACCTGGCTCGCTCGCTTTCACATCTAGCTGGCTCGCTTGCTCTCATGTCTGGCTCGCTTGCTCTCTTGTCTGGCTCGCTCTCTTATCTGGCTCGCTCTTATATCTGCCTTGCTAGCTCGCTCTCATATCTGGCTCGCTCGCTTGCTCTCTTGTCTGTCTCGTTCTCTTTTATGGCTCGCTCGCATATCTGGCTAGCTTGCTCTCACATCTGGCTCGCTCGCTTGCTCTCTTGTCTGGCTCGCTCTCTTATCTGGCTCGCTCGCATATCTGGCTCGCTCGCTCTCATGTCTGGCTCGCTTCGCTCTCATATCTGGCTTGCTCGCTTGCTCTCATATCTGGCTCGCTCGTTTACTCTCATATCTGGCTCGCTCGCTTGCTCTCTTGTCTGGCTCACTCTCTTATCTGGCTCGCTCGCATATCTGGCTCGCTCGCTCTCAAATCTGGCTCGCTCGCTTGCTCTCATATCTGGCTTGCTCGCTTGCTCTCATATCTGGCTCGCTCGCTTGCTCTCATATCTGGCTCGCTCGCTTTTTCTCATATCTGGCTCGCTCGCTTGCTCTCTTGTCTGGCTCGCTCGCTTGCTCTCTTGTCTGGCTCGCTCTCTTATCTGGCTCGCTCGCATATCTGGCTCGCTCGCTTTCAAATCTGGCTCGCTCGCTTGCTCTCATATCTGGCTAGCTCGCTTGCTCTCTTGTCTTGCTCGATCTCTTATCTGGCTCGCTCGCTCTCACATCTGGCTGGCTCGCTTGCTCTCATGTCTGGCTGGCTCGCTTGCTCTCATATCTGGCTCGCTCGCTTGCTTTCTTGTCTGTCTCACTCTCTTTTATGGCTCGTTTGCATATCTGGCTCGCTCGCTTGCTCTCATATCTGGCTTGCTCGCTTGCTCTCATATTCGGCTCGCTCGCTTGCTCTCATATCTGGCTCGCTCGCTTGCTCTCTTGTCTGGCTCGCTCTCTTATCTGGCTCGCTCGCATATCTGGCTTGCTCGCTCTCAAATCTGGCTCGCTCGCTTGCTCTCATATCTGGCTCGCTCGCTTGCTTTCTTGTCTGGCTCGCTCTCTTATCTGGCTTGCTCGCTAGCATATCTGGCTCGCACGCTTGCTCTCTTGTCTGGCTTGCTCTCTTATCTGGCTCGCTCGCTCTCATATCTGGCTCGCTCGCTTGCTCTCATGTCTGGCTCGCTCTCATATCTGGCTTTCTCGCTTGCTCTCTTGTCTGGCTCGCTCTCTTATCTGGCTCGCTCGCATACCTGGCTCGCTCGCTCTCACATCTAGCTGGCTCGCTTGCTCTCATATCTGGCTCGCTTGCTCTCTTGTCTGGCTCGCTCTCTTATCTGGCTCGCTCTTATATCTGCCTTGCCAGCTCGCTCTCATATCTGGCTCGCTCGCTTGCTCTCTTGTCTGTCTCGCTCTCTTTTATGGCTCGCTCGCATATCTGGCTAGCTTGCTCTCACATCTGGCTCGCTCGCTTGCTCTCTTGTCTGGTTCGCTCTCTTATCTGGCTCGCTCGCATATCTGGCTCGCTCGCTCTCATGTCTGGCTCGCTTCGCTCTCATATCTGGCTTGCTCGCTTGCTCTCATATCTGGCTCGCTCGCTTACTCTCATATCTGGCTCGCTCGCTTGCTCTCTTGTCTGGCTCACTCTCTTATCTGGCTCGCTCGCTTGCTCTCTTGTCTGGCTCGCTCTCTTATCTGGCTTGCTCACATATCTGGCTCGCTCGCTCTCACATCTAGCTGGCTCGCTTGCTCTCATATTTGGCTCGCTCGGTTGCTCTCTTGTCTGGCTCGCTCTCTTATCTGGCTCGCTCTCATATCTGGCTTGCTAGCTTGCTCTCATATCTGGCTCGCTTGCTTGCTCTCTTGTCTGTCTCGCTCTCTTTTATGGCTCGCTCGCATATCTGGTTCGCTCGCTCTCATATATTACTCGCTCCGTCTCATGTCTGGCTCGCTCGCTCTCATATCTGGCTTGCTCGCTTGCTCTCATATCTGGCTCGCTCGCTTGCTCTCTTGTCTGGCTCGCTCTCTTATCTGGCTCGCTCGCATATCTTGCGCGCTCACTCTCAAATCTGGCTCGCTTGCTTGCTCTCACATCTGGCTCGCTCGCTTGCTCTCAAATGTGGCTAGCTCGCTTGCTCTCTTGTCTTGCTCGCTCTCTTATCTGGCTCGCTCGCTCTTATATCTGGCTGGCTCGCTTGCTCTCATATCTGGCTCGCTCGCTTGCTCTCTTGTCTGGCTCGCTCTCTTATCTGGCTTGCTCGCTAGCATATCTGGCTCGCACGCTTGCTCTCTTGTCTGGCTTGCTCTCTTATCTGGCTTGCTCGCTTTCATATCTGGCTCGCTCGCTTGCTCTCATGTCTGGCTCGCTCGCTTGCTCTCATGTCTGGATCGCTCGCTCTCATATCTGGCTTTCTCGCTTGCTCTCTTGTCTGGCTCGCTCTCTTATCTGGCTTGCTCGCATATCTGGCTCGCTCGCATATCTGGCTCGCTCGCTCTCACATCTGGCTGGCTCGCTTGCTCTCATTTCTGGCTGGCTCGCTTGCTCTCATATCTGGCTCGCTCGCTTGCTCTCTTGTCTGGCTCGCTCTCTTATCTGGCTCGCTCGCATATCTGGCTCGCTCGCTCTCAAATCTGGCTCGCTCGCTTGCTCTCATATCTGGCTAGCTCGCTTGCTCTCTTGTCTTGCTCGCTCTGTTATCTGGCTCGCTCGCTCTCATATCTGGCTCGCTCGCTTGCTCTCATATCTGGCTTTCTCGCTTGCTCTCTTGTCTGGCTCGCTCTCTTATCTGGCTCGCTCGCATACCTGGCTCGCTCGCTTTCACATCTAGCTGGCTCGCTTGCTCTCATATCTGGCTCACTTGCTCTCTTGTCTGGCTCGCTCTCATATCTGGCTTTCCCGCTTGCTCTCTTGTCTGGCTCGCTCTCTTATCTGGCTCGCTCGCATACCTGGCTCGCTCGCTTTCACATCTAGCTGGCTCGCTTGCTCTCATGTCTGGCTCGCTTGCTCTCTTGTCTGGCTCGCTCTTTTATCTGGCTCGCTCTTATATCTGCCTTGCTAGCTCGCTCTCATATCTGGCTCGCTCGCTTGCTCTCTTGTCTGTCTCGCTCTCTTTTATGGCTCGCTCGCATATCTGGCTAGCTTGCTCTCACATCTGGCTCGCTCGCTTGCTCTCTTGTCTGGCTCGCTCTCTTATCTGGCTCGCTCGCATATCTGGCTCGCTCGCTCTCAAATCTGGCTCGCTCGCTTGCTCTCATATCTGGCTTGCTCGCTTGCTCTCATATCTGGCTCGCTCGTTTACTCTCATATCTGGCTCGCTCGCTTGCTCTCTTGTCTGGCTCACTCTCTTATCTGGCTCGCTCGCATATCTGGCTCGCTCGCTCTCAAATCTGGCTCGCTCGCTTGCTCTCATATCTGGCTTGCTCGCTTGCTCTCATATCTGGCTCGCTCGCTTGCTCTCATATCTGGCTCGCTCGCTTTTTCTCATATCTGGCTCGCTCGCTTGCTCTCTTGTCTGGCTCGCTCGCTTGCTCTCTTGTCTGGCTCGCTCTCTTATCTGGCTCGCTCGCATATCTGGCTCGCTCGCTTTCAAATCTGGCTCGCTCGCTTGCTCTCATATCTGGCTAGCTCGCTTGCTCTCTTGTCTTGCTCGATCTCTTATCTGGCTCGCTCGCTCTCACATCTGGCTGGCACGCTTGCTCTCATGTCTGGCTGGCTCGCTTGCTCTCATATCTGGCTCGCTCGCTTGCTTTCTTGTCTGTCTCACTCTCTTTTATGGCTCGTTTGCATATCTGGCTCGCTCGCTTGCTCTCATATCTGGCTTGCTCGCTCAGTCTCATATCTGGCTTGCTCGCTTGCTCTCATATTCGGCTCGCTCGCTTGCTCTCATATCTGGCTCGCTCGCTTGCTCTCTTGTCTGGCTCGCTCTCTTATCTGGCTCGCTCGCATATCTGGCTTGCTCGCTCTCAAATCTGGCTCGCTCGCTTGCTCTCATATCTGGCTAGCTCGCTTGCTCTCTTGCCTTGCTCGCTCTCTTATCTGGCTCGCTCTCTCTCATATCTGGCTGGCTCGCTTGCTCTCATATCTGGCTCGCTCGCTTGCTTTCTTGTCTGGCTCGCTCTCTTATCTGGCTTGCTCGCTAGCATATCTGGCTCGCACGCTTGCTCTCTTGTCTGGCTTGCTCTCTTATCTGGCTCGCTTGCTCTCATGTCTGGATCGCTCGCTCTCATATCTGGCTTTCTCGCTTGCTCTCTTGTCTGGCTCGCTCTCTTATCTGGCTTGCTCGCATATCTGGCTCGCTCGCATATCTGGCTCGCTCGCTTGCTCTCTTGTCTGGCTTGCTCTCTTATCTGGCTCGCTCGCTCTCATATCTGGCTCGCTCGCTTGCTCTCATGTCTGGCTCGCTCTCATATCTGGCTTTCTCGCTTGCTCTCTTGTCTGGCTCGCTCTCTTATCTGGCTCGCTCGCATACCTGGCTCGCTCGCTCTCACATCTAGCTGGCTCGCTTGCTCTCATATCTGGCTCGCTTGCTCTCTTGTCTGGCTCGCTCTCTTATCTGGCTCGCTCTTATATCTGCCTTGCCAGCTCGCTCTCATATCTGGCTCGCTCGCTTGCTCTCTTGTCTGTCTCGCTCTCTTTTATGGCTCGCTCGCATATCTGGCTAGCTTGCTCTCACATCTGGCTCGCTCGCTTGCTCTCTTGTCTGGTTCGCTCTCTTATCTGGCTCGCTCGCATATCTGGCTCGCTCGCTCTCATATCTGGCTCGCTCGCTTGCTCTCATATCTGGCTTTCTCGCTTGCTCTCTTGTCTGGCTCGCTCTCTTATCTGGCTCGCTCGCATACCTGGCTCGCTCGCTTTCACATCTAGCTGGCTCGCTTGCTCTCATATCTGGCTCACTTGCTCTCTTGTCTGGCTCGCTCTCATATCTGGCTTTCCCGCTTGCTCTCTTGTCTGGCTCGCTCTCTTATCTGGCTCGCTCGCATACCTGGCTCGCTCGCTTTCACATCTAGCTGGCTCGCTTGCTCTCATGTCTGGCTCGCTTGCTCTCTTGTCTGGCTCGCTCTTTTATCTGGCTCGCTCTTATATCTGCCTTGCTAGCTCGCTCTCATATCTGGCTCGCTCGCTTGCTCTCTTGTCTGTCTCGCTCTCTTTTATGGCTCGCTCGCATATCTGGCTAGCTTGCTCTCACATCTGGCTCGCTCGCTTGCTCTCTTGTCTGGCTCGCTCTCTTATCTGGCTCGCTCGCATATCTGGCTCGCTCGCTCTCAAATCTGGCTCGCTCGCTTGCTCTCATATCTGGCTTGCTCGCTTGCTCTCATATCTGGCTCGCTCGCTTGCTCTCATATCTGGCTCGCTCGCTTTTTCTCATATCTGGCTCGCTCGCTTGCTCTCTTGTCTGGCTCGCTCGCTTGCTCTCTTGTCTGGCTCGCTCTCTTATCTGGCTCGCTCGCATATCTGGCTCGCTCGCTTTCAAATCTGGCTCGCTCGCTTGCTCTCATATCTGGCTAGCTCGCTTGCTCTCTTGTCTTGCTCGATCTCTTATCTGGCTCGCTCGCTCTCACATCTGGCTGGCACGCTTGCTCTCATGTCTGGCTGGCTCGCTTGCTCTCATATCTGGCTCGCTCGCTTGCTTTCTTGTCTGTCTCACTCTCTTTTATGGCTCGTTTGCATATCTGGCTCGCTCGCTTGCTCTCATATCTGGCTTGCTCGCTCAGTCTCATATCTGGCTTGCTCGCTTGCTCTCATATTCGGCTCGCTCGCTTGCTCTCATATCTGGCTCGCTCGCTTGCTCTCTTGTCTGGCTCGCTCTCTTATCTGGCTCGCTCGCATATCTGGCTTGCTCGCTCTCAAATCTGGCTCGCTCGCTTGCTCTCATATCTGGCTAGCTCGCTTGCTCTCTTGCCTTGCTCGCTCTCTTATCTGGCTCGCTCTCTCTCATATCTGGCTGGCTCGCTTGCTCTCATATCTGGCTCGCTCGCTTGCTTTCTTGTCTGGCTCGCTCTCTTATCTGGCTTGCTCGCTAGCATATCTGGCTCGCACGCTTGCTCTCTTGTCTGGCTTGCTCTCTTATCTGGCTCGCTTGCTCTCATGTCTGGATCGCTCGCTCTCATATCTGGCTTTCTCGCTTGCTCTCTTGTCTGGCTCGCTCTCTTATCTGGCTTGCTCGCATATCTGGCTCGCTCGCATATCTGGCTCGCTCGCTTGCTCTCTTGTCTGGCTTGCTCTCTTATCTGGCTCGCTCGCTCTCATATCTGGCTCGCTCGCTTGCTCTCATGTCTGGCTCGCTCTCATATCTGGCTTTCTCGCTTGCTCTCTTGTCTGGCTCGCTCTCTTATCTGGCTCGCTCGCATACCTGGCTCGCTCGCTCTCACATCTAGCTGGCTCGCTTGCTCTCATATCTGGCTCGCTTGCTCTCTTGTCTGGCTCGCTCTCTTATCTGGCTCGCTCTTATATCTGCCTTGCCAGCTCGCTCTCATATCTGGCTCGCTCGCTTGCTCTCTTGTCTGTCTCGCTCTCTTTTATGGCTCGCTCGCATATCTGGCTAGCTTGCTCTCACATCTGGCTCGCTCGCTTGCTCTCTTGTCTGGTTCGCTCTCTTATCTGGCTCGCTCGCATATCTGGCTCGCTCGCTCTCATGTCTGGCTCGCTTCGCTCTCATATCTGGCTTGCTCGCTTGCTCTCATATCTGGCTCGCTCGCTTACTCTCATATCTGGCTCGCTCGCTTGCTCTCTTGTCTGGCTCACTCTCTTATCTGGCTCGCTCGCTTGCTCTCTTGTCTGGCTCGCTCTCTTATCTGGCTTGCTCACATATCTGGCTCGCTCGCTCTCACATCTAGCTGGCTCGCTTGCTCTCATATTTGGCTCGCTCGGTTGCTCTCTTGTCTGGCTCGCTCTCTTATCTGGCTCGCTCTCATATCTGGCTTGCTAGCTTGCTCTCATATCTGGCTCGCTTGCTTGCTCTCTTGTCTGTCTCGCTCTCTTTTATGGCTCGCTCGCATATCTGGTTCGCTCGCTCTCATATATTACTCGCTCCGTCTCATGTCTGGCTCGCTCGCTCTCATATCTGGCTTGCTCGCTTGCTCTCATATCTGGCTCGCTCGCTTGCTCTCTTGTCTGGCTCGCTCTCTTATCTGGCTCGCTCGCATATCTTGCGCGCTCACTCTCAAATCTGGCTCGCTTGCTTGCTCTCACATCTGGCTCGCTCGCTTGCTCTCAAATGTGGCTAGCTCGCTTGCTCTCTTGTCTTGCTCGCTCTCTTATCTGGCTCGCTCGCTCTTATATCTGGCTGGCTCGCTTGCTCTCATATCTGGCTCGCTCGCTTGCTCTCTTGTCTGGCTCGCTCTCTTATCTGGCTTGCTCGCTAGCATATCTGGCTCGCACGCTTGCTCTCTTGTCTGGCTTGCTCTCTTATCTGGCTTGCTCGCTTTCATATCTGGCTCGCTCGCTTGCTCTCATGTTTGGCTCGCTCGCTTGCTCTCATGTCTGGATCGCTCGCTCTCATATCTGGCTTTCTCGCTTGCTCTCTTGTCTGGCTCGCTCTCTTATCTGGCTTGCTCGCATATCTGGCTCGCTCGCATATCTGGCTCGCTCGCTCTCACATCTGGCTGGCTCGCTTGCTCTCATTTCTGGCTGGCTCGCTTGCTCTCATATCTGGCTCGCTCGCTTGCTCTCTTGTCTGGCTCGCTCTCTTATCTGGCTCGCTCGCATATCTGGCTCGCTCGCTCTCAAATCTGGCTCGCTCGCTTGCTCTCATATCTGGCTAGCTCGCTTGCTCTCTTGTCTTGCTCGCTCTGTTATCTGGCTCGCTCGCTCTCATATCTGGCTCGCTCGCTTGCTCTCATATCTGGCTTTCTCGCTTGCTCTCTTGTCTGGCTCGCTCTCTTATCTGGCTCGCTCGCATACCTGGCTCGCTCGCTTTCACATCTAGCTGGCTCGCTTGCTCTCATATCTGGCTCACTTGCTCTCTTGTCTGGCTCGCTCTCATATCTGGCTTTCCCGCTTGCTCTCTTGTCTGGCTCGCTCTCTTATCTGGCTCGCTCGCATACCTGGCTCGCTCGCTTTCACATCTAGCTGGCTCGCTTGCTCTCATGTCTGGCTCGCTTGCTCTCTTGTCTGGCTCGCTCTTTTATCTGGCTCGCTCTTATATCTGCCTTGCTAGCTCGCTCTCATATCTGGCTCGCTCGCTTGCTCTCTTGTCTGTCTCGCTCTCTTTTATGGCTCGCTCGCATATCTGGCTAGCTTGCTCTCACATCTGGCTCGCTCGCTTGCTCTCTTGTCTGGCTCGCTCTCTTATCTGGCTCGCTCGCATATCTGGCTCGCTCTCTCTCATGTCTGGCTCGCTTCGCTCTCATATCTGGCTTGCTCGCTTGCTCTCATATCTGGCTCGCTCGTTTACTCTCATATCTGGCTCGCTCGCTTGCTCTCTTGTCTGGCTCACTCTCTTATCTGGCTCGCTCGCATATCTGGCTCGCTCGCTCTCAAATCTGGCTCGCTCGCTTGCTCTCATATCTGGCTTGCTCGCTTGCTCTCATATCTGGCTCGCTCGCTTGCTCTCATATCTGGCTCGCTCGCTTTTTCTCATATCTGGCTCGCTCGCTTGCTCTCTTGTCTGGCTCGCTCGCTTGCTCTCTTGTCTGGCTCGCTCTCTTATCTGGCTCGCTCGCATATCTGGCTCGCTCGCTTTCAAATCTGGCTCGCTCGCTTGCTCTCATATCTGGCTAGCTCGCTTGCTCTCTTGTCTTGCTCGATCTCTTATCTGGCTCGCTCGCTCTCACATCTGGCTGGCACGCTTGCTCTCATGTCTGGCTGGCTCGCTTGCTCTCATATCTGGCTCGCTCGCTTGCTTTCTTGTCTGTCTCACTCTCTTTTATGGCTCGTTTGCATATCTGGCTCGCTCGCTTGCTCTCATATCTGGCTTGCTCGTTCAGTCTCATATCTGGCTTGCTCGCTTGCTCTCATATTCGGCTCGCTCGCTTGCTCTCATATCTGGCTCGCTCGCTTGCTCTCTTGTCTGGCTCGCTCTCTTATCTGGCTCGCTCGCATATCTGGCTTGCTCGCTCTCAAATCTGGCTCGCTCGCTTGCTCTCATATCTGGCTAGCTCGCTTGCTCTCTTGCCTTGCTCGCTCTCTTATCTGGCTCGCTCTCTCTCATATCTGGCTGGCTCGCTTGCTCTCATATCTGGCTCGCTCGCTTGCTTTCTTGTCTGGCTCGCTCTCTTATCTGGCTTGCTCGCTAGCATATCTGGCTCGCACGCTTGCTCTCTTGTCTGGCTTGCTCTCTTATCTGGCTCGCTTGCTCTCATGTCTGGATCGCTCGCTCTCATATCTGGCTTTCTCGCTTGCTCTCTTGTCTGGCTCGCTCTCTTATCTGGCTTGCTCGCATATCTGGCTCGCTCGCATATCTGGCTCGCTCGCTCTCACATCTGGCTGGCTCGCTTGCTCTCATTTCTGGCTGGCTCGCTTGCTCTCATATCTGGCTCGCTCGCTTGCTCTCTTGTCTGGCTCGCTCTCTTATCTGGCTCGCTCGCATATCTGGCTCGCTCGCTCTCAAATCTGGCTCGCTCGCTTGCTCTCATATCTGGCTAGCTCGCTTGCTCTCTTGTCTTGCTCGCTCTGTTATCTGGCTCGCTCGCTCTCATATCTGGCTCGCTCGCTTGCTCTCATATCTGGCTTTCTCGCTTGCTCTCTTGTCTGGCTCGCTCTCTTATCTGGCTCGCTCGCATACCTGGCTCGCTCGCTTTCACATCTAGCTGGCTCGCTTGCTCTCATATCTGGCTCACTTGCTCTCTTGTCTGGCTCGCTCTCATATCTGGCTTTCCCGCTTGCTCTCTTGTCTGGCTCGCTCTCTTATCTGGCTCGCTCGCATACCTGGCTCGCTCGCTTTCACATCTAGCTGGCTCGCTTGCTCTCATGTCTGGCTCGCTTGCTCTCTTGTCTGGCTCGCTCTTTTATCTGGCTCGCTCTTATATCTGCCTTGCTAGCTCGCTCTCATATCTGGCTCGCTCGCTTGCTCTCTTGTCTGTCTCGCTCTCTTTTATGGCTCGCTCGCATATCTGGCTAGCTTGCTCTCACATCTGGCTCGCTCGCTTGCTCTCTTGTCTGGCTCGCTCGCATATCTGGCTCGCTCGCTCTCATGTCTGGCTCGCTTCGCTCTCATATCTGGCTTGCTCGCTTGCTCTCATATCTGGCTCGCTCGTTTACTCTCATATCTGGCTCGCTCGCTTGCTCTCTTGCCTTGCTCGCTCTCTTATCTGGCTCGCTCTCTCATATCTGGCTCGCTCGCTTGCTTTCTTGTCTGGCTCGCTCTCTTATCTGGCTTGCTCGCTAGCATATCTGGCTCGCACGCTTGCTCTCTTGTCTGGCTTGCTCTCTTATCTGGCTCGCTCGCTCTCATATCTGGCTCGCTCGCTTGCTCTCATGTCTGGCTCGCTCTCATATCTGGCTTTCTCGCTTGCTCTCTTGTCTGGCTCGCTCTCTTATCTGGCTCGCTCTCTTATCTGGCTCGCTCGCATACCTGGCTCGCTCGCTCTCACATCTAGCTGGCTCGCTTGCTCTCATATCTGGCTCGCTTGCTCTCTTGTCTGGCTCGCTCTCTTATCTGGCTCGCTCTTATATCTGCCTTGCTAGCTCGCTCTCATATCTGGCTCGCTCGCTTGCTCTCTTGTCTGTCTCGCTCTCTTTTATGGCTCGCTCGCATATCTGGCTAGCTTGCTCTCACATCTGGCTCGCTCGCTTGCTCTCGTGTCTGGTTCGCTCTCTTATCTGGCTCGCTCGCATATCTGGCTCGCTCGCTCTCATGTCTGGCTCGCTTCGCTCTCATATCTGGCTTGCTCGCTTGCTCTCATATCTGGCTTGCTCGCTTGCTCTCATATCTGGCTCGCTCGCTTACTCTCATATCTGGCTCGCTCGCTTTCTCTCTTGTCTGGCTCACTCTCTTATCTGGCTCGCTCGCATATCTAGCTCGCTCGCTCTCAAATCTGGCTCGCTCGCTTGCTCTCATATCTGGCTTGCTCGCTTGCTCTCATATCTGGCTCGCTCACTTTTTCTCATATCTGGCTCGCTCGCTTGCTCTCTTGTCTGGCTCGCTCTCTTATCTGGCTCGCTCGCATATCTGGCTCGCTGCTCTCAAATCTGGCTCGCTCGCTTGCTCTCATATCTGGCTAGCTCGCTTGCTCTCTTGTCTTGCTCGCTCTCATATCTGGCTCGCTCGCTCTCATATCTGGCTGGTTTGCTTGCTCTCATATCTGGCTCGCTCGCTTGCTCTCTTGTCTGGCTCGCTCTCTTTTATCGCTCGCACGCATATCTGGCTCCCATGCTCTCACATCTGGCTCGCTCGCTTGCTCTCTTGTCTGGCTCGCTCTCTTATCTGGCTTGCTCGCTAGCATATCTGGCTTGCACGCTTGCTCTTTTGTCTGGCTTGCTCTCTTATCTGGCTCGCTCGCTCTCATATCTGGCTCGCTCGCTTGCTCTCATATCTGGCTCGCTCGCTTGCTCTCTTGTCTGGCTCGCTCTCTTATCTGGCTCGCTCACATATCTGGCTCGCTCGCTCTCACATCTAGCTGGCTCGCTTGCTCTCATATTTGGCTCGCTCGGTTGCTCTCTTGTCTGGCTCGCTCTCTTATCTGGCTCGCTCTCATATCTGGCTTGCTAGCTTGCTCTCATATCTGGCTCGCTCGCTTGCTCTCTTGTCTGTCTCGCTCTCTTTTATGGCTCGCTCGCATATCTGGTTCGCTCGCTCTCATATCTTACTCGCTCCGTCTCATGTCTGGCTCGCTCGCTCTCATATCTGGCTTGCTCGCTTGCTCTCACATCTGGCTCGCTCGCTTGCTCTCTTGTCTGGCTCGCTCTCTTATCTGGCTCGCTCGCATATCTTGCGCGCTCACTCTCAAATCTGGCTCGCTTGCTTGCTCTCACATCTGGCTCGCTCGCTTGCTCTCAAATGTGGCTAGCTCGCTTGCTCTCTTGTCTTGCTCGCTCTCTTATCTGGCTCGCTCGCTCTTATATCTGGCTGGCTCGCTTGCTCTCATATCTGGCTCGCTCGCTTGCTCTCTTGTCTGGCTCGCTCTCTTATCTGGTTTGCTCGCTAGCATATCTGGCTCGCACGCTTGCTCTCTTGTCTGGCTTGCTCTCTTATCTGGCTTGCTCGCTTTCATATCTGGCTCGCTCGCTTGCTCTCATGTCTGGCTCGCTCGCTTGCTCTCATGTCTGGCTCGCTCGCTCTCATATCTGGCTTTCTCGCTTGTTCTCAAATCTGGCTCGCTCGCTTGCTCTCTTGTCTGGCTCGCTCTCTTATCTGGCTCGCTCTTATATCTGCCTTGCTAGCTCGCTCTCATATCTGGCTCGCTCGCTTCCTCTCTTGTCTGGCTCGCTCTCTTATCTGGCTCGCTCGCTCGCATATCTGGCTCGCTCGCTCTCATGTCTGGCTCGCTTGCTCTCATATCTGGCTCGCTCGCTTGCTCTCATATCTAGCTCGCCCGCTTATTCTCATATCTGGCTCGCTCTCTTATCTGGCTCGCTCGCATATCTGGCTCGCTCGCTCTCAAATTTGGCTCGCTCACTTGCTCTCACATCTGGCTTGCTCGCTTGCTCTCATATCTGGCTCGCTCGCTTGCTCTCATATCTGGCTCGCTCGCTTTTTCTCATATCTGGCTCGCTCGCTTGCTCTCTTGTCTGGCTCGCTCTCTTATCTGGCTCGCTCGCATATCTGGCTCGCTCGCTCTCAAATCTGGCTCGCTCGCTTGCTCTCATATTTGGCTAGCTCGCTTTCTCTCTTGTCTTGCTCGCTCTCATGTCTGGCTCGCTCGCTTGCTCTCATGTCTGGCTCGCTCGCTCTCATATCTGGCTTTCTCGCTTGTTCTCATATCTGGCTCGCTCGCTTGCTCTCTTGTCTGGCTCGCTCTCTTATCTGGCTCGCTCGCATATCTGCCTTGCTAGCTCGCTCTCATATCTGGCTCGCTCGCTTCCTCTCTTGTCTGGCTCGCTCTCTTATCTGGCTCGCTCGCTCGCATATCTGGCTCGCTCGCTCTCATGTCTGGCTCGCTTGCTCTCATATCTGGCTCGCTCGCTTGCTCTCATATCTAGCTCGCCCGCTTATTCTCATATCTGGCTCGCTCGCTTGCTCTCTTGTCTGGCTCGCTCTCTTATCTGGCTCGCTCGCATATCTGGCTCGCTCGCTCTCAAATTTGGCTCGCTCACTTGCTCTCACATCTGGCTTGCTCGCTTGCTCTCATATCTGGCTCGCTCGCTTGCTCTCATATCTGGCTCGCTCGCTTTTTCTCATATCTGGCTCGCTCGCTTGCTCTCTTGTCTGGCTCGCTCTCTTATCTGGCTCGCTCGCATATCTGGCTCGCTCGCTCTCAAATCTGGCTCGCTCGCTTGCTCTCATATTTGGCTAGCTCGCTTTCTCTCTTGTCTTGCTCGCTCTCATATCTGGCTCGCTCGCTCTCATATCTGGCTGGTTCGCTTGCTCTCATATCTGGCTCGCTCGCTTGCTCTCTTGTCTGGCTCACTCTCTTATTTGGCTTGCTCGCTAGCATATCTGGCTCGCACACTTGCTCTCTTGTCTGGCTTGCTCTCTTATCTGTCTCGCTCTCACATCTGGCTCGCTCGCTTGCTCTCATATCTGGCTCGCTCGCTTGCTCTTTTATCTGGCTCGCTCTCTTATCTGGCTTGCTCGCTAGCATATCTGGCTCGCACGCTTGCTCTCTTATCTTGCTCGATCGCTCTCATATATGGCTCGCTTGCTCTCATGTCTGGCTCGCTCGCTTTCATATCTGGCTTTCTCGCTTGCTCTCTTGTCTGGCTCGCTCTCTTATCTGGCTTGCTCGCATATCTGGCTCGCTCGCTCTCAAATCTGGCTCGCTCGCTTGCTCTCATATTTGGCTAGCTCGCTTTCTCTCTTGTCTTGCTCGCTCTCATATCTGGCTCGCTCGCTCTCATATCTGGCTGGTTCGCTTGCTCTCATATCTGGCTCGCTCGCTTGCTCTCTTGTCTGGCTCACTCTCTTATCTGGCTTGCTCGCTAGCATATCTGGCTCGCACACTTGCTCTCTTGTCTGGCTTGCTCTCTTATCTGTCTCGCTCTCACATCTGGCTCGCTCGCTTGCTCTCATATCTGGCTCGCTCGCTTGCTCTTTTATCTGGCTCGCTCTCTTATCTGGCTTGCTCGCTAGCATATCTGGCTCGCACGCTTGCTCTCTTATCTTGCTCGATCGCTCTCATATATGGCTCGCTTGCTCTCATGTCTGGCTCGCTCGCTTTCATATCTGGCTTTCTCGCTTGCTCTCTTGTCTGGCTCGCTCTCTTATCTGGCTTGCTCGCATATCTGGCTCGCTCGCTCTCACATCTGGCTGGCTCGCTTGCTCTCATTTCTGGCTGGCTCGCTTGCTCTCATATCTGGCTCGCTCGCTTGCTCTCTTGTCTGTCTCGCTCTCTTTTATGGCTCGCTCGCATATCTGGCTCGCTCGCTCTCAAATCTGGCTCGCTCGCTTGCTCTCATATCTGGCTTGCTCGCTTGCTCTCATATCCGGCTCGCTCGCTTGCTCTCATATCTGGCTCGCTCGCTTGCTCTCTTGTCTGGCTCGCTCTCTTATCTGGCTCGCTCGCATATCTGGCTCGCTCGCTCTCAAATCTGGCTTGCTCGCTTGCTCTCATATCTGGCTAGCTCGCTTGCTCTCTTGTCTTGCTCGCTCACTTATCTGGCTCGCTCGCTCTCATATCTGGCTGGCTCGCTTGCTCTCATATCTGGCTGGCTCGCTTGCTCTCTTGTCTGGCTCGCTCTCTTATCTGGCTAGCTCGCTAGCATATCTGGCTCGCACGCTTGCTCTCTTGTCTGGCTTGCTCTCTTATCTTGCTCGCTCGCTCTCATATCTGGCTCGCACGCTTGCTCTCTTGTCTGGCTTGCTCTCTTATCCGGCTTGCTCGCTCTCATATCTGGCTCGCTCGCTTGCTCTCATGTCTGGCTCGCTCGCTCTCATATCTGGCTTTCTCGCTTGCTCTCTTGTCTGGCTCGCTCTTTAATCTGCCTCGCTCTCATACCTGGCTCGCTCGCTCTCACATCTAGCTGGCTCCCTTGCTCTCATATCTGGCTCGCTTGCTCTCTTGTCTGGCTCGCTTTCTTATCTGGCTCGCTCTTATATCTGCCTTGCTCGCTCGCTCTCATATCTGGCTCGCTCGCTTGCTCTCTTGTCTGTCTCGCTCTCTTTTATGGCTCGCTCGCATATCTGGCTCCCTTGCTCTCACATCTGGCTCGCTCGCTTGCTCTCTTGTCTGGCTCGCTCTCTTATCTGGCTCGCTCGCTCGCATATCTGGCTCGCTCTCATGTCTGGCTCGCTCGCTCTCATCTGGCTTGCTCGCTTGCTCTCATATCTGGCTTGCTCGCTTGCTCTCATATCTGGCTCGCTCGCTTGCTCTCATATCTGGCTCGCTCGCTTGTTCTCATATCTGGCTCGCTCGCTTGCTCTCTTGTCTGGCTCGCTCTCTTATCTGGCTCGCTCGCATATCTGGCTCGCTCGCTTGCTCTCATATTTGGCTAGCTCTCTTTCTCTCTTGTCTTGCTCGCTCTCTTATCTGGCTCGCTCGCTCTCATATCTGGCTGGTTCGCTTGCTCTCATATCTGGCTCGCTCGCTTGCTCTCTTGTCTGGCTCACTCTCTTATCTGGCTCGCTCGCTAGCATATCTGGCTTGCACGCTTGCTCTTTTGTCTGGCTTGCTCTCTTATCTGGCTCGCTCGCTCTCATATCTGGCTCGCTTGCTTGCTCTCATATCTGGCTCGCTCGCTTGCTCTCTTGTCTGGCTCGCTCTCTTATCTGGCTCGCTCACATATCTGGCTCGCTCGCTCTCACATCTAGCTGGCTCGCTTGCTCTCATATTTGGCTCGCTCGCTTGCTCTCTTGTCTGGCTCGCTCTCTTATCTGGCTCGCTCTCATATCTGGCTTGCTAGTTTGCTCTCATATCTGGCTCCCTCGCTTGCTCTCTTGTCTGTCTCGCTCGCTTGCTCTCATATCTGGCTCGCTCGCTTTTTCTCATATCTGGCTCGCTCGCTTGCTCTCTTGTCTGGCTCGCTCTCTTCTCTGGCTCGCTCGCATATCTGGCTCGCTCGCTCTCTTGTCTGGCACGCTCACTTGCTCTCATATTTGGCTAGCTCGCTTTCTCTCTTGTCTTGCTCACTCTCATATCTGGCTCGCTCGCTCTCATATCTGGCTGGTTCGCCTACTCTCATATCTGGCTCGCTCGCTTGCTCTCTTGTCTGGCTCGCTCTCTTATCTGGCTTGCTCGCTAGCATATCTGGCTCGCACGCTTGCTCTCTTGTCTGGCTTGCTCTCTTATCTGTCTCGCTCTCACATCTGGCTCGCTCGCTTGCTCTAATATCTGGCTCGCTCGCTTGCTCTCTTGTCTGGCTCGCTCTCTTATCTGGCTTGCTCGTTAGCATATCTGGCTCGCACGCTTGCTCTCTGGTCTGGCTTGCTCTCTTATCTGGCTCGATCGCTCTCATATCTGGCTCGCTCGCTTGCTCTCATGTCTGGCTCGCTCGCTCTCATATCTGGCTTTCTCACTTGCTCTCTTGTATGGTCGCTCTCTTATCTGGCTCTCTCTCATATCTGGCTTGCTCGCTTGTTCTCATATCTGGCTCGCTTGCTTGTTCTCTTGTCTGGCTCGCTCTCTTATCTGGCTCGCTCGCATATCTGGCTCGCTAGCTCTCAAATCTGGCTCGCTCGCTTGCTCTCATATTTGGCTAGCTCGCTTTCTCTATTGTCTTGCTCGCTCTCTTATCTGGCTCGCTCGCTCTCATATCTGGCTGGTTCGCTTGCTCTCATATCTGGCTCGCTCGCTTGCTCTCTTGTCTGGCTCGCTCTCTTATCTGGCTCGATCGCTCTCATATCTGGCTCGCTCGCTTGCTCTCATGTCTGGCTCGCTCGCTCTCATATCTGGCTTTCTAGCTTGCTCTCTTGTCTGGCTCGCTCTCTTATCTGGCTTGCTCGCATATCTGGCTCTCTCGCTTGCTCTCATTTCTGGCTGGCTCGCTTGCTCTCATATCTGACTCGCTCGCTTGCTCTCTTGTCTGTCTCGCTCTCTTTTATGCTCGCTCGCATATCTGGCTCACTCGCTCTCAAATCTGGCTCGCTCGCTTGCTCTCTTGTCTTGCTCGCTCTCTTATCTGGCTCGCTCGCTCTCATATCTGGCTGGCTCGCTTGCTCTCATATCTGGCTCGCTCGCTTGCTCTCTTGTCTGGCTCGCTCTCTTATCTGGCTAGCTCGCTAGCATATCTGGCTCGCACGCTTGCTCTCTTGTCTGGCTTGCTCTCTTATCTGGCTCGCTCGCTCTCATATCTGGCTCGCTCGCTTGCTCTCATATCTGGCTCGCTCGCTCTCATATCTGGCTTTCTCGCTTGCTCTCTTGTCTGGCTCGCTCTCTTATCTGGCTTGCTCGCATATCTGGCTCGCTCGCTCTCACATCTGGCTGGCTCGCTTGCTCTCATTTCTGGCTGGCTCGCTTGCTCTCATATCTGGCTCGCTCGCTTGCTCTCTTGTCTGTCTCGCTCTCTTTTATGGCTCGCTCGCATATCTGGCTCGCTCGCTCTCAAATCTGGCTCGCTCGCTTGCTCTCATATCTGGCTTGCTCGCTTGCTCTCATATCCGGCTCGCTCGCTTGCTCTCATATCTGGCTCTCTCGCTTGCTCTCTTGTCTGGCTCGCTCTCTTATCTGGCTCGCTCGCATATCTGGCTCGCTCGCTCTCACATCTAGCTGGCTCGCTTGCTCTCATATCTGGCTCGCTTGCTCTCTTGTCTGGCTCGCTCTCTTATCTGGCTCGCTCTTATATCTGCCTTGCTAGCTCGCTCTCATATCTGGCTCACTTGCTTGCTCTCTTGTCTGTCTCGCTCTCTTCTATGGCTTGCTCGCATATCTGGCTAGCTTGCTCTCACATCTGGCTCGCTCGCTTGCTCTCTTGTCTGGCTCGCTCTCTTATCTGGCTCGCTCGCATATCTGGCTCGCTCGCTCTCATGTCTGGCTCGCTCGCTCTCATATCTGGCTTGCTCGCTTGCTCTCATATCTGGCTCGCTCGCTTACTCTCATATCTGGCTCGCTCGCTTGCTCTCTTGTCTGGCTCGCTCTCTTATCTGGCTCGCTCGCATATCTGGCTAGCTTGCTCTCACATCTGGCTCGCTCGCTTGCTCTCTTGTCTGGCTCACTCTCTTATCTGGCTCGCTCGCATATCTGGCTCGCTCGCTCTCAAATCTGGCTCGCTCGCTTGCTCTCATATCTGGCTTGCTCGCTTGCTCTCATATCTGGCTCGCTCGCTTGCTCTCATATCTGGCTCGCTCGCTTTTTCTCATATCTGGCTCGCTCGCTTGCTCTCTTGTCTGGCTCGCTCTCTTATCTGGCTCGCTCGCATATCTGGCTCGCTCGCTCTCAAATCTGGCTCGCTCTTTTGCTCTCATATTTGGCTAGCTCGCTTTCTCTCTTGTCTTGCTCGCTCTCATATCTGGCTCGCTCGCTCTCATATCTGGCTGGTTTGCTTGCTCTCATATCTGGCTCGCTCGCTTGCTCTCTTGTCTGGCTCGCTCTCTTATCTGGCTTGCTCGCTAGCATATCTGGCTCGCACGCTTGCTCTCTTGTCTGGCTTGCTCTCTTATCTGTCTCGCTCTAACATCTGGCTCGCTCGCTTGCTCTCATATCTGGTTCGTTCGCTTGCTCTTTTGTCTGGCTCGCTCTCTTATCTGGCTTGCTCGCTAGCATATCTGGCTCGCACGCTTGCTCTCTTATCTTGCTCGATCGCTCTCATATCTGGCTCGCTCGCTTGCTCTCATGTCTGGCTCGCTCGCTCTCATATCTGGCTTTCTCGCTTGCTCTCTTGTCTGGCTCGCTCTCTTATCTGGCTTGCTCGCATATCTGGCTCGCTCGCTCTCACATCTGGCTGGCTCGCTTGCTCTCATTTCTGGCTGGCTCGCTTGCTCTCATATCTGGCTCGCTCGCTTGCTCTCTTGTCTGTCTCGCTCTTTTTTATGGCTCGCTCGCATATCTGGCTCGCTCGCTCTCAAATCTGGCTCGCTCGCTTGCTCTCATATCTGGCTTGCTCGCTTGCTCTCATATCTGGCTCGCTCGCTTGCTCTCTTGTCTGGCTCGCTCTCTTATCTGGCTCGCTCGCATATCTGGCTCGCTCGCTCTCAAATCTGGCTCGCTCGCTTGCTCTCATATCTGGCTAACTCGCTCGCTCTCTTGTCTTGTTCGCTCTCTTATCTGGCTCGCTCGCTCTCATATCTGGCTGGCTCGCTTGCTCTCATATCTGGTTCGCTCGCTTGCTCTCTTGTCTGGCTCGCTCTCTTATCTGGCTAGCTCGCTAGCATATCTGGCTCGCACGCTTGCTCTCTTGTCTGGCTTGGTCTCTTATCTGGCTCGCTTGCTCTCATATCTGGCTCGCTCGCTTGCTCTCATGTCTGGCTCGCTCTCATATCTGGCTTTCTCGCTTGCTCTCTTGTCTGGCTCGCTCTCTTATCTGGCTCGCTCTCATACCTGGCTCGCTCGCTCTCACATCTAGCTGGCTCCCTTGCTCTCATATCTGGCTCGCTTGCTCTCTTGTCTGGCTTGCTTTCTTATCTGGCTCGCTCTTATATCTGCCTTGCTAGCTCGCTCTCATATCTGGCTCGCTCGCTTGCTCTCTTGTCTGGCTCGCTCTCTTATCTGGCTCGCTCGCTCGCATATCTGGCTCCCTTGCTCTCACATCTGGCTCGCTCGCTTGCTCTCTTGTCTGGCTCGCTCTCTTATCTGGCTCGCTCGCTCGCATATCTGGCTCGCTCGCTCTCATGTCTGGCTCGCTCGCTCTCATATCTGGCTTGCTCGCTTGCTCTCATATCTGGCTTGCTCGCTTGCTCTCATATCTGGCTCGCTCACTTGCTCTCATATCTGGCTCGCTCGCTTGTTCTCATATCTGGCTCGCTCGCTTGCTCTCTTGTCTGGCTCGCTCTCTTATCTGGCTCGCTCGCTCGCATATCTGGCTCCCTTGCTCTCACATCTGGCTCGCTCGCTTGCTCTCTTGTCTGGCTCGCTCTCTTATCTGGCTCGCTCGCTCGCATATCTGGCTCGCTCGCTCTCATGTCTGGCTCGCTCGCTCTCATATCTGGCTTGCTCGCTTGCTCTCATATCTGGCTTGCTCGCTTGCTCTCATATCTGGCTCGCTCACTTGCTCTCATATCTGGCTCGCTCGCTTGTTCTCATATCTGGCTCGCTCGCTTGCTCTCTTGTCTGGCTCGCTCTCTTATCTGGCTCGCTCGCATATCTGGCTCACTCGCTCTCATATCTGGCTCACTCGCTTGCTCTCATATTTGGCTAGCTCGCTTTCTCTCTTGTCTTGCTCGCTCTCTTATCTGGCTTGCTCGCTCTCATATCTGGCTGGTTCGCTTGCTCTCATATCTGGCTCGCTCGCTTGCTCTCTTGTCTGGCTCGCTCTCTTATCTGGCTAGCTCGCTAGCATATCTGGCTTGCACGCTTGCTCTCTTGTCTGGCTTGGTCTCTTATCTGGCTCGCTTGCTCTCATATCTGGCTCGCTCGCTTGCTCTCATGTCTGGCTCGCTCGCTCTCATATCTGGCTTTCTCGCTTGCTCTCTTGTCTGGCTCGCTCTCTTATCTGGCTCGCTCTCATACCTGGCTTGCTCGCTCTCACATCTAGCTGGCTCCCTTGCTCTCATATCTGGCTCGCTTGCTCTCTTGTCTGGCTCGCTTTCTTATCTGGCTCGCTCTTATATCTGCCTTGCTAGCTCGCTCTCATATCTGGCTCGCTCGCTTGCTCTCTTGTCTGGCTCGCTCTCTTATCTGGCTCGCTCGCTCGCATATCTGGCTCCCTTGCTCTCACATCTGGCTCGCTCGCTTGCTCTCTTGTCTGGCTCGCTCTCTTATCTGGCTCGCTCGCTCGCATATCTGGCTCGCTCGCTCTCATGTCTGGCTCGCTCGCTCTCATATCTGGCTTGCTCGCTTGCTCTCATATCTGGCTTGCTCGCTTGCTCTCATATCTGGCTCGCTCACTTGCTCTCATATCTGGCTCGCTCGCTTGTTCTCATATCTGGCTCGCTCGCTTGCTCTCTTGTCTGGCTCGCTCTCTTATCTGGCTCGCTCGCATATCTGGCTCGCTCGCTCTCATATCTGGCTCACTCGCTTGCTCTCATATTTGGCTAGCTCGCTTTCTCTCTTGTCTTGCTCGCTCTCTTATCTGGCTTGCTCGCTCTCATATCTGGCTGGTTCGCTTGCTCTCATATCTGGCTCGCTCGCTTGCTCTCTTGTCTGGCTCGCTCTCTTATCTGGCTTGCTCGCTAGCATATCTGGCTTGCACGCTTGCTCTCTTGTCTGGCTTGCTCTCTTATCTGGCTCGCTCGCTCTCATATCTGGCTCGCTCGCTTGCTCTCATATCTGGCTCGCTCGCTTGCTCTCTTGTCTGGCTCGCTTTCTTATCTGGCTCGCTCATATATCTGGCTCGCTCGCTCTCACATCTAGCTGGCTCGCTTGCTCTCATATTTGGCTCGCTCGCTTGCTCTCTTGTCTGGCTCGCTCTCTTATTTGGCTCGCTCTCATATCTGGCTTGCTAGCTTGCTCTCATATCTGGTTCGCTCATTTGCTCTCTTTTCTGTCTCGTTCTCTTTTATAGCTCGCTCGCATATCTGGTTTGCTCGCTCTCACATCTGGCTCGCTCGCTTGCTCACACGCATATCTGGTTCGCTCGCTCTCATATCTTACTCGCTCCGTCTCATGTCTGGCTCGCTCTCATATCTGGCTTTCTCGCTTGCTCTCTTGTCTGGCTCGCTCTCTTATCTGGCTTGCTCGCATATCTGGCTCGCTCGCTCTCACATCTGGGTGGCTCGCTTGCTCTCATATCTGGCTCGCTCGCTTGCTCTCTTGTCTGTCTCGCTCTCTTTTATGGCTTGCTCGCATATCTGGCTCGCTCGCTCTCAAATCTGGCTCGCTCGCTTGCTCTCATATCTGGCTTGCTCGCTTGCTCTCATATCTGGCTCGCTCGCTTGCTCTCTTGTCTGGCTCGCTCTCTTATCTGGCTCGCTCGCAAATCTGGCTCGCTCGCTCTCAAATCTGGCTCGCTCGCTTGCTCTCATATCTGGCTAGCTCGCTCGCTCTCTTGTCTTGCTCGCTCTCTTATCTGGCTGGCTCGCTCTCATATCTGGCTGGCTCGCTTGCTCTCATATCTGGTTCGCTCGCTTGCTCTCTTGTCTGGCTCGCTCTCTTATCTGGCTAGCTCGCTAGCATATCTGGCTCGCACGCTTGCTCTCTTGTCTGGCTTGGTCTCTTATCTGGCTCGCTCGCTCTCATATCTGGCTCGCTCGCTTGCTCTCATGTCTGGCTCGCTCGCTCTCATATCTGGCTTTCTCGCTTGCTCTCTTGTCTGGCTCGCTCTCTTATCTGGCTCGCTCTCATACCTGGCTCGCTCGCTCTCACATCTAGCTGGCTCCCTTGCTCTCATATCTGGCTCGCTTGCTCTCTTGTCTGGCTCGCTTTCTTATCTGGCTCGCTCTTATATCTGCCTTGCTAGCTCGCTCTCATATCTGGCTCGCTCGCTTGCTCTCTTGTCTGGCTCGCTCTCTTATCTGGCTTGCTCGCATATCTGGCTGGCTCGCTTGCTCTCATTTCTGGCTGGCTCGCTTGCTCTCATATCTGGCTCGCTCGCTTGCTCTCTTGTCTGTCTCGCTCTCTTTTATGGCTCGCTCGCATATCTGGCTCTCTCGCTCTCAAATCTGGCTCGCTCGCTTGCTCTCATATCTGGCTTGCTCGCTTGCTCTCATATCTGGCTCGCTCGCTTGCTCTCTTGTCTGGCTCGCTCTCTTATCTGGCTCGCTCGCATATCTGGCTCGCTCGCTCTCAAATCTGGCTCGCTCGCTTGCTCTCATATCTGGCTAGCTGGCTCGCTCTCTTGTCTTGCTCGCTCTCTTATCTGGCTCGCTCGCTCTCATATCTGGCTGGCTCGCTTGCTCTCATATCTGGTTCGCTCGCTTGCTCTCTTGTCTGGCTCGCTCTCTTATCTGGCTAGCTCGCTAGCATATCTGGCTCGCACGCTTGCTCTCTTGTCTGGCTTGGTCTCTTATCTGGCTCGCTCGCTCTCATATCTGGCTCGCTCGCTTGCTCTCATGTCTGGCTCGCTCGCTCTCATATCTGGCTTTCTCGCTTGCTCTCTTGTCTGGCTCGCTCTCTTATCTGGCTCGCTCTCATACCTGGCTCGCTCGCTCTCACATCTAGCTGGCTCCCTTGCTCTCATATCTGGCTCGCTTGCTCTCTTGTCTGGCTCGCTTTCTTATCTGGCTCGCTCTTATATCTGCCTTGCTAGCTCGCTCTCATATCTGGCTCGCTCGCTTGCTCTCTTGTCTGGCTCGCTCTCTTATCTGGCTTGCTCGCATATCTGGCTCGCTCGCTCTCACATCTGGCTGGCTCGCTTGCTCTCATTTCTGGCTGGCTCGCTTGCTCTCATATCTGGCTCGCTCGCTTGCTCTCTTGTCTGTCTCGCTCTCTTTTATGGCTCGCTCGCATATCTGGCTCTCTCGCTCTCAAATCTGGCTCGCTCGCTTGCTCTCATATCTGGCTTGCTCGCTTGCTCTCATATCTGGCTCGCTCGCTTGCTCTCTTGTCTGGCTCGCTCTCTTATCTGGCTCGCTCGCATATCTGGCTCGCTCGCTCTCAAATCTGGCTCGCTCGCTTGCTCTCATATCTGGCTAGCTGGCTCGCTCTCTTGTCTTGCTCGCTCTCTTATCTGGCTCGCTCGCTCTCATATCTGGCTGGCTCGCTTGCTCTCATATCTGGTTCGCTCGCTTGCTCTCTTGTCTGGCTCGCTCTCTTATCTGGCTAGCTCGCTAGCATATCTGGCTCGCACGCTTGCTCTCTTGTCTGGCTTGGTCTCTTATCTGGCTCGCTCGCTCTCATATCTGGCTCGCTCGCTTGCTCTCATGTCTGGCTCGCTCGCTCTCATATCTGGCTTTCTCGCTTGCTCTCTTGTCTGGCTCGCTCTCTTATCTGGCTCGCTCTCATACCTGGCTCGCTCGCTCTCACATCTAGCTGGCTCCCTTGCTCTCATATCTGGCTCGCTTGCTCTCTTGTCTGGCTCGCTTTCTTATCTGGCTCGCTCTTATATCTGCCTTGCTAGCTCGCTCTCATATCTGGCTCGCTCGCTTGCTCTCTTGTCTGGCTCGCTCTCTTATCTGGCTCGCTCGCTCGCAAATCTGGCTCCCTTGCTCTCACATCTGGCTCGCTCGCTTGCTCTCTTGTCTGGCTCGCTCTCTTATCTGGCTCGCTCGCATATCTGGCTCGCTCGCTCTCATGTCTGGCTCGCTCGCTCTCATATCTGGCTTGCTCGCTTGCTCTCATATCTGGCTTGCTCGCTTGCTCTCATATCTGGCTCGCTCACTTGCTCTCATATCTGGCTCGCTCGCTTGTTCTCATATCTGGCTTGCTCGCTTGCTCTCTTGTCTGGCTCGCTCTCTTATCTGGCTCGCTTGCATATCTGGCTCGCTCGCTCTCATATCTGGCTCGCTCGCTTGCTCTCATATTTGGCTAGCTCGCTTTCTCTCTTGTCTTGCTCGCTCTCTTATCTGGCTTGCTCGCTCTCGTATCTGGCTGGTTCGCTTGCTCTCATATCTGGCTTGCTCGCTTGCTCTCATATTCGGCTCGCTCGCTTGCTCTCATATCTGGCTCGCTCGCTTGCTCTCTTGTCTGGCTCGCTCTCTTATCTGGCTCGCTCGCATATTTGGCTTGCTCGCTCTCAAATCTGGCTCGCTCGCTTGCTCTCATATCTGGCTAGCTCGCTTGCTCTCTTGCCTTGCTCGCTCTCTTATCTGGCTCGCTCTCTCTCATATCTGGCTGGCTCGCTTGCTCTCATATCTGGCTCGCTCGCTTGCTTTCTTGTCTGGCTCGCTCTCTTATCTGGCTTGCTCGCTAGCATATCTGGCTCGCACGCTTGCTCTCTTGTCTGGCTTGCTCTCATATCTGGCTCGCTCGCTTGCTCTCTTGTCTGTCTCGCTCTCTTTTATGGCTCGCTCGCATATCTGGCTAGCTTGCTCTCACATCTGGCTCGCTCGCTTGCTCTCTTGTCTGGTTCGCTCTCTTATCTGGCTCGCTCGCATATCTGGCTCGCTCGCTCTCATGTCTGGCTCGCTTCGCTCTCATATCTGGCTTGCTCGCTTGCTCTCATATCTGGCTCGCTCGCTTACTCTCATATCTGGCTCGCTCGCTTGCTCTCTTGTCTGGCTCACTCTCTTATCTGGCTCGCTCGCATATCTAGCTCGCTCGCTCTCAAATCTGGCTCGCTCGCTTGCTCTCATATCTGGCTTGCTCGCTTGCTCTCATATCTGGCTCGCTCGCTTGCTCTCATATCTGGCTCGCTCACTTTTTCTCATATCTGGCTCGCTCGCTTGCTCTCTTGTCTGGCTCGCTCTCTTATCTGACTCGCTCGCATATCTGGCTCGCTGCTCTCAAATCTGGCTCGCTCGCTTGCTCTCATATCTGGCTAGCTCGCTTGCTCTCTTGTCTTGCTCGCTCTCATATCTGGCTCGCTCGCTCTCATATCTGGCTGGTTTGCTTGCTCTCATATCTGGCTCGCTCGCTTGCTCTCTTGTCTGGCTCGCTCTCTTTTATCGCTCGCACGCATATCTGGCTCCCATGCTCTCACATCTGGCTCGCTCGCTTGCTCTCTTGTCTGGCTCGCTCTCTTATCTGGCTCGCTCGCTCGCATATCTGGATCGCTCGCTCTCATGTCTGGCTCGCTCGCTCTCATATCTGGCTTGCTCGCTTGCTCTCATATCTGGCTTGCTCGCTTGCTCTCATATCTGGCTCGCTCGCTTGTTCTCATATCTGGCTCGCTCGCTTGCTCTCTTGTCTGGCTCGCTCTCTTATCTGGCTCGCTCGCATATCTGGCTCGCTCGCTCTCATATCTGGCTGGTTCGCTTGCTCTCATATCTGGCTCGCTCGCTTGCTCTCCTGTCTGGCTCGCTCTCTTATCTGGCTTGCTCGCTAGCATATCTGGCTTGCACGCTTGCTCTTTTGTCTGGCTTGCTCTCTTATCTGGCTCGCTCGCTCTCATATCTGGCTCGCTCGCTTGCTCTCTTGTCTGGCTCGCTCTCTTATCTGGCTCGCTCACATATCTGGCTCGCTCGCTCTCACATCTAGCTGGCTCGCTTGCTCTCATATTTGGCTCGCTCGGTTGCTCTCTTGTCTGGCTCGCTCTCTTATCTGGCTCGCTCTCATATCTGGCTTGCTAGCTTGCTCTCATATCTGGCTCGCTCGCTTGCTCTCTTGTCTGTCTCGCTCTCTTTTATGGCTCGCTCGCATATCTGGTTCGCTCGCTCTCATATATTACTCGCTCCGTCTCATGTCTGGCTCGCTCGCTCTCATATCTGGCTTGCTCGCTTGCTCTCATATCTGGCTCGCTCGCTTGCTCTCATATCTGGCTCGCTCGCTTGCTCTCTTGTCTGGCTCGCTCTCTTATCTGGCTCGCTCGCATATCTTGCGCGCTCACTCTCAAATCTGGCTCGCTTGCTTGCTCTCACATCTGGCTCGCTCGCTTGCTCTCATATCTGGCTCGCTCGCTTGCTCTCTTGTCTTGCTCGCTCTCTTATCTGGCTCGCTCGCTCTTATATCTGGCTGGCTCGCTTGCTCTCATATCTGGCTCGCTCGCTTGCTCTCTTGTCTGGCTCGCTCTCTTATCTGGTTTGCTCGCTAGCATATCTGGCTCGCACGCTTGCTCTCTTGTCTGGCTTGCTCTCTTATCTGGCTTGCTCGCTTTCATATCTGGCTCGCTCGCTTGCTCTCATGTCTGGCTCGCTCGCTTGCTCTCATGTCTGGATCGCTCGCTCTCATATCTGGCTTTCTCGCTTGCTCTCTTGTCTGGCTCGCTCTCTTATCTGGCTTGCTCGCATATCTGGCTCGCTCGCATATCTGGCTCGCTCGCTCTCACATCTGGCTGGCTCGCTTGCTCTCATTTCTGGCTGGCTCGCTTGCTCTCATATCTGGCTCGCTCGCTTGCTCTCTTGTCTGGCTCGCTCTCTTATCTGGCTCGCTCGCATATCTGGCTCGCTCGCTCTCAAATCTGGCTCGCTCGCTTGCTCTCATATCTGGCTAGCTCGCTTGCTCTCTTGTCTTGCTCGCTCTGTTATCTGGCTCGCTCGCTCTCATATCTGGCTCGCTCGCTTGCTCTCATATCTGGCTTTCTCGCTTGCTCTCTTGTCTGGCTCGCTCTCTTATCTGGCTCGCTCGCATACCTGGCTCGCTCGCTTTCACATCTAGCTGGCTCGCTTGCTCTCATATCTGGCTCACTTGCTCTCTTGTCTGGCTCGCTCTCATATCTGGCTTTCCCGCTTGCTCTCTTGTCTGGCTCGCTCTCTTATCTGGCTCGCTCGCATACCTGGCTCGCTCGCTTTCACATCTAGCTGGCTCGCTTGCTCTCATATCTGGCTCACTTGCTCTCTTGTCTGGCTCGCTCTCATATCTGGCTTTCCCGCTTGCTCTCTTGTCTGGCTCGCTCTCTTATCTGGCTCGCTCGCATACCTGGCTCGCTCACTTTCACATCTAGCTGGCTCGCTTGCTCTCATGTCTGGCTCGCTTGCTCTCTTGTCTGGCTCGCTCTCTTATCTGGCTCGCTCTTATATCTGCCTTGCTAGCTCGCTCTCATATCTGGCTCGCTCGCTTGCTCTCTTGTCTGTCTCGTTCTCTTTTATGGCTCGCTCGCATATCTGGCTAGCTTGCTCTCACATCTGGCTCGCTCGCTTGCTCTCTTGTCTGGCTCGCTCTCTTATCTGGCTCGCTCGCATATCTGGCTCGCTCGCTCTCATGTCTGGCTCGCTTCGCTCTCATATCTGGCTTGCTCGCTTGCTCTCATATCTGGCTCGCTCGTTTACTCTCATATCTGGCTCGCTCGCTTGCTCTCTTGTCTGGCTCACTCTCTTATCTGGCTCGCTCGCATATCTGGCTCGCTCGCTCTCAAATCTGGCTCGCTCGCTTGCTCTCATATCTGGCTTGCTCGCTTGCTCTCATATCTGGCTCGCTCGCTCTCATATCTGGCTGGTTTGCTTGCTCTCATATCTGGCTCGCTCGCTTGCTCTCTTGTCTGGCTCGCTCTCTTTTATCGCTCGCACGCATATCTGGCTCCCATGCTCTCACATCTGGCTCGCTCGCTTGCTCTCTTGTCTGGCTCGCTCTCTTATCTGGCTCGCTCGCTCGCATATCTGGATCGCTCGCTCTCATGTCTGGCTCGCTCGCTCTCATATCTGGCTTGCTCGCTTGCTCTCATATCTGGCTTGCTCGCTTGCTCTCATATCTGGCTCGCTCGCTTGTTCTCATATCTGGCTCGCTCGCTTGCTCTCTTGTCTGGCTCGCTCTCTTATCTGGCTCGCTCGCATATCTGGCTCGCTCGCTCTCATATCTGGCTGGTTCGCTTGCTCTCATATCTGGCTCGCTCGCTTGCTCTCCTGTCTGGCTCGCTCTCTTATCTGGCTTGCTCGCTAGCATATCTGGCTTGCACGCTTGCTCTTTTGTCTGGCTTGCTCTCTTATCTGGCTCGCTCGCTCTCATATCTGGCTCGCTCGCTTGCTCTCATATCTGGCTCGCTCGCTTGCTCTCTTGTCTGGCTCGCTCTCTTATCTGGCTCGCTCACATATCTGGCTCGCTCGCTCTCACATCTAGCTGGCTCGCTTGCTCTCATATTTGGCTCGCTCGGTTGCTCTCTTGTCTGGCTCGCTCTCTTATCTGGCTCGCTCTCATATCTGGCTTGCTAGCTTGCTCTCATATCTGGCTCGCTCGCTTGCTCTCTTGTCTGTCTCGCTCTCTTTTATGGCTCGCTCGCATATCTGGTTCGCTCGCTCTCATATATTACTCGCTCCGTCTCATGTCTGGCTCGCTCGCTCTCATATCTGGCTTGCTCGCTTGCTCTCATATCTGGCTCGCTCGCTTGCTCTCTTGTCTGGCTTGCTCTCTTATCTGGCTCGCTCGCATATCTTGCGCGCTCACTCTCAAATCTGGCTCGCTTGCTTGCTCTCACATCTGGCTCGCTCGCTTGCTCTCATATCTGGCTCGCTCGCTTGCTCTCTTGTCTTGCTCGCTCTCTTATCTGGCTCGCTCGCTCTTATATCTGGCTGGCTCGCTTGCTCTCATATCTGGCTCGCTCGCTTGCTCTCTTGTCTGGCTCGCTCTCTTATCTTGTTTGCTCGCTAGCATATCTGGCTCGCACGCTTGCTCTCTTGTCTGGCTTGCTCTCTTATCTGGCTTGCTCGCTTTCATATCTGGCTCGCTCGCTTGCTCTCATGTCTGGCTCGCTCGCTTGCTCTCATGTCTGGATCGCTCGCTCTCATATCTGGCTTTCTCGCTTGCTCTCTTGTCTGGCTCGCTCTCTTATCTGGCTTGCTCGCATATCTGGCTCGCTCGCATATCTGGCTCGCTCGCTCTCACATCTGGCTGGCTCGCTTGCTCTCATTTCTGGCTGGCTCGCTTGCTCTCATATCTGGCTCGCTCGCTTGCTCTCTTGTCTGGCTCGCTCTCTTATCTGGCTCGCTCGCATATCTGGCTCGCTCGCTCTCAAATCTGGCTCGCTCGCTTGCTCTCATATCTGGCTAGCTCGCTTGCTCTCTTGTCTTGCTCGCTCTGTTATCTGGCTCGCTCGCTCTCATATCTGGCTCGCTCGCTTGCTCTCATATCTGGCTTTCTCGCTTGCTCTCTTGTCTGGCTCGCTCTCTTATCTGGCTCGCTCGCATACCTGGCTCGCTCGCTTTCACATCTAGCTGGCTCGCTTGCTCTCATATCTGGCTCACTTGCTCTCTTGTCTGGCTCGCTCTCATATCTGGCTTTCCCGCTTGCTCTCTTGTCTGGCTCGCTCTCTTATCTGGCTCGCTCGCATACCTGGCTCGCTCGCTTTCACATCTAGCTGGCTCGCTTGCTCTCATATCTGGCTCACTTGCTCTCTTGTCTGGCTCGCTCTCATATCTGGCTTTCCCGCTTGCTCTCTTGTCTGGCTCGCTCTCTTATCTGGCTCGCTCGCATACCTGGCTCGCTCGCTTTCACATCTAGCTGGCTCGCTTGCTCTCATGTCTGGCTCGCTTGCTCTCTTGTCTGGCTCGCTCTCTTATCTGGCTCGCTCTTATATCTGCCTTGCTAGCTCGCTCTCATATCTGGCTCGCTCGCTTGCTCTCTTGTCTGTCTCGTTCTCTTTTATGGCTCGCTCGCATATCTGGCTAGCTTGCTCTCACATCTGGCTCGCTCGCTTGCTCTCTTGTCTGGCTCGCTCTCTTATCTGGCTCGCTCGCATATCTGGCTCGCTCGCTCTCATGTCTGGCTCGCTTCGCTCTCATATCTGGCTTGCTCGCTTGCTCTCATATCTGGCTCGCTCGTTTACTCTCATATCTGGCTCGCTCGCTTGCTCTCTTGTCTGGCTCACTCTCTTATCTGGCTCACTCTCTTATCTGGCTCGCTCGCATATCTGGCTCGCTCGCTCTCAAATCTGGCTCGCTCGCTTGCTCTCATATCTGGCTTGCTCGCTTGCTCTCATATCTGGCTCGCTCGCTTGCTCTCATATCTGGCTCGCTCGCTTTTTCTCATATCTGGCTCGCTCGCTTGCTCTCTTGTCTGGCTCGCTCGCTTGCTCTCTTGTCTGGCTCGCTCTCTTATCTGGCTCGCTCGCATATCTGGCTCGCTCGCTTTCAAATCTGGCTCGCTCGCTTGCTCTCATATCTGGCTAGCTCGCTTGCTCTCTTGTCTTGCTCGATCTCTTATCTGGCTCGCTCGCTCTCACATCTGGCTGGCTCGCTTGCTCTCATGTCTGGCTGGCTCGCTTGCTCTCATATCTGGCTCGCTCGCTTGCTTTCTTGTCTGTCTCACTCTCTTTTATGGCTCGTTTGCATATCTGGCTCGCTCGCTTGCTCTCATATCTGGCTTGCTCGCTTGCTCTCATATTCGGGTCGCTTGCTCTCATATTCGGCTCGCTCGCTTGCTCTCATATCTGGCTCGCTCGCTTGCTCTCTTGTCTGGCTCGCTCTCTTATCTGGCTCGCTCGCATATCTGGCTTGCTCGCTCTCAAATCTGGCTCGCTCGCTTGCTCTCATATCTGGCTAGCTCGCTTGCTCTCTTGCCTTGCTCGCTCTCTTATCTGGCTCGCTCTATCTCATATCTGGCTGGCTCGCTTGCTCTCATATCTGGCTCGCTCGCTTGCTTTCTTGTCTGGCTCGCTCTCTTATCTGGCTTGCTCGCTAGCATATCTGGCTCGCACGCTTGCTCTCTTGTCTGGCTTGCTCTCTTATCTGGCTCGCTCGCTCTCATATCTGGCTCGCTCGCTTGCTCTCATGTCTGGCTCGCTCTCATATCTGGCTTTCTCGCTTGCTCTCTTGTCTGGCTCGCTCTCTTATCTGGCTCGCTCGCATACCTGGCTCGCTCGCTCTCACATCTAGCTGGCTCGCTTGCTCTCATATCTGGCTCGCTTGCTCTCTTGTCTGGCTCGCTCTCTTATCTGGCTCGCTCTTATATCTGCCTTGCTAGCTCGCTCTCATATCTGGCTCGCTCGCTTGCTCTCTTGTCTGTCTCGCTCTCTTTTATGGCTCGCTCGCATATCTGGCTAGCTTGCTCTCACATCTGGCTCGCTCGCTTGCTCTCTTGTCTGGTTCGCTCTCTTATCTGGCTCGCTCGCATATCTGGCTCGCTCGCTCTCATGTCTGGCTCGCTTCGCTCTCATATCTGGCTTGCTCGCTTGCTCTCATATCTGGCTCGCTCGCTTACTCTCATATCTGGCTCGCTCGCTTGCTCTCTTGTCTGGCTCACTCTCTTATCTGGCTCGCTCGCATATCTAGCTCGCTCGCTCTCAAATCTGGCTCGCTCGCTTGCTCTCATATCTGGCTTGCTCGCTTGCTCTCATATCTGGCTCGCTCGCTTGCTCTCATATCTGGCTCGCTCACTTTTTCTCATATCTGGCTCGCTCGCTTGCTCTCTTGTCTGGCTCGCTCTCTTATCTGGCTCGCTCGCATATCTGGCTCGCTGCTCTCAAATCTGGCTCGCTCGCTTGCTCTCATATCTGGCTAGCTCGCTTGCTCTCTTGTCTTGCTCGCTCTCATATCTGGCTCGCTCGCTCTCATATCTGGCTGGTTTGCTTGCTCTCATATCTGGCTCGCTCGCTCTCTTGTCTGGCTCGCTCTCTTTTATCGCTCGCACGCATATCTGGCTCCCATGCTCTCACATCTGGCTCGCTCGCTTGCTCTCTTGTCTGGCTCGCTCTCTTATCTGGCTCGCTCGCTCGCATATCTGGCTCGCTCGCTCTCATGTCTGGCTCGCTCGCTCTCATATCTGGCTTGCTCGCTTGCTCTCATATCTGGCTTGCTCGCTTGCTCTCATATCTGGCTCGCTCGCTTGTTCTCATATCTGGCTCGCTCGCTTGCTCTCTTGTCTGGCTCGCTCTTTTATCTGGCTCGCTCGCATATCTGGCTCGCTCGCTCTCATATCTGGCTGGTTCGCTTGCTCTCATATCTGGCTCGCTCGCTTGCTCTCCTGTCTGGCTCGCTCTCTTATCTGGCTTGCTCGCTAGCATATCTGGCTTGCACGCTTGCTCTTTTGTCTGGCTTGCTCTCTTATCTGGCTCGCTCGCTCTCATATCTGGCTCGCTCGCTTGCTCTCATATCTGGCTCGCTCGCTTGCTTTCTTGTCTGGCTCGCTCTCTTATCTGGCTTGCTCACATATCTGGCTCGCTCGCTCTCACATCTAGCTGGCTCGCTTGCTCTCATATTTGGCTCGCTCGGTTGCTCTCTTGTCTGGCTCGCTCTCTTATCTGGCTCGCTCTCATATCTGGCTTGCTAGCTTGCTCTCATATCTGGCTCGCTTGCTTGCTCTCTTGTCTGTCTCGCTCTCTTTTATGGCTCGCTCGCATATCTGGTTCGCTCGCTCTCATATATTACTCGCTCCGTCTCATGTCTGGCTCGCTCGCTCTCATATCTGGCTTGCTCGCTTGCTCTCATATCTGGCTCGCTCGCTTGCTCTCTTGTCTGGCTCGCTCTCTTATCTGGCTCGCTCGCATATCTTGCGCGCTCACTCTCAAATCTGGCTCGCTTGCTTGCTCTCACATCTGGCTCGCTCGCTTGCTCTCAAATGTGGCTAGCTCGCTTGCTCTCTTGTCTTGCTCGCTCTCTTATCTGGCTCGCTCGCTCTTATATCTGGCTGGCTCGCTTGCTCTCATATCTGGCTCGCTCGCTTGCTCTCTTGTCTGGCTCGCTCTCTTATCTGGTTTGCTCGCTAGCATATCTGGCTCGCACGCTTGCTCTCTTGTCTGGCTTGCTCTCTTATCTGGCTTGCTCGCTTTCATATCTGGCTCGTTCGCTTGCTCTCATGTCTGGCTCGCTCGCTTGCTCTCATGTCTGGATCGCTCGCTCTCATATCTGGCTTTCTCGCTTGCTCTCTTGTCTGGCTCGCTCTCTTATCTGGCTTGCTCGCATATCTGGCTCGCTCGCTCTCATGTCTGGCTCGCTTCGCTCTCATATCTGGCTTGCTCGCTTGCTCTCATATCTGGCTCGCTCGTTTACTCTCATATCTGGCTCGCTCGCTTGCTCTGTTGTCTGGCTCACTCTCTTATCTGGCTCGCTCGCATATCTGGCTCGCTCGCTCTCAAATCTGGCTCGCTCGCTTGCTCTCATATCTGGCTTGCTCGCTTGCTCTCATATCTGGCTCGCTCGCTTGCTCTCATATCTGGCTCGCTCGCTTTTTCTCATATCTGGCTCGCTCGCTTGCTCTCTTGTCTGGCTCGCTCGCTTGCTCTCTTGTCTGGCTCGCTCTCTTATCTGGCTCGCTCGCATATCTGGCTCGCTCGCTTTCAAATCTGGCTCGCTCGCTTGCTCTCATATCTGGCTAGCTCGCTTGCTCTCTTGTCTTGCTCGATCTCTTATCTGGCTCGCTCGCTCTCACATCTGGCTGGCTCGCTTGCTCTCATGTCTGGCTGGCTCGCTTGCTCTCATATCTGGCTCGCTCGCTTGCTTTCTTGTCTGTCTCATTCTCTTTTATGGCTCGTTTGCATATCTGGCTCGCTCGCTTGCTCTCATATCTGGCTTGCTCGCTCAGTCTCATATCTGGCTTGCTCGCTTGCTCTCATATTCGGCTCGCTCGCTTGCTCTCATATCTGGCTCGCTCGCTTGCTCTCTTGTCTGGCTCGCTCTCTTATCTGGCTCGCTCGCATATCTGGCTTGCTCGCTCTCAAATCTGGCTCGCTCGCTTGCTCTCATATCTGGCTAGCTCGCTTGCTCTCTTGCCTTGCTCGCTCTCTTATCTGGCTCGCTCTCTCATATCTGGCTGGCTCGCTTGCTCTCATATCTGGCTCGCTCGCTTGCTTTCTTGTCTGGCTCGCTCTCTTATCTGGCTTGCTCGCTAGCATATCTGGCTCGCACGCTTGCTCTCTTGTCTGGCTTGCTCTCTTATCTGGCTCGCTCGCTCTCATATCTGGCTCGCTCGCTTGCTCTCATGTCTGGCTCGCTCTCATATCTGGCTTTCTCGCTTGCTCTCTTGTCTGGCTCGCTCTCTTATCTGGCTCGCTCGCATACCTGGCTCGCTCGCTCTCACATCTAGCTGGCTCGCTTGCTCTCATATCTGGCTCGCTTAGTCTCTTGTCTGGCTCGCTCTCTTATCTGGCTCGCTCTTATATCTGCCTTGCTAGCTCGCTCTCATATCTGGCTCGCTCGCTTGCTCTCTTGTCTGTCTCGCTCTCTTTTATGGCTCGCTCGCATATCTGGCTAGCTTGCTCTCACATCTGGCTCGCTCGCTTGCTCTCTTGTCTGGTTCGCTCTCTTATCTGGCTCGCTCGCATATCTGGCTCGCTCGCTCTCATGTCTGGCTCGCTTCGCTCTCATATCTGGCTTGCTCGCTTGCTCTCATATCTGGCTCGCTCGCTTACTCTCATATCTGGCTCGCTCGCTTGCTCTCTTGTCTGGCTCACTCTCTTATCTGGCTCGCTCGCATATCTAGCTCGCTCGCTCTCAAATCTGGCTCGCTCGCTTGCTCTCATATCTGGCTTGCTCGCTTGCTCTCATATCTGGCTCGCTCGCTTGCTCTCATATCTGGCTCGCTCACTTTTTCTCATATCTGGCTCGCTCGCTTGCTCTCTTGTCTGGCTCGCTCTCTTATCTGACTCGCTCGCATATCTGGCTCGGTGCTCTCAAATCTGGCTCGCTCGATTGCTCTCATATCTGGCTAGCTCGCTTGCTCTATTGTCTTGCTCGCTCTCATATCTGGCTCGCTCGCTCTCATATCTGGCTGGTTTGCTTGCTCTCATATCTGGCTCGCTCGCTTGCTCTCTTGTCTGGCTCGCTCTCTTTTATCGCTCGCACGCATATCTGGCTCCCATGCTCTCACATCTGGCTCGCTCGCTTGCTCTCTTGTCTGGCTCGCTCTCTTATCTGGCTCGCTCGCTCGCATATCTGGCTCGCTCGCTCTCATGTCTGGCTCGCTCGCTCTCATATCTGGCTTGCTCGCTTGCTCTCATATCTGGCTTGCTCGCTTGCTCTCATATCTGGCTCGCTCGCTTGTTCTCATATCTGGCTCGCTCGCTTGCTCTCTTGTCTGGCTCGCTCTCTTATCTGGCTCGCTCGCATATCTGGCTCGCTCGCTCTCATATCTGGCTGGTTCGCTTGCTCTCATATCTGGCTCGCTCGCTTGCTCTCCTGTCTGGCTCGCTCTCTTATCTGGCTTGCTCGCTAGCATATCTGGCTTGCACGCTTGCTCTTTTGTCTGGCTTGCTCTCTTATCTGGCTCGCTCGCTCTCATATCTGGCTCGCTCGCTTGCTCTCATATCTGGCTCGCTCGCTTGCTCTCTTGTCTGGCTCGCTCTCTTATCTGGCTCGCTCACATATCTGGCTCGCTCGCTCTCACATCTAGCTGGCTCGCTTGCTCTCATATTTGGCTCGCTCGGTTGCTCTCTTGTCTGGCTCGCTCTCTTATCTGGCTCGCTCTCATATCTGGCTTGCTAGCTTGCTCTCATATCTGGCTCGCTCGCTTGCTCTCTTGTCTGTCTCGCTCTCTTTTATGGCTCGCTCGCATATCTGGTTCGCTCGCTCTCATATATTACTCGCTCTGTCTCATGTCTGGCTCGCTCGCTCTCATATCTGGCTTGCTCGCTTGCTCTCATATCTGGCTCGCTCGCTTGCTCTCTTGTCTGGCTCGCTCTCTTATCTGGCTCGCTCGCATATCTTGCGCGCTCACTCTCAAATCTGGCTCGCTTGCTTGCTCTCACATCTGGCTCGCTCGCTTGCTCTCAAATGTGGCTAGCTCGCTTGCTCTCTTGTCTTGCTCGCTCTCTTATCTGGCTCGCTCGCTCTTATATCTGGCTGGCTCGCTTGCTCTCATATCTGGCTCGCTCGCTTGCTCTCTTGTCTGGCTCGCTCTCTTATCTGGTTTGCTCGCTAGCATATCTGGCTCGCACGCTTGCTCTCTTGTCTGGCTTGCTCTCTTATCTGGCTTGCTCGCTTTCATATCTGGCTCGCTCGCTTGCTCTCATGTCTGGCTCGCTCGCTTGCTCTCATGTCTGGATCGCTCGCTCTCATATCTGGCTTTCTCGCTTGCTCTCTTGTCTGGCTCGCTCTCTTATCTGGCTTGCTCGCATATCTGGCTCGCTCGCATATCTGGCTCGCTCGCTCTCACATCTGGCTGGCTCGCTTGCTGTCATTTCTGGCTGGCTCGCTTGCTCTCATATCTGGCTCGCTCGCTTGCTCTCTTGTCTGGCTCGCTCTCTTATCTGGCTCGCTCGCATATCTGGCTCGCTCGCTCTCAAATCTGGCTCGCTCGCTTGCTCTCATATCTGGCTAGCTCGCTTGCTCTCTTGTCTTGCTCGCTCTGTTATCTGGCTCGCTCGCTCTCATATCTGGCTCGCTCGCTTGCTCTCATATCTGGCTTTCTCGCTTGCTCTCTTGTCTGGCTCGCTCTCTTATCTGGCTCGCTCGCATACCTGGCTCGCTCGCTTTCACATCTAGCTGGCTCGCTTGCTCTCATATCTGGCTCACTTGCTCTCTTGTCTGGCTCGCTCTCATATCTGGCTTTCCCGCTTGCTCTCTTGTCTGGCTCGCTCTCTTATCTGGCTCGCTCGCATACCTGGCTCGCTCGCTTTCACATCTAGCTGGCTCGCTTGCTCTCATATCTGGCTCACTTGCTCTCTTGTCTGGCTCGCTCTCATATCTGGCTTTCCCGCTTGCTCTCTTGTCTGGCTCGCTCTCTTATCTGGCTCGCTCGCATACCTGGCTCGCTCGCTTTCACATCTAGCTGGCTCGCTTGCTCTCATGTCTGGCTCGCTCTTATATCTGCCTTGCTAGCTCGCTCTCATATCTGGCTCGCTCGCTTGCTCTCTTGTCTGTCTCGTTCTCTTTTATGGCTCGCTCGCATATCTGGCTAGCTTGCTCTCACATCTGGCTCGCTCGCTTGCTCTCTTGTCTGGCTCGCTCTCTTATCTGGCTCGCTCGCTCTCATGTCTGGCTCGCTTCGCTCTCATATCTGGCTTGCTCGCTTGCTCTCATATCTGGCTCGCTCGCTTACTCTCATATCTGGCTCGCTCGCTTGCTCTCTTGTCTGGCTCACTCTCTTATCTGGCTCGCTCGCATATCTGGCTCGCTGCTCTCAAATCTGGCTCGCTCGCTTGCTCTCATATCTGGCTAGCTCGCTTGCTCTCTTGTCTTGCTCGCTCTCATATCTGGCTCGCTCGCTCTCATATCTGGCTGGTTTGCTTGCTCTCATATCTGGCTCGCTCGCTCTCTTGTCTGGCTCGCTCTCTTTTATCGCTCGCACGCATATCTGGCTCCCATGCTCTCACATCTGGCTCGCTCGCTTGCTCTCTTGTCTGGCTCGCTCGCATATCTGGCTCGCTCGCTCTCATGTCTGGCTCGCTCGCTCTCATGTCTGGCTCGCTCGCTCTCATATCTGGCTTGCTCGCTTGCTCTCATATCTGGCTTGCTCGCTTGCTCTCATATCTGGCTCGCTCGCTTGTTCTCATATCTGGCTCGCTCGCTTGCTCTCTTGTCTTGCTCGCTCTTTTATCTGGCTCGCTCGCATATCTGGCTCGCTCGCTCTCATATCTGGCTGGTTCGCTTGCTCTCATATCTGGCTCGCTCGCTTGCTCTCCTGTCTGGCTCGCTCTCTTATCTGGCTTGCTCGCTAGCATATCTGGCTTGCACGCTTGCTCTTTTGTCTGGCTTGCTCTCTTATCTGGCTCGCTCGCTCTCATATCTGGCTCGCTCGCTTGCTCTCATATCTGGCTCGCTCGCTTGCTCTCTTGTCTGGCTCGCTCTCTTATCTGGCTTGCTCACATATCTGGCTCGCTCGCTCTCACATCTAGCTGGCTCGCTTGCTCTCATATTTGGCTCGCTCGGTTGCTCTCTTGTCTGGCTCGCTCTCTTATCTGGCTCGCTCTCATATCTGGCTTGCTAGCTTGCTCTCATATCTGGCTCGCTTGCTTGCTCTCTTGTCTGTCTCGCTCTCTTTTATGGCTCGCTCGCATATCTGGTTCGCTCGCTCTCATATATTACTCGCTCCGTCTCATGTCTGGCTCGCTCGCTCTCATATCTGGCTTGCTCGCTTGCTCTCATATCTGGCTCGCTCGCTTGCTCTCTTGTCTGGCTCGCTCTCTTATCTGGCTCGCTCGCATATCTTGCGCGCTCACTCTCAAATCTGGCTCGCTTGCTTGCTCTCACATCTGGCTCGCTCGCTTGCTCTCAAATGTGGCTAGCTCGCTTGCTCTCTTGTCTTGCTCGCTCTCTTATCTGGCTCGCTCGCTCTTATATCTGGCTGGCTCGCTTGCTCTCATATCTGGCTCGCTCGCTTGCTCTCTTGTCTGGCTCGCTCTCTTATCTGGTTTGCTCGCTAGCATATCTGGCTCGCACGCTTGCTCTCTTGTCTGGCTTGCTCTCTTATCTGGCTTGCTCGCTTTCATATCTGGCTCGCTCGCTTGCTCTCATGTCTGGCTCGCTCGCTTGCTCTCATGTCTGGATCGCTCGCTCTCATATCTGGCTTTCTCGCTTGCTCTCTTGTCTGGCTCGCTCTCTTATCTGGCTTGCTCGCATATCTGGCTCGCTCGCATATCTGGCTCGCTCGCTCTCACATCTGGCTGGCTCGCTTGCTCTCATTTCTGGCTGGCTCGCTTGCTCTCATATCTGGCTCGCTCGCTTGCTCTCTTGTCTGGCTCGCTCTCTTATCTGGCTCGCTCGCATATCTGGCTCGCTCGCTCTCAAATCTGGCTCGCTCGCTTGCTCTCATATCTGGCTAGCTCGCTTGCTCTCTTGTCTTGCTCGCTCTGTTATCTGGCTCGCTCGCTCTCATATCTGGCTCGCTCGCTTGCTCTCATATCTGGCTTTCTCGCTTGCTCTCTTGTCTGGCTCGCTCTCTTATCTGGCTCGCTCGCATACCTGGCTCGCTCGCTTTCACATCTAGCTGGCTCGCTTGCTCTCATATCTGGCTCACTTGCTCTCTTGTCTGGCTCGCTCTCATATCTGGCTTTCCCGCTTGCTCTCTTGTCTGGCTCGCTCTCTTATCTGGCTCGCTCGCATACCTGGCTCGCTCGCTTTCACATCTAGCTGGCTCGCTTGCTCTCATGTCTGGCTCGCTTGCTCTCTTGTCTGGCTCGCTCTTTTATCTGGCTCGCTCTTATATCTGCCTTGCTAGCTCGCTCTCATATCTGGCTCGCTCGCTTGCTCTCTTGTCTGTCTCGCTCTCTTTTATGGCTCGCTCGCATATCTGGCTAGCTTGCTCTCACATCTGGCTCGCTCGCTTGCTCTCTTGTCTGGCTCGCTCTCATATCTGGCTCGCTCGCTCTCATGTCTGGCTCACTTCGCTCTCATATCTGGCTTGCTCGCTTGCTCTCATATCTGGCTCGCTCGTTTACTCTCATATCTGGCTCGCTCGCTTGCTCTGTTGTCTGGCTCACTCTCTTATCTGGCTCGCTCGCATATCTGGCTCGCTCGCTCTCAAATCTGGCTCGCTCGCTTGCTCTCATATCTGGCTTGCTCGCTTGCTCTCATATCTGGCTCGCTCGCTTGCTCTCATATCTGGCTCGCTCGCTTTTTCTCATATCTGGCTCGCTCGCTTGCTCTCTTGTCTGACTCGCTCGCTTGCTCTCTTGTCTGGCTCGCTCTCTTATCTGGCTCGCTCGCATATCTGGCTCGCTCGCTTTCAAATCTGGCTCGCTCGCTTGCTCTCATATCTGGCTAGCTCGCTTGCTCTCTTGTCTTGCTCGATCTCTTATCTGGCTCGCTCGCTCTCACATCTGGCTGGCTCGCTTGCTCTCATGTCTGGCTGGCTCGCTTGCTCTCATATCTGGCTCGCTCGCTTGCTTTCTTGTCTGTCTCATTCTCTTTTATGGCTCGTTTGCATATCTGGCTCGCTCGCTTGCTCTCATATCTGGCTTGCTCGCTCAGTCTCATATCTGGCTTGCTCGCTTGCTCTCATATTCGGCTCGCTCGCTTGCTCTCATATCTGGCTCGCTCGCTTGCTCTCTTGTCTGGCTCGCTCTCTTATCTGGCTCGCTCGCATATCTGGCTTGCTCGCTCTCAAATCTGGCTCGCTCGCTTGCTCTCATATCTGGCTAGCTCGCTTGCTCTCTTGCCTTGCTCGCTCTCTTATCTGGCTCGCTCTCTCTCATATCTGGCTGGCTCGCTTGCTCTCATATCTGGCTCGCTCGCTTGCTTTCTTGTCTGGCTCGCTCTCTTATCTGGCTTGCTCGCTAGCATATCTGGCTCGCACGCTTGCTCTCTTGTCTGGCTTGCTCTCTTATCTGACTCGCTCGCTCTCATATCTGGCTCGCTCGCTTGCTCTCATGTCTGGCTCGCTCTCATATCTGGCTTTCTCGCTTGCTCTCTTGTCTGGCTCGCTCTCTTATCTGGCTCGCTCGCATACCTGGCTCGCTCGCTCTCACATCTAGCTGGCTCGCTTGCTCTCATATCTGGCTCGCTTGCTCTCTTGTCTGGCTCGCTCTCTTATCTGGCTCGCTCTTATATCTGCCTTGCTAGCTCGCTCTCATATCTGGCTCGCTCGCTTGCTCTCTTGTCTGTCTCGCTCTCTTTTATGGCTCGCTCGCATATCTGGCTAGCTTGCTCTCACATCTGGCTCGCTCGCTTGCTCTCTTGTCTGGTTCGCTCTCTTATCTGGCTCGCTCGCATATCTGGCTCGCTCGCTCTCATGTCTGGCTCGCTTCGCTCTCATATCTGGCTTGCTCGCTTGCTCTCATATCTGGCTCGCTCGCTTACTCTCATATCTGGCTCGCTCGCTTGCTCTCTTGTCTGGCTCACTCTCTTATCTGGCCCGCTCGCATATCTAGCTCGCTCGCTCTCAAATCTGGCTCGCTCGCTTGCTCTCATATCTGGCTTGCTCGCTTGCTCTCATATCTGGCTCGCTCGCTTGCTCTCATATCTGGCTCGCTCACTTTTTCTCATATCTGGCTCGCTCGCTTGCTCTCTTGTCTGGCTCGCTCTCTTATCTGACTCGCTCGCATATCTGGCTCGCTGCTCTCAAATCTGGCTCGCTCGCTTGCTCTCATATCTGGCTAGCTCGCTTGCTCTCTTGTCTTGCTCGCTCTCATATCTGGCTCGCTCGCTCTCATATCTGGCTGGTTTGCTTGCTCTCATATCTGGCTCGCTCGCTTGCTCTCTTGTCTGGCTCGCTCTCTTTTATCGCTCGCACGCATATCTGGCTCCCATGCTCTCACATCTGGCTCGCTCGCTTGCTCTCTTGTCTGGCTCGCTCTCTTATCTGGCTCGCTCGCTCGCATATCTGGCTCGCTCGCTCTCATGTCTGGCTCGCTCGCTCTCATATCTGGCTTGCTCGCTTGCTCTCATATCTGGCTTGCTCGCTTGCTCTCATATCTGGCTCGCTCGCTTGTTCTCATATCTGGCTCGCTCGCTTGCTCTCTTGTCTGGCTCGCTCTCTTATCTGGCTCGCTCGCATATCTGGCTCGCTCGCTCTCATATCTGGCTGGTTCGCTTGCTCTCCTATCTGGCTCGCTCGCTTGCTCTCCTGTCTGGCTCGCTCTCTTATCTGGCTTGCTCGCTAGCATATCTGGCTTGCACGCTTGCTCTTTTGTCTGGCTTGCTCTCTTATCTGGCTCGCTCGCTCTCATATCTGGCTCGCTCGCTTGCTCTCATATCTGGCTCGCTCGCTTGCTCTCTTGTCTGGCTCGCTCTCTTATCTGGCTCGCTCACATATCTGGCTCGCTCGCTCTCACATCTAGCTGGCTCGCTTGCTCTCATATTTGGCTCGCTCGGTTGCTCTCTTGTCTGGCTCGCTCTCTTATCTGGCTCGCTCTCATATCTGGCTTGCTAGCTTGCTCTCATATCTGGCTCGCTCGCTTGCTCTCTTGTCTGTCTCGCTCTCTTTTATGGCTCGCTCGCATATCTGGTTCGCTCGCTCTCATATATTACTCGCTCCGTCTCATGTCTGGCTCGCTCGCTCTCATATCTGGCTTGCTCGCTTGCTCTCATATCTGGCTCGCTCGCTTGCTCTCTTGTCTGGCTCGCTCTCTTATCTGGCTCGCTCGCATATCTTGCGCGCTCACTCTCAAATCTGGCTCGCTTGCTTGCTCTCATATCTGGCTCGCTCGCTTGCTCTCTTGTCTGGCTCGCTCTCTTATCTGGCTCGCTCGCATATCTGGCTTGCTCACTCTCAAATCTGGCTCGCTCGCTTGCTCTCATATCTGGCTAGCTCGCTTGCTCTCTTGCCTTGCTCGCTCTCTTATCTGGCTCGCTCTCTCTCATATCTGGCTGGCTCGCTTGCTCTCATATCTGGCTCGCTCGCTTGCTTTCTTGTCTGGCTCGCTCTCTTATCTGGCTTGCTCGCTAGCATATCTGGCTCGCACGCTTGCTCTCTTGTCTGGCTTGCTCTCTTATCTGGCTCGCTCGCTCTCATATCTGGCTCGCTCGCTTGCTCTCATGTCTGGCTCGCTCTCATATCTGGCTTTCTCGCTTGCTCTCTTGTCTGGCTCGCTCTCTTATCTGGCTCGCTCGCATACCTGGCTCGCTCGCTCTCACATCTAGCTGGCTCGCTTGCTCTCATATCTGGCTCGCTTGCTCTCTTGTCTGGCTCGCTCTCTTATCTGGCTCGCTCTTATATCTGCCTTGCTAGCTCGCTCTCATATCTGGCTCGCTCGCTTGCTCTCTTGTCTGTCTCGCTCTCTTTTATGGCTCGCTCGCATATCTGGCTAGCTTGCTCTCACATCTGGCTCGCTCGCTTGCTCTCTTGTCTGGTTCGCTCTCTTATCTGGCTCGCTCGCATATCTGGCTCGCTCGCTCTCATGTCTGGCTCGCTTCGCTCTCATATCTGGCTTGCTCGCTTGCTCTCATATCTGGCTCGCTCGCTTACTCTCATATCTGGCTCGCTCGCTTGCTCTCTTGTCTGGCTCACTCTCTTATCTGGCTCGCTCGCATATCTAGCTCGCTCGCTCTCAAATCTGGCTCGCTCGCTTGCTCTCATATCTGGCTTGCTCGCTTGCTCTCATATCTGGCTCGCTCGCTTGCTCTCATATCTGGCTCGCTCACTTTTTCTCATATCTGGCTCGCTCGCTTGCTCTCTTGTCTGGCTCGCTCTCTTATCTGGCTCGCTCGCATATCTGGCTCGCTGCTCTCAAATCTGGCTCGCTCGCTTGCTCTCATATCTGGCTAGCTCGCTTGCTCTCTTGTCTTGCTCGCTCTCATATCTGGCTCGCTCGCTCTCATATCTGGCTGGTTTGCTTGCTCTCATATCTGGCTCGCTCGCTCTCTTGTCTGGCTCGCTCTCTTTTATCGCTCGCACGCATATCTGGCTCCCATGCTCTCACATCTGGCTCGCTCGCTTGCTCTCTTGTCTGGCTCGCTCTCTTATCTGGCTCGCTCGCTCGCATATCTGGCTCGCTCGCTCTCATGTCTGGCTCGCTCGCTCTCATATCTGGCTTGCTCGCTTGCTCTCATATCTGGCTTGCTCGCTTGCTCTCATATCTGGCTCGCTCGCTTGTTCTCATATCTGGCTCGCTCGCTTGCTCTCTTGTCTGGCTCGCTCTTTTATCTGGCTCGCTCGCATATCTGGCTCGCTCGCTCTCATATCTGGCTGGTTCGCTTGCTCTCATATCTGGCTCGCTCGCTTGCTCTCCTGTCTGGCTCGCTCTCTTATCTGGCTTGCTCGCTAGCATATCTGGCTTGCACGCTTGCTCTTTTGTCTGGCTTGCTCTCTTATCTGGCTCGCTCGCTCTCATATCTGGCTCGCTCGCTTGCTCTCATATCTGGCTCGCTCGCTTGCTCTCTTGTCTGGCTCGCTCTCTTATCTGGCTTGCTCACATATCTGGCTCGCTCGCTCTCACATCTAGCTGGCTCGCTTGCTCTCATATTTGGCTCGCTCGGTTGCTCTCTTGTCTGGCTCGCTCTCTTATCTGGCTCGCTCTCATATCTGGCTTGCTAGCTTGCTCTCATATCTGGCTCGCTTGCTTGCTCTCTTGTCTGTCTCGCTCTCTTTTATGGCTCGCTCGCATATCTGGTTCGCTCGCTCTCATATATTACTCGCTCCGTCTCATGTCTGGCTCGCTCGCTCTCATATCTGGCTTGCTCGCTTGCTCTCATATCTGGCTCGCTCGCTTGCTCTCTTGTCTGGCTCGCTCTCTTATCTGGCTCGCTCGCATATCTTGCGCGCTCACTCTCAAATCTGGCTCGCTTGCTTGCTCTCACATCTGGCTCGCTCGCTTGCTCTCAAATGTGGCTAGCTCGCTTGCTCTCTTGTCTTGCTCGCTCTCTTATCTGGCTCGCTCGCTCTTATATCTGGCTGGCTCGCTTGCTCTCATATCTGGCTCGCTCGCTTGCTCTCTTGTCTGGCTCGCTCTCTTATCTGGTTTGCTCGCTAGCATATCTGGCTCGCACGCTTGCTCTCTTGTCTGGCTTGCTCTCTTATCTGGCTTGCTCGCTTTCATATCTGGCTCGCTCGCTTGCTCTCATGTCTGGCTCGCTCGCTTGCTCTCATGTCTGGATCGCTCGCTCTCATATCTGGCTTTCTCGCTTGCTCTCTTGTCTGGCTCGCTCTCTTATCTGGCTTGCTCGCATATCTGGCTCGCTCGCATATCTGGCTCGCTCGCTCTCACATCTGGCTGGCTCGCTTGCTCTCATTTCTGGCTGGCTCGCTTGCTCTCATATCTGGCTCGCTCGCTTGCTCTCTTGTCTGGCTCGCTCTCTTATCTGGCTCGCTCGCATATCTGGCTCGCTCGCTCTCAAATCTGGCTCGCTCGCTTGCTCTCATATCTGGCTAGCTCGCTTGCTCTCTTGTCTTGCTCGCTCTGTTATCTGGCTCGCTCGCTCTCATATCTGGCTCGCTCGCTTGCTCTCATATCTGGCTTTCTCGCTTGCTCTCTTGTCTGGCTCGCTCTCTTATCTGGCTCGCTCGCATACCTGGCTCGCTCGCTTTCACATCTAGCTGGCTCGCTTGCTCTCATATCTGGCTCACTTGCTCTCTTGTCTGGCTCGCTCTCATATCTGGCTTTCCCGCTTGCTCTCTTGTCTGGCTCGCTCTCTTATCTGGCTCGCTCGCATACCTGGCTCGCTCGCTTTCACATCTAGCTGGCTCGCTTGCTCTCATGTCTGGCTCGCTTGCTCTCTTGTCTGGCTCGCTCTTTTATCTGGCTCGCTCTTATATCTGCCTTGCTAGCTCGCTCTCATATCTGGCTCGCTCGCTTGCTCTCTTGTCTGTCTCGCTCTCTTTTATGGCTCGCTCGCATATCTGGCTAGCTTGCTCTCACATCTGGCTCGCTCGCTTGCTCTCTTGTCTGGCTCGCTCTCATATCTGGCTCGCTCGCTCTCATGTCTGGCTCGCTTCGCTCTCATATCTGGCTTGCTCGCTTGCTCTCATATCTGGCTCGCTCGTTTACTCTCATATCTGGCTCGCTCGCTTGCTCTGTTGTCTGGCTCACTCTCTTATCTGGCTCGCTCGCATATCTGGCTCGCTCGCTCTCAAATCTGGCTCGCTCGCTTGCTCTCATATCTGGCTTGCTCGCTTGCTCTCATATCTGGCTCGCTCGCTTGCTCTCATATCTGGCTCGCTCGCTTTTTCTCATATCTGGCTCGCTCGCTTGCTCTCTTGTCTGGCTCGCTCGCTTGCTCTCTTGTCTGGCTCGCTCTCTTATCTGGCTCGCTCGCATATCTGGCTCGCTCGCTTTCAAATCTGGCTCGCTCGCTTGCTCTCATATCTGGCTAGCTCGCTTGCTCTCTTGTCTTGCTCGATCTCTTATCTGGCTCGCTCGCTCTCACATCTGGCTGGCTCGCTTGCTCTCATGTCTGGCTGGCTCGCTTGCTCTCATATCTGGCTCGCTCGCTTGCTTTCTTGTCTGTCTCATTCTCTTTTATGGCTCGTTTGCATATCTGGCTCGCTCGCTTGCTCTCATATCTGGCTTGCTCGCTCAGTCTCATATCTGGCTTGCTCGCTTGCTCTCATATTCGGCTCGCTCGCTTGCTCTCATATCTGGCTCGCTCGCTTGCTCTCTTGTCTGGCTCGCTCTCTTATCTGGCTCGCTCGCATATCTGGCTTGCTCGCTCTCAAATCTGGCTCGCTCGCTTGCTCTCATATCTGGCTAGCTCGCTTGCTCTCTTGCCTTGCTCGCTCTCTTATCTGGCTCGCTCTCTCTCATATCTGGCTGGCTCGCTTGCTCTCATATCTGGCTCGCTCGCTTGCTTTCTTGTCTGGCTCGCTCTCTTATCTGGCTTGCTCGCTAGCATATCTGGCTCGCACGCTTGCTCTCTTGTCTGGCTTGCTCTCTTATCTGGCTCGCTCGCTCTCATATCTGGCTCGCTCGCTTGCTCTCATGTCTGGCTCGCTCTCATATCTGGCTTTCTCGCTTGCTCTCTTGTCTGGCTCACTCTCTTATCTGGCTCGCTCGCATACCTGGCTCGCTCGCTCTCACATCTAGCTGGCTCGCTTGCTCTCAAATCTGGCACGCTTGCTCTCTTGTCTGGCTCGCTCTCTTATCTGGCTCGCTCTTATATCTGCCTTGCTAGCTCGCTCTCATATCTGGCTCGCTCGCTTGCTCTCTTGTCTGTCTCACTCTCTTTTATGGCTCGCTCGCATATCTGGCTAGCTTGCTCTCACATCTGGCTCGCTCGCTTGCTCTCTTGTCTGGTTCGCTCTCTTATCTGGCTCGCTCGCATATCTGGCTCGCTCGCTCTCATGTCTGGCTCGCTTCGCTCTCATATCTGGCTTGCTCGCTTGCTCTCATATCTGGCTCGCTCGCTTACTCTCATATCTGGCTCGCTCGCTTTCTCTCTTGTCTGGCTCACTCTCTTATCTGGCTCGCTCGCATATCTAGCTCGCTCGCTCTCAAATCTGGCTCGCTCGCTTGCTCTCATATCTGGCTTGCTCGCTTGCTCTCATATCTGGCTCGCTCGCTTGCTCTCATATCTGGCTCGCTCACTTTTTCTCATATCTGGCTCGCTCGCTTGCTCTCTTGTCTGGCTCGCTCTCTTATCTGGCTCGCTCGCATATCTGGCTCGCTGCTCTCAAATCTGGCTCGCTCGCTTGCTCTCATATCTGGCTAGCTCGCTTGCTCTCTTGTCTTGCTCGCTCTCATATCTGGCTCGCTCGCTCTCATATCTGGCTGGTTTGCTTGCTCTCATATCTGGCTCGCTCGCTTGCTCTCTTGTCTGGCTCGCTCTCTTTTATCGCTCGCACGCATATCTGGCTCCCATGCTCTCACATCTGGCTCGCTCGCTTGCTCTCTTGTCTGGCTCGCTCTCTTATCTGGCTCGCTCGCTCGCATATCTGGCTCGCTCGCTCTCATGTCTGGCTCGCTCGCTCTCATATCTGGCTTGCTCGCTTGCTCTCATATCTGGCTCGCTCGCTTGTTCTCATATCTGGCTCGCTCGCTTGCTCTCTTGTCTGGCTCGCTCTCTTATCTGGCTCGCTCGCATATCTGGCTCGCTCGCTCTCATATCTGGCTGGTTCGCTTGCTCTCATATCTGGCTCGCTCGCTTGCTCTCCTGTCTGGCTCGCTCTCTTATCTGGCTTGCTCGCTAGCATATCTGGCTTGCACGCTTGCTCTTTTGTCTGGCTTGCTCTCTTATCTGGCTCGCTCGCTCTCATATCTGGCTCGCTCGCTTGCTCTCATATCTGGCTCGCTCGCTTGCTCTCTTGTCTGGCTCGCTCTCTTATCTGGCTCGCTCACATATCTGGCTCGCTCGCTCTCACATCTAGCTGGCTCGCTTGCTCTCATATTTGGCTCGCTCGGTTGCTCTCTTGTCTGGCTCGCTCTCTTATCTGGCTCGCTCTCATATCTGGCTTGCTAGCTTGCTCTCATATCTGGCTCGCTCGCTTGCTCTCTTGTCTGTCTCGCTCTCTTTTATGGCTCGCTCGCATATCTGGTTCGCTCGCTCTCATATCTTACTCGCTCCGTCTCATGTCTGGCTCGCTCGCTCTCATATCTGGCTTGCTCGCTTGCTCTCATATCTGGCTCGCTCGCTTGCTCTCTTGTCTGGCTCGCTCTCTTATCTGGCTCGCTCGCATATCTTGCGCGCTCACTCTCAAATCTGGCTCGCTTGCTTGCTCTCACATCTGGCTCGCTCGCTTGCTCTCAAATGTGGCTAGCTCGCTTGCTCTCTTGTCTTGCTCGCTCTCTTATCTGGCTCGCTCGCTCTTATATCTGGCTGGCTCGCTTGCTCTCATATCTGGCTCGCTCGCTTGCTCTCTTGTCTGGCTCGCTCTCTTATCTGGTTTGCTCGCTAGCATATCTGGCTCGCACGCTTGCTCTCTTGTCTGGCTTGCTCTCTTATCTGGCTTGCTCGCTTTCATATCTGGCTCGCTCGCTTGCTCTCATGTCTGGCTCGCTCGCTTGCTCTCATGTCTGGCTCGCTCACTCTCATATCTGGCTTTCTCGCTTGTTCTCAAATCTGGCTCGCTCGCTTGCTCTCTTGTCTGGCTCGCTCTCTTATCTGGCTCGCTCTTATATCTGCCTTGCTAGCTCGCTCTCATATCTGGCTCGCTCGCTTCCTCTCTTGTCTGGCTCGCTCTCTTATCTGGCTCGCTCGCTCGCATATCTGGCTCGCTCGCTCTCATGTCTGGCTCGCTTGCTCTCATATCTGGCTCGCTCGCTTGCTCTCATATCTAGCTCGCCCGCTTATTCTCATATCTGGCTCGCTCGCTTGCTCTCTTGTCTGGCTCGCTCTCTTATCTGGCTCGCTCGCATATCTGGCTCGCTCGCTCTCAAATTTGGCTCGCTCACTTGCTCTCACATCTGGCTTGCTCGCTTGCTCTCATATCTGGCTCGCTCGCTTGCTCTCATATCTGGCTCGCTCGCTTTTTCTCATATCTGGCTCGCTCGCTTGCTCTCTTGTCTGGCTCGCTCTCTTATCTGGCTCGCTCGCATATCTGGCTCGCTCGCTCTCAAATCTGGCTCGCTCGCTTGCTCTCATATTTGGCTAGCTCGCTTTCTCTCTTGTCTTGCTCGCTCTCATGTCTGGCTCGCTCGCTTGCTCTCATGTCTGGCTCGCTCGCTCTCATATCTGGCTTTCTCGCTTGTTCTCATATCTGGCTCGCTCGCTTGCTCTCTTGTCTGGCTCGCTCTCTTATCTGGCTCGCTCTTATATCTGCCTTGCTAGCTCGCTCTCATATCTGGCTCGCTCGCTTCCTCTCTTGTCTGGCTCGCTCTCCTATCTGGCTCGCTCGCTCGCATATCTGGCTCGCTCGCTCTCATGTCTGGCTCGCTTGCTCTCATATCTGGCTCGCTCGCTTGCTCTCATATCTAGCTCGCCCGCTTATTCTCATATCTGGCTCGCTCGCTTGCTCTCTTGTCTGGCTCGCTCTCTTATCTGGCTCGCTCGCATATCTGGCTCGCTCGCTCTCAAATTTGGCTCGCTCACTTGCTCTCACATCTGGCTTGCTCGCTTGCTCTCATATCTGGCTCGCTCGCTTGCTCTCATATCTGGCTCGCTCGCTTTTTCTCATATCTGGCTCGCTCGCTTGCTCTCTTGTCTGGCTCGCTCTCTTATCTGGCTCGCTCGCATATCTGGCTCGCTCGCTCTCAAATCTGGCTCGCTCGCTTGCTCTCATATTTGGCTAGCTCGCTTTCTCTCTTGTCTTGCTCGCTCTCATATCTGGCTCGCTCGCTCTCATATCTGGCTGGTTCGCTTGCTCTCATATCTGGCTCGCTCGCTTGCTCTCTTGTCTGGCTCACTCTCTTATCTGGCTTGCTCGCTAGCATATCTGGCTCGCACACTTGCTCTCTTGTCTGGCTTGCTCTCTTATCTGTCTCGCTCTCACATCTGGCTCGCTCGCTTGCTCTCATATCTGGCTCGCTCGCTTGCTCTTTTATCTGGCTCGCTCTCTTATCTGGCTTGCTCGCTAGCATATCTGGCTCGCACGCTTGCTCTCTTATCTTGCTCGATCGCTCTCATATATGGCTCGCTTGCTCTCATGTCTGGCTCGCTCGCTTTCATCTCTGGCTTTCTCGCTTGCTCTCTTGTCTGGCTCGCTCTCTTATCTGGCTTGCTCGCATATCTGGCTCGCTCGCTCTCACATCTGGCTGGCTCGCTTGCTCTCATTTCTGGCTGGCTCGCTTGCTCTCATATCTGGCTCGCTCGCTTGCTCTCTTGTCTGTCTCGCTCTCTTTTATGGCTCGCTCGCATATCTGGCTCGCTCGCTCTCAAATCTGGCTCGCTCGCTTGCTCTCATATCTGGCTTGCTCGCTTGCTCTCATATCCGGCTCGCTCGCTTGCTCTCATATCTGGCTCGCTCGCTTGCTCTCTTGTCTGGCTCGCTCTCTTATCTGGCTCGCTCGCATATCTGGCTCGCTCGCTCTCACATCTGGCTGGCTCGCTTGCTCTCATTTCTGGCTGGCTCGCTTGCTCTCATATCTGGCTCGCTCGCTTGCTCTCTTGTCTGGCTCGCTCTCTTATCTGGCTCGCTCGCATATCTGGCTCGCTCGCTCTCAAATCTGGCTCGCTCGCTTGCTCTCATATCTGGCTAGCTCGCTTGCTCTCTTGTCTTGCTCGCTCTGTTATCTGGCTTGCTCGCTCTCATATGTGGCTCGCTCGCTTGCTCTCATATCTGGCTTTCTCGCTTGCTCTCTTGTCTGGCTCGCTCTCTTATCTGGCTCGCTCGCATACCTGGCTCGCTCGCTTTCACATCTAGCTGGCTCGCTTGCTCTCATATCTGGCTCACTTGCTCTCTTGTCTGGCTCGCTCTCTTATCTGGCTCGCTCTTATATCTGCCTTGCTAGCTCGCTCTCATATCTGGCTCGCTCGCTTGCTCTCTTGTCTGTCTCGCTCTCTTTTATGGCTCGCTCTCATATCTGGCTAGCTTGCTCTCACATCTGGCTCGCTCGCTTGCTCTCTTGTCTGGCTCGCTCTCTTATCTGGCTCGCTCGCATATCTGGCTCGCTCGCTCTCATGTCTGGCTCGCTTCGCTCTCATATCTGGCTTGCTCGCTTGCTCTCATATCTGGCTCGCTCGCTTACTCTCATATCTGGCTCGCTCGCTTGCTCTCTTGTCTGGCTCACTCTATTATCTGGCTCGCTCGCATATCTGGCTCGCTCGCTCTCAAATCTGGCTCGCTCGCTTGCTCTCATATCTGGCTTGCTCGCTTGCTCTAATATCTGGCTCGCTCGCTTGCTCTCATATCTGGCTCGCTCGCTTTTTCTCATATCTGGCTCGCTCGCTTGCTCTCTTGTCTGGCTCGCTCGCTTGCTCTCTTGTCTGGCTCGCTCTCTTATCTGGCTCGCTCGCATATCTGGCTCGCTCGCTTTCAAATCTGGCTCGCTCGCTTGCTCTCATATCTGGCTAGCTGGCTTGCTCTCTTGTCTTGCTCGATCTCTTATCTGGCTCGCTCGCTCTCACATCTGGCTGGCTCGCTTGCTCTCATGTCTGGCTGGCTCGCTTGCTCTCATATCTGGCTCGCTCGCTTGCTCTCTTGTCTGTCTCACTCTCTTTTATGGCTCGTTTGCATATCTGGCTCGCTCGCTTGCTCTCATATCTGGCTTGCTCGCTCACTCTCATATCTGGCTTGCTCGCTTGCTCTCATATTCGGCTCGCTCGCTTGCTCTCATATCTGGCTCGCTCGCTTGCTCTCTTGTCTGGCTCGCTCTCTTATCTGGCTCGCTCGCATATCTGGCTTGCTCGCTCTCAAATCTGGCTCGCTCGCTTGCTCTCATATCTGGCTAGCTCGCTTGCTCTCTTGCCTTGCTCGCTCTCTTATCTGGCTAGCTCTCTCATATCTGGCTGGCTCGCTTGCTCTCATATCTGGCTCGCTCGCTTGCTTTCTTGTCTGGCTCGCTCTCTTATCTGGCTTGCTCGCTAGCATATCTGGCTCGCACGCTTGCTCTCTTGTCTGGCTTGCTCTCTTATCTGGCTCGCTCGCTCTCATATCTGGCTCGCTCGCTTGCTCTCATGTCTGGCTCGCTCTCATATCTGGCTTTCTCGCTTGCTCTCTTGTCTGGCTCGCTCTCTTATCTGGCTCGCTCGCATACCTGGCTCGCTCGCTCTCACATCTAGCTGGCTCGCTTGCTCTCATATCTGGCTCGCTTGCTCTCTTGTCTGGCTCGCTCTCTTATCTGGCTCGCTCTTATATCTGCCTTGCTAGCTCGCTCTCATATCTGGCTCGCTCGCTTGCTCTCTTGTCTGTCTCGCTCTCTTTTATGGCTCGCTCGCATATCTGGCTAGCTTGCTCTCACATCTGGCTCGCTCGCTTGCTCTCTTGTCTGGTTCGCTCTCTTATCTGGCTCGCTCGCATATCTGGCTCGCTCGCTCTCATGTCTGGCTCGCTTCGCTCTCATATCTGGCTTGCTCGCTTGCTCTCACATCTGGCTCGCTCGCTTGCTCTCTTGTCTGGCTCACTCTCTTATCTGGCCCGCTCGCATATCTAGCTCGCTCGCTCTCAAATCTGGCTCGCTCGCTTGCTCTCATATCTGGCTTGCTCGCTTGCTCTCATATCTGGCTCGCTCGCTTGCTCTCATATCTGGCTCGCTCACTTTTTCTCATATCTGGCTCGCTCGCTTGCTCTCTTGTCTGGCTCGCTCTCTTATCTGACTCACTCGCATATCTGGCTCGCTGCTCTCAAATCTGGCTCGCTCGCTTGCTCTCATATCTGGCTAGCTCGCTTGCTCTCTTGTCTTGCTCGCTCTCATATCTGGCTCGCTCGCTCTCATATCTGGCTGGTTTGCTTGCTCTCATATCTGGCTTGCTCGCTTGCTCTCTTGTCTGGCTCGCTCTCTTTTATCGCTCGCACGCATATCTGGCTCCCATGCTCTCACATCTGGCTCGCTCGCTTGCTCTCTTGTCTGGCTCGCTCTCTTATCTGGCTCGCTCGCTCGCATATCTGGCTCGCTCGCTCTCATGTCTGGCTCGCTCGCTCTCATATCTGGCTTGCTCGCTTGCTCTCATATCTGGCTTGCTCGCTTGCTCTCATATCTGGCTCGCTCGCTTGTTCTCATATCTGGCTCGCTCGCTTGCTCTCTTGTCTGGCTCGCTCTCTTATCTGGCTCGCTCGCATATCTGGCTCGCTCGCTCTCATATCTGGCTGGTTCGCTTGCTCTCATATCTGGCTCGCTCGCTTGCTCTCCTGTCTGGCTCGCTCTCTTATCTGGCTTGCTCGCTAGCATATCTGGCTTGCACGCTTGCTCTTTTGTCTGGCTTGCTCTCTTATCTGGCTCGCTCGCTCTCATATCTGGCTCGCTCGCTTGCTCTCATATCTGGCTCGCTCGCTTGCTCTCTTGTCTGGCTCGCTCTCTTATCTGGCTCGCTCACATATCTGGCTCGCTCGCTCTCACATCTAGCTGGCTCGCTTGCTCTCATATTTGGCTCGCTCGGTTGCTCTCTTGTCTGGCTCGCTCTCTTATCTGGCTCGCTCTCATATCTGGCTTGCTAGCTTGCTCTCATATCTGGCTCGCTCGCTTGCTCTCTTGTCTGTCTCGCTCTCTTTTATGGCTCGCTCGCATATCTGGTTCGCTCGCTCTCATATATTACTCGCTCCGTCTCATGTCTGGCTCGCTCGCTCTCATATCTGGCTTGCTCGCTTGCTCTCATATCTGGCTCGCTCGCTTGCTCTCTTGTCTGGCTCGCTCTCTTATCTGGCTCGCTCGCATATCTTGCGCGCTCACTCTCAAATCTGGCTCGCTTGCTTGCTCTCACATCTGGCTCGCTCGCTTGATCTCAAATGTGGCTAGCTCGCTTGCTCTCTTGTCTTGCTCGCTCTCTTATCTGGCTCGCTCGCTCTTATATCTGGCTGGCTCGCTTGCTCTCATATCTGGCTCGCTCGCTTGCTCTCTTGTCTGGCTCGCTCTCTTATCTGGTTTGCTCGCTAGCATATCTGGCTCGCACGCTTGCTCTCTTGTCTGGCTTGCTCTCTTATCTGGCTTGCTCGCTTTCATATCTGGCTCGCTCGCTTGCTCTCATGTCTGGCTCGCTCGCTTGCTCTCATGTCTGGATCGCTCGCTCTCATATCTGGCTTTCTCGCTTGCTCTCTTGTCTGGCTCGCTCTCTTATCTGGCTTGCTCGCATATCTGGCTCGCTCGCATATCTGGCTCGCTCGCTCTCACATCTGGCTGGCTCGCTTGCTCTCATTTCTGGCTGGCTCGCTTGCTCTCATATCTGGCTCGCTCGCTTGCTCTCTTGTCTGGCTCGCTCTCTTATCTGGCTCGCTCGCATATCTGGCTCGCTCGCTCTCAAATCTGGCTCGCTCGCTTGCTCTCATATCTGGCTAGCTCGCTTGCACTCTTGTCTTGCTCGCTCTGTTATCTGGCTCGCTCGCTCTCATATCTGGCTCGCTCGCTTGCTCTCATATCTGGCTTTCTCGCTTGCTCTCTTGTCTGGCTCGCTCTCTTATCTGGCTCGCTCGCATACCTGGCTCGCTCGCTTTCACATCTAGCTGGCTCGCTTGCTCTCATATCTGGCTCACTTGCTCTCTTGTCTGGCTCGCTCTCATATCTGGCTTTCCCGCTTGCTCTCTTGTCTGGCTCGCTCTCTTATCTGGCTCGCTCGCATACCTGGCTCGCTCGCTTTCACATCTAGCTGGCTCGCTTGCTCTCATATCTGGCTCACTTGCTCTCTTGTCTGGCTCGCTCTCATATCTGGCTTTCCCGCTTGCTCTCTTGTCTGGCTCGCTCTCTTATCTGGCTCGCTCGCATACCTGGCTCGCTCGCTTTCACATCTAGCTGGCTCGCTTGCTCTCATGTCTGGCTCGCTTGCTCTCTTGTCTGGCTCGCTCTCTTATCTGGCTCGCTCTTATATCTGCCTTGCTAGCTCGCTCTCATATCTGGCTCGCTCGCTTGCTCTCTTGTCTGTCTCGTTCTCTTTTATGGCTCGCTCGCATATCTGGCTAGCTTGCTCTCACATCTGGCTCGCTCGCTTGCTCTCTTGTCTGGCTCGCTCTCTTATCTGGCTCGCTCGCATATCTGGCTCGCTCGCTCTCATGTCTGGCTCGCTTCGCTCTCATATCTGGCTTGCTCGCTTGCTCTCATATCTGGCTCGCTCGTTTACTCTCATATCTGGCTCGCTCGCTTGCTCTCTTGTCTGGCTCACTCTCTTATCTGGCTCGCTCGCATATCTGGCTCGCTCGCTCTCAAATCTGGCTTGCTCGCTTGCTCTCATATCTGGCTTGCTCGCTTGCTCTCATATCTGGCTCGCTCGCTTGCTCTCATATCTGGCTCGCTCGCTTTTTCTCATATCTGGCTCGCTCGCTTGCTCTCTTGTCTGGCTCGCTCGCTTGCTCTCTTGTCTGGCTCGCTCTCTTATCTGGCTCGCTCGCATATCTGGCTCGCTCGCTTTCAAATCTGGCTCGCTCGCTTGCTCTCATATCTGGCTAGCTCGCTTGCTCTCTTGTCTTGCTCGATCTCTTATCTGGCTCGCTCGCTCTCACATCTGGCTGGCTCGCTTGCTCTCATGTCTGGCTGGCTCGCTTGCTCTCATATCTGGCTCGCTCGCTTGCTTTCTTGTCTGTCTCACTCTCTTTTATGGCTCGTTTGCATATCTGGCTCGCTCGCTTGCTCTCATATCTGGCTTGCTCGCTTGCTCTCATATTCGGCTCGCTTGCTCTCATATTCGGCTCGCTCGCTTGCTCTCATATCTGGCTCGCTCGCTTGCTCTCTTGTCTGGCTCGCTCTCTTATCTGGCTCGCTCGCATATCTGGCTTGCTCGCTCTCAAATCTGGCTCGCTCGCTTGCTCTCATATCTGGCTAGCTCGCTTGCTCTCTTGCCTTGCTCGCTCTCTTATCTGGCTCGCTCTCTCTCATATCTGGCTGGCTCGCTTGCTCTCATATCTGGCTCGCTCGCTTGCTTTCTTGTCTGGCTCGCTCTCTTATCTGGCTTGCTCGCTAGCATATCTGGCTCGCACGCTTGCTCTCTTGTCTGGCTTGCTCTCTTATCTGGCTCGCTCGCTCTCATATCTGGCTCGCTCGCTTGCTCTCATGTCTGGCTCGCTCTCATATCTGGCTTTCTCACTTGCTCTCTTGTCTGGCTCGCTCTCTTATCTGGCTCGCTCGCATACCTGGCTCGCTCGCTCTCACATCTAGCTGGCTCGCTTGCTCTCATATCTGGCTCGCTTGCTCTCTTGTCTGGCTCGCTCTCTTATCTGGCTCGCTCTTATATCTGCCTTGCTAGCTCGCTCTCATATCTGGCTCGCTCGCTTGCTCTCTTGTCTGTCTCGCTCTCTTTTATGGCTCGCTCGCATATCTGGCTAGCTTGCTCTCACATCTGGCTCGCTCGCTTGCTCTCTTGTCTGGTTCGCTCTCTTATCTGGCTCGCTCGCATATCTGGCTCGCTCGCTCTCATGTCTGGCTCGCTTCGCTCTCATATCTGGCTTGCTCGCTTGCTCTCATATCTGGCTCGCTCGCTTGCTCTCATATCTGGCTCGCTCACTTTTTCTCATATCTGGCTCGCTCGCTTGCTCTCTTGTCTGGCTCGCTCTCTTATCTGGCTCGCTCGCATATCTGGCTCGCTGCTCTCAAATCTGGCTCGCTCGCTTGCTCTCATATCTGGCTAGCTCGCTTGCTCTCTTGTCTTGCTCGCTCTCATATCTGGCTCGCTCGCTCTCATATCTGGCTGGTTTGCTTGCTCTCATATCTGGCTCGCTCGCTCTCTTGTCTGGCTCGCTCTCTTTTATCGCTCGCACGCATATCTGGCTCCCATGCTGTCACATCTGGCTCGCTCGCTTGCTCTCTTGTCTGGCTCGCTCTCTTATCTGGCTCGCTCGCTCGCATATCTGGCTCGCTCGCTCTCATGTCTGGCTCGCTCGCTCTCATATCTGGCTTGCTCGCTTGCTCTCATATCTGGCTTGCTCGCTTGCTCTCATATCTGGCTCGCTCGCTTGTTCTCATATCTGGCTCGCTCGCTTGCTCTCTTGTCTGGCTCGCTCTTTTATCTGGCTCGCTCGCATATCTGGCTCGCTCGCTCTCATATCTGGCTGGTTCGCTTGCTCTCATATCTGGCTCGCTCGCTTGCTCTCCTGTCTGGCTCGCTCTCTTATCTGGCTTGCTCGCTAGCATATCTGGCTTGCACGCTTGCTCTTTTGTCTGGCTTGCTCTCTTATCTGGCTCGCTCGCTCTCATATCTGGCTCGCTCGCTTGCTCTCATATCTGGCTCGCTCGCTTGCTCTCTTGTCTGGCTCGCTCTCTTATCTGGCTTGCTCACATATCTGGCTCGCTCGCTCTCACATCTAGCTGGCTCGCTTGCTCTCATATTTGGCTCGCTCGGTTGCTCTCTTGTCTGGCTCGCTCTCTTATCTGGCTCGCTCTCATATCTGGCTTGCTAGCTTGCTCTCATATCTGGCTCGCTTGCTTGCTCTCTTGTCTGTCTCGCTCTCTTTTATGGCTCGCTCGCATATCTGGTTCGCTCGCTCTCATATATTACTCGCTCCGTCTCATGTCTGGCTCGCTCGCTCTCATATCTGGCTTGCTCGCTTGCTCTCATATCTGGCTCGCTCGCTTGCTCTCTTGTCTGGCTCGCTCTCTTATCTGGCTCGCTCGCATATCTTGCGCGCTCACTCTCAAATCTGGCTCGCTTGCTTGCTCTCACATCTGGCTCGCTCGCTTGCTCTCAAATGTGGCTAGCTCGCTTGCTCTCTTGTCTTGCTCGCTCTCTTATCTGGCTCGCTCGCTCTTATATCTGGCTGGCTCGCTTGCTCTCATATCTGGCTCGCTCGCTTGCTCTCTTGTCTGGCTCGCTCTCTTATCTGGTTTGCTCGCTAGCATATCTGGCTCGCACGCTTGCTCTCTTGTCTGGCTTGCTCTCTTATCTGGCTTGCTCGCTTTCATATCTGGCTCGCTCGCTTGCTCTCATGTCTGGCTCGCTCGCTTGCTCTCATGTCTGGATCGCTCGCTCTCATATCTGGCTTTCTCGCTTGCTCTCTTGTCTGGCTCGCTCTCTTATCTGGCTTGCTCGCATATCTGGCTCGCTCGCATATCTGGCTCGCTCGCTCTCACATCTGGCTGGCTCGCTTGCTCTCATTTCTGGCTGGCTCGCTTGCTCTCATATCTGGCTCGCTCGCTTGCTCTCTTGTCTGGCTCGCTCTCTTATCTGGCTCGCTCGCATATCTGGCTCGCTCGCTCTCAAATCTGGCTCGCTCGCTTGCTCTCATATCTGGCTAGCTCGCTTGCTCTCTTGTCTTGCTCGCTCTGTTATCTGGCTCGCTCGCTCTCATATCTGGCTCGCTCGCTTGCTCTCATATCTGGCTTTCTCGCTTGCTCTCTTGTCTGGCTCGCTCTCTTATCTGGCTCGCTCGCATACCTGGCTCGCTCGCTTTCACATCTAGCTGGCTCGCTTGCTCTCATATCTGGCTCACTTGCTCTCTTGTCTGGCTCGCTCTCATATCTGGCTTTCCCGCTTGCTCTCTTGTCTGGCTCGCTCTCTTATCTGGCTCGCTCGCATACCTGGCTCGCTCGCTTTCACATCTAGCTGGCTCGCTTGCTCTCATGTCTGGCTCGCTTGCTCTCTTGTCTGGCTCGCTCTTTTATCTGGCTCGCTCTTATATCTGCCTTGCTAGCTCGCTCTCATATCTGGCTCGCTCGCTTGCTCTCTTGTCTGTCTCGCTCTCTTTTATGGCTCGCTCGCATATCTGGCTAGCTTGCTCTCACATCTGGCTCGCTCGCTTGCTCTCTTGTCTGGCTCGCTCTCATATCTGGCTCGCTCGCTCTCATGTCTGGCTCGCTTCGCTCTCATATCTGGCTTGCTCGCTTGCTCTCATATCTGGCTCGCTCGTTTACTCTCATATCTGGCTCGCTCGCTTGCTCTGTTGTCTGGCTCACTCTCTTATCTGGCTCGCTCGCATATCTGGCTCGCTCGCTCTCAAATCTGGCTCGCTCGCTTGCTCTCATATCTGGCTTGCTCGCTTGCTCTCATATCTGGCTCGCTCGCTTGCTCTCATATCTGGCTCGCTCGCTTTTTCTCATATCTGGCTCGCTCGCTTGCTCTCTTGTCTGGCTCGCTCGCTTGCTCTCTTGTCTGGCTCGCTCTCTTATCTGGCTCGCTCGCATATCTGGCTCGCTCGCTTTCAAATCTGGCTCGCTCGCTTGCTCTCATATCTGGCTAGCTCGCTTGCTCTCTTGTCTTGCTCGATCTCTTATCTGGCTCGCTCGCTCTCACATCTGGCTGGCTCGCTTGCTCTCATGTCTGGCTGGCTAGCTTGCTCTCATATCTGGCTCGCTCGCTTGCTTTCTTGTCTGTCTCATTCTCTTTTATGGCTCGTTTGCATATCTGGCTCGCTCGCTTGCTCTCATATCTGGCTTGCTCGCTCAGTCTCATATCTGGCTTGCTCGCTTGCTCTCATATTCGGCTCGCTCGCTTGCTCTCATATCTGGCTCGCTCGCTTGCTCTCGTCTGGCTCGCTCTCTTATCTGGCTCGCTCGCATATCTGGCTTGCTCGCTCTCAAATCTGGCTCGCTCGCTTGCTCTCATATCTGGCTAGCTCGCTTGCTCTCTTGCCTTGCTCGCTCTCTTATCTGGCTCGCTCTCTCTCATATCTGGCTGGCTCGCTTGCTCTCATATCTGGCTCGCTCGCTTGCTTTCTTGTCTGGCTCGCTCTCTTATCTGGCTTGCTCGCTAGCATATCTGGCTCGCACGCTTGCTCTCTTGTCCAGCTTGCTCTCTTATCTGGCTCGCTCGCTCTCATATCTGGCTCGCTCGCTTGCTCTCATGTCTGGCTCGCTCTCATATCTGGCTTTCTCGCTTGCTCTCTTGTCTGGCTCACTCTCTTATCTGGCTCGCTCGCATACCTGGCTCGCTCGCTCTCACATCTAGCTGGCTCGCTTGCTCTCATATCTGGCTCGCTTGCTCTCTTGTCTGGCTCGCTCTCTTATCTGGCTCGCTCTTTTATCTGCCTTGCTAGCTCGCTCTCATATCTGGCTCGCTCGCTTGCTCTCTTGTCTGTCTCGCTCTCTTTTATGGCTCGCTCGCATATCTGGCTAGCTTGCTCTCACATCTGGCTCGCTCGCTTGCTCTCTTGTCTGGTTCGCTCTCTTATCTGGCTCGCTCGCATATCTGGCTCGCTCGCTCTCATGTCTGGCTCGCTTCGCTCTCATATCTGGCTTGCTCTCATATCTGGCTCGCTCGCTTACTCTCATATCTGGCTCGCTCGCTTTCTCTCTTGTCTGGCTCACTCTCTTATCTGGCTCACTCGCATATCTAGCTCGCTCGCTCTCAAATCTGGCTCGCTCGCTTGCTCTCATATCTGGCTTGCTCGCTTGCTCTCATATCTGGCTCGCTCGCTTGCTCTCATATCTGGCTCGCTCGCTTTTTCTCATATCTGGCTCGCTCGCTTGCTCTCTTGTCTGGCTCGCTCTCTTATCTGGCTCGCTCGCATATCTGGCTCGCTGCTCTCAAATCTGGCTCGCTCGCTTGCTCTCATATCTGGCTAGCTCGCTTGCTCTCTTGTCTTGCTCGCTCTCATATCTGGCTCGCTCGCTCTCATATCTGGCTGGTTTGCTTGCTCTCATATCTGGCTCGCTCGCTTGCTCTCTTGTCTGGCTCGCTCTCTTTTATCGCTCGCACGCATATCTGGCTCCCATGCTCTCACATCTGGCTCGCTCGCTTGCTCTCTTGTCTGGCTCGCTCTCTTATCTGGCTCGCTCGCTCGCATATCTGGCTCGCTCGCTCTCATGTCTGGCTCGCTCGCTCTAATATCTGGCTTGCTCGCTTGCTCTCATATCTGGCTTGCTCGCTTGCTCTCATATCTGGCTCGCTCGCTTGTTCTCATATCTGGCTCGCTCGCTTGCTCTCTTGTCTGGCTCGCTCTCTTATCTGGCTCGCTCGCATATCTGGCTCGCTCGCTCTCATATCTGGCTGGTTCGCTTGCTCTCATATCTGGCTCGCTCGCTTGCTCTCCTGTCTGGCTCGCTCTCTTATCTGGCTTGCTCGCTAGCATATCTGGCTTGCACGCTTGCTCTTTTGTCTGGCTTGCTCTCTTATCTGGCTCGCTCGCTCTCATATCTGGCTCGCTCGCTTGCTCTCATATCTGGCTCGCTCGCTTGCTCTCTTGTCTGGCTCGCTCTCTTATCTGGCTCGCTCACATATCTGGCTCGCTCGCTCTCACATCTAGCTGGCTCGCTTGCTCTCATATTTGGCTCGCTCGGTTGCTCTCTTGTCTGGCTCGCTCTCTTATCTGGCTCGCTCTCATATCTGGCTTGCTAGCTTGCTCTCATATCTGGCTCGCTCGCTTGCTCTCTTGTCTGTCTCGCTCTCTTTTATGGCTCGCTCGCATATCTGGTTCGCTCGCTCCCATATCTTACTCGCTCCGTCTCATGTCTGGCTCGCTCGCTCTCATATCTGGCTTGCTCGCTTGCTCTCATATCTGGCTCGCTCGCTTGCTCTCTTGTCTGGCTCGCTCTCTTATCTGGCTCGCTCGCATATCTTGCGCGCTCACTCTCAAATCTGGCTCGCTTGCTTGCTCTCACATCTGGCTCGCTCGCTTGCTCTCAAATGTGGCTAGCTCGCTTGCTCTCTTGTCTTGCTCGCTCTCTTATCTGGCTCGCTCGCTCTTATATCTGGCTGGCTCGCTTGCTCTCATATCTGGCTCGCTCGCTTGCTCTCTTGTCTGGCTCGCTCTCTTATCTGGTTTGCTCGCTAGCATATCTGGCTCGCACGCTTGCTCTCTTGTCTGGCTTGCTCTCTTATCTGGCTTGCTCGCTTTCATATCTGGCTCGCTCGCTTGCTCTCATGTCTGGCTCGCTCGCTTGCTCTCATGTCTGGCTCGCTCACTCTCATATCTGGCTTTCTCGCTTGTTCTCAAATCTGGCTCGCTCGCTTGCTCTCTTGTCTGGCTCGCTCTCTTATCTGGCTCGCTCTTATATCTGCCTTGCTAGCTCGCTCTCATATCTGGCTCGCTCGCTTCCTCTCTTGTCTGGCTCGCTCTCTTATCTGGCTCGCTCGCTCGCATATCTGGCTCGCTCGCTCTCATGTCTGGCTCGCTTGCTCTCATATCTGGCTCGCTCGCTTGCTCTCATATCTAGCTCGCCCGCTTATTCTCATATCTGGCTCGCTCGCTTGCTCTCTTGTCTGGCTTGCTCTCTTATCTGGCTCGCTCGCATATCTGGCTCGCTCGCTCTCAAATTTGGCTCGCTCACTTGCTCTCACATCTGGCTTGCTCGCTTGCTCTCATATCTGGCTCGCTCGCTTGCTCTCATATCTGGCTCGCTCGCTTTTTCTCATATCTGGCTCGCTCGCTTGCTCTCTTGTCTGGCTCGCTCTCTTATCTGGCTCGCTCGCATATCTGGCTCGCTCGCTCTCAAATCTGGCTCGCTCGCTTGCTCTCATATTTGGCTAGCTCGCTTTCTCTCTTGTCTTGCTCGCTCTCATGTCTGGCTCGCTCGCTTGCTCTCATGTCTGGCTCGCTCGCTCTCATATCTGGCTTTCTCGCTTGTTCTCATATCTGGCTCGCTCGCTTGCTCTCTTGTCTGGCTCGCTCTCTTATCTGGCTCGCTCTTATATCTGCCTTGCTAGCTCGCTCTCATATCTGGCTCGCTCGCTTCCTCTCTTGTCTGGCTCGCTCTCCTATCTGGCTCGCTCGCTCGCATATCTGGCTCGCTCGCTCTCATGTCTGGCTCGCTTGCTCTCATATCTGGCTCGCTCGCTTGCTCTCATATCTAGCTCGCCCGCTTATTCTCATATCTGGCTCGCTCGCTTGCTCTCTTGTCTGGCTCGCTCTCTTATCTGGCTCGCTCGCATATCTGGCTCGCTCGCTCTCAAATTTGGCTCGCTCACTTGCTCTCACATCTGGCTTGCTCGCTTGCTCTCATATCTGGCTCGCTCGCTTGCTCTCATATCTGGCTCGCTCGCTTTTTCTCATATCTGGCTCGCTCGCTTGCTCTCTTGTCTGGCTCGCTCTCTTATCTGGCTCGCTCGCATATCTGGCTCGCTCGCTCTCAAATCTGGCTCGCTCGCTTGCTCTCATATTTGGCTAGCTCGCTTTCTCTCTTGTCTTGCTCGCTCTCATATCTGGCTCGCTCGCTCTCATATCTGGCTGGTTCGCTTGCTCTCATATCTGGCTCGCTCGCTTGCTCTCTTGTCTGGCTCACTCTCTTATCTGGCTTGCTCGCTAGCATATCTGGCTCGCACACTTGCTCTCTTGTCTGGCTTGCTCTCTTATCTGTCTCGCTCTCACATCTGGCTCGCTCGCTTGCTCTCATATCTGGCTCGCTCGCTTGCTCTTTTATCTGGCTCGCTCTCTTATCTGGCTTGCTCGCTAGCATATCTGGCTCGCACGCTTGCTCTCTTATCTTGCTCGATCGCTCTCATATATGGCTCGCTTGCTCTCATGTCTGGCTCGCTCGCTTTCATCTCTGGCTTTCTCGCTTGCTCTCTTGTCTGGCTCGCTCTCTTATCTGGCTTGCTCGCATATCTGGCTCGCTCGCTCTCACATCTGGCTGGCTCGCTTGCTCTCATTTCTGGCTGGCTCGCTTGCTCTCATATCTGGCTCGCTCGCTTGCTCTCTTGTCTGTCTCGCTCTCTTTTATGGCTCGCTCGCATATCTGGCTCGCTCGCTCTCAAATCTGGCTCGCTCGCTTGCTCTCATATCTGTCTTGCTCGCTTGCTCTCATATCCGGCTCGCTCGCTTGCTCTCATATCTGGCTCGCTCGCTTGCTCTCTTGTCTGGCTCGCTCTCTTATCTGGCTCGCTCGCATATCTGGCTCGCTCGCTCTCAAATCTGGCTCGCTCGCTTGCTCTCATATCTGGCTAGCTCGCTTGCTCTCTTGTCTTGCTCGCTCACTTATCTGGCTCGCTCGCTCTCATATCTGGCTGGCTCGCTTGCTCTCATATCTGGCTGGCTCGCTTGCTCTCTTGTCTGGCTCGCTCTCTTATCTGGCTAGCTCGCTAGCATATCTGGCTCGCACGCTTGCTCTCTTGTCTGGCTTGCTCTCTTATCTTGCTCGCTCGCTCTCATATCTGGCTCGCACGCTTGCTCTCTTGTCTGGCTTGCTCTCTTATCCGGCTTGCTCGCTCTCATATCTGGCTCGCTCGCTTGCTCTCATGTCTGGCTCGCTCGCTCTCATATCTGGCTTTCTCGCTTGCTCTCTTGTCTGGCTCGCTCTTTAATCTGGCTCGCTCTCATACCTGGCTCGCTCGCTCTCACATCTAGCTGGCTCCCTTGCTCTCATATCTGGCTCGCTTGCTCTCTTGTCTGGCTCGCTTTCTTATCTGGCTCGCTCTTATATCTGCCTTGCTCGCTCGCTCTCATATCTGGCTCGCTCGCTTGCTCTCTTGTCTGTCTCGCTCTCTTTTATGGCTCGCTCGCATATCTGGCTCCCTTGCTCTCACATCTGGCTCGCTCGCTTGCTCTCTTGTCTGGCTCGCTCTCTTATCTGGCTCGCTCGCTCGCATATCTGGCTCGCTCTCATGTCTGGCTCGCTCGCTCTCATCTGGCTTGCTCGCTTGCTCTCATATCTGGCTTGCTCGCTTGCTCTCATATCTGGCTCGCTCGCTTGCTCTCATATCTGGCTCGCTCGCTTGTTCTCATATCTGGCTCGCTCGCTTGCTCTCTTGTCTGGCTCGCTCTCTTATCTGGCTCGCTCGCATATCTGGCTCGCTCGCTCTCATATCTGGCTCGCTCGCTTGCTCTCATATTTGGCTAGCTCTCTTTCTCTCTTGTCTTGCTCGCTTTCTTATCTGGCTCGCTCGCTCTCATATCTGGCTGGTTCGCTTGCTCTCATATCTGGCTCGCTCGCTTGCTCTCTTGTCTGGCTCACTCTCTTATCTGGCTCGCTCGCTAGCATATCTGGCTTGCACGCTTGCTCTTTTGTCTGGCTTGCTCTCTTCTCTGGCTCGCTCGCTCTCATATCTGGCTCGCTTGCTTGCTCTCATATCTGTCTCGCTCGCTTGCTCTCTTGTCTGGCTCGCTCTCTTATCTGGCTCGCTCACATATCTGGCTCGCTCGCTCTCACATCTAGCTGGCTCGCTTGCTCTCATATTTGGCTCGCTCGCTTGCTCTCTTGTCTGGCTCGCTCTCTTATCTGGCTCGCTCTCATATCTGGCTTGCTAGCTTGCTCTCATATCTGGCTCCCTCGCTTGCTCTCTTGTCTGTCTCGCTCGCTTGCTCTCATATCTGGCTCGCTCGCTTTTTCTCATATCTGGCTCGCTCGCTTGCTCTCTTGTCTGGCTCGCTCTCTTCTCTGGCTCGCTCGCATATCTGGCTCGCTCGCTCTCTTGTCTGGCACGCTCACTTGCTCTCATATTTGGCTAGCTCGCTTTCTCTCTTGTCTTGCTCACTCTCATATCTGGCTCGCTCGCTCTCATATCTGGCTGGTTCGCCTACTCTCATATCTGGCTCGCTCGCTTGCTCTCTTGTCTGGCTCGCTCTCTTATCTGGCTTGCTCGCTAGCATATCTGGCTCGCACGCTTGCTCTCTTGTCTGGCTTGCTCTCTTATCTGTCTCGCTCTCACATCTGGCTCGCTCGCTTGCTCTCATATCTGGCTCGCTCGCTTGCTCTCTTGTCTGGCTCGCTCTCTTATCTGGCTTGCTCGTTAGCATATCTGGCTCGCACGCTTGCTCTCTTGTCTGGCTTGCTCTCTTATCTGGCTCGATCGCTCTCATATCTGGCTCGCTCGCTTGCTCTCATGTCTGGCTCGCTCGCTCTCATATCTGGCTTTCTCACTTGCTCTCTTGTATGGTCGCTCTCTTATCTGGCTCTCTCTCATATCTGGCTTGCTCGCTTGTTCTCTTGTCTGGCTCGCTCTCTTATCTGGCTCACTCGCTCTCATATCTGGCTGATTCGCTTGCTCTCATATCTGGCTCGCTCGCTTGCTCTCTTGTCTGGCTCGCTCTCTTATCTGGCTTGCTCGCTAGCATATCTGGCTCGCACGCTTGCTCTCTTGTCTGGCTTGGTCTCTTATCTGGCTCGCTCGCTCTCATATCTGGCTCGCTCGCTTGATCTCATGTCTGGCTCGCTCGCTCTCATATCTGGCTCGCTCGCTTGCTCTCATATTTGGCTAGCTCGCTTTCTCTATTGTCTTGCTCGCTCTCTTATCTGGCTCGCTCGCTCTCATATCTGGCTGGTTCGCTTGCTCTCATATCTGGCTCGCTCGCTTGCTCTCTTGTCTGGCTCGCTCTCTTATCTGGCTTGCTCGCTAGCATATCTGGCTCGCACGCTTGCTCTCTTGTCTGGCTTGGTCTCTTATCTGGCTCGCTCGCTCTCATATCTGGCTCGCTCGCTTGCTCTCATGTCTGGCTCGCTCGCTCTCATATCTGGCTTTCTCGCTTGCTCTCTTGTCTGGTTCGCTCTCTTATCTGGCTCTCTCTCATATCTGGCTTGCTCGCTTGCTCTCATATCTGGCTCGCTCGCTTGCTCTCTTGTCTGGCTCGCTCTCTTATCTGGCTCGATCGCTCTCATATCTGGCTCGCTCGCTTGCTCTCATGTCTGGCTCGCTCGCTCTCATATCTGGCTTTCTAGCTTGCTCTCTTGTCTGGCTCGCTCTCTTATCTGGCTTGCTCGCATATCTGGCTCTCTCGCTTGCTCTCATTTCTGGCTGGCTCGCTTGCTCTCATATCTGACTCGCTCGCTTGCTCTCTTGTCTGTCTCGCTCTCTTTTATGCTCGCTCGCATATCTGGCTCACTCGCTCTCAAATCTGGCTCGCTCGCTTGCTCTCATATCTGGCTAGCTCGCTTGCTCTCTTGTCTTGCTCGCTCTCTTATCTGGCTCGCTCGCTCTCATATCTGGCTGGCTCGCTTGCTCTCATATCTGGCTCGCTCGCTTGCTCTCTTGTCTGGCTCGCTCTCTTATCTGGCTAGCTCGCTAGCATATCTGGCTCGCACGCTTGCTCTCTTGTCTGGCTCGCTCTCTTATCTGGCTAGCTCGCTAGCATATCTGGCTTGCTCGCTTGCTCTCATATCCGGCTCGCTCGCTTGCTCTCATATCTGGCTCTCTCGCTTGCTCTCTTGTCTGGCTCGCTCTCTTATCTGGCTCGCTCGCATATCTGGCTCGCTCGCTCTCACATCTAGCTGGCTCGCTTGCTCTCATATCTGGCTCGCTTGCTCTCTTGTCTGGCTCGCTCTCTTATCTGGCTCGCTCTTATATCTGCCTTGCTAGCTCGCTCTCATATCTGGCTCACTTGCTTGCTTTCTTGTCTGTCTCGCTCTCTTCTATGGCTTGCTCGCATATCTGGCTAGCTTGCTCTCACATCTGGCTCGCTCGCTTGCTCTCTTGTCTGGCTCGCTCTCTTATCTGGCTCGCTCGCATATCTGGCTCGCTTGCTCTCATATCTGGCTCGCTCGCTTACTCTCATATCTGGCTCGCTCGCTTGCTCTCTTGTCTGGCTCGCTCTCTTATCTGGCTCGCTCGCATATCTGGCTAGCTTGCTCTCACATCTGGCTCGCTCGCTTGCTCTCTTGTCTGGCTCACTCTCTTATCTGGCTCGCTCGCATATCTGGCTCGCTCGCTCTCAAATCTGGCTCGCTCGCTTGCTCTCATATCTGGCTTGCTCGCTTGCTCTCATATCTGGCTCGCTCGCTTGCTCTCATATCTGGCTCGCTCGCTTTTTCTCATATCTGGCTCGCTCGCTTGCTCTCTTGTCTGGCTCGCTCTCTTATCTGGCTCGCTCGCATATCTGGCTCGCTCGCTCTCAAATCTGGCTCGCTCTTTTGCTCTCATATTTGGCTAGCTCGCTTTCTCTCTTGTCTTGCTCGCTCTCATATCTGGCTCGCTCGCTCTCATATCTGGCTGGTTTGCTTGCTCTCATATCTGGCTCGCTCGCTTGCTCTCTTGTCTGGCTCGCTCTCTTATCTGGCTTGCTCGCTAGCATATCTGGCTCGCACGCTTGCTCTCTTGTCTGGCTTGCTCTCTTATCTGTCTCGCTCTAACATCTGGCTCGCTCGCTTGCTCTCATATCTGGTTCGTTCGCTTGCTCTTTTGTCTGGCTCGCTCTCTTATCTGGCTTGCTCGCTAGCATATCTGGCTCGCACGCTTGCTCTCATGTCTGGCTCGCTCGCTCTCATATCTGGCTTTCTCGCTTGCTCTCTTGTCTGGCTCGCTCTCTTATCTGGCTTGCTCGCATATCTGGCTCGCTCGCTCTCACATCTGGGTGGCTCGCTTGCTCTCATTTCTGGCTGGCTCGCTTGCTCTCATATCTGGCTCGCTCGCTTGCTCTCTTGTCTGTCTCGCTCTCTTTTATGGCTTGCTCGCATATCTGGCTCGCTCGCTCTCAAATCTGGCTCGCTCGTTTGCTCTCATATCTGGCTTGCTCGCTTGCTCTCATATCTGGCTCGCTCGCTTGCTCTCTTGTCTGGCTCGCTCTCTTATCTGGCTCGCTCGCATATCTGGCTCGCTCGCTCTCAAATCTGGCTCGCTCGCTTGCTCTCATATCTGGCTAGCTCGCTCGCTCTCTTGTCTTGCTCGCTCTCTTATCTGGCTCGCTCGCTCTCATATCTGGCTGGCTCGCTTGCTCTCATATCTGGTTCGCTCGCTTGCTCTCTTGTCTGGCTCGCTCTCTTATCTGGCTAGCTCGCTAGCATATCTGGCTCGCACGCTTGCTCTCTTGTCTGGCTTGGTCTCTTATCTGGCTCGCTCGCTCTCATATCTGGCTCGCTCGCTTGCTCTCATGTCTGGCTCGCTCGCTCTCATATCTGGCTTTCTCGCTTGCTCTCTTGTCTGGCTCGCTCTCTTATCTGGCTCGCTCTCATACCTGGCTCGCTCGCTCTCACATCTAGCTGGCTCCCTTGCTCTCATATCTGGCTCGCTTGCTCTCTTGTCTGGCTCGCTTTCTTATCTGGCTCGCTCTTATATCTGCCTTGCTAGCTCGCTCTCATATCTGGCTCGCTCGCTTGCTCTCTTGTCTGGCTCGCTCTCTTATCTGGCTTGCTCGCATATCTGGCTCGCTCGCTCTCACATCTGGCTGGCTCGCTTGCTCTCATTTCTGGCTGGCTCGCTTGCTCTCATATCTGGCTCGCTCGCTTGCTCTCTTGTCTGTCTCGCTCTCTTTTATGGCTCGCTCGCATATCTGGCTCTCTCGCTCTCAAATCTGGCTCGCTCGCTTGCTCTCATATCTGGCTTGCTCGCTTGCTCTCATATCTGGCTCGCTCGCTTGCTCTCTTGTCTGGCTCGCTCTCTTATCTGGCTCGCTCGCATATCTGGCTCGCTCGCTCTCAAATCTGGCTCGCTCGCTTGCTCTCATATCTGGCTAGCTGGCTCGCTCTGTTGTCTTGCTCGCTCTCTTATCTGGCTCGCTCGCTCTCATATCTGGCTGGCTCGCTTGCTCTCATATCTGGTTCGCTCGCTTGCTCTCTTGTCTGGCTCGCTCTCTTATCTGGCTAGCTCGCTAGCATATCTGGCTCGCACGCTTGCTCTCTTGTCTGGCTTGGTCTCTTATCTGGCTCGCTCGCTCTCATATCTGGCTCGCTCGCTTGCTCTCATGTCTGGCTCGCTCGCTCTCATATCTGGCTTTCTCGCTTGCTCTCTTGTCTGGCTCGCTCTCTTATCTGGCTCGCTCTCATACCTGGCTCGCTCGCTCTCACATCTAGCTGGCTCCCTTGCTCTCATATCTGGCTCGCTTGCTCTCTTGTCTGGCTCGCTTTCTTATCTGGCTCGCTCTTATATCTGCCTTGCTAGCTCGCTCTCATATCTGGCTCGCTCGCTTGCTCTCTTGTCTGGCTCGCTCTCTTATCTGGCTCGCTCGCTCGCATATCTGGCTCCCTTGCTCTCACATCTGGCTCGCTCGCTTGCTCTCTTGTCTGGCTCGCTCTCTTATCTGGCTCGCTCGCATATCTGGCTCGCTCGCTCTCATGTCTGGCTCGCTCGCTCTCATATCTGGCTTGCTCGCTTGCTCTCATATCTGGCTTGCTCGCTTGCTCTCATATCTGGCTCGCTCACTTGCTCTCATATCTGGCTCGCTCGCTTGTTCTCATATCTGGCTCGCTCGCTTGCTCTCTTGTCTGGCTCGCTCTCTTATCTGGCTCGCTCGCATAGTTGGCTCGCTCGCTCTCATATCTGGCTCGCTCGCTTGCTCTCATATTTGGCTAGCTCGCTTTCTCTCTTGTCTTGCTCGCTCTCTTATCTGGCTTGCTCGCTCTCGTATCTGGCTGGTTCGCTTGCTCTCATATCTGGCTCGCTCGCTTGCTCTCTTGTCTGGCTCGCTCTCTTATCTGGCTTGTTCGCTAGCATATCTGGCTTGCACGCTTGCTCTCTTGTCTGGCTTGCTCTCTTATCTGGCTCGCTCGCTCTCATATCTGGCTCGCTCGCTTGCTCTCATATCTGGCTCGCTCGCTTGCTCTCTTGTCTGGCTCGCTCTCTTATCTGGCTCGCTCATATATCTGGCTCGCTCGCTCTCACATCTAGCTGGCTCGCTTGCTCTCATATTTGGCTCGCTCGCTTGCTCTCTTGTCTGGCTCGCTCTCTTATCTGGCTCGCTCTCATATCTGGCTTGCTAGCTTGCTCTCATATCTGGTTCGCTCGTTTGCTCTCTTTTCTGTCTCGCTCTCTTTTATAGCTCGCTCGCATATCTGGCTTGCTCGCTCTCACATCTGGCTCGCTCGCTTGCTCGCACGCATATCTGGTTCGCTCGCTCTCATATCTTACTCGCTCCGTCTCATGTCTGGCTCGCTCGCTCTCATATCTAGCTTGCTCGCTTGCTCTCATATCTGGCTCGCTCGCTTGCTCTCTTGTCTGGCTCGCTCTCTTATCTGGCTCGCTCGCATATCTTGCGCGCTCACTCTCAAATCTGGCTCGCTTGCTTGCTCTCATATCTGGCTAGCTCGCTTGCTCTCATATCTGGCTAGCTCGTTTGCTCTCTTGTCTTGCTTGCTCTCTTATCTGGCTCGCTCGCTATCATATCTGGCTGGCTCGCTTGCTCTCATATCTGGCTCGCTCGCTTGCTCTCATATCTGGCCCTCTTGCTCTCATATCTGGCTAGCTCGCTTGCTTAATTGTCTGGCTCGCTCTCTTATCTGGCTCGCTCGCTCTCATATCTGGCTGGCTCGCTTGCTCTCATATCTGGCTCTCTTGCTCTCATATCTGGCTCGCTCGCTTGCTTAATTGTCTGGCTCGCTCTCTTATTTGGCTCGCTCGCATATCTTGCTCGCTCGCTCTCACATCTGGCTCGCTCGCTCGCTCTCATATCTGGCTTGCTCGCTTGCTCTCATATCTGGCTAGCTCGCTTGCTCTCATATCTGGCTAGCTCGTTTGCTCTCTTGTCTTGCTCGCTCTCTTATCTGGCTAGCTCGCTCTCATATCTGGCTGGCTCGCTTGCTCTCATATCTGGCTCGCTCGCTTGCTCTCATATCTGGCTCTCTTGTTCTCATATCTGGCTCGCTCGCTTGCTTAATTGTCTGGCTCGCTCTCTTATCTGGCTCGCTCGCTCGCTCGCTCTCACATCTGGCTCGCTCGCTTGCTCTCAAATGTGGCTCGCTCGCTTGCTCTCATGTCTGGCTCGTTCGCTCTCATATCTGGCTCGCTCGCTTTCATATCTTACTCGCTCGCTCTCATGTCTGGCTACCTCGCTCTCATATCTGGCTTGCTCTCATATCTGGGCTCGCTCGCTTGCTCTCTTGTCTGGCTCGCTCTCTTATCTGACTTGCTCGCATATCTGGCTCGCTCGCTCTCAAATCTGGCTAGCTCGCTTGCTCTCATATCTGGCTAGCTCGCTTGCTCTCTTGTCTTGCTCGCTCTCTTATCTGGCTCGCTCGCTCTCATATCTGGCTGGCTCGCTTGCTCTCATATCTGGCTCGCTCGCTTGCTCTCATATCTGGCTCTCTTGCTCTCATATCTGGCTCGCTCGCTTGCTTAATTGTCTGGCTCGCTCTCTTATCTGGCTTGCTCTCTCTCACATCTGGCTTGCTCGCTGCTCTCTTGTCTGGCTCGCTCTCTTATCTGGCTCGCTCGCATATCTTGCTCGCTCGCTCTCACATCTGGCTCGCTCGCTTGCTCTCAAATGTGGCTAGCTCGCTTGCTCTCTTGTCTTGCTCGCTCTCTTATCTGGCTCGCTCGCTCTCATATCTGGCTGGCTCGCTTGCTCTCATATCTGGCTCGCTCGCTTGCTCTCTTGTCTGGCTCGCTCTCTTATCTGGTTTGCTCGCTAGCATATCTGGCTCGCACGCTTGCTCTCTTGTCTGGCTTGCTCTCTTATCTGGCTCGCTCGCTTTCATATCTGGCTCGCTCGCTTGCTCTAATGTCTGGCTCGCTCGCTTGCTCTCATGTCTGGCTTCCTCGCTTGCTCTCTTGTCTGGCTCGCTCTCTTATCTGGCTCGCTCGCATATCTGGCTCTCTCGCATATCTGGCTTGCTCGCTCTCACATCTGGCTGGCTTGCTTGCTCTCATTTCTGGCTGGCTCGCTTGCTCTCATATCTGGCTCACTCGCTTCCTCTCTTGTCTGTCTCACTCTCTTTTATGGCTCGTTTGCATATCTGGCTCGCTCGCTTGCTTTCATATCTGGCATGCTCGCTCACTCTCATATCTGGCTTGCTCGCTTGCTCTCATATTCGGCTCGCTCGCTTGCATATCTGGCTTGCTCGCTTGCTCTCTTGTCTGGCTCGCTCTCTTATCTGGCTCGCTCGCATATCTGGCTCGCTCGCTCTCAAATCTGGCTCGCTCGCTTGCTCTCATATCTGGCTAGCTCGCTTGCTCTCTTGTCTGTCTCGCTCTCTTTTATGGCTCGCTCGCATATCTGGCTAGCTTGCTCTCACATGTCGCTCGCTCGCTTGCTCTCTTGTCTGGCTCGCTCTCTTTTCTGGCTCGCTCGCTCGCATATCTGGCTCGCTCGCTCTCATGTCTGGCTCGCTTCGCTCTCATATCTGGCTTGCTCGCTTGCTCTCATATCTGGCTCGCTCGCTTACTCTCATATCTGGCTCGCTCGCTTGCTCTCTTGTCTGGCTCACTCTCTTATCTGGCTCACTCGCATATCTGGCTCGCTCGCTCTCAAATCTGGCTCGCTCGCTTGCTCTCATATCTGGCTCGCTCGCTTGCTCTCATATCTGGCTCGCTTGCTTGCTCTCATATCTGGCTCGCTCGCTTTTTCTCATATCTGGCTCGCTCGCTTGCTCTCTTGTCTGGCTCGCTCTCTTCTCTGGCTCGCTCGCATGCTCTCAAATCTGGCTCACTCGCTTGCTCTCATATTTGGCTAGCTCGCTTTCTCTCTTGTCTTGCTCGCTCTCATATCTGGCTCGCTCGCTCTCATATCTGGCTGGTTCGCTTGCTCTCATATCTGGCTCGCTCGCTTGCTCTCTTGTCTGGCTCGCTCTCTTATCTGGCTTGCTCGCTAGCATATCTGGCTCGCACGCTTGCTCTCTTGTCTGACTTGCTCTCTTATCTGTCTCGCTCTCACATCTGGCTCGCTCGCTTGCTCTCTTGTCTGGCTCGCTCTCTTATCTGGCTTGCTCGCTAGCATATCTGGCTCGCTTGCTCTCTTGTCTGGCTCGCTCTCTTATCTGGCTTGCTCGCTAGCATATCTGGCTCGCACGCTTGCTCTCTTATCTGGCTCGATCGCTCTCATATCTGGCTCGCTCGCTTGCTCTCATGTCTGGCTCGCTCGCTTTCATATCTGGCTTTCTCGCTTGCTCTCTTGTCTGGCTCGCTCTCTTATCTGGCTTGCTCGCATATCTGGCTCGCTCGCTCTCACATCTGGCTGGCTCGCTTGCTCTCATTTCTGGCTGGCTCGCTTGCTCTCATATCTGGCTCGCTTGCTCTCTTGTCTGTCTCGCTCTCTTTTATGGCTCGCTCGCATATCTGGCTCGCTCGCTCTCAAATCTGGCTCGCTCGCTTGCTCTCATATCTGGCTCGCTCGCTTGCTCTCATATCTGGCTCGCTCGCTTGCTCTCTTGTCTGGCTCGCTCTCTTATCTGGCTTGCTCGCATATCTGGCTCGCTCGCTCTCACATCTGGCTGGCTCGCTTGCTCTCATTTCTGGCTGGCTCGCTTGCTCTCATATCTGGCTCGCTTGCTCTCTTATCTGTCTCGCTCTCTTTTATGGCTCGCTCGCATATCTGGCTCGCTCGCTCTCAAATCTGGCTCGCTCGCTTGCTCTCATATCTGGCTCGCTCGCTTGCTCTCATATCTGGCTCGCTCGCTTGCTCTCTTGTCTGGCTCGCTCTCTTATCTGGCTTGCTCGCATATCTGGCTCGCTCGCTCTCACATCTGGCTGGCTCGCTTGCTCTCATTTCTGGATGGCTCGCTTGCTCTCATATCTGGCTCGCTTGCTCTCTTGTCTGTCTCGCTCTCTTTTATGGCTCGCTCGCATATCTGGCTCGCTCGCTCTCAAATCTGGCTCACTCGCTTGCTCTCATATCCGGCTCGCTCGCTTGCTCTCATATCTGGCTCGCTCGCTTGCTCTCTTGTCTGGCTCGCTCTCTTATCTGGCTCGCTCGCATATCTGGCTCGCTCGCTCTCACATCTAGCTGGCTCGCTTGCTCTCATATCAGGCTCGCTTGCTCTCTTGTCTTGCTCGCTCTCTTATCTGGCTCGCTCTTATATCTGCCTTGCTAGCTCGCTCTCATATCTGGCTCGCTCTCTTGCTCTCTTGTCTGTCTCGCTCTCTTCTATGGCTCGCTCGCATATCTGGCTAGCTTGCTCTCACATCTGGCTCGCTCGCTTGCTCTCTTGTCTGGCTCGCTCTCTTATCTGGCTAGCTCGCTAGCATATCTGGCTCGCATGCTTGCTCTCTTGTCTGGCTTGATCTCTTATCTGGCTCGCTCGCTCTCATATCTGGCTCGCTCACTTGCTCTCATGTCTGGCTCGCTCGCTCTCATATCTGGCTTTCTCGCTTGCTCTTTTGTCTGGCTCGCTCTCTTATCTGGCTTGCTCGCATATCTGGCTCGCTCGCTCTCACATCTGGCTGGCTCGCTTGCTCTCATTTCTGGCTCGTTCGCTCTCATATCTGGCTCGCTCGCTTTCATATCTTACTCGCTCGCTCTCATGTCTGGCTCGCTCTCTCCCATATCTGGCTTGCTCTCATATCTGGCTCGCTCGCTTGCTCTCTTGTCTGGCTCGCTCTCTTATCTGACTCGCTCGCATATCTGGCTCGCTCGCTCTCAAATCTGGCTCGCTCGCTTGCTCTCATATCTGGCTAGCTCGCTTGCTCTCATATCTGGCTAGCTCGCTTGCTCTTTTGTCTTGCTCGCTCTCTTATCTGGCTCGCTCGCTCTCATATCTGGCTGGCTCGTTCTCATGTCTGGCTCGCTCACTCTCATGTCTGGCTCGCTCTCATATCTGGATCGCTCGCTTGCTCTCATATCTGGCTCGCTCGCTTGCTTAATTGTCTGGCTCACTCTCTTATCTGCCTCGCTCTCTCTCACATCTGGCTTGCTCGCTTGCTCTAATATCTGGCTCGCTCGCTGCTCTCTTGTCTGGCTCGCTCTCTTATCTGGCTCGCTCGCATATCTTGCTCGCTCGCTCTCACATTTGGCTCACTTGCTCTCTTGTCTGGCTCACTCTCTTATCTGGCTTGCTCGCTAGCATATCTGGCTCGCTCGCTTGCTCTCTTGTCTGGCTTGCTCTCTTATCTGTCTCGCTCTCACATCTGGCTCGCTCGCTTGCTCTCATATCTGGCTCGCACGCTTGCTCTCTTGTCTGGCTTGCTCTCTTATCTGGCTCGATCGCTCTCATATCTGGCTCGCTCGCTTGCTCTCATGTCCGGCTCGCTCGCTCTCATATCTGGCTTTCTCACTTGCTCTCTTGTCTGGTCGCTCTCTTATCTGGCTTGTTCTCATATCGGGCTTGCTCGCTTGCTCTCTTGTCTGGCTCGCTCTCTTATCTGGCTCGCTCGCATAGCTGGCTCGCTAGCTCTCAAATCTGGCTCGCTCGCTTGCTCTCATATTTGGCAAGCTCGCTTTCTCTCTTGTCTTGCTCGCTCTCTTATCTGGCTCGCTCGCTCTCATATCTGGCCGGTTCGCTTGCTCTCATATCTGGCTCGCTCGCTTGCTCTCTTGTCTGGCTCGCTCTCTTATCTGGCTTGCTCGCTAGCATATCTGGCTCGCACGCTTGCTCTCTTGTCTGGCTTGGTCTCTTATCTGGCTCGCTCGCTCTCATATCTGGCTCGCTCGCTTGCTCTCATGTCTGGCTTTTCGCTCTCATATCTGGCTCGCTCGCTTGCTCTCATGTCTGGCTCGCTCGCTCTCATATCTGGCTTTCTCGCTTGCTCTCTTGTCTAGTTCACTCTCTTATCTGGCTCTCTCTCATATCTGGCTTGCTCGCTTGCTCTCATATCTGGCTCGCTCGCTTGCTCTCTTGTCTGGCTCGATCTCTTATCTGGCTCGATCGCTCTCATATCTGGCTCGCTCGCTTGCTCTCATGTCTGGCTCTCTCGCTCTCATATCTGGCTTTCTCGCTTGCTCTCTTGTCTGGCTCGCTCTCTTATCTGGCTTGCTCGCATATCTGGCTCGCTCGCTCTCACATCTGGCTGGCTCGCTTGCTCTCATTTCTGGCTGGCTCGCTTGCTCTCATATCTGGCTCGCTCGCTTGCTCTCTTGTCTGTCTCGCTCTCTTTTATGGCTCGCTCGCATATCTGGCTCACTCGCTCTCAAATCTGGCTCGCTCGCTTGCTCTCATATCTGGCTTGCTCGCTTGCTCTCATATCCGGCTCGCTCGCTTGCTCTCATATCTGGCTCGCTCGCTTGCTCTCTTGTCTGGCTCGCTCTCTTATCTGGCTCGCTCGCATATCTGGCTCGCTCGCTCTCAAATCTGGCTCGCTCGCTTGCTCTCATATCTGGCTAGCTCGCTTGCTCTCTTGTCTTGCTCGCTCTCTTATCTGGCTCGCTTGCTCTCATATCTGTCTGGCTCGCTTGCTCTCATATCTGGCTCGCTCGCTTGCTCTCTTGTCTGGCTCGCTCTCTTATCTGGCTAGCTCGCTAGCATATCTGGCTCGCACGCTTGCTCTCTTGTCTGGCTTTCTCTCTTATCTGGCTTGCTCGCTCTCATATCTGGCTTTCTCGCTTGCTCTCTTGTCTGGCTTGCTCTCTTATCTGGCTTGCTCGCATATCTGGCTCGCTCGCTCTCACATCTGGCTGGCTCGCTTGCTCTCATTTCTGGCTGGCTCGCTTGCTCTCATATCTGGCTCGCTCGCTTGCTCTCGTCTGTCTCGCTCTCTTTTATGGCTCGCTCGCATATCTGGCTTGCTCGCTCTCAAATCTGGCTCGCTCGCTTGCTCTCATATCTTGCTTGCTCGCTTGCTCTCATATCCGGCTCGCTCGCTCGCTCTCATATCTGGCTCGTTCGCTTGCTCTCTTGTCTGGCTCGCTCTCTTATCTGGCTCGCTCGCATATCTGGCTCGCTCGCTCTCACATCTAGCTGGCTCGCTTGCTCTCATATCTGGCTCGCTTGCTCTCTTGTCTGGCTCGCTCTCTTATCTGGCTCGCTCTTATATCTGCCTTGCTAGCTCGCTCTCATGTCTGGCTCGCTCGCTTGCTCTCTTGTCTGTCTCGCTCTCTTTTATGGCTCGCTCGCATATCTGGCTAGCTTGCTCTCACATCTGGCTCGCTCGCTTGCTCTCTTGTCTGGGTCATTCTCTTATCTGGCTCGCTCGCTCGCATATCTGGCTCGCTCGCTCTCATGTCTGGCTCGCTCGCTCTCATATCTGGCTTTCTCGCTTGCTCTCATATCTGGCTCGCTCGCTTACTGTCATATCTGGCTCGCTTGCTTGCTCTCTTGTCTGGCTCACTCTCTTATCTGGCTCGCTCGCATATCTGGCTCGCTCGCTCTCAAATCGGGCTCGCTCGCTTGCTCTCATATCTGGCTTGCTCGCTTGCTCTCATATCTGGCTCGCTCGCTTGCTCTCATATCTGGCTCGCTCGCTTGCTCTCATATCTGGCTCGCTCGCTTTTTCTCATATTTGGATCGCTCGCTTGCTCTCTTGTCTGGCTCGCTCTCTTATCTGGCTCGCTCACATATCTGGCTCGCTCGCTCTCAAATCTGGCTCGCTCGCTTGCTCTCATATTTGGCTAGCTCGCTTTCTCTCTTGTCTTGCTCGCTCTCATATCTGGCTCGCTCGCTCTCATATCTGGCTGGTTCGCTTGCTCTCATATCTGGCTCACTCGCTTGCTCTCTTGTCTGGCTTGCTCTCTTATCTGTCTCGCTCTCACATCTGGCTCGCTCGCTTGCTCTCATATCTGGCTCGCTCGCTAGCTCTTTTGTCTGGCTCGCTCTCTTATCTGGCTTGCTCGCTAGCATATCTGGCTCGCACGCTTGCTCTCTTATCTGGCTCGATCGCTCTCAAATCTGGCTCGCTCGCTTGCTCTCATATCTGGCTCGCTCGCTTGCTTAATTGTCTGGCTCGCTCTCTTATCTGGCTCGCTCGCTCGCATATCTGGCTCGCTCGCTCTCATGTCTGGCTCGCTCGCTCTCATATCTGGCTTTCTCGCTTGCTCTCATATCTGGCTCGCTCGCTTACTGTCATATCTGGCTCGCTTGCTTGCTCTCTTGTCTGGCTCACTCTCTTATCTGGCTCGCTCGCATATCTGGCTCGCTCGCTCTCAAATCGGGCTCGCTCGCTTGCTCTCATATCTGGCTTGCTCGCTTGCTCTCATATCTGGCTCGCTCGCTTGCTCTCATATCTGGCTCGCTCGCTTGCTCTCATATCTGGCTCGCTCGCTTTTTCTCATATTTGGATCGCTCGCTTGCTCTCTTGTCTGGCTCGCTCTCTTATCTGGCTCGCTCACATATCTGGCTCGCTCGCTCTCAAATCTGGCTCGCTCGCTTGCTCTCATATTTGGCTAGCTCGCTTTCTCTCTTGTCTTGCTCGCTCTCATATCTGGCTCGCTCGCTCTCATATCTGGCTGGTTCGCTTGCTCTCATATCTGGCTCACTCGCTTGCTCTCTTGTCTGGCTTGCTCTCTTATCTGTCTCGCTCTCACATCTGGCTCGCTCGCTTGCTCTCATATCTGGCTCGCTCGCTAGCTCTTTTGTCTGGCTCGCTCTCTTATCTGGCTTGCTCGCTAGCATATCTGGCTCGCACGCTTGCTCTCTTATCTGGCTCGATCGCTCTCAAATCTGGCTCGCTCGCTTGCTCTCATATCTGGCTCGCTCGCTTGCTTAATTGTCTGGCTCGCTCTCTTATTCGGCTCGCTCGCTCGCTCTCACATCTGGCTCGCTCACTTGCTCTCAAATGTGGCTCGCTCGCTTGCTCTCATGTCTGGCTCGTTCGCTCTCATATCTGGCTCGATCGCTTTCATATCTTACTCGCTCGCTCTCATATCTGGCTACCTCGCTCTCATATCTGGCTTGCTCTCATATCTGGCTCGCTCGCTTGCTCTCTTGTCTGGCTCGCTCTCTTATCTGACTTGCTCGCATATCTGGCTCGCTCGCTCTCAAATCTGGCTCGCTCGCTTGCTCTCATATCTGGCTAGCTCGCTTGCTCTCTTGTCTTGCTCGCTCTCTTATCTGGCTCGCTCGCTCTCATATCTGGCTCGCTCGCTCTCATATCTGGCTGGTTCGCTTGCTCTCATATCTGGCTCACTCGCTTGCTCTCTTGTCTGGCTTGCTCTCTTATCTGTCTCGCTCTCACATCTGGCTCGCTCGCTTGCTCTCATATCTGGCTCGCTCGCTAGCTCTTTTGTCTGGCTCGCTCTCTTATCTGGCTTGCTCGCTAGCATATCTGGCTCGCACGCTTGCTCTCTTATCTGGCTCGATCGCTCTCAAATCTGGCTCGCTCGCTTGCTCTCATATCTGGCTCGCTCGCTTGCTTAATTGTCTGGCTCGCTCTCTTATCTGGCTCGCTCGCTCGCTCGCTCTCACATCTGGCTCGCTCGCTTGCTCTCAAATGTAGCTCGCTCGCTTGCTCTCATGTCTGGCTCGTTCGCTCTCATATCTGGCTCGATTGCTTTCATATCTTACTCGCTCGCTCTCATGTCTGGCTACCTCGCTCTCATATCTGGCTTGCTCTCATATCTGGCTCGCTCGCTTGCTCTCTTGTCTGGCTCGCTCTCTTATCTGACTTGCTCGCATATCTGGCTCGCTCGCTCTCAAATCTGGCTCGCTCGCTTGCTCTCATATCTGGCTAGCTCGCTTGCTCTCTTGTCTTGCTCGCTCTCTTATCTGGCTCGCTCGCTCTCATATCTGGCTGGCTCGCTTGCTCTCATATCTGGCTCTCTTGCTCTCATATCTGGCTCGCTCGCTTGCTTAATTGTCTGGCTCGCTCTCTTATCTGGCTTGCTCTCTCTCACATCTGGCTTGCTCGCTGCTCTCTTGTCTGGCTCGCTCTCTTATCTGGCTCGCTCGCATATCTTGCTCGCTCGCTCTCACATCTGGCTCGCTCGCTTGCTCTCAAATGTGGCTAGCTCGCTTGCTCTCATATCTGGCTCGCACGCTTGCTCTCTTGTCTGGCTTGCTCTCTTATCTGGCTCGATCGCTCTCATATCTGGCTCGCTCGCTTGCTCTCATGTCCGGCTCGCTCGCTCTCATATCTGGCTTTCTCACTTGCTCTCTTGTCTGGTCGCTCTCTTATCTGGCTTGTTCTCATATCGGGCTTGCTCGCTTGCTCTCTTGTCTGGCTCGCTCTCTTATCTGCTCGCTCGCATAGCTGGCTCGCTAGCTCTCAAATCTGGCTCGCTCGCTTGCTCTCATATTTGGCAAGCTCGCTTTCTCTCTTGTCTTGCTCGCTCTCTTATCTGGCTCGCTCGCTCTCATATCTGGCCGGTTCGCTTGCTCTCATATCTGGCTCGCTCGCTTGCTCTCTTGTCTGGCTCGCTCTCTTATCTGGCTTGCTCGCTAGCATATCTGGCTCGCACGCTTGCTCTCTTGTCTGGCTTGGTCTCTTATCTGGCTCGCTCGCTCTCATATCTGGCTCGCTCGCTTGCTCTCATGTCTGGCTTTTCGCTCTCATATCTGGCTCGCTCGCTTGCTCTCATGTCTGGCTCGCTCGCTCTCATATCTGGCTTTCTCGCTTGCTCTCTTGTCTAGTTCACTCTCTTATCTGGCTCTCTCTCATATCTGGCTTGCTCGCTTGCTCTCATATCTGGCTCGCTCGCTTGCTCTCTTGTCTGGCTCGATCTCTTATCTGGCTCGATCGCTCTCATATCTGGCTCGCTCGCTTGCTCTCATGTCTGGCTCTCTCGCTCTCATATCTGGCTTTCTCGCTTGCTCTCTTGTCTGGCTCGCTCTCTTATCTGGCTTGCTCGCATATCTGGCTCGCTCGCTCTCACATCTGGCTGGCTCGCTTGCTCTCATTTCTGGCTGGCTCGCTTGCTCTCATATCTGGCTCGCTCGCTTGCTCTCTTGTCTGTCTCGCTCTCTTTTATGGCTCGCTCGCATATCTGGCTCACTCGCTCTCAAATCTGGCTCGCTCGCTTGCTCTCATATCTGGCTTGCTCGCTTGCTCTCATATCCGGCTCGCTCGCTTGCTCTCATATCTGGCTCGCTCGCTTGCTCTCTTGTCTGGCTCGCTCTCTTATCTGGCTCGCTCGCATATCTGGCTCGCTCGCTCTCAAATCTGGCTCGCTCGCTTGCTCTCATATCTGGCTAGCTCGCTTGCTCTCTTGTCTTGCTCGCTCTCTTATCTGGCTCGCTTGCTCTCATATCTGTCTGGCTCGCTTGCTCTCATATCTGGCTCGCTCGCTTGCTCTCTTGTCTGGCTCGCTCTCTTATCTGGCTAGCTCGCTAGCATATCTGGCTCGCACGCTTGCTCTCTTGTCTGGCTTTCTCTCTTATCTGGCTTGCTCGCTCTCATATCTGGCTTTCTCGCTTGCTCTCTTGTCTGGCTTGCTCTCTTATCTGGCTTGCTCGCATATCTGGCTCGCTCGCTCTCACATCTGGCTGGCTCGCTTGCTCTCATTTCTGGCTGGCTCGCTTGCTCTCATATCTGGCTCGCTCGCTTGCTCTCGTCTGTCTCGCTCTCTTTTATGGCTCGCTCGCATATCTGGCTTGCTCGCTCTCAAATCTGGCTCGCTCGCTTGCTCTCATATCTTGCTTGCTCGCTTGCTCTCATATCCGGCTCGCTCGCTCGCTCTCATATCTGGCTCGTTCGCTTGCTCTCTTGTCTGGCTCGCTCTCTTATCTGGCTCGCTCGCATATCTGGCTCGCTCGCTCTCACATCTAGCTGGCTCGCTTGCTCTCATATCTGGCTCGCTTGCTCTCTTGTCTGGCTCGCTCTCTTATCTGGCTCGCTCTTATATCTGCCTTGCTAGCTCGCTCTCATGTCTGGCTCGCTCGCTTGCTCTCTTGTCTGTCTCGCTCTCTTTTATGGCTCGCTCGCATATCTGGCTAGCTTGCTCTCACATCTGGCTCGCTCGCTTGCTCTCTTGTCTGGGTCATTCTCTTATCTGGCTCGCTCGCTCGCATATCTGGCTCGCTCGCTCTCATGTCTGGCTCGCTCGCTCTCATATCTGGCTTTCTCGCTTGCTCTCATATCTGGCTCGCTCGCTTACTGTCATATCTGGCTCGCTTGCTTGCTCTCTTGTCTGGCTCACTCTCTTATCTGGCTCGCTCGCATATCTGGCTCGCTCGCTCTCAAATCGGGCTCGCTCGCTTGCTCTCATATCTGGCTTGCTCGCTTGCTCTCATATCTGGCTCGCTCGCTTGCTCTCATATCTGGCTCGCTCGCTTGCTCTCATATCTGGCTCGCTCGCTTTTTCTCATATTTGGATCGCTCGCTTGCTCTCTTGTCTGGCTCGCTCTCTTATCTGGCTCGCTCACATATCTGGCTCGCTCGCTCTCAAATCTGGCTCGCTCGCTTGCTCTCATATTTGGCTAGCTCGCTTTCTCTCTTGTCTTGCTCGCTCTCATATCTGGCTCGCTCGCTCTCATATCTGGCTGGTTCGCTTGCTCTCATATCTGGCTCACTCGCTTGCTCTCTTGTCTGGCTTGCTCTCTTATCTGTCTCGCTCTCACATCTGGCTCGCTCGCTTGCTCTCATATCTGGCTCGCTCGCTAGCTCTTTTGTCTGGCTCGCTCTCTTATCTGGCTTGCTCGCTAGCATATCTGGCTCGCACGCTTGCTCTCTTATCTGGCTCGATCGCTCTCAAATCTGGCTCGCTCGCTTGCTCTCATATCTGGCTCGCTCGCTTGCTTAATTGTCTGGCTCGCTCTCTTATCTGGCTCGCTCGCTCGCATATCTGGCTCGCTCGCTCTCATGTCTGGCTCGCTCGCTCTCATATCTGGCTTTCTCGCTTGCTCTCATATCTGGCTCGCTCGCTTACTGTCATATCTGGCTCGCTTGCTTGCTCTCTTGTCTGGCTCACTCTCTTATCTGGCTCGCTCGCATATCTGGCTCGCTCGCTCTCAAATCGGGCTCGCTCGCTTGCTCTCATATCTGGCTTGCTCGCTTGCTCTCATATCTGGCTCGCTCGCTTGCTCTCATATCTGGCTCGCTCGCTTGCTCTCATATCTGGCTCGCTCGCTTTTTCTCATATTTGGATCGCTCGCTTGCTCTCTTGTCTGGCTCGCTCTCTTATCTGGCTCGCTCACATATCTGGCTCGCTCGCTCTCAAATCTGGCTCGCTCGCTTGCTCTCATATTTGGCTAGCTCGCTTTCTCTCTTGTCTTGCTCGCTCTCATATCTGGCTCGCTCGCTCTCATATCTGGCTGGTTCGCTTGCTCTCATATCTGGCTCACTCGCTTGCTCTCTTGTCTGGCTTGCTCTCTTATCTGTCTCGCTCTCACATCTGGCTCGCTCGCTTGCTCTCATATCTGGCTCGCTCGCTAGCTCTTTTGTCTGGCTCGCTCTCTTATCTGGCTTGCTCGCTAGCATATCTGGCTCGCACGCTTGCTCTCTTATCTGGCTCGATCGCTCTCAAATCTGGCTCGCTCGCTTGCTCTCATATCTGGCTCGCTCGCTTGCTTAATTGTCTGGCTCGCTCTCTTATTCGGCTCGCTCGCTCGCTCTCACATCTGGCTCGCTCACTTGCTCTCAAATGTGGCTCGCTCGCTTGCTCTCATGTCTGGCTCGTTCGCTCTCATATCTGGCTCGATCGCTTTCATATCTTACTCGCTCGCTCTCATATCTGGCTACCTCGCTCTCATATCTGGCTTGCTCTCATATCTGGCTCGCTCGCTTGCTCTCTTGTCTGGCTCGCTCTCTTATCTGACTTGCTCGCATATCTGGCTCGCTCGCTCTCAAATCTGGCTCGCTCGCTTGCTCTCATATCTGGCTAGCTCGCTTGCTCTCTTGTCTTGCTCGCTCTCTTATCTGGCTCGCTCGCTCTCATATCTGGCTCGCTCGCTCTCATATCTGGCTGGTTCGCTTGCTCTCATATCTGGCTCACTCGCTTGCTCTCTTGTCTGGCTTGCTCTCTTATCTGTCTCGCTCTCACATCTGGCTCGCTCGCTTGCTCTCATATCTGGCTCGCTCGCTAGCTCTTTTGTCTGGCTCGCTCTCTTATCTGGCTTGCTCGCTAGCATATCTGGCTCGCACGCTTGCTCTCTTATCTGGCTCGATCGCTCTCAAATCTGGCTCGCTCGCTTGCTCTCATATCTGGCTCGCTCGCTTGCTTAATTGTCTGGCTCGCTCTCTTATCTGGCTCGCTCGCTCGCTCGCTCTCACATCTGGCTCGCTCGCTTGCTCTCAAATGTAGCTCGCTCGCTTGCTCTCATGTCTGGCTCGTTCGCTCTCATATCTGGCTCGATTGCTTTCATATCTTACTCGCTCGCTCTCATGTCTGGCTACCTCGCTCTCATATCTGGCTTGCTCTCATATCTGGCTCGCTCGCTTGCTCTCTTGTCTGGCTCGCTCTCTTATCTGACTTGCTCGCATATCTGGCTCGCTCGCTCTCAAATCTGGCTCGCTCGCTTGCTCTCATATCTGGCTAGCTCGCTTGCTCTCTTGTCTTGCTCGCTCTCTTATCTGGCTCGCTCGCTCTCATATCTGGCTGGCTCGCTTGCTCTCATATCTGGCTCTCTTGCTCTCATATCTGGCTCGCTCGCTTGCTTAATTGTCTGGCTCGCTCTCTTATCTGGCTTGCTCTCTCTCACATCTGGCTTGCTCGCTGCTCTCTTGTCTGGCTCGCTCTCTTATCTGGCTCGCTCGCATATCTTGCTCGCTCGCTCTCACATCTGGCTCGCTCGCTTGCTCTCAAATGTGGCTAGCTCGCTTGCTCTCTTGTCTTGCTCGCTCTCTTATCTGTCTTGCTCGCTCTCTTATCTGGCTCGCTCGCTCTCATATCTGGCTGGCTCGCTTGCTCTCATATCTGGCTCGCTCGCTTGCTCTCTTGTCTGGCTCGCTCTCCCATCTGGTTTGCTCGCTAGCATATCTGGCTCGCACGCTTGCTCTCTTGTCTGGCTTGCTCTCTTATCTTGCTCGCTCGCTTTCATATCTGGCTCGCTCGCTTGCTCTCATGTCTGGCTCGCTCGCTTGCTCTCATGTCTGGCTCGCTCTCATATCTGGCTTTCTCGCTTGCTCTCTTGTCTGGCTCGCTCTCTTATCTGGCTCGCTCGCATATCTGGCTCTCTCGCATATCTGGCTTGCTCGCTCTCACATCTGGCTGGCTTGCTTGCTCTCATTTCTGGCTGGCTCGCTTGCTCTCATATCTGGCTCACTCGCTTCCTCTCTTGTCTGTCTCACTCTTTTTTATGGCTCGTTTGCATATCTGGCTCGCTCGCTTGCTCTCATATCTGGCATGCTCGCTCACTCTCATATCTGGCTTGCTCGCTTGCTCTCATATTCGGCTCGCTCGCTTGCATATCTGGCTTGCTCGCTTGCTCTCTTGTCTGGCTCGCTCTCTTATCTGGCTCGCTCGCATATCTGGCTCGCTCGCTCTCAAATCTGGCTCGCTCGCTTGCTCTCATATCTGGCTAGCTCGCTTGCTCTCTTGTCTTGCTCGCTCTCTTATCTGGCTCGCTCGCTCTCATATCTGGCTGGCTCGCTTGCTCTCAAATCTGGCTCGCTCGCTTGCTCTCATATTTGGCTAGCTCGCTTTCTCTCTTGTCTTGCTCGCTCTCATGTCTGGCTCGCTCGCTTGCTCTCATGTCTGGCTCGCTCGCTCTCATATCTGGCTTTCTCGCTTGTTCTCATATCTGGCTCGCTCGCTTGCTCTCTTGTCTGGCTCGCTCTCTTATCTGGCTCGCTCTTATATCTGCCTTGCTAGCTCGCTCTCATATCTGGCTCGCTCGCTTCCTCTCTTGTCTGGCTCGCTCTCCTATCTGGCTCGCTCGCTCGCATATCTGGCTCGCTCGCTCTCATGTCTGGCTCGCTTGCTCTCATATCTGGCTCGCTCGCTTGCTCTCATATCTAGCTCGCCCGCTTATTCTCATATCTGGCTCGCTCGCTTGCTCTCTTGTCTGGCTCGCTCTCTTATCTGGCTCGCTCGCATATCTGGCTCGCTCGCTCTCAAATTTGGCTCGCTCACTTGCTCTCACATCTGGCTTGCTCGCTTGCTCTCATATCTGGCTCGCTCGCTTGCTCTCATATCTGGCTCGCTCGCTTTTTCTCATATCTGGCTCGCTCGCTTGCTCTCTTGTCTGGCTCGCTCTCTTATCTGGCTCGCTCGCATATCTGGCTCGCTCGCTCTCAAATCTGGCTCGCTCGCTTGCTCTCATATTTGGCTAGCTCGCTTTCTCTCTTGTCTTGCTCGCTCTCATATCTGGCTCGCTCGCTCTCATATCTGGCTGGTTCGCTTGCTCTCATATCTGGCTCGCTCGCTTGCTCTCTTGTCTGGCTCACTCTCTTATCTGGCTTGCTCGCTAGCATATCTGGCTCGCACACTTGCTCTCTTGTCTGGCTTGCTCTCTTATCTGTCTCGCTCTCACATCTGGCTCGCTCGCTTGCTCTCATATCTGGCTCGCTCGCTTGCTCTTTTATCTGGCTCGCTCTCTTATCTGGCTTGCTCGCTAGCATATCTGGCTCGCACGCTTGCTCTCTTATCTTGCTCGATCGCTCTCATATATGGCTCGCTTGCTCTCATGTCTGGCTCGCTCGCTTTCATCTCTGGCTTTCTCGCTTGCTCTCTTGTCTGGCTCGCTCTCTTATCTGGCTTGCTCGCATATCTGGCTCGCTCGCTCTCACATCTGGCTGGCTCGCTTGCTCTCATTTCTGGCTGGCTCGCTTGCTCTCATATCTGGCTCGCTCGCTTGCTCTCTTGTCTGTCTCGCTCTCTTTTATGGCTCGCTCGCATATCTGGCTCGCTCGCTCTCAAATCTGGCTCGCTCGCTTGCTCTCATATCTGTCTTGCTCGCTTGCTCTCATATCCGGCTCGCTCGCTTGCTCTCATATCTGGCTCGCTCGCTTGCTCTCTTGTCTGGCTCGCTCTCTTATCTGGCTCGCTCGCATATCTGGCTCGCTCGCTCTCAAATCTGGCTCGCTCGCTTGCTCTCATATCTGGCTAGCTCGCTTGCTCTCTTGTCTTGCTCGCTCACTTATCTGGCTCGCTCGCTCTCATATCTGGCTGGCTCGCTTGCTCTCATATCTGGCTGGCTCGCTTGCTCTCTTGTCTGGCTCGCTCTCTTATCTGGCTAGCTCGCTAGCATATCTGGCTCGCACGCTTGCTCTCTTGTCTGGCTTGCTCTCTTATCTTGCTCGCTCGCTCTCATATCTGGCTCGCACGCTTGCTCTCTTGTCTGGCTTGCTCTCTTATCCGGCTTGCTCGCTCTCATATCTGGCTCGCTCGCTTGCTCTCATGTCTGGCTCGCTCGCTCTCATATCTGGCTTTCTCGCTTGCTCTCTTGTCTGGCTCGCTCTTTAATCTGGCTCGCTCTCATACCTGGCTCGCTCGCTCTCACATCTAGCTGGCTCCCTTGCTCTCATATCTGGCTCGCTTGCTCTCTTGTCTGGCTCGCTTTCTTATCTGGCTCGCTCTTATATCTGCCTTGCTCGCTCGCTCTCATATCTGGCTCGCTCGCTTGCTCTCTTGTCTGTCTCGCTCTCTTTTATGGCTCGCTCGCATATCTGGCTCCCTTGCTCTCACATCTGGCTCGCTCGCTTGCTCTCTTGTCTGGCTCGCTCTCTTATCTGGCTCGCTCGCTCGCATATCTGGCTCGCTCTCATGTCTGGCTCGCTCGCTCTCATCTGGCTTGCTCGCTTGCTCTCATATCTGGCTTGCTCGCTTGCTCTCATATCTGGCTCGCTCGCTTGCTCTCATATCTGGCTCGCTCGCTTGTTCTCATATCTGGCTCGCTCGCTTGCTCTCTTGTCTGGCTCGCTCTCTTATCTGGCTCGCTCGCATATCTGGCTCGCTCGCTCTCATATCTGGCTCGCTCGCTTGCTCTCATATTTGGCTAGCTCTCTTTCTCTCTTGTCTTGCTCGCTTTCTTATCTGGCTCGCTCGCTCTCATATCTGGCTGGTTCGCTTGCTCTCATATCTGGCTCGCTCGCTTGCTCTCTTGTCTGGCTCACTCTCTTATCTGGCTCGCTCGCTAGCATATCTGGCTTGCACGCTTGCTCTTTTGTCTGGCTTGCTCTCTTCTCTGGCTCGCTCGCTCTCATATCTGGCTCGCTTGCTTGCTCTCATATCTGTCTCGCTCGCTTGCTCTCTTGTCTGGCTCGCTCTCTTATCTGGCTCGCTCACATATCTGGCTCGCTCGCTCTCACATCTAGCTGGCTCGCTTGCTCTCATATTTGGCTCGCTCGCTTGCTCTCTTGTCTGGCTCGCTCTCTTATCTGGCTCGCTCTCATATCTGGCTTGCTAGCTTGCTCTCATATCTGGCTCCCTCGCTTGCTCTCTTGTCTGTCTCGCTCGCTTGCTCTCATATCTGGCTCGCTCGCTTTTTCTCATATCTGGCTCGCTCGCTTGCTCTCTTGTCTGGCTCGCTCTCTTCTCTGGCTCGCTCGCATATCTGGCTCGCTCGCTCTCTTGTCTGGCACGCTCACTTGCTCTCATATTTGGCTAGCTCGCTTTCTCTCTTGTCTTGCTCACTCTCATATCTGGCTCGCTCGCTCTCATATCTGGCTGGTTCGCCTACTCTCATATCTGGCTCGCTCGCTTGCTCTCTTGTCTGGCTCGCTCTCTTATCTGGCTTGCTCGCTAGCATATCTGGCTCGCACGCTTGCTCTCTTGTCTGGCTTGCTCTCTTATCTGTCTCGCTCTCACATCTGGCTCGCTCGCTTGCTCTCATATCTGGCTCGCTCGCTTGCTCTCTTGTCTGGCTCGCTCTCTTATCTGGCTTGCTCGTTAGCATATCTGGCTCGCACGCTTGCTCTCTTGTCTGGCTTGCTCTCTTATCTGGCTCGATCGCTCTCATATCTGGCTCGCTCGCTTGCTCTCATGTCTGGCTCGCTCGCTCTCATATCTGGCTTTCTCACTTGCTCTCTTGTATGGTCGCTCTCTTATCTGGCTCTCTCTCATATCTGGCTTGCTCGCTTGTTCTCTTGTCTGGCTCGCTCTCTTATCTGGCTCACTCGCTCTCATATCTGGCTGGTTCGCTTGCTCTCATATCTGGCTCGCTCGCTTGCTCTCTTGTCTGGCTCGCTCTCTTATCTGGCTTGCTCGCTAGCATATCTGGCTCGCACGCTTGCTCTCTTGTCTGGCTTGGTCTCTTATCTGGCTCGCTCGCTCTCATATCTGGCTCGCTCGCTTGATCTCATGTCTGGCTCGCTCGCTCTCATATCTGGCTCGCTCGCTTGCTCTCATATTTGGCTAGCTCGCTTTCTCTATTGTCTTGCTCGCTCTCTTATCTGGCTCGCTCGCTCTCATATCTGGCTGGTTCGCTTGCTCTCATATCTGGCTCGCTCGCTTGCTCTCTTGTCTGGCTCGCTCTCTTATCTGGCTTGCTCGCTAGCATATCTGGCTCGCACGCTTGCTCTCTTGTCTGGCTTGGTCTCTTATCTGGCTCGCTCGCTCTCATATCTGGCTCGCTCGCTTGCTCTCATGTCTGGCTCGCTCGCTCTCATATCTGGCTTTCTCGCTTGCTCTCTTGTCTGGTTCGCTCTCTTATCTGGCTCTCTCTCATATCTGGCTTGCTCGCTTGCTCTCATATCTGGCTCGCTCGCTTGCTCTCTTGTCTGGCTCGCTCTCTTATCTGGCTCGATCGCTCTCATATCTGGCTCGCTCGCTTGCTCTCATGTCTGGCTCGCTCGCTCTCATATCTGGCTTTCTAGCTTGCTCTCTTGTCTGGCTCGCTCTCTTATCTGGCTTGCTCGCATATCTGGCTCTCTCGCTTGCTCTCATTTCTGGCTGGCTCGCTTGCTCTCATATCTGACTCGCTCGCTTGCTCTCTTGTCTGTCTCGCTCTCTTTTATGCTCGCTCGCATATCTGGCTCACTCGCTCTCAAATCTGGCTCGCTCGCTTGCTCTCATATCTGGCTAGCTCGCTTGCTCTCTTGTCTTGCTCGCTCTCTTATCTGGCTCGCTCGCTCTCATATCTGGCTGGCTCGCTTGCTCTCATATCTGGCTCGCTCGCTTGCTCTCTTGTCTGGCTCGCTCTCTTATCTGGCTAGCTCGCTAGCATATCTGGCTCGCACGCTTGCTCTCTTGTCTGGCTCGCTCTCTTATCTGGCTAGCTCGCTAGCATATCTGGCTTGCTCGCTTGCTCTCATATCCGGCTCGCTCGCTTGCTCTCATATCTGGCTCTCTCGCTTGCTCTCTTGTCTGGCTCGCTCTCTTATCTGGCTCGCTCGCATATCTGGCTCGCTCGCTCTCACATCTAGCTGGCTCGCTTGCTCTCATATCTGGCTCGCTTGCTCTCTTGTCTGGCTCGCTCTCTTATCTGGCTCGCTCTTATATCTGCCTTGCTAGCTCGCTCTCATATCTGGCTCACTTGCTTGCTTTCTTGTCTGTCTCGCTCTCTTCTATGGCTTGCTCGCATATCTGGCTAGCTTGCTCTCACATCTGGCTCGCTCGCTTGCTCTCTTGTCTGGCTCGCTCTCTTATCTGGCTCGCTCGCATATCTGGCTCGCTCGCTCTCATGTCTGGCTCGCTCGCTCTCATATCTGGCTTGCTCGCTTGCTCTCATATCTGGCTCGCTCGCTTACTCTCATATCTGGCTCGCTCGCTTGCTCTCTTGTCTGGCTCGCTCTCTTATCTGGCTCGCTCGCATATCTGGCTAGCTTGCTCTCACATCTGGCTCGCTCGCTTGCTCTCTTGTCTGGCTCACTCTCTTATCTGGCTCGCTCGCATATCTGGCTCGCTCGCTCTCAAATCTGGCTCGCTCGCTTGCTCTCATATCTGGCTTGCTCGCTTGCTCTCATATCTGGCTCGCTCGCTTGCTCTCATATCTGGCTCGCTCGCTTTTTCTCATATCTGGCTCGCTCGCTTGCTCTCTTGTCTGGCTCGCTCTCTTATCTGGCTCGCTCGCATATCTGGCTCGCTCGCTCTCAAATCTGGCTCGCTCTTTTGCTCTCATATTTGGCTAGCTCGCTTTCTCTCTTGTCTTGCTCGCTCTCATATCTGGCTCGCTCGCTCTCATATCTGGCTGGTTTGCTTGCTCTCATATCTGGCTCGCTCGCTTGCTCTCTTGTCTGGCTCGCTCTCTTATCTGGCTTGCTCGCTAGCATATCTGGCTCGCACGCTTGCTCTCTTGTCTGGCTTGCTCTCTTATCTGTCTCGCTCTAACATCTGGCTCGCTCGCTTGCTCTCATATCTGGTTCGTTCGCTTGCTCTTTTGTCTGGCTCGCTCTCTTATCTGGCTTGCTCGCTAGCATATCTGGCTCGCACGCTTGCTCTCATGTCTGGCTCGCTCGCTCTCATATCTGGCTTTCTCGCTTGCTCTCTTGTCTGGCTCGCTCTCTTATCTGGCTTGCTCGCATATCTGGCTCGCTCGCTCTCACATCTGGGTGGCTCGCTTGCTCTCATTTCTGGCTGGCTCGCTTGCTCTCATATCTGGCTCGCTCGCTTGCTCTCTTGTCTGTCTCGCTCTCTTTTATGGCTTGCTCGCATATCTGGCTCGCTCGCTCTCAAATCTGGCTCGCTCGTTTGCTCTCATATCTGGCTTGCTCGCTTGCTCTCATATCTGGCTCGCTCGCTTGCTCTCTTGTCTGGCTCGCTCTCTTATCTGGCTCGCTCGCATATCTGGCTCGCTCGCTCTCAAATCTGGCTCGCTCGCTTGCTCTCATATCTGGCTAGCTCGCTCGCTCTCTTGTCTTGCTCGCTCTCTTATCTGGCTCGCTCGCTCTCATATCTGGCTGGCTCGCTTGCTCTCATATCTGGTTCGCTCGCTTGCTCTCTTGTCTGGCTCGCTCTCTTATCTGGCTAGCTCGCTAGCATATCTGGCTCGCACGCTTGCTCTCTTGTCTGGCTTGGTCTCTTATCTGGCTCGCTCGCTCTCATATCTGGCTCGCTCGCTTGCTCTCATGTCTGGCTCGCTCGCTCTCATATCTGGCTTTCTCGCTTGCTCTCTTGTCTGGCTCGCTCTCTTATCTGGCTCGCTCTCATACCTGGCTCGCTCGCTCTCACATCTAGCTGGCTCCCTTGCTCTCATATCTGGCTCGCTTGCTCTCTTGTCTGGCTCGCTTTCTTATCTGGCTCGCTCTTATATCTGCCTTGCTAGCTCGCTCTCATATCTGGCTCGCTCGCTTGCTCTCTTGTCTGGCTCGCTCTCTTATCTGGCTTGCTCGCATATCTGGCTCGCTCGCTCTCACATCTGGCTGGCTCGCTTGCTCTCATTTCTGGCTGGCTCGCTTGCTCTCATATCTGGCTCGCTCGCTTGCTCTCTTGTCTGTCTCGCTCTCTTTTATGGCTCGCTCGCATATCTGGCTCTCTCGCTCTCAAATCTGGCTCGCTCGCTTGCTCTCATATCTGGCTTGCTCGCTTGCTCTCATATCTGGCTCGCTCGCTTGCTCTCTTGTCTGGCTCGCTCTCTTATCTGGCTCGCTCGCATATCTGGCTCGCTCGCTCTCAAATCTGGCTCGCTCGCTTGCTCTCATATCTGGCTAGCTGGCTCGCTCTGTTGTCTTGCTCGCTCTCTTATCTGGCTCGCTCGCTCTCATATCTGGCTGGCTCGCTTGCTCTCATATCTGGTTCGCTCGCTTGCTCTCTTGTCTGGCTCGCTCTCTTATCTGGCTAGCTCGCTAGCATATCTGGCTCGCACGCTTGCTCTCTTGTCTGGCTTGGTCTCTTATCTGGCTCGCTCGCTCTCATATCTGGCTCGCTCGCTTGCTCTCATGTCTGGCTCGCTCGCTCTCATATCTGGCTTTCTCGCTTGCTCTCTTGTCTGGCTCGCTCTCTTATCTGGCTCGCTCTCATACCTGGCTCGCTCGCTCTCACATCTAGCTGGCTCCCTTGCTCTCATATCTGGCTCGCTTGCTCTCTTGTCTGGCTCGCTTTCTTATCTGGCTCGCTCTTATATCTGCCTTGCTAGCTCGCTCTCATATCTGGCTCGCTCGCTTGCTCTCTTGTCTGGCTCGCTCTCTTATCTGGCTCGCTCGCTCGCATATCTGGCTCCCTTGCTCTCACATCTGGCTCGCTCGCTTGCTCTCTTGTCTGGCTCGCTCTCTTATCTGGCTCGCTCGCATATCTGGCTCGCTCGCTCTCATGTCTGGCTCGCTCGCTCTCATATCTGGCTTGCTCGCTTGCTCTCATATCTGGCTTGCTCGCTTGCTCTCATATCTGGCTCGCTCACTTGCTCTCATATCTGGCTCGCTCGCTTGTTCTCATATCTGGCTCGCTCGCTTGCTCTCTTGTCTGGCTCGCTCTCTTATCTGGCTCGCTCGCATAGTTGGCTCGCTCGCTCTCATATCTGGCTCGCTCGCTTGCTCTCATATTTGGCTAGCTCGCTTTCTCTCTTGTCTTGCTCGCTCTCTTATCTGGCTTGCTCGCTCTCGTATCTGGCTGGTTCGCTTGCTCTCATATCTGGCTCGCTCGCTTGCTCTCTTGTCTGGCTCGCTCTCTTATCTGGCTTGCTCGCTAGCATATCTGGCTTGCACGCTTGCTCTCTTGTCTGGCTTGCTCTCTTATCTGGCTCGCTCGCTCTCATATCTGGCTCGCTCGCTTGCTCTCATATCTGGCTCGCTCGCTTGCTCTCTTGTCTGGCTCGCTATCTTATCTGGCTCGCTCATATATCTGGCTCGCTCGCTCTCACATCTAGCTGGCTCGCTTGCTCTCATATTTGGCTCGCTCGCTTGCTCTCTTGTCTGGCTCGCTCTCTTATCTGGCTCGCTCTCATATCTGGCTTGCTAGCTTGCTCTCATATCTGGTTCGCTCGTTTGCTCTCTTTTCTGTCTCGCTCTCTTTTATAGCTCGCTCGCATATCTGGCTTGCTCGCTCTCACATCTGGCTCGCTCGCTTGCTCGCACGCATATCTGGTTCGCTCGCTCTCATATCTTACTCGCTCCGTCTCATGTCTGGCTCGCTCGCTCTCATATCTAGCTTGCTCGCTTGCTCTCATATCTGGCTCGCTCGCTTGCTCTCTTGTCTGGCTCGCTCTCTTATCTGGCTCGCTCGCATATCTTGCGCGCTCACTCTCAAATCTGGCTCGCTTGCTTGCTCTCATATCTGGCTAGCTCGCTTGCTCTCATATCTGGCTAGCTCGTTTGCTCTCTTGTCTTGCTTGCTCTCTTATCTGGCTCGCTCGCTATCATATCTGGCTGGCTCGCTTGCTCTCATATCTGGCTCGCTCGCTTGCTCTCATATCTGGCCCTCTTGCTCTCATATCTGGCTAGCTCGCTTGCTTAATTGTCTGGCTCGCTCTCTTATCTGGCTCGCTCGCTCTCATATCTGGCTGGCTCGCTTGCTCTCATATCTGGCTCTCTTGCTCTCATATCTGGCTCGCTCGCTTGCTTAATTGTCTGGCTCGCTCTCTTATTTGGCTCGCTCGCATATCTTGCTCGCTCGCTCTCACATCTGGCTCGCTCGCTCGCTCTCATATCTGGCTTGCTCGCTTGCTCTCATATCTGGCTAGCTCGCTTGCTCTCATATCTGGCTAGCTCGTTTGCTCTCTTGTCTTGCTCGCTCTCTTATCTGGCTAGCTCGCTCTCATATCTGGCTGGCTCGCTTGCTCTCATATCTGGCTCGCTCGCTTGCTCTCATATCTGGCTCTCTTGTTCTCATATCTGGCTCGCTCGCTTGCTTAATTGTCTGGCTCGCTCTCTTATCTGGCTCGCTCGCTCGCTCGCTCTCACATCTGGCTCGCTCGCTTGCTCTCAAATGTGGCTCGCTCGCTTGCTCTCATGTCTGGCTCGTTCGCTCTCATATCTGGCTCGCTCGCTTTCATATCTTACTCGCTCGCTCTCATGTCTGGCTACCTCGCTCTCATATCTGGCTTGCTCTCATATCTGGGCTCGCTCGCTTGCTCTCTTGTCTGGCTCGCTCTCTTATCTGACTTGCTCGCATATCTGGCTCGCTCGCTCTCAAATCTGGCTCGCTCGCTTGCTCTCATATCTGGCTAGCTCGCTTGCTCTCTTGTCTTGCTCGCTCTCTTATCTGGCTCGCTCGCTCTCATATCTGGCTGGCTCGCTTGCTCTCATATCTGGCTCGCTCGCTTGCTCTCATATCTGGCTCTCTTGCTCTCATATCTGGCTCGCTCGCTTGCTTAATTGTCTGGCTCGCTCTCTTATCTGGCTTGCTCTCTCTCACATCTGGCTTGCTCGCTGCTCTCTTGTCTGGCTCGCTCTCTTATCTGGCTCGCTCGCATATCTTGCTCGCTCGCTCTCACATCTGGCTCGCTCGCTTGCTCTCAAATGTGGCTAGCTCGCTTGCTCTCTTGTCTTGCTCGCTCTCTTATCTGGCTCGCTCGCTCTCATATCTGGCTGGCTCGCTTGCTCTCATATCTGGCTCGCTCGCTTGCTCTCTTGTCTGGCTCGCTCTCTTATCTGGTTTGCTCGCTAGCATATCTGGCTCGCACGCTTGCTCTCTTGTCTGGCTTGCTCTCTTATCTGGCTCGCTCGCTTTCATATCTGGCTCGCTCGCTTGCTCTCATGTCTGGCTCGCTCGCTTGCTCTCATGTCTGGCTTCCTCGCTTGCTCTCTTGTCTGGCTCGCTCTCTTATCTGGCTCGCTCGCATATCTGGCTCTCTCGCATATCTGGCTTGCTCGCTCTCACATCTGGCTGGCTTGCTTGCTCTCATTTCTGGCTGGCTCGCTTGCTCTCATATCTGGCTCACTCGCTTCCTCTCTTGTCTGTCTCACTCTCTTTTATGGCTCGTTTGCATATCTGGCTCGCTCGCTTGCTTTCATATCTGGCATGCTCGCTCACTCTCATATCTGGCTTGCTCGCTTGCTCTCATATTCGGCTCGCTCGCTTGCATATCTGGCTTGCTCGCTTGCTCTCTTGTCTGGCTCGCTCTCTTATCTGGCTCGCTCGCATATCTGGCTCGCTCGCTCTCAAATCTGGCTCGCTCGCTTGCTCTCATATCTGGCTAGCTCGCTTGCTCTCTTGTCTGTCTCGCTCTCTTTTATGGCTCGCTCGCATATCTGGCTAGCTTGCTCTCACATGTCGCTCGCTCGCTTGCTCTCTTGTCTGGCTCGCTCTCTTTTCTGGCTCGCTCGCTCGCATATCTGGCTCGCTCGCTCTCATGTCTGGCTCGCTTCGCTCTCATATCTGGCTTGCTCGCTTGCTCTCATATCTGGCTCGCTCGCTTACTCTCATATCTGGCTCGCTCGCTTGCTCTCTTGTCTGGCTCACTCTCTTATCTGGCTCACTCGCATATCTGGCTCGCTCGCTCTCAAATCTGGCTCGCTCGCTTGCTCTCATATCTGGCTCGCTCGCTTGCTCTCATATCTGGCTCGCTTGCTTGCTCTCATATCTGGCTCGCTCGCTTTTTCTCATATCTGGCTCGCTCGCTTGCTCTCTTGTCTGGCTCGCTCTCTTCTCTGGCTCGCTCGCATGCTCTCAAATCTGGCTCACTCGCTTGCTCTCATATTTGGCTAGCTCGCTTTCTCTCTTGTCTTGCTCGCTCTCATATCTGGCTCGCTCGCTCTCATATCTGGCTGGTTCGCTTGCTCTCATATCTGGCTCGCTCGCTTGCTCTCTTGTCTGGCTCGCTCTCTTATCTGGCTTGCTCGCTAGCATATCTGGCTCGCACGCTTGCTCTCTTGTCTGACTTGCTCTCTTATCTGTCTCGCTCTCACATCTGGCTCGCTCGCTTGCTCTCTTGTCTGGCTCGCTCTCTTATCTGGCTTGCTCGCTAGCATATCTGGCTCGCTTGCTCTCTTGTCTGGCTCGCTCTCTTATCTGGCTTGCTCGCTAGCATATCTGGCTCGCACGCTTGCTCTCTTATCTGGCTCGATCGCTCTCATATCTGGCTCGCTCGCTTGCTCTCATGTCTGGCTCGCTCGCTTTCATATCTGGCTTTCTCGCTTGCTCTCTTGTCTGGCTCGCTCTCTTATCTGGCTTGCTCGCATATCTGGCTCGCTCGCTCTCACATCTGGCTGGCTCGCTTGCTCTCATTTCTGGCTGGCTCGCTTGCTCTCATATCTGGCTCGCTTGCTCTCTTGTCTGTCTCGCTCTCTTTTATGGCTCGCTCGCATATCTGGCTCGCTCGCTCTCAAATCTGGCTCGCTCGCTTGCTCTCATATCTGGCTCGCTCGCTTGCTCTCATATCTGGCTCGCTCGCTTGCTCTCTTGTCTGGCTCGCTCTCTTATCTGGCTTGCTCGCATATCTGGCTCGCTCGCTCTCACATCTGGCTGGCTCGCTTGCTCTCATTTCTGGCTGGCTCGCTTGCTCTCATATCTGGCTCGCTTGCTCTCTTATCTGTCTCGCTCTCTTTTATGGCTCGCTCGCATATCTGGCTCGCTCGCTCTCAAATCTGGCTCGCTCGCTTGCTCTCATATCTGGCTCGCTCGCTTGCTCTCATATCTGGCTCGCTCGCTTGCTCTCTTGTCTGGCTCGCTCTCTTATCTGGCTTGCTCGCATATCTGGCTCGCTCGCTCTCACATCTGGCTGGCTCGCTTGCTCTCATTTCTGGATGGCTCGCTTGCTCTCATATCTGGCTCACTTGCTCTCTTGTCTGTCTCGCTCTCTTTTATGGCTCGCTCGCATATCTGGCTCGCTCGCTCTCAAATCTGGCTCACTCGCTTGCTCTCATATCCGGCTCGCTCGCTTGCTCTCATATCTGGCTCGCTCGCTTGCTCTCTTGTCTGGCTCGCTCTCTTATCTGGCTCGCTCGCATATCTGGCTCGCTCGCTCTCACATCTAGCTGGCTCGCTTGCTCTCATATCAGGCTCGCTTGCTCTCTTGTCTTGCTCGCTCTCTTATCTGGCTCGCTCTTATATCTGCCTTGCTAGCTCGCTCTCATATCTGGCTCGCTCTCTTGCTCTCTTGTCTGTCTCGCTCTCTTCTATGGCTCGCTCGCATATCTGGCTAGCTTGCTCTCACATCTGGCTCGCTCGCTTGCTCTCTTGTCTGGCTCGCTCTCTTATCTGGCTAGCTCGCTAGCATATCTGGCTCGCATGCTTGCTCTCTTGTCTGGCTTGATCTCTTATCTGGCTCGCTCGCTCTCATATCTGGCTCGCTCACTTGCTCTCATGTCTGGCTCGCTCGCTCTCATATCTGGCTTTCTCGCTTGCTCTTTTGTCTGGCTCGCTCTCTTATCTGGCTTGCTCGCATATCTGGCTCGCTCGCTCTCACATCTGGCTGGCTCGCTTGCTCTCATTTCTGGCTCGTTCGCTCTCATATCTGGCTCGCTCGCTTTCATATCTTACTCGCTCGCTCTCATGTCTGGCTCGCTCTCTCCCATATCTGGCTTGCTCTCATATCTGGCTCGCTCGCTTGCTCTCTTGTCTGGCTCGCTCTCTTATCTGACTCGCTCGCATATCTGGCTCGCTCGCTCTCAAATCTGGCTCGCTCGCTTGCTCTCATATCTGGCTAGCTCGCTTGCTCTCATATCTGGCTAGCTCGCTTGCTCTTTTGTCTTGCTCGCTCTCTTATCTGGCTCGCTCGCTCTCATATCTGGCTGGCTCGTTCTCATGTCTGGCTCGCTCACTCTCATGTCTGGCTCGCTCTCATATCTGGATCGCTCGCTTGCTCTCATATCTGGCTCGCTCGCTTGCTTAATTGTCTGGCTCACTCTCTTATCTGCCTCGCTCTCTCTCACATCTGGCTTGCTCGCTTGCTCTAATATCTGGCTCGCTCGCTGCTCTCTTGTCTGGCTCGCTCTCTTATCTGGCTCGCTCGCATATCTTGCTCGCTCGCTCTCACATTTGGCTCACTTGCTCTCTTGTCTGGCTCACTCTCTTATCTGGCTTGCTCGCTAGCATATCTGGCTCGCTCGCTTGCTCTCTTGTCTGGCTTGCTCTCTTATCTGTCTCGCTCTCACATCTGGCTCGCTCGCTTGCTCTCATATCTGGCTCGCACGCTTGCTCTCTTGTCTGGCTTGCTCTCTTATCTGGCTCGATCGCTCTCATATCTGGCTCGCTCGCTTGCTCTCATGTCCGGCTCGCTCGCTCTCATATCTGGCTTTCTCACTTGCTCTCTTGTCTGGTCGCTCTCTTATCTGGCTTGTTCTCATATCGGGCTTGCTCGCTTGCTCTCTTGTCTGGCTCGCTCTCTTATCTGGCTCGCTCGCATAGCTGGCTCGCTAGCTCTCAAATCTGGCTCGCTCGCTTGCTCTCATATTTGGCAAGCTCGCTTTCTCTCTTGTCTTGCTCGCTCTCTTATCTGGCTCGCTCGCTCTCATATCTGGCCGGTTCGCTTGCTCTCATATCTGGCTCGCTCGCTTGCTCTCTTGTCTGGCTCGCTCTCTTATCTGGCTTGCTCGCTAGCATATCTGGCTCGCACGCTTGCTCTCTTGTCTGGCTTGGTCTCTTATCTGGCTCGCTCGCTCTCATATCTGGCTCGCTCGCTTGCTCTCATGTCTGGCTTTTCGCTCTCATATCTGGCTCGCTCGCTTGCTCTCATGTCTGGCTCGCTCGCTCTCATATCTGGCTTTCTCGCTTGCTCTCTTGTCTAGTTCACTCTCTTATCTGGCTCTCTCTCATATCTGGCTTGCTCGCTTGCTCTCATATCTGGCTCGCTCGCTTGCTCTCTTGTCTGGCTCGATCTCTTATCTGGCTCGATCGCTCTCATATCTGGCTCGCTCGCTTGCTCTCATGTCTGGCTCTCTCGCTCTCATATCTGGCTTTCTCGCTTGCTCTCTTGTCTGGCTCGCTCTCTTATCTGGCTTGCTCGCATATCTGGCTCGCTCGCTCTCACATCTGGCTGGCTCGCTTGCTCTCATTTCTGGCTGGCTCGCTTGCTCTCATATCTGGCTCGCTCGCTTGCTCTCTTGTCTGTCTCGCTCTCTTTTATGGCTCGCTCGCATATCTGGCTCACTCGCTCTCAAATCTGGCTCGCTCGCTTGCTCTCATATCTGGCTTGCTCGCTTGCTCTCATATCCGGCTCGCTCGCTTGCTCTCATATCTGGCTCGCTCGCTTGCTCTCTTGTCTGGCTCGCTCTCTTATCTGGCTCGCTCGCATATCTGGCTCGCTCGCTCTCAAATCTGGCTCGCTCGCTTGCTCTCATATCTGGCTAGCTCGCTTGCTCTCTTGTCTTGCTCGCTCTCTTATCTGGCTCGCTTGCTCTCATATCTGTCTGGCTCGCTTGCTCTCATATCTGGCTCGCTCGCTTGCTCTCTTGTCTGGCTCGCTCTCTTATCTGGCTAGCTCGCTAGCATATCTGGCTCGCACGCTTGCTCTCTTGTCTGGCTTTCTCTCTTATCTGGCTTGCTCGCTCTCATATCTGGCTTTCTCGCTTGCTCTCTTGTCTGGCTTGCTCTCTTATCTGGCTTGCTCGCATATCTGGCTCGCTCGCTCTCACATCTGGCTGGCTCGCTTGCTCTCATTTCTGGCTGGCTCGCTTGCTCTCATATCTGGCTCGCTCGCTTGCTCTCGTCTGTCTCGCTCTCTTTTATGGCTCGCTCGCATATCTGGCTTGCTCGCTCTCAAATCTGGCTCGCTCGCTTGCTCTCATATCTTGCTTGCTCGCTTGCTCTCATATCCGGCTCGCTCGCTCGCTCTCATATCTGGCTCGTTCGCTTGCTCTCTTGTCTGGCTCGCTCTCTTATCTGGCTCGCTCGCATATCTGGCTCGCTCGCTCTCACATCTAGCTGGCTCGCTTGCTCTCATATCTGGCTCGCTTGCTCTCTTGTCTGGCTCGCTCTCTTATCTGGCTCGCTCTTATATCTGCCTTGCTAGCTCGCTCTCATGTCTGGCTCGCTCGCTTGCTCTCTTGTCTGTCTCGCTCTCTTTTATGGCTCGCTCGCATATCTGGCTAGCTTGCTCTCACATCTGGCTCGCTCGCTTGCTCTCTTGTCTGGGTCATTCTCTTATCTGGCTCGCTCGCTCGCATATCTGGCTCGCTCGCTCTCATGTCTGGCTCGCTCGCTCTCATATCTGGCTTTCTCGCTTGCTCTCATATCTGGCTCGCTCGCTTACTGTCATATCTGGCTCGCTTGCTTGCTCTCTTGTCTGGCTCACTCTCTTATCTGGCTCGCTCGCATATCTGGCTCGCTCGCTCTCAAATCGGGCTCGCTCGCTTGCTCTCATATCTGGCTTGCTCGCTTGCTCTCATATCTGGCTCGCTCGCTTGCTCTCATATCTGGCTCGCTCGCTTGCTCTCATATCTGGCTCGCTCGCTTTTTCTCATATTTGGATCGCTCGCTTGCTCTCTTGTCTGGCTCGCTCTCTTATCTGGCTCGCTCACATATCTGGCTCGCTCGCTCTCAAATCTGGCTCGCTCGCTTGCTCTCATATTTGGCTAGCTCGCTTTCTCTCTTGTCTTGCTCGCTCTCATATCTGGCTCGCTCGCTCTCATATCTGGCTGGTTCGCTTGCTCTCATATCTGGCTCACTCGCTTGCTCTCTTGTCTGGCTTGCTCTCTTATCTGTCTCGCTCTCACATCTGGCTCGCTCGCTTGCTCTCATATCTGGCTCGCTCGCTAGCTCTTTTGTCTGGCTCGCTCTCTTATCTGGCTTGCTCGCTAGCATATCTGGCTCGCACGCTTGCTCTCTTATCTGGCTCGATCGCTCTCAAATCTGGCTCGCTCGCTTGCTCTCATATCTGGCTCGCTCGCTTGCTTAATTGTCTGGCTCGCTCTCTTATTCGGCTCGCTCGCTCGCTCTCACATCTGGCTCGCTCACTTGCTCTCAAATGTGGCTCGCTCGCTTGCTCTCATGTCTGGCTCGTTCGCTCTCATATCTGGCTCGATCGCTTTCATATCTTACTCGCTCGCTCTCATATCTGGCTACCTCGCTCTCATATCTGGCTTGCTCTCATATCTGGCTCGCTCGCTTGCTCTCTTGTCTGGCTCGCTCTCTTATCTGACTTGCTCGCATATCTGGCTCGCTCGCTCTCAAATCTGGCTCGCTCGCTTGCTCTCATATCTGGCTAGCTCGCTTGCTCTCTTGTCTTGCTCGCTCTCTTATCTGGCTCGCTCGCTCTCATATCTGGCTGGTTCGCTTGCTCTCATATCTGGCTCACTCGCTTGCTCTCTTGTCTGGCTTGCTCTCTTATCTGTCTCGCTCTCACATCTGGCTCGCTCGCTTGCTCTCATATCTGGCTCGCTCGCTAGCTCTTTTGTCTGGCTCGCTCTCTTATCTGGCTTGCTCGCTAGCATATCTGGCTCGCACGCTTGCTCTCTTATCTGGCTCGATCGCTCTCAAATCTGGCTCGCTCGCTTGCTCTCATATCTGGCTCGCTCGCTTGCTTAATTGTCTGGCTCGCTCTCTTATCTGGCTCGCTCGCTCGCTCGCTCTCACATCTGGCTCGCTCGCTTGCTCTCAAATGTAGCTCGCTCGCTTGCTCTCATGTCTGGCTCGTTCGCTCTCATATCTGGCTCGATTGCTTTCATATCTTACTCGCTCGCTCTCATGTCTGGCTACCTCGCTCTCATATCTGGCTTGCTCTCATATCTGGCTCGCTCGCTTGCTCTCTTGTCTGGCTCGCTCTCTTATCTGACTTGCTCGCATATCTGGCTCGCTCGCTCTCAAATCTGGCTCGCTCGCTTGCTCTCATATCTGGCTAGCTCGCTTGCTCTCTTGTCTTGCTCGCTCTCTTATCTGGCTCGCTCGCTCTCATATCTGGCTGGCTCGCTTGCTCTCATATCTGGCTCTCTTGCTCTCATATCTGGCTCGCTCGCTTGCTTAATTGTCTGGCTCGCTCTCTTATCTGGCTTGCTCTCTCTCACATCTGGCTTGCTCGCTGCTCTCTTGTCTGGCTCGCTCTCTTATCTGGCTCGCTCGCATATCTTGCTCGCTCGCTCTCACATCTGGCTCGCTCGCTTGCTCTCAAATGTGGCTAGCTCGCTTGCTCTCTTGTCTTGCTCGCTCTCTTATCTGTCTTGCTCGCTCTCTTATCTGGCTCGCTCGCTCTCATATCTGGCTGGCTCGCTTGCTCTCATATCTGGCTCGCTCGCTTGCTCTCTTGTCTGGCTCGCTCTCCCATCTGGTTTGCTCGCTAGCATATCTGGCTCGCACGCTTGCTCTCTTGTCTGGCTTGCTCTCTTATCTTGCTCGCTCGCTTTCATATCTGGCTCGCTCGCTTGCTCTCATGTCTGGCTCGCTCGCTTGCTCTCATGTCTGGCTCGCTCTCATATCTGGCTTTCTCGCTTGCTCTCTTGTCTGGCTCGCTCTCTTATCTGGCTCGCTCGCATATCTGGCTCTCTCGCATATCTGGCTTGCTCGCTCTCACATCTGGCTGGCTTGCTTGCTCTCATTTCTGGCTGGCTCGCTTGCTCTCATATCTGGCTCACTCGCTTCCTCTCTTGTCTGTCTCACTCTTTTTTATGGCTCGTTTGCATATCTGGCTCGCTCGCTTGCTCTCATATCTGGCATGCTCGCTCACTCTCATATCTGGCTTGCTCGCTTGCTCTCATATTCGGCTCGCTCGCTTGCATATCTGGCTTGCTCGCTTGCTCTCTTGTCTGGCTCGCTCTCTTATCTGGCTCGCTCGCATATCTGGCTCGCTCGCTCTCAAATCTGGCTCGCTCACTTGCTCTCATATCTGGCTAGCTCGCTTGCTCTCTTGTCTTGCTCGCTCTCTTATCTGGCTCGCTCGCTCTCATATCTGGCTGGCTCGCTTGCTCTCATATCTGGCTCGCTCGCTTGCTCTCTTGTCTGGCTCGCTCTCTTATCTATCTTGGTCGCTAGCATATCTGGCTCGCACGCTTGCTCTCTTGTCTGGCTTGCTCTCTTATCTGGCTCGCTCGCTCTCATATCTGGCTCGCTCGCTTGCTCTCATGTCTGGCTCGCTCTCATATCTGGCTTTCTCGCATGCTCTCTTGTCTTGCTCGCTCTCTTATCTGGCTCGCTCGCATACCTGGCTCGCTCGCTCTCTCATCTAGCTTGCTCGCTTGCTCTCATATCTGGCTCGCTTGCTCTCTTGTCTGGCTCGCTCTCTTATCTGGCTCGCTCTTATATCTGCCTTGCTAGCTCGCTCTCATATCTGGCTCGCTCGCTTGCTCTCTTGTCTGTCTCGCTCTCTTTTATGGCTCGCTCGCATATCTGGCTAGCTTGCTCTCACATCTGGCTCGCTCGCTTGCTCTCTTGTCTGGCTCGCTCTCTTTTCTGGCTCGCTCGCTCGCATATCTGGCTCGCTCGCTCTCATGTCTGGCTCGCTTCACTCTCATATCTGGCTTGCTCGCTTGCTCTCATATCTGGCTCGCTCGCTTACTCTCATATCTGGCTCGCTCGCTTGCTCTCTTGTCTGGCTCACTCTCTTATCTGGCTCACTCGCATATCTGGCTCGCTCGCTCTCAAATCTGGCTCGCTCGCTTGCTCTCATATCTGGCTCGCTCGCTTGCTCTCATATCTGGCTCGCTCGCTTGCTCTCATATCTGGCTCGCTCGCTTTTTCTCATATCTGGCTCGCTCGCTTGCTCTCTTGTCTGGCTCGCTCTCTTCTCTGGCTCGCTCGCATATCTGGCTCGCTCGCTCTGAAATCTGGCTCGCACGCTTGCTCTCATATTTGGCTAGCTCGCTTTCTCTCTTGTCTTGCTCGCTCTCATATCTGGCTCGCTCGCTCTCATATCTGGCTGGTTCGCTTGCTCTCATATCTGGCTCGCTCGCTTGCTCTCTTGTCTGGCTCGCTCTCTTATCTGGCTTGCTCGCTAGCATATCTGGCTCGCACGCTTGCTCTCTTGTCTGACTTGCTCTCTTATCTGTCTCGCTCTCACATCTGGCTCGCTCGCTTGCTCTCTTGTCTGGCTCGCTCTCTTATCTGGCTTGCTCGCTAGCATATCTGGCTCGCTCGCTTGCTCTCTTGTCTGGCTCGCTCTCTTATCTGGCTTGCTCGCTAGCATATCTGGCTCGCACGCTTGCTCTCTTATCTGGCTCGATCGCTCTCATATCTGGCTCGCTCGCTTGCTCTCATGTCTGGCTCGCTCGCTTTCATATCTGGCTTTCTCGCTTGCTCTCTTGTCTGGCTCGCTCTCTTATCTGGCTTGCTCGCATATCTGGCTCGCTCGCTCTCACATCTGGCTGGCTCGCTTGCTCTCATTTCTGGCTGGCTCGCTTGCTCTCATATCTGGCTCGCTTGCTCTCTTGTCTGTCTTGCTCTCTTTTATGGCTCGCTCGCATATCTGGCTCGCTCGCTCTCAAATCTGGCTCGCTCGCTTGCTCTCATATCTGGCTTGCTCGCTTGCTCTCATATCCGGCTCGCTCGCTTGCTCTCATATCTGGCTCGCTCGCTTGCTCTCTTGTCTGGCTCGCTCTCTTATCTGGCTCGCTCGCATATCTGGCTCGCTCGCTCTCACATCTAGCTGGCTCGCTTGCTCTCATATCAGGCTCGCTTGCTCTCTTGTCTGGCTCGCTCTCTTATCTGGCTCGCTCTTATATCTGCCTTGCTAGCTCGCTCTCATATCTGGCTCGCTCGCTTGCTCTCTTGTCTGTCTTGCTCTCTTTTTTGGCTCGCTCGCATATCTGGCTAGCTTGCTCTCACATCTGGCTCGCTCGCTTGCTCTCTTGTCTGGCTCGCTCTCTTATCTGGCTAGCTCGCTAGCATATCTGGCTCGCACGCTTGCTCTCTTGTCTGGCTTGATCTCTTATCTGGCTCGCTCGCTCTCATATCTGGCTCGCTCGCTTGCTCTCATGTCTGGCTCGCTCGCTCTCATATCTGGCTTTCTCGCTTGCTCTCTTGTCTGGCTCGCTCTCTTATCTGGCTTGCTCGCATATCTGGCTCGCTCGCTCTCACATCTGGCTGGCTCGCTTGCTCTCATTTCTGGCTCGTTCGCTCTCATATCTGGCTCGCTCGCTTTCATATCTTACTCGCTCGCTCTCATGTCTGGCTCGCTCTCTCCCATATCTGGCTTGCTCTCATATCTGGCTCGCTCGCTTGCTCTCTTGTCTGGCTCGCTCTCTTATCTGACTCGCTCGCATATCTGGCTCGCTCGCTCTCAAATCTGGCTCGCTCGCTTGCTCTCATATCTGGCTAGCTCGCTTGCTCTCATATCTGGCTAGCTCGCTTGCTCTTTTGTCTTGCTCGCTCTCTTATCTGGCTCGCTCGCTCTCATATCTGGCTGGCTCGCTTGCTCTCATATCTGGCTCGCTCGCTTGCTCTCATATCTGGCTCGCTCGTTCTCATGTCTGGCTCGCTCACTCTCATGTCTGGCTCGCTCTCATATCTGGATCGCTCGCTTGCTCTCATATCTGGCTCGCTCGCTTGCTTAATTGTCTGGCTCACTCTCTTATCTGCCTCGCTCTCTCTCACATCTGGCTTGCTCGCTTGCTCTAATATCTGGCTCACTCGCTGCTCTCTTGTCTGGCTCGCTCTCTTATCTGGCTCGCTCGCATATCTTGCTCGCTCGCTCTCACATTTGGCTCACTTGCTCTCTTGTCTGGCTCACTCTCTTATCTGGCTTGCTCGCTAGCATATCTGGCTCGCTCGCTTGCTCTCTTGTCTGGCTTGCTCTCTTATCTGTCTCGCTCTCACATCTGGCTCGCTCGCTTGCTCTCATATCTGGCTCGCACGCTTGCTCTCTTGTCTGGCTTGCTCTCTTATCTGGCTCGATCGCTCTCATATCTGGCTCGCTCGCTTGTTCTCATGTCTGGCTCGCTTGCTCTCATATCTGGCTTTCTCACTTGCTCTCTTGTCTGGTCGCTCTCTTATCTGGCTTGTTCTCATATCTGGCTTGCTCGCTTGCTCTCATATCCGGCTCGCTCGCTTGCTCTCATATCTGGCTCGCTCGCTTGCTCTCTTGTCTGGCTCGCTCTCTTATCTGGCTCGCTCGCATATCTGGCTCGCTCGCTCTCAAATCTGGCTCGCTCGCTTGCTCTCATATCTGGCTAGCTCGCTTGCTCTCTTGTCTTGCTCGCTCACTTATCTGGCTCGCTCGCTCTCATATCTGGCTGGCTCGCTTGCTCTCATATCTGGCTGGCTCGCTTGCTCTCTTGTCTGGCTCGCTCTCTTATCTGGCTAGCTCGCTAGCATATCTGGCTCGCACGCTTGCTCTCTTGTCTGGCTTGCTCTCTTATCTGGCTCGCTCGCTCTCATATCTGGCTCGCACGCTTGCTCTCTTGTCTGGCTCGCTCTCTTATCTGGCTCGCTCGCATATCTGGCTCGCTCGCTCTCAAATCTGGCTCGCTCGCTTGCTCTCATATCTGGCTAGCTCGCTTGCTCTCTTGTCTTGCTCGCTCACTTATCTGGCTCGCTCGCTCTCATATCTGGCTGGCTCGCTTGCTCTCATATCTGGCTGGCTCGCTTGCTCTCTTGTCTGGCTCGCTCTCTTATCTGGCTAGCTCGCTAGCATATCTGGCTCGCACGCTTGCTCTCTTGTCTGGCTTGCTCTCTTATCTGGCTCGCTCGCTCGCTCTCATATCTGGCTCGCACGCTTGCTCTCTTGTCTGGCTTGCTCTCTTATCCGGCTCGCTCGCTCTCATATCTGGCTCGCTCGCTTGCTCTCATGTCTGGCTCGCTCGCTCTCATATCTGGCTTTCTCGCTTGCTCTCTTGTCTGGCTCGCTCTTTTATCTGGCTCGCTCTCATAACTGGCTCGCTCGCTCTCACATCTAGCTGGCTCCCTTGCTCTCATATCTGGCTCGCTTGCTCTCTTGTCTGGCTCGCTTTCTTATCTGGCTCGCTCTTATATCTGCCTTGCTAGCTCGCTCTCATATCTGGCTCGCTTGCTCTCTTGTCTGTCTCGCTCTCTTTTATGGCTCGCTCGCATATCTGGCTCCCTTGCTCTCACATCTGGCTCGCTCGCTTGCTCTCTTGTCTGGCTCGCTCTCTTATCTGGCTCGCTCGCTCGCATATCTGGCTCGCTCGCTCTCATGTCTGGCTCGCTCGCTCTCATCTGGCTTGCTCGCTTGCTCTCATATCTGGCTTGCTCGCTTGCTCTCATGTCTGGCTCGCTCGCTTGCTCTCATATCTGGCTCGCTCGCTTGTTCTCATATCTGGCTCGCTCGCTTGCTCTCTTGTCTGGCTCGCTCTCTTATCTGGCTCGCTCGCATATCTGGCTCGCTCGCTCTCATATCTGGCTCGCTCGCTTGCTCTCATATTTGGCTAGCTCTCTTTCTATCTTGTCTTGCTCGCTCTCTTATCTGGCTCGCTCGCTCTCATATCTGGCTGGTTCGCTTGCTCTCATATCTGGCTCGTTCGCTTGTTCTCTTGTCTGGCTCACTCTCTTATCTGGCTCGCTCGCTAGCATATCTGGCTTGCACGCTTGCTCTTTTGTCTGGCTTGCTCTCTTATCTGGCTCGCTCGCTCTCATATCTGGCTCGCTTGCTTGCTCTCATATCTGGCTCGCTCGCTTGCTCTCTTGTCTGGCTCGCTCTCTTATCTGGCTCGCTCACATATCTGGCTCGCTCGCTCTCACATCTAGCTGGCTCGCTTGCTCTCATATTTGGCTCGCTCGCTTGCTCTCTTGTCTGGCTCGCTCTCTTATCTGGCTCGCTCTCATATCTGGCTTGCTAGCTTGCTCTCATATCTGGCTCCCTCGCTTGCTCTCTTGTCTGTCTCGCTCGCTTGCTCTCATATCTGGCTCGCTCGCTTTTTCTCATATCTGGCTCGCTCGCTTGCTCTCTTGTCTGGCTCGCTCTCTTCTCTGGCTCGCTCGCTCTCTTGTCTGGCACGCTCACTTGCTCTCATATTTGGCTAGCTCGCTTTCTCTCTTGTCTTGCTCACTCTCATATCTGGCTCGCTCGCTCTCATATCTGGCTGGTTCGCCTACTCTCATATCTGGCTCGCTCGCTTGCTCTCTTGTCTGGCTCGCTCTCTTATCTGGCTTGCTCGCTAGCATATCTGGCTCGCACGCTTGCTCTCTTGTCTGGCTTGCTCTCTTATCTGTCTCGCTCTCACATCTGGCTCGCTCGCTTGCTCTCATATCTGGCTCGCTCGCTTGCTCTCTTGTCTGGCTCGCTCTCTTATCTGGCTTGCTCGTTAGCATATCTGGCTCGCACGCTTGCTCTCTTGTCTGGCTTGCTCTCTTATCTGGCTCGATCGCTCTCATATCTGGCTCGCTCGCTTGCTCTCATGTCTGGCTCGCTCGCTCTCATATCTGGCTTTCTCACTTGCTCTCTTGTATGGTCGCTCTCTTATCTGGCTCGCTCTCATATCTGGCTTGCTCGCTTGTTCTCATATCTGGCTCGCTCGCTTGCTCTCTTGTCTGGCTCGCTCTCTTATCTGGCTCATTCGCATATCTGGCTCGCTAGCTCTCAAATCTGGCTCGCTCGCTTGCTCTCATATTTGGCTAGCTCGCTTTCTCTATTGTCTTGCTCGCTCTCTTATCTGGCTCGCTCGCTCTCATATCTGGCTGGTTCGCTTGCTCTCATATCTGGCTCGCTCGCTTGCTCTCTTGTCTGGCTCGCTCTCTTATCTGGCTTGCTCGCTAGCATATCTGGCTCGCACGCTTGCTCTCTTGTCTGGCTTGGTCTCTTATCTGGCTCGCTCGCTCTCATATCTGGCTCGCTCGCTTGCTCTCATGTCTGGCTCGCTCGCTCTCATATCTGGCTTTCTCGCTTGCTCTCTTGTCTGGTTCGCTCTCTTATCTGGCTCTCTCTCATATCTGGCTTGCTCGCTTGCTCTCATATCTGGCTCGCTCGCTTGCTCTCTTGTCTGGCTCGCTCTCTTATCTGGCTCGATAGCTCTCATATCTGGCTCGCTCGCTTGCTCTCATGTCTGGCTCGCTCGCTCTCATATCTGGCTTTCTAGCTTGCTCTCTTGTCTGGCTCGCTCTCTTATCTGGCTTGCTCGCATATCTGGCTCGCTCGCTTGCTCTCATTTCAGGCTGGCTCGCTTGCTCTCATATCTGACTCGCTCGCTTGCTCTCTTGTCTTTCTCGCTCTCTTATGCTCGCTCGCATATCTGGCTCACTCGCTCTCAAATCTGGCTCGCTCGCTTGCTCTCATATCTGGCTAGCTCGCTTGCTCTCTTGTCTTGCTCGCTCTCTTATCTGGCTCGCTCGCTCTCATATCTGGCTGGCTCGCTTGCTCTCATATCTGGCTCGCTCGCTTGCTCTCTTGTCTGGCTCGCTCTCTTATCTGGCTAGCTCGCTAGCATATCTGGCTCGCACGCTTGCTCTCTTGTCTGGCTTGCTCTCTTCTCTGGCTCGCTCGCTCTCTTGTCTGGCACGCTCACTTGCTCTCATATTTGGCTAGCTCGCTTTCTCTCTTGTCTTGCTCACTCTCATATCTGGCTCGCTCGCTCTCATATCTGGCTGGTTCGCCTACTCTCATATCTGGCTCGCTCGCTTGCTCTCTTGTCTGGCTCGCTCTCTTATCTGGCTTGCTCGCTAGCATATCTGGCTCGCACGCTTGCTCTCTTGTCTGGCTTGCTCTCTTATCTGTCTCGCTCTCACATCTGGCTCGCTCGCTTGCTCTCATATCTGGCTCGCTCGCTTGCTCTCTTGTCTGGCTCGCTCTCTTATCTGGCTTGCTCGTTAGCATATCTGGCTCGCACGCTTGCTCTCTTGTCTGGCTTGCTCTCTTATCTGGCTCGATCGCTCTCATATCTGGCTCGCTCGCTTGCTCTCATGTCTGGCTCGCTCGCTCTCATATCTGGCTTTCTCACTTGCTCTCTTGTATGGTCGCTCTCTTATCTGGCTCGCTCTCATATCTGGCTTGCTCGCTTGTTCTCATATCTGGCTCGCTCGCTTGCTCTCTTGTCTGGCTCGCTCTCTTATCTGGCTCATTCGCATATCTGGCTCGCTAGCTCTCAAATCTGGCTCGCTCGCTTGCTCTCATATTTGGCTAGCTCGCTTTCTCTATTGTCTTGCTCGCTCTCTTATCTGGCTCGCTCGCTCTCATATCTGGCTGGTTCGCTTGCTCTCATATCTGGCTCGCTCGCTTGCTCTCTTGTCTGGCTCGCTCTCTTATCTGGCTTGCTCGCTAGCATATCTGGCTCGCACGCTTGCTCTCTTGTCTGGCTTGGCCTCTTATCTGGCTCGCTCGCTCTCATATCTGGCTCGCTCGCTTGCTCTCATGTCTGGCTCGCTCGCTCTCATATCTGGCTTTCTCGCTTGCTCTCTTGTCTGGTTCGCTCTCTTATCTGGCTCTCTCTCATATCTGGCTTGCTCGCTTGCTCTCATATCTGGCTCGCTCGCTTGCTCTCTTGTCTGGCTCGCTCTCTTATCTGGCTCGATAGCTCTCATATCTGGCTCGCTCGCTTGCTCTCATGTCTGGCTCGCTCTCGCTCTCATATCTGGCTTTCTAGCTTGCTCTCTTGTCTGGCTCGCTCTCTTATCTGGCTTGCTCGCATATCTGGCTCGCTCGCTTGCTCTCATTTCAGGCTGGCTCGCTTGCTCTCATATCTGACTCGCTCGCTTGCTCTCTTGTCTTTCTCGCTCTCTTTTATGCTCGCTCGCATAATCGCATATCTGGCTCACTCGCTCTCAAATCTGGCTCGCTCGCTTGCTCTCATATCTGGCTAGCTCGCTTGCTCTCTTGTCTTGCTCGCTCTCTTATCTGGCTCGCTCGCTCTCATATCTGGCTGGCTCGCTTGCTCTCATATCTGGCTCGCTCGCTTGCTCTCTTGTCTGGCTCGCTCTCTTATCTGGCTAGCTCGCTAGCATATCTGGCTCGCACGCTTGCTCTCTTGTCTGGCTTGCTCTCTTATCTGGCTCGCTCGCTCTCATATCTGGCTCGCTCGCTTGCTCTCATATCTGGCTCGCTCGCTCTCATATCTGGCTTTCTCGCTTGCTCTCTTGTCTGGCTCGCTCTCTTATCTGGCTTGCTCGCATATCTGGCTCGCTCGCTCTCACATCTGGCTGGCTCGCTTGCTCTCATTTCTGGCTGGCTCGCTTGCTCTCATATCTGGCTCGCTCGCTTGCTCTCTTGTCTGTCTCGCTCTCTTTTATGGCTCACTCGCATATCTGGCTCGCTCGCTATCAAATCGGTCTCGCTCGCTTGCTCTCATATCTGGCTCGCTCGCTTGCTCTCATATCCGGCTCGCTCGCTTGCTCTCATATCTGGCTCGCTCGCTTGCTCTCTTGTCTGGCTCGCTCTCTTATCTGGCTTGCTCGCATATCTGGCTCGCTCGCTCTCACATCTAGCTGGCTCGCTTGCTCTCATATCTGGCTCGCTTGCTCTCTTGTCTGGCTCGCTCTCTTATCTGGCTCGCTCTTATATCTGCCTTGCTAGCTCGCTCTCATATCTGGCTCGCTCGCTTGCTCTCTTGTCTGTCTCGCTCTCTTTTATGGCTCGCTCGCATATCTGGCTAGCTTGCTCTCACATCTGGCTCGCTCGCTTGCTCTCTTGTCTGGCTCGCTCTCTTATCTGGCTCGCTCGCTCGCATATCTGGCTCGCTCGCTCTCATGTCTGGCTCGCTCGCTCTCATATCTGGCTTGCTCGCTTGCTCTCATATCTGGCTCGCTCGCTTACTCTCATATCTGGCTCGCTCGCTTGCTCTCTTGTTTGGCTCACTCTCTTATCTGGCTCGCTCGCATATCTGGCTCGCTCGCTCTCAAATCTGGCTCGCTCGCTTGCTCTCATATCTGGCTTGCTCGCTTGCTCTCATATCTGGCTCGCTCGCTTGCTCTCATATCTGGCTCGCTCGCTTTTTCTCATATCTGGCTCGCTCGCTTGCTCTCTTGTCTGGCTCGCTCTCTTATCTGGCTCGCTCGCATATCTGGCTCGCTCGCTTGCTCTCATATCTGGTTCGTTCGCTTGCTCTTTTGTCTGGCTCGCTCTCTTATCTGGCTTGCTCGCTAGCATATCTGGCTCGCACGCTTGCTCTCTTATCTTGCTCGATCGCTCTCATATCTGGCTCGCTCGCTTGCTCTCATGTCTGGCTCGCTCGCTCTCATATCTGGCTTTCTCACTTGCTCTCTTGTCTGGCTCGCTCTCTTATCTGGCTTGCTCGCATATCTGGCTCGCTCGCTCTCACATCTGGCTGGCTCGCTTGCTCTCATTTCTGGCTGGCTCGCTTGCTCTCATATCTGGCTCGCTCGCTTGCTCTCTTGTCTGTCTCGCTCTCTTTTATGGCTCGCTCGCTCTCAAATCTGGCTCGCTCGCTTGCTCTCATATCTGGCTTGCTCGCTTGCTCTCATATCTGTCTCGCTCGCTTGCTCTCTTCTCTGGCTCGCTCTCTTATCTGGCTCGCTCGCATATCTGGCTCGCTCGCTCTCAAATCTGGCTCGCTCGCTTGCTCTCATATCTGGCTAGCTCGCTCGCTCTCTTGTCTTGCTCTCTCTCTTATCTGGCTCGCTCGCTCTCATATCTGGCTGGCTCGCTTGCTCTCATATCTGGTTCGCTCGCTTGCTCTCTTGTCTGGCTCGCTCTCTTATCTGGCTAGCTCGCTAGCATATCTGGCTCGCACGCTTGCTCTCTTGTCTGGCTTGGTCTCTTATCTGGCTCGCTCGCTCTCATATCTGGCTCGCTCGCTTGCTCTCATGTCTGGCTCGCTCGCTCTCATATCTGGCTTTCTCGCTTGCTCTCTTGTCTGGCTCGCTCTCTTATCTGGCTCGCTCTCATACCTGGCTCGCTCGCTCTCACATCTAGCTGGCTCCCTTGCTCTCATATCTGGCTCGCTTACTCTCTTGTCTGGCTCGCTTTCTTATCTGGCTCGCTCTTATATCTGCCTTGCTAGCTCGCTCTCATATCTGGCTCGCTCGCTTGCTCTCTTGTCTGGCTCGCTCTCTTATCTGGCTCGCTCGCTCGCATATCTGGCTCCCTTGCTCTCACATCTGGCTCGATCGCTTGCTCTCTTGTCTGGCTCGCTCTCTTATCTGGCTCGCTCGCTCGCATATCTCTCTCGCTCGCTCTCATGTCTGGCTCGCTCGCTCTCATATCTGGCTTGCTCGCTTGCTCTCATATCTGGCTTGCTCGCTTGCTCTCATATCTGGCTCGCTCACTTGCTCTCATATCTGGCTCGCTCGCTTGTTCTCATATCTGGCTCGCTCGCTTGCTCTCTTGTCTGGCTCGCTCTCTTGCTCTCTTGTCTGGCTCGCTCTCTTATCTGGCTCGCTCGCATATCTGGCTCGCTCGCTCTCATATCTGGCTCGCTCGCTTGCTCTCATATTTGGCTAGCTCGCTTTCTCTCTTGTCTTGCTCGCTCTCTTATCTGGCTTGCTCGCTATCATATCTGGCTGGTTCGCTTGCCCTCATATCTGGCTCGCTCGCTTGCTCTCTTGTCTGGCTCGCTCTCTTATCTGGCTTGCTCGCTAGCATATCTGGCTTGCACGCTTGCTCTCTTGTCTGGCTTGCTCTCTTATCTGGCTCGCTCGCTCTCATATCTGGCTCGCTCGCTTGCTCTCATATCTGGCTCGCTCGCTTTCTCCTCTTGTCTGGCTCGCTCTCTTATCTGGCTCGCTCATATATCTGGCTCGCTCGCTCTCACATCTAGCTGGCTCGCTTGCTCTCATATTTGGCTCGCTCGCTTGCTCTCTTGTCTGGCTCGCTCTCTTATCTGGCTCGCTCTCATATCTGGCTTGCTAGCTTGCTCTCATATCTGGTTCGCTCGTTTGCTCTCTTTTCTGTCTCGCTCTCTTTTATAGCTCGCTCGCATATCTGGCTTTCTCGCTCTCACATCTGGCTCGCTCGCTTGCTCGCACGCATATCTGGTTTGCTCGCTCTCATATCTTACTCGCTCCGTCTCATGTCTGGCTCGCTCGCTCTCATATCTGGCTTTCTCGCTTGCTCTCTTGTCTGGCTCGCTCTCTTATCTGGCTTGCTCGCATATCTGGCTCGCTCGCTCTCACATATGGCTGGCTCGCTTGCTCTCATTTCTGGCTGGCTCGCTCGCTCTCATATCTGGCTCGCTCGCTTGCTCTCTTGTCTGTCTCGCTCTCTTTTATGGCTCGCTCGCATATCTGGCTCGCTCGCTCTCAAATCTGGCTCGCTCGCTTGCTCTCATATCTGGCTTGCTCGCTTGCTCTCATATCTGGCTCGCTTGCTTGCTCTCTTGTCTGGCTCGCTCTCTTATCTGGCTCGCTCGCATATCTGGCTCGCTCGCTCTCAAATCTGGCTCGCTCGCTTGCTCTCATATCTGGCTAGCTCGCTCGCTCTCTTGTCTTGCTCGCTCTCTTATCTGGCTCGCTCGCTCTCATATCTGGCTGGCTCGCTTGCTCTCATATCTGGTTCGCTCGCTTGCTCTCTTGTCTGGCTCGCTCTCTTATCTGGCTAGCTCGCTAGCATATCTGGCTCGCACGCTTGCTCTCTTGTCTGGCTTGGTCTCTTATCTGGCTCGCTCGCTCTCATATCTGGCTCGCTCGCTTGCTCTCATGTCTGGCTCGCTCGCTCTCATATCTGGCTTTCTCGCTTGCTCTCTTGTCTGGCTCGCTCTCTTATCTGGCTCGCTCTCATACCTGGCTCGCTCGCTCTCCCATCTAGCTGGCTCCCTTGCTCTCATATCTGGCTCGCTTGCTCTCTTGTCTGGCTCGCTTTCTTATCTGGCTCGCTCTTATATCTGCCTTGCTAGCTCGCTCTCATATCTGGCTCGCTCGCTTGCTCTCTTGTCTGGATCGCTCTCTTATCTGGCTTGCTCGCATATCTGGCTCCCTTGCTCTCACATCTGGCTCGCTCGCTTGCTCTCTTGTCTGGCTCGCTCTCTTATCTGGCTCGCTCTCATATCTGGCTTGCTAGCTTGCTCTCATATCTGGTTCGCTCGTTTGCTCTCTTTTCTGTCTCGCTCTCTTTTATAGCTCGCTCGCATATCTGGCTTGCTCGCTCTCACATCTGGCTCGCTCGCTTGCTCGCTCGCATATCTGGTTCGCTCGCTCTCATATCTTACTCGCTCCGTCTCATGTCTGGCTCGCTCGCTCTCATATCTAGCTTGCTCGCTTGCTCTCATATCTGGCTCGCTCGCTTGCTCTCTTGTCTGGCTCGCTCTCTTATCTGGCTCGCTCGCATATCTTGCGCGCTCACTCTCAAATCTGGCTCGCTTGCTTGCTCTCATATCTGGCTAGCTCGCTTGCTCTCATATCTGGCTAGCTCGTTTGCTCTCTTGTCTTGCTCGCTCTCTTATCTGGCTCGCTCGCTCTCATATCTGGCTGGCTCGCTTGCTCTCATATCTGGCTCGCTCGCTTGCTCTCATATCTGGCCCTCTTGCTCTCATATCTGGCTCGCTCGCTTGCTTAATTGTCTGGCTCGCTCTCTTATCTGGCTCGCTCGCTCTCATATCTGGCTGGCTCGCTTGCTCTCATATCTTGCTCGCTCGCTCTCACATCTGGCTCGCTCGCTTGCTCTCAAATGTGGCTAGCTCGCTTGCTCTCTTGTCTTGCTCGCTCTCTTATCTGGCTCGCTCGCTCTCATATCTGGCTGGCTCGCTTGCTCTCATATCTGGCTCGCTCGCTTGCTCTCTTGTCTGGCTCGCTCTCTTATCTGGTTTGCTCGCTAGCATATCTGGCTCGCACGCTTGCTCTCTTGTCTGGCTTGCTCTCTTATCTGGCTCGCTCGCTTTCATATCTGGCTCGCTCGCTTGCTCTCATGTCTGGCTCGCTCGCTTGCTCTAATGTCTGGCTCGCTCTCATATCTGGCTTTCTCGCTTGCTCTCTTGTCTGGCTCGCTCTCTTATCTGGCTCGCTCGCATATCTGGCTCGCTCGCATATCTGGCTCGCTCGCTCTCACATCTGGCTGGCTCGCTTGCTCTCATCTCTGGCTGGCTCGCTTGCTCTCATATCTGGCTCGCTCGCTTGCTCTCTTGTCTGTCTCACTCTCTTTTATGGCTCGTTTGCATTTCTGGCTCGCTCGCTTGCTCTCATATCTGGCATGCTCGCTCACTCTCATATCTGGCTTGCTCGCTTGCTCTCATATTCGGCTCGCTCGCTTGCTCTCATATCTGGCACGCTCGCTTGCTCTCTTGTCTGGCTCGCTCTCTTATCTGGCTCGCTCGCATATCTGCTCGCTCGCTCTCAAATCTGGCTCGCTCGCTTGCTCTCATATCTGGCTAGCTCGCTTGCTCTCTTGTCTTGCTCGCTCTCTTATCTGGCTCGCTCGCTCTCATATCTGGCTCGCTCGCTTGCTCTCTTGTCTGGCTCGCTCTCTTATCTGGCTTGCTCGCTAGCATATCTGGCTCGCACGCTTGCTCTCTTGTCTGGCTTGCTCTCTTATCTGGCTCGCTCGCTCTCATATCTGGCTCGCTCGCTTGCTCTCATGTCTGGCTCGCTCTCATATCTGGCTCGCATCGCTTGCTCTCTTGTCTGGCTCGCTCTCTTATCTGGCTTGCTCGCTAGCATATCTGGCTCGCACGCTTCCTCCTCTTGTCTGGCTCGCTCTCTTATCTGGCTCGCTCGCATACCTGGCTCGCTCGCTCCTCAAATCTAGCTGGCTCGCTTGCTCTCATATCTGGCTCGCTTGCTCTCTTGTCTGGCTCGCTTTCTTATCTGGCTCGCTCTTATATCTGCCTTGCTAGCTCGCTCTCATATCTGGCTCGCTCGCTTGCTCTCTTGTCTGGCTCGCTCTCTTATCTGGCTCGCTCGCTCGCATATCTGGCTCCCTTGCTCTCACATCTGGCTCGCTCGCTTGCTCTCTTGTCTGGCTCGCTCTCTTATCTGGCTCGCTCGCTCGCATATCTGGCTCGCTCGCTCTCATGTCTGGCTCGCTCGCTCTCATATCTGGCTTGCTCGCTTGCTCTCATATCTGGCTTGCTCGCTTGCTCTCATATCTGGCTCGCTCACTTGCTCTCATATCTGGCTCGCTCGCTTGTTCTCATATCTGGCTCGCTCGCTTGCTCTCTTGTCTGGCCCGCTCTCTTATCTGGCTCGCTCGCATATCTGGCTCGCTCGCTCTCATATCTGGCTCACTCGCTTGCTCTCATATTTGGCTAGCTCGCTTTCTCTCTTGTCTTGCTCGCTCTCTTATCTGGCTTGCTCGCTCTCATATCTGGCTGGTTCGCTTGCTCTCATATCTGGCTCGCTCGCTTGCTCTCTTGTCTGGCTCGCTCTCTTATCTGGCTTGCTCGCTAGCATATCTGGCTTGCACGCTTGCTCTCTTGTCTGGCTTGCTCTCTTATCTGGCTCGCTCGCTCTCATATCTGGCTCGCTCCGCTTGCTCTCATATCTGGCTCGCTCGCTTGCTCTCTTGTCTGGCTCGCTTTCTTATCTGGCTCGCTCATATATCTGGCTCGCTCGCTCTCACATCTAGCTGGCTCGCTTGCTCTCATATTTGGCTCGCTCGCTTGCTCTCTTGTCTGGCTCGCTCTCTTATTTGGCTCGCTCTCATATCTGGCTTGCTAGCTTGCTCTCATATCTGGTTCGCTCGTTTGCTCTCTTTTCTGTCTCGTTCTCTTTTATAGCTCGCTCGCATATCTGGTTTGCTCGCTCTCACATCTGGCTCGCTCGCTTGCTCACACGCATATCTGGTTCGCTCGCTCTCATATCTTACTCGCTCCGTCTCATGTCTGGCTCGCTCTCATATCTGGCTTTCTCGCTTGCTCTCTTGTCCTGGCTCGCTCTCTTATCTGGCTTGCTCGCATATCTGGCTCGCTCGCTCTCACATCTGGGTGGCTCGCTTGCTCTCATTTCTGGCTGGCTCGCTTGCTCTCATATCTGGCTCGCTCGCTTGCTCTCTTGTCTGTCTCGCTCTCTTTTATGGCTTGCTCGCATATCTGGCTCGCTCGCTCTCAAATCTGGCTGGCTCGCTTGCTCTCATATCTGGCTTGCTCGCTTGCTCTCATATCTGGCTCGCTCGCTTGCTCTCTTGTCTGGCTCGCTCTCTTATCTGGCTCGCTCGCATATCTGGCTCGCTCGCATATCTGGCTCGCTCGCTCTCAAATCTGGCTCGCTCGCTGCTCTCATATCTGGCTAGCTCGCCTCGCTCTCTTGTCTTGCTCGCTCTCTTATCTGGCTCGCTTGCTCTCATTCTGGCTGGCTCGCTTGCTCTCATATCTGGTTCGCTCGCTTGCTCTCTTGTCTGGCTCGCTCTCTTATCTGGCTAGCTCGCTAGCATATCTGGCTCGCACGCTTGCTCTCTTGTCTGGCTTGGTCCTCTTATCTGGCTCGCTCGCTCTCATATCTGGCTCGCTCGCTTGCTCTCATGTCTGGCTCGCTCGCTCTCATATCTGGCTTTCTCGCTTGCTCTCTGGTCTGGCTCGCTCTCTTATCTGGCTCGCTCTCATACCTGGCTCGCTCGCTCTCACATCTAGCTGGCTCCCTTGCTCTCATATCTGGCTCGCTTGCTCTCTTGTCTGGCTCGCTTTCTTATCTGGCTCGCTCTTATATCTGCCTTGCTAGCTCGCTCTCATATCTGGCTTGCTCGCTTGCTCTCTTGTCTGGCTCGCTCTCTTATCTGGCTCGCTCGCTCGCATATCTGGCTCCCTTGCTCTCACATCTGGCTCGCTCGCTTGCTCTCTTGTCTGGCTCGCTCTCTTATCTGGCTCGCTCGCTCGCATATCTGGCTCGCTCGCTCTCATGTCTGGCTCGCTCGCTCTCATATCTGGCTTGCTCGTTTGCTCTCATATCTGGCTTGCTCGCTTGCTCTCATATCTGGCTCGCTCACTTGCTCTCATATCTGGCTCGCTCGCTTGTTCTCATATCTGGCTCGCTCGCTTGCTCTCTTGTCTGGCTCGCTCTCTTATCTGGCTCGCTCGCATATCTGGCTCGCTCGCTCTCATATCTGGCTCGCTCGCTTGCTCTCATATTTGGCTAGCTCGCTTTCCTCTCTTGTCTTGCTCGCTCTCTTATCTGGCTTGCTCGCTCTCATATCTGGCTGGTTCGCTTGCTCTCATATCTGGCTCGCTCGCTTGCTCTCTTGTCTGGCTCGCTCTCTTATCTGGCTTGCTCGCTAGCATATCTGGCTTGCACGCTTGCTCTCTTGTCTGGCTTGCTCTCTTATCTGGCTCGCTCGCTCTCATATCTGGCTCGCTCGCTTGCTCTCATATCTGGCTCGCTCGCTTGCTCTCTTGTCTGGCTCGCTCTCTTATCTGGCTCGCTCATATATCTGGCTCGCTCGCTCTCACATCTAGCTGGCTCGCTTGCTCTCATATTTGGCTCGCTCGCTTGCTCTCTTGTCTGGCTCGCTCTCTTATCTGGCTCGCTCTCATATCTGGCTTGCTAGCTTGCTCTCATATCTGGTTCGCTCGTTTGCTCTCTTTTCTGTCTCGCTCTCTTTTATAGCTCGCTCGCATATCTGGCTTGCTCGCTCTCACATGTGGCTCGCTCGCTTGCTCGCACGCATATCTGGTTCGCTCGCTCTCATATCTTACTCGCTCCGTCTCATGTCTGGCTCGCTCGCTCTCATATCTAGCTTGCTCGCTTGCTCTCACATCTGGCTCGCTCGCTTGCTCTCTTGTCAGGCTCGTTCTCTTATCTGGCTCGCTCGCATATCTTGCGCGCTCACTCTCAAATCTGGCTCGCTTGCTTGCTCTCATATCTGGCTAGCTCGCTTGCTCTCATATCTGGCTAGCTCGTTTGCTCTCTTGTCTTGCTTGCTCTCTTATCTGGCTCGCTCGCTCTCATATCTGGCTGGCTCGCTTGCTCTCATATCTGGCTGGCTCGCTTGCTCTCAATATCTGGCTCGCTCGCTTGCTCTCATATCTGGCCCTCTTGCTCTCATATCTGGCTCGCTCGCTTGCTTAATTGTCTGGCTCGCTCTCTTATCTGGCTCGCTCGCTCTCATATCTGGCTGGCTCGCTTGCTCTCATATCTGGCTCTCTTGCTCTCATATCTGGCTCGCTCGCTTGCTTAATTGTCTGGCTCGCTCTCTTATCTGGCTCGCTCGCATATCTTGCTCGCTCGCTCTCACATCTGGCTCGCTCGCTCGCTCTCATATCTGGCTTGCTCGCTTGCTCTCATATCTGGCTAGCTCGCTTGCCTCTCATATCTGGCTAGCTCGTTTGCTCTCTTGTCTTGCTCGCTCTCTTATCTGGCTAGCTCGCTCTCATATCTGGCTGGCTCGCTTGCTCTCATATCTGGCTCGCTCGCTTGCTCTCATATCTGGCTCTCTTGTTCTCATATCTGGCTCGCTCGCTTGCTTAATTGTCTGGCTCGCTCTCTTATCTGGCTCGCTCGCTCGCTCGCTCTCACATCTGGCTCGCTCGCTTGCTCTCAAATGTGGCTCGCTCGCTTGCTCTCATGTCTGGCTCGTTCGTTCTAATATCTGGCTCGCTCGCTTTCATATCTTACTCGCTCGCTCTCATGTCTGGCTACCTCGCTCTCATATCTGGCTTGCTCTCATATCTGGCTCGCTCGCTTGCTCTCTTGTCTGGCTCGCTCTCTTATCTGACTTGCTCGCATATCTGGCTCGCTCGCTCTCAAATCTGGCTCGCTCGCTTGCTCTCATATCTGGCTAGCTCGCTTGCTCTCTTGTCTTGCTCGCTCTCTTACCTGGCTCGCTCGCTCTCATATCTGGCTGGCTCGCTTGCTCTCATATCTGGCTCGCTCGCATGCTCTCATATCTGGCTCTCTTGCTCTCATATCTGGCTCGCTCGCTTGCTTAATTGTCTGGCTCGCTCTCTTATCTGGCTTGCTCTCTCTCACATCTGGCTTGCTCGCTGCTCTCTTGTCTGGCTCGCTCTCTTATCTGGCTCGCTCGCATATCTTGCTCGCTCGCTCTCACATCTGGCTCGCTCGCTTGCTCTCAAATGTGGCTAGCTCGCTTGCTCTCTTGTCTTGCTCGCTCTCTTATCTGGCTCGCTCGCTCTCATATCTAGCTGGCTCGCTTGCTCTCATATCTGGCTCGCTCGCTTGCTCTCTTGTCTGGCTCGCTCTCTTATCTGGTTTGCTCGCTAGCATATCTGGCTCGCACGCTTGCTCTCTTGTCTGGCTTGCTCTCTTATCTGGCTCGCTCGCTTTCATATCTGGCTCGCTCGCTTGCTCTCGTGTCTGGCTCGCACGCTTGCTCTCATGTCTGGCTCGCTCTCATATCTGGCTTTCTCGCTTGCTCTCTTGTCTGGCTCGCTCTCTTATCTGGCTCGCTCGCATATCTGGCTCGCTCGCATATCTGGCTTGCTCGCTCTCACATCTGGCTTGCTCGCTGCTCTCTTGTCTGGCTCGCTCTCTTATCTGGCTCGCTCGCATATCTTGCTCGCTCGCTCTCACATCTGGCTCGCTCGCTTGCTCTCAAATGTGGCTAGCTCGCTTGCTCTCTTGTCTTGCTCGCTCTCTTATCTGGCTCGCTCGCTCTCATATCTGGCTGGCTCGCTTGCTCTCATATCTGGCTCGCTCGCTTGCTCTCTTGTCTGGCTCGCTCTCTTATCTGGTTTGCTCGCTAGCATATCTGGCTCGCACGCTTGCTCTCTTGTCTGGCTTGCTCTCTTATCTGGCTCGCTCGCTTTCATATCTGGCTCGCTCGCTTGCTCTCATGTCTGGCTCGCTCGCTTGCTCTCATGTCTGGCTCGCTCTCATATCTGGCTTTCTCGCTTGCTCTCTTGTCTGGCTCGCTCTCTTATCTGGCTCGCTCGCATATCTGGCTCGCTCGCATATCTGGCTTGCTCGCTCTCACATCTGGCTGGCTTGCTTGCTCTCATTTCTGGCTGGCTCGCTTGCTCTCATATCTGGCTCACTCGCTTCCTCTCTTGTCTGTCTCACTCTCTTTTATGGCTCGTTTGCATATCTGGCTCGCTCGCTTGCTCTCATATCTGGCATGCTCGCTCACTCTCATATCTGGCTTGCTCGCTTGCTCTCATATTCGGCTCGCTCGCTTGCATATCTGGCTTGCTCGCTTGCTCTCTTGTCTGGCTCGCTCTCTTATCTGGCTCGCTCGCATATCTGGCTCGCTCGCTCTCAAATCTGGCTCGCTCGCTTGCTCTCATATCTGGCTAGCTCGCTTGCTCTCTTGTCTTGCTCGCTCTCATATCTGGCTCGCTCGCTTGCTCTCATATCTGGCTCGCTCGCTCTCATATCTGGCTTTCTCGCTTGCTCTCTTGTCTGGCTCGCTCTCTTATCTGGCTTGCTCGCATATCTGGCTCGCTCGCTCTCACATCTGGCTGGCTCGCTTGCTCTCATTTCTGGCTGGCTCGCTTGCTCTCATATCTGGCTCGCTCGCTTGCTCTCTTGTCTGTCTCGCTCTCTTTTATGGCTCGCTCGCATATCTGGCTCTCTCGCTCTCAAATCTGGCTCGCTCGCTTGCTCTCATATCTGGCTTGCTCGCTTGCTCTCATATCTGGCTCGTTTGCTCTCTTGTCTGGCTCGCTCTCTTATCTGGCTCGCTCGCATATCTGGCTCGCTCGCTCTCAAATCTGGCTCGCTCGCTTGCTCTCATATCTGGCTAGCTCGCTCGCTCTCTTGTCTTGCTCGCTCTCTTATCTGGCTCGCTCGCTCTCATATCTGGCTGGCTCGCTTGCTCTCATATCTGGTTCGCTCGCTTGCTCTCTTGTCTGGCTCGCTCTCTTATCTGGCTAGCTCGCTAGCATATCTGGCTCGCACGCTTGCTCTCTTGTCTGGCTTGGTCTCTTATCTGGCTCGCTCGCTCTCATATCTGGCTCGCTCGCTTGCTCTCATGTCTGGCTCGCTCGCTCTCATATCTGGCTTTCTCGCTTGCTCTCTTGTCTGGCTCGCTCTCTTATCTGGCTCGCTCTCATACCTGGCTCGCTCGCTCTCACATCTAGCTGGCTCCCTTGCTCTCATATCTGGCTCGCTTGCTCTCTTGTCTGGCTCGCTTTCTTATCTGGCTCGCTCTTATATCTGCCTTGCTAGCTCGCTCTCATATCTGGCTCGCTCGCTTGCTCTCTTGTCTGGCTCGCTCTCTTATCTGGCTTGCTCGCATATCTGGCTCGCTCGCTCTCACATCTGGCTGGCTCGCTTGCTCTCATTTCTGGCTGGCTCGCTTGCTCTCATATCTGGCTCGCTCGCTTGCTCTCTTGTCTGTCTCGCTCTCTTTTATGGCTCGCTCGCATATCTGGCTCTCTCGCTCTCAAATCTGGCTCGCTCGCTTGCTCTCATATCTGGCTTGCTCGCTTGCTCTCATATCTGGCTCGCTCGCTTGCTCTCTTGTCTGGCTCGCTCTCTTATCTGGCTCGCTCGCATATCTGGCTCGCTCGCTCTCAAATCTGGCTCGCTCGCTTGCTCTCATATCTGGCTAGCTGGCTCGCTCTCTTGTCTTGCTCGCTCTCTTATCTGGCTCGCTCGCTCTCATATCTGGCTGGCTCGCTTGCTCTCATATCTGGTTCGCTCGCTTGCTCTCTTGTCTGGCTCGCTCTCTTATCTGGCTAGCTCGCTAGCATATCTGGCTCGCACGCTTGCTCTCTTGTCTGGCTTGGTCTCTTATCTGGCTCGCTCGCTCTCATATCTGGCTCGCTCGCTTGCTCTCATGTCTGGTTTGCTCGCTCTCATATCTGGCTTTCTCGCTTGCTCTCTTGTCTGGCTCGCTCTCTTATCTGGCTCGCTCTCATACCTGGCTCGCTCGCTCTCACATCTAGCTGGCTCCCTTGCTCTCATATCTGGCTCGCTTGCTCTCTTGTCTGGCTCGCTTTCTTATCTGGCTCGCTCTTATATCTGCCTTGCTAGCTCGCTCTCTTATCTGGCTCGCTCGCTCGCATATCTGGCTCCCTTGCTCTCACATCTGGCTCGCTCGCTTGCTCTCTTGTCTGGCTCGCTCTCTTATCTGGCTCGCTCGCATATCTGGCTCGCTCGCTCTCATGTCTGGCTCTCTCGCTCTCATATCTGGCTTGCTCGCTTGCTCTCATATCTGGCTTGCTCGCTTGCTTTCATATCTGGCTCGCTCGCTTGTTCTCATATCTGGCTCGCTCGCTTGCTCTCTTGTCTGGCTCGCTCTCTTATCTGGCTCGCTCGCATATCTGGCTCGCTCGCTCTCATATCTGGCTCGCTCGCTTGCTCTCATATTTGGCTAGCTCGCTTTCTCTCTTGTCTTGCTCGCTCTCTTATCTGGCTTGCTCGCTCTCGTATCTGGCTGGTTCGCTTGCTCTCATATCTGGCTCGCTCGCTTGCTCTCTTGTCTGGCTCGCTCTCTTATCTGGCTTGCTCGCTAGCATATCTGGCTTGCACGCTTGCTCTCTTGTCTGGCTTGCTCTCTTATCTGGCTCGCTCGCTCTCATATCTGGCTCGCTCGCTTGCTCTCATATCTGGCTCGCTCGCTTGCTCTCTTGTCTGGCTCGCTCTCTTTTCTGGCTCGCTCATATATCTGGCTCGCTCGCTCTCACATCTAGCTGGCTCGCTTGCTCTCATATTTGGCTCGCTCGCTTGCTCTCTTGTCTGGCTCGCTCTCTTATCTGGCTCGCTCTCATATCTGGCTTGCTAGCTTGCTCTCATATCTGGTTCGCTCGTTTGCTCTCTTTTCTGTCTCGCTCTCTTTTATAGCTCGCTCGCATATCTGGCTTGCTCGCTCTCACATCTGGCTCGCTCGCTTGCTCGCACGCATATCTGGTTCGCTCGCTCTCATATCTTACTCGCTCCGTCTCATGTCTGGCTCGCTCGCTCTCATATCTAGCTTGCTCGCTTGCTCTCATATCTGGCTCGCTCGCTTGCTCTCTTGTCTGGCTCGCTCTCTTATCTGGCTCGCTCGCATATCTTGCGCGCTCACTCTCAAATCTGGCTCGCTTGCTTGCTCTCATATCTGGCTAGCTCGCTTGCTCTCATATCTGGCTAGCTCGTTTGCTCTCTTGTCTTGCTTGCTCTCTTATCTGGCTCGCTCGCTCTCATATCTGGCTGGCTCGCTTGCTCTCATATCTGGCTCGCTCGCTTGCTCTCATATCTGGCCCTCTTGCTCTCATATCTGGCTCGCTCGCTTGCTTAATTGTCTGGCTCGCTCTCTTATTTGGCTCGCTCGCATATCTTGCTCGCTCGCTCTCACATCTGGCTCGCTCGCTCGCTCTCATATCTGGCTTGCTCGCTTGCTCTCATATCTGGCTAGCTCGCTTGCTCTCATATATGGCTAGCTCGTTTGCTCTCTTGTCTTGCTCGCTCTCTTATCTGGCTAGCTCGCTCTCATATCTGGCTGGCTCGCTTGCTCTCATATCTGGCTCGCTCGCTTGCTCTCATATCTGGCTCTCTTGTTCTCATATCTGGCTCGCTCGCTTGCTTAATTGTCTGGCTCGCTCTCTTATCTGGCTCGCTCGCTCGCTCGCTCTCACATCTGGCTCGCTCGCTTGCTCTCAAATGTGGCTCGCTCGCTTGCTCTCATGTCTGGCTCGTTCGCTCTCATATCTGGCTCGCTCGCTTTCATATCTTACTCGCTCGCTCTCATGTCTGGCTACCTCGCTCTCATATCTGGCTTGCTCTCATATCTGGCTCGCTCGCTTGCTCTCTTGTCTGGCTCGCTCTCTTATCTGACTTGCGCGCATATCTGGCTCGCTCGCTCTCAAATCTGGCTCGCTCGCTTGCTCTCATATCTGGCTAGCTCGCTTGCTCTCTTGTCTTGCTCGCTCTCTTATCTGGCTCGCTCGCTCTCATATCTGGCTGGCTCGCTTGCTCTCATATCTGGCTCGCTCGCTTGCTCTCATATCTGGCTCTCTTGCTCTCATATCTGGCTCGCTCGCTTGCTTAATTGTCTGGCTCGCTCTCTTATCTGGCTTGCTCTCTCTCACATCTGGCTTGCTCGCTGCTCTCTTGTCTGGCTCGCTCTCTTATCTGGCTCGCTCGCATATCTTGCTCGCTCGCTCTCACATCTGGCTCGCTCGCTTGCTCTCAAATGTGGCTAGCTCGCTTATTCTCTTGTCTTGCTCTCTTATCTGGCTCGCTCGCTCTCATATCTGGCTGGCTCGCTTGCTCTCATATCTGGCTCGCTCGCTTGCTCTCTTGTCTGGCTCGCTCTCTTATCTGGTTTGCTCGCTAGCATATCTGGCTCGCACGCTTGCTCTCTTGTCTGGCTTGCTCTCTTATCTGGCTCGCTCGCTTTCATATCTGGCTCGCTCGCTTGCTCTCATGTCTGGCTCGCTCGCTTGCTCTCATGTCTGGCTCGCTCTCATATCTGGCTTCCTCGCTTGCTCTCTTGTCTGGCTCGCTCTCTTATCTGGCTCGCTCGCATATCTGGCTCTCTCGCATATCTGGCTTGCTCGCTCTCACATCTGGCTGGCTTGCTTGCTCTCATTTCTGGCTGGCTCGCTTGCTCTCATATCTGGCTCACTCGCTTCCTCTCTTGTCTGTCTCACTCTCTTTTATGGCTCGTTTGCATATCTGGCTCGCTCGCTTGCTTTCATATCTGGCATGCTCGCTCACTCTCATATCTGGCTTGCTCGCTTGCTCTCATATCCGGCTCACTCGCTTGCTCTCATATCTGGCTCACTCTCTTGTCTGGCTCGCTCTCTTATCTGGCTCGCTCGCATATCTGGCTCGCTCGCTCTCAAATCTGGCTCGCTCGCTTGCTCTCATATCTGGCTTGCTCGCTTGCTCTCATATCTGGCTCGCTCGCTTGCTCTCATATCTGGCTCGCTCACTTTTTCTCATATCTGGCTCGCTCGCTTGCTCTCTTGTCTGGCTCGCTCTCTTATCTGGCTCGCTCGCATATCTGGCTCGCTCGCTCTCAAATCTGGCTCGCTCGCATATCTGGCTCGCTCGCTCTCAAATCTGGCTCGCTCGCTTGCTCTCATTTCTGGCTGGCTCGCTTGCTCTCATATCTGGCTCGCTCGCTTGCTCTCTTGTCTGTCTCGCTCTCTTTTATGGCTCGCTCGCATATCTGGCTCGCTCGCTCTCAAATCTGGCTCGCTCGCTTGCTCTCATATCTGGCTTGCTCGCTTGCTCTCATATCCGGCTCGCTCGCTTGCTCTCATATCTGGCTCGCTCGCTTGCTCTCTTGTCTGGCTTGCTCTCTTATCTGGCTCGCTCGCATATCTGGCTCGCTCGCTCTCAAATCTGGCTCGCTCGCTTGCTCTCATATCTGGCTAGCTCGCTTGCTCTCTTGTCTTGCTCGCTCTCTTATCTGGCTCGCTCGCTCTCATATCTGGCTGGCTCGCTTGCTCTCATATCTGGCTCGCTCGCTTGCTCTCTTGTCTGTCTCGCTCTCTTATCTGGCTCGCTCGCTTGCTTAATTGTCTAGCTCGCTCTCTTATCTGGCTAGCTCGCTCTCATATCTGGCTGGCTCGCTTGCTCTCATATCTGGCTCGCTCGCTTGCTCACTTGTCTGGCTCGCTCTCTTTTCTGGCTTGCTCGCTAGCATATCTGGCTCTCACGCTTGCTCTCTTGTCTGGCTTGCTCTCTTATTTGTCTCGCTCTCACATCTTGCTCGCTCGCTTGCTCTCATACCTGGCTCGCTCGCTTGCTCTCTTGTCTGGCTCGCTCTCTTATCTGGCTTGCTCGCTAGCATATCTGGCTCGCACGCTTGCTCTCTTATCTGGCTCGATCGCTCTCATATCTGGCTCGCTCGCTTGCTCTCATGTCTGGCTCGCTCGCTCTCATATCTGGCTTTCTCGCTTGCTCTCTTGTCTGGTTCGCTCTCTTATCTGGCTCGCTCGCATATCTGGCTCGCTCGCTCTCACATCTGGCTGGCTCGCTTGCTCTCATTTCTGGCTGGCTCGCTTGCTCTCATATCTGGCTCGCTCTCTTGCTCTCTTGTCTGTCTCGCTCTCTTTTATGGCTCGCTCGTATATCTGGCTCGCTCGCTCTCAAATCTGGCTGGCTCGCTTGCTCTCATATCTGGCTTGCTCGCTTGCTCTCATATCCGGCTCGCTCGCTTGCTCTCATATCTGGCTCGCTCGCTTGCTCTCTTGTCTGGCTCGCTCTCTTATCTGGCTCGCTCGCATATCTGGCTCGCTCGCTCTCAAATCTGGCTCGCTCGCTTGCTTTCATATCTGGCTAGCTCGCTTGCTCTCTTGTCTTGCTCGCTCTCTTATCTGGCTCGCTCGCTCTCATATCTGGCTCGCTCGCTTGCTCTCATGTCTGGCTCGCTCGCTCTCATATCTGGCTTTCTCGCTTGCTCTCTTGTCTGGTTCGCTCTCTTATCTGGCTCTCTCTCATATCTGGCTTGCTCGCTTGCTCTCATATCTGGCTCGCTCGCTTGCTCTCTTGTATGGCTCGCTCTCTTATCTGGCTCGCTCGCATATCTGGCTCGCTCGCTTTCACATCTGGCTGGCTGGCTTGCTCTCATATCTGGCTCGATCGCTCTCATATCTGGCTCGCTCGCTTGCTCTCATGTCTGGCTCGCTCGCTCTCATATCTGGCTTTCTCGCTTGCTCTCTTGTCTGGCTCGCTCTCTTATCTGGCTCGCTCGCATATCTGGCTCGCTCGCTCTCACATCTGGCTGGCTCGCTTGCTCTCATTTCTGGCTGGCTCGCTTGCTCTCATATCTGGCTCGCTCGCTTGCTCTCTTGTCTGTCTCGCTCTCTTTTATGGCTCGCTCGTATATCTGGCTCGCTCGCTCTCAAATCTGGCTGGCTCGCTTGCTCTCATATCTGGCTTGCTCGCTTGCTCTCATATCCGGCTCGCTCGCTTGCTCTCATATCTGGCTCGCTCGCTTGCTCTCTTGTCTGGCTCGCTCTCTTATCTGGCTCGCTCGCATATCTGGCTCGCTCGCTCTCAAATCTGGCTCGCTCGCTTGCTTTCATATCTGGCTAGCTCGCTTGCTCTCTTGTCTTGCTCGCTCGCTTATCTGGCTCGCTCGCTCTCATATCTGGCTCGCTCGCTTGCTCTCATGTCTGGCTCGCTCGCTCTCATATCTGGCTTTCTCGCTTGCTCTCTTGTCTGGTTCGCTCTCTTATCTGGCTCTCTCTCATATCTGGCTTGCTCGCTTGCTCTCATATCTGGCTCGCTCGCTTGCTCTCTTGTATGGCTCGCTCTCTTATCTGGCTCGCTCGCATATCTGGCTCGCTCGCTCTCACATCTGGCTGGCTCGCTTGCTCTCATTTCTGGCTGGCTCGCTTGCTCTCATATCTGGCTCGCTCACTTGCTCTATTGTCTGTCTCGCTCTCTTTTATGGCTCGCTCGCATATCTGGCTCGCTCGCTCTCAAATCTGGCTCGCTCGCTTGCTCTCATATCTGGCTTGCTCGCTTGCTCTCATATCCGGCTCGCTCGCTTGCTCTCATATCTGGCTCGCTCACTTGCTCTCTTGTGTGGCTCGCTCGCATATCTGGCTCGCTCGCTCTCAAATCTGGCTCGCTCGCTTGCTCTCATATCTGGCTAGCTCGCTTGCTCTCTTGTCTTGCTCGCTCTCTTATCTGGCTCGCTCGCTCTCATATCTGGCTCGCTCGCTTGCTCTCATGTCTGGCTCGCTCGCTCTCATATCTGGCTTTCTCGCTTGCTCTCTTATCTGGCTCTCTCTCATATCTGGCTTGCTCGCTTGCTCTCATATCTGGCTCGCTCGCTTGCTCTCTTGTCTGGCTCGCTCTCTTATCTGGCTCGCTCGCATATCTGGCTCGCTCGCTCTCACATCTGGCTGGCTGGCTTGCTCTCATATCTGGCTCGCTCGCTTGCTCTCATATCTGGCTTGCTCGCTTGCTCTCTTGTCTGGCTCGCTCTCTTATCTGGCTCGCTCACATATCTGGCTCGCTCGCTCTCACATCTAGCTGGCTCGCTTGCTCTCATATCTGGCTCGCTTGCTCTCTTGTCTGGCTCGCTCTCTTATCTGGCTCGCTCTCATATCTGGCTTGCTAGCTTGCTCTCATATCTGGCTCGTTTGCTTGCTCTCTTGTCTGTCTCGCTCTCTTTTATGGCTTGTTCGCATATCTGGCTCGCTCGCTCTCACATCTGGCTCGCTCGCTTGCTCTCTTGTCTGGCTGGCTCTCTTATCTGGCTCGCTCGCTCTCATATCTGGCTTGCTCGCTTGCTCTCATATCTGGCTCGCTTGCTCTCTTGTCTGGCTCGCTCTCTTATCTGGCTCGCTCGCATATCTGGCTCGCTCACTTTCAAATCTGGCTCGCTCGCTTGCACTCATATCTGCCTTGCTAGCTCGCTCTCATAACTGGCTCGCTCGCTTGCTCTCTTGTCTATCTCGCTCTCTTTTATGGCTTGCTCGCATATCTGGCTCGCTCACTTTCAAATATGGCTCGCTTGCTTGCTCTCATATCTGGCTTGCTCGCTTGCACTCATATCCGGCTCGCTCGCTTGCTCTCATATCTGGCTCGCTCGCTTGCTCTCTTGTCTGGCTCGCTCTCTTATCTGGCTCGCTCTCTTATCTGGCTCGCTCGCATATCTGCCTCGCTCGCTCTCAAATCTGGCTCGCTCGCTTGCTCTCATATCTGGATAGCTCGCTTACTCTCTTGATTTGCTCGCTCTCTTATCTGGCTCGTTTGCTTTTATATCTGGCTGGCTCGCTTGCTCTCATATCTGGCTCGCTCGCTCTCTTGTCTGGCTCGCTCTCTTATCTGGTTTGCTCGCTAGCATATCTGGTTCGCATGCTTGCTCTCTTGTCTGGCTTGCTCTCATGTCTGGCTCGCTCGCTCTCATATCTGGCTCGCTCGCTTTCATATCTGGCTTTCTCGCTTGCTCTCTTGTCTGGCTCGCTCTCTTATCTGGCTCGCTCGCATATCTGGCTCGCTCGCTCTCACATCTGGCTGGCTCGCTTGCTCTCATTTCTGGCTGGCTCGCTTGCTCTCATATCTGGCTCGCTCGCTTGCTCTCTTGTCTGGCTCGCTCTCTTATCTGGCTCACTCGCATATCTGGCTCGCTCGCTCTCAAATCTGGCTCGCTCGCTTGCTTTCATATCTGGCTAGCTCGCTTGCTCTCTTGTCTTGCTCGCTCTCTTATCTGGCTCGCTCGCTCTCATATCTGGCTCGCTCGCTTGCTCTCATGTCTGGCTCGCTCGCTCTCATGTCTGGCTTTCTCGCTTGCTCTCTTGTCTGGTTCGCTCTCTTATCTGGCTCTCTCTCATATCTGGCTTGCTCGCTTGCTCTCATATCTGGCTCGCTCGCTTGCTCTCTTGTATGGCTCGCTCTCTTATCTGGCTCGTTCGCATATCTGGCTCGCTCGCTTTCACATCTGGCTGGCTGGCTTGCTCTCATATCTGGCTCGCTCGCTTGCTCTCATATCTGGCTCGCTCGCTTGCTCTCTTGTCTGGCTCACTCTCTTATCTGGCTCGCTCACATATCTGGCTTGCTCGCTCTCACATCTAGCTGGCTCGCTTGCTCTCATATCTGGCTCGCTCGCTTGCTCTCTTGTCTGGCTCGCTCTCTTATCTGGCTCGCTCTCATATCTGGCTTGCTAGCTTGCTCTCATATCTGGCTCGCTCGCTCTCGTCTGTCTCGCTCTCTTATCTGGCTCGCTCGCTCGCATATCTGGTTTGCTCGCTCTCATATCTTACTCGCTCGCTCTCATGTCTGGCTCGCTCGCTCTCATATCTGGCTTGCTCGCTTGTTCTCATATCTGGCTCGCTCTCTTGCTCTCTTGTCTGGCTCGCTCTCTTATCTGGCTCGCTCGCATATCTGGCTCGCTCACATTCAAATCTGGCTCGCTCGCTTGCTCTCATATCTGGCTAGCTCGCTTGCTTTCATATCTGGCTAGCTCGTTTGCTCTCTTGTCTTGCTCGAGCTCTTATCTGGCTCGCTCGCATATCTGGCTCGCTCACTTTCAAATCTGGGTCGCTCGCTTGCTCTCATATCTGGCTTGCTCGCTTGCACTCATATCCGGCTCGCTCGCTTGCTCTCATATCTGGCTCGCTCGCTTGCTCTCTTGTCTGGCTCGTTCTTTTATCTGGCTCACTCACATATGTGGCTCGCTCGCTCTCAAATCTGGCTCACTCGCTTGCTCTCATATCTGGCTAGCTCGCTTGCTCTTTTGTTTTGCTCGCTCTCTTATCTGGCTCGCTCGCTCTTATATCTGGCTGGCTCGCTTGCTCTCATATCTGGCTCGCTCGCTTGCTCTCTTGTCTGGCTCGCTCTCTTATCTATTTTGCTCGCTAGCATATCTGGCTCGCATGCTTGCTCTCTTGTCTGGCTTGCTCTCTTATCTGGCTCGCTCGCTCTCATATCTGGCTCGCTCGCTTGCTCTCATGTCTGGCTCGCTCGCTTGCTCTCATATCTGGCTTGCTCGCTTGCACTCATATCCGGCTCGCTCGCTTGCTCTCATATCTGGCTTGCTCGCTTGCTCTCTTGTCTGGCTCGCTCTTTTATCTGGCTCGCACGCATATCTGGCTCGCTCGCTCTCAAATCTGGCTCGCTCGCTTGCTCTCATATCTGGCTAGCTCGCTTGCTCTCTTGTTTTGCTCGCTCTCTTATCTGGCTCGCTCGCTCTCATATCTGGCTGGCTCGCTCGCTTCCTCTCTTGTCTGGCTCGCTCTCTTATCTGGCTCTCGCATATCTGGTTTGCTCGCTCTCATATCTTACTCGCTCGCTCTCATGTCTGGCTCGCTCACTCTCATATCTGGCTTGCTCGCTTGTTCTCATATCTGGCTCGCTCAATTTCTCACTTGTCTGTCTCACTCTCTTTTATGGCTCGCTTGCATATCTGGCTCGCTCGCTTGCTCTCATATCTGGCTTGCTCGCTTGCTCTCATATCTGGCTTGCTCGCTTGCTCTCATATCCGGCTCGCTCGCTTGCTCTCATATCTGGCTCGCTCGCTTGCTCTCTTGTCTGGCTTGCTCTCTTATCTGGCTCGCTCGCATATCTGGCTCGCTCGCTCTCAAATCTGGCTCGCTCGCTTGCTCTCAAATCTGGCTAGCTCGCTTGCTCTCTTGTCTTGCTCGCTCTCTTATCTGGCTCGCTCGCTCTCATATCTGGCTGGCTCGCTTGCTCTCATATCTGGCTCGCTCGCTTGCTCTCTTGTCTGGCTCGCTCTCTTATCTGGCTCGCTCGCATATCTGGCTCGCTCGCTCTCAAATCTGGCTTGCTCGCTTGCTCTCATATCTGGCTCGCTCGCTTGCTCTCATATCTGGCTCGCTCGCTTTTTCTCATATCTGGCTCGCTCGCTTGCTCTCTTGTCTGGCTCGCTCTCTTATCTGGCTCGCTCGCTTGCTCTCATATCTGGCTTGCTCGCTTGCTCTCATATCTGGCTCGCTCGCTTGCTCTCATATCTGGCTTGCTCGCTTGCACTCATATCCGGCTCGCTCGCTTGCTCTCATATCTGGCTTGCTCGCTTGCTCTCTTGTCTGGCTCGCTCTTTTATCTGGCTCGCACGCATATCTGGCTCGCTCGCTCTCAAATCTGGCTCGCTCGCTTGCTCTCATATCTGGCTAGCTCGCTTGCTCTCTTGTTTTGCTCGCTCTCTTATCTGGCTCGCTCGCTCTCATATCTGGCTGGCTCGCTCGCTTCCTCTCTTGTCTGGCTCGCTCTCTTATCTGGCTCTCGCATATCTGGTTTGCTCGCTCTCATATCTTACTCGCTCGCTCTCATGTCTGGCTCGCTCACTCTCATATCTGGCTTGCTCGCTTGTTCTCATATCTGGCTCGCTCAATTTCTCACTTGTCTGTCTCACTCTCTTTTATGGCTCGCTTGCATATCTGGCTCGCTCGCTTGCTCTCATATCTGGCTTGCTCGCTTGCTCTCATATCTGGCTTGCTCGCTTGCTCTCATATCCGGCTCGCTCGCTTGCTCTCATATCTGGCTCGCTCGCTTGCTCTCTTGTCTGGCTTGCTCTCTTATCTGGCTCGCTCGCATATCTGGCTCGCTCGCTCTCAAATCTGGCTCGCTCGCTTGCTCTCAAATCTGGCTAGCTCGCTTGCTCTCTTGTCTTGCTCGCTCTCTTATCTGGCTCGCTCGCTCTCATATCTGGCTGGCTCGCTTGCTCTCATATCTGGCTCGCTCGCTTGCTCTCTTGTCTGGCTCGCTCTCTTATCTGGCTCGCTCGCATATCTGGCTCGCTCGCTCTCAAATCTGGCTTGCTCGCTTGCTCTCATATCTGGCTCGCTCGCTTGCTCTCATATCTGGCTCGCTCGCTTTTTCTCATATCTGGCTCGCTCGCTTGCTCTCTTGTCTGGCTCGCTCTCTTATCTGGCTCGCTCGCTTGCTCTCATATCTGGCTTGCTCGCTTGCTCTCATATCTGGCTCGCTCGCTTGCTCTCATATCTGGCTCGCTCGCTTTTTCTCATATCTGGCTCGCTCGCTTGCTCTCTTGTCTGGCTCGCTCGCATATCTGGCTCGCTCACTCTCAAATCTGGCTTGCTTGCTTGCTCTCATATTTGGCTAGCTCGCTTTCTCTCTGGTCTTGCTCGCTCTCATATCTGGCTCGCTCGCTCTCATATCTGGCTGGTTCGCTTGCTCTCATATCTGGCTCGCTCGCTTGCTCTCTTGTCTGGCTCGCTCTCTTATCTGGTTTGCTCGCTAGCATATCTGGCTCGCACGCTTGCTCTCTTGTCTGGCTTGCTTTCTTATCTGTCTCACTCTCACATCTGGCTCGCTCGCTTGCTCTCATATCTGGCTCGCTTGCTCTCTTGTCTGGCTCGCTCTCTTATCTGGCTTAGCTAGCATATCTGGCTCGCACGCTTGCTCTCTTATCTGGCTCGATCGCTCTCATATCTGGCTCGCTCGCTTACTCTCATATCTGGCTCGCTCGCTTGCTCTCATGTCTGGCTCGCTCGCTTTCACATCTGGCTTTCTCGCTTGCTCTCTTGTCTGTCTCGCTCTCTTATCTGGCTCGCTCGCATATCTGGCTCGCTCGCTCTCACATCTGGCTGGCTCGCTTGCTCTCATTTCTGGCTGGCTCGCTTGCTCTCATATCTGGCTCGCTCACTAGCTCTCTTGTCTGTCTCGCTCTCTTTTATGGCTCGCTCGCATATCTGGCTCGCTCACTCTCAAATCTGGCTCGCTCGCTTGCTCTCATATCTGGCTTGCTCGCTTGCTCTCATATCCGGCTCGCTCGCTTGCTCTCATATCTGGCTCGCTCGCTTGCTCTCTTGTCTGGCTCGCTCTCTTATCTGGCTCGCTCGCATATCTGGCTCGCTCGCTCTCAAATCTGGCTCGCTCGCTTGCTCTCATATCTGGCTAGCTCGCTTGCTCTCTTGTCTTGCTCGCTCTCTTATCTGGCTCGCTCGCTCTCATATCTGGCTCGCTCGCTTGCTCTCATGTCTGGCTCGCTCGCTCTCATATCTGGCTTTCTCGCTTGCTCTCTTGTCTGGTTCGCTCTCTTATCTGGCTCTCTCTCATATCTGGCTTGCTCGCTTGCTCTCATATCTGGCTCGCTTGCTCTCTTGTCTGGCTCGCTCTCTTATCTGGCTCGCTCTCATATCTGGCTTGCTAGCTTGCTCTCATATCTGGCTCGCTCGCTTGCTCTCTTGTCTGTCTCGCTCTCTTTTATGGCTTGTTCGCATATCTGGCTCGCTCGCTCTCACAGCTGGCTCGCTCGCTTGCTCTCTTGTCTGGCTGGCTCTCTTATCTGGCTCGCTCGCTCTCATATCTGGCTTGCTCGCTTGCTCTCATATCTGGCTCGCTGGCTCTCTTGTCTGGCTCGCTCTCTTATCTGGCTCGCTCGCATATCTGGCTCGCTCACTTTCAAATCTGGCTCGCTCGCTTGCACTCATATCTGCCTTGCTAGCTCGCTCTCATGTCTGGCTCGCTCGCTTGCTCTCTTGTCTATCTCGCTCTCTTTTATGGCTTGCTCGCATATCTGGCTCGCTCACTTTCAAATATGGCTCGCTCGCTTGCTCTCATATCTGGCTTGCTCGCTTGCACTCATATCCGGCTCGCTCGCTTGCTCTCATATCTGGCTCGCTCGCTTGCTCTCTTGTCTGGCTCGCTCTCTTATCTGGCTCGCTCTCTTATCTGGCTCGCTCGCATATCTGGCTCGCTCGCTCTCAAATCTGGCTCGCTCGCTTGCTCTCATATCTGGATAGCTCGCTTGCTCTCTTGTTTTGCTTGCTCTCTTATCTGGCTCGTTTGCTCTTATATCTGGCTGGCTCGCTTGCTCTCATATCTGGCTCGCTCGCTCTCTTGTCTGGCTCGCTCTCTTATCTGGTTTGCTCGCTAGCATATCTGGTTCGCACGCTTGCTCTCTTGTCTGGCTTGCTCTCATGTCTGGCTCGCTCGCTCTCATATCTGGCTCGCTCGCTCTCATATCTGGCTTTCTCGCTTGCTCTCTTGTCTGGCTCGCTCTCTTATCTGGCTCGCTCGCATATCTGGCTCGCTCGCTCTCAAATCTGGCTGGCTCGCTTGCTCTCATTTCTGGCTGGCTCGCTTGCTCTCATATCTGGCCCGCTTGCTTGCTCTCATATCTAGCTTGCTCGCTTGCTCTAATATCTGGCTTGCTCGCTTGCTCTCATATCCGGCTCGCTCGCTTGCTCTCATATCTAGCTCGCTCGCTTCCTCTCTAGTCTGGCTCGCTCTCTTATCTGGCTCGCTCTCTTATCTGGCTCCCTCGCATATCAGGCTCGCTCGCTCTCAAATCTGGCTCGCTCGCTTGCTCTCATATCTGGCTCGCTCGCTTGCTCTCATATCTAGCTTGCTCGCTTGCTCTAATATCTGGCTTGCTCGCTTGCTCTCATATCCGGCTCGCTCGCTTGCTCTCATATCTAGCTCGCTCGCTTCCTCTCTAGTCTGGCTCGCTCTCTTATCTGGCTCGCTCGCATATCAGGCTCGCTCGCTCTCAAATCTGGCTCGCTCGCTTGCTCTCATATCTGGCTAGCTCGCTTGCTCTCTTGTCTTGCTCGCTCTCTTATTTGGTTCGCTCGCTCTCATATCTGGCTGGCTCGCTTGCTCTCATATCTGGCTCGCTCGCTTGCTCTCCTGTCTGGCTCGCTCTCTTATCTGGCTTGCTCACTAGCATATCTGGCTCGCACGCTTGCTCTCTTGTCTGGCTTGCTTTCTTATCTGGCTCGCTCGCTCTCATATCTGGCTAGCTCATTTGCTCTCTTGTCTTGCTCGCTCTCTTATCTGGCTCGCTCGCTCTCACATCTGGCTGGCTCGCTTGCTCTCATTTCTTGCTGGCTCGCTTGCTCTCATATCTGGCTCGCTCGCTTGCTCTCTTGCCTGTCTCGCTCTCTTTTATGGCTCGCTCGCATATCTGGCTCGCTCGCTCTCAAATTTGGCTCGCTCGCTTGCTCTCATATCTGGCTTGCTCGCTTGCTCTCATATCCGGCTCGCTCGCTTGCTCTCATATCTGGCTCGCTCGCTTGCTCTCTTGTCTGGCTCGCTCTCTTATGTGGCTCGCTCGCATATCTGGCTCGCTCGCTCTCAAATCTGGCTCGCTCGCTTGCTCTCAAATCTGGCTAGCTCGCTTGCTCTCTTGTCTTGCTCGCTCTCTTATCTGGCTCGATCGCTCTCATATATGGCTGGCTCTCTTGTCTGGCTCGCTCTCTTATCTGGCTCGCTCGCTCGCATATCTGGTTTGCTCGCTCTCATATCTTACTCGCTCGCTCTCATGTCTGGCTCGCTCGCTCTCATATCTGGCTTGCTCTCATATCTGGCTCGCTCGCTTGCTCTCTTGTCTGTCTCGCTCTCTTTTATGGCTCGCTCGCATATCTGGCTCGCTTGCTCTCACATCTGGCTCGCTCGCTTGCTCTCTTGTCTGGCTCGCTCTCTTATCTGGCTCGCTCGCTCGCATATCTGGCTCGCTCGCTCTCATGTCTGGCTCGCTCGCTCTCATATCTGGCTTGCTCGCTTGCTCTCATATCTGGCTCGCTCGCTTACTCTCATATCTGGCTCGCTCGCTTGCTCTCTTGTCTGGCTCGCTCGCTTGCTCTCATATTTGGCTAGCTCGCTTTCTCTCTTGTCTTGCTCACTCTCATATCTGGCTCGCTCGCTCTCATATCTGGCTGGTTCGCTTGCTCTCATATCTGGCTCGCTCGCTTGCTCTCTTGTCTGGCTCGCTCTCTTATCTGGCTTGCTCGCTAGCATATCTGGCTCGCACGCTTGCTCTCTTGTCTGGCTTGCTCTCTTATCTGTCTCGCTCTCACATCTGGCTCGCTCGCTTGCTCTCATATCTGGCTCGCTCGCTTGCTCTCTTGTCTGGCTCGCTCTCTTATCTGGCTTGCTCGCTAGCATATCTGGCTCGCATGCTTGCTCTCTTATCTGGCTCGATCGCTCTCATATCTGGCTCGCTCGCTTGCTCTCATGTCTGGCTCGCTCGCTCTCATATCTGGCTGGCTCGCTTGCTCTCATATCTGGCTCGCTCGCTTGCTCTCTTGTCTGGCTCGCTCTCTTATCTGGCTTGCTCGCTAGCATATCTGGCTCGCACGCTTGCTCTCTTATCTGGCTCGATAACTCTCTTATCTGGCTCGCTCGCTTGCTCTCATGTTTGGCTCGCTCGCTCTCATATCTGGCTGGCTCGCTTGCTCTCATATCTGGCTCGCTCGCTTGCTCTCTTGTCTGGCTCGCTCTCTTATCTGGCTTGCTCGCTAGCATATCTGGCTCGCACGCTTGCTCTCTTGTCTAACTTGCTCTCTTATCTGTCTCGCTCTCACATCTGGCTCGCTCGCTTGCTCTCATATCTGGCTTGCTCGCTTGCTCTCGTCTGGCTCGCTCTCTTATCTGGCTCGCTCGCTCGCATATCTGGTTTGCTCGCTCTCATATCTTACTCGCTCGCTCTCATGTCTGGCTCGCTCGCTCTCATATCTGGCTTGCTCGCTTGCTCTCATATCTGTCTCGCTCGCTTGCTCTCTTGTCTGTCTCGCTCTCTTTTATGGCTCGCTCGCATATCTGGCTCGCTTGCTCTCACATCTGCCTCACTCGCTTGCTCTCTTGTCTGGCTCGCTCTCTTATCTGGCTCGCTCGCTCGCATATCTGGCTCGCTCGCTCTCATGTCTGGCTCGCTCGCTCTCATATCTGGCTTGCTCGCTTGCTCTCATATCTGGCTCGCTCGCTTACTCTCATATCTGGCTTGCTCGCTTGCTCTCTTGTCTGGCTTGCTCTCTTGTCTGGCTCGCTCTCTTATCTGGCTCGCTCGCATATCTGGCTCGCTCGCTCTCAAATCTGGCTCGCTCTCTTGCTCTCATATCTGGCTTGCTCGCTTGCTCTCATATCTGGCTCGCTCACTTTTTCTCATATCTGGCTCGCTCGCTTGCTCTCTTGTCTGGCTCGCTCTCTTATCTGGCTCGCTTGCTTATCTGGCTCGCTCGCTCTCAAATCTGGCTCGCTCGCTTGCTCTCATATTTGGCTAGCTCGCTTTCTCTCTTGTCTTGCTCGCTCTCATATCTGGCTCGCTCGCTCTCATATCTGGCTGGTTCGCTTGCTCTCATATCTGGCTCGCTCGCTTGCTCTCTTGTCTGGCTCGCTCTCTTATCTGGCTTGCTCGCTAGCATATCTGGCTCGCACGCTTGCTCTCTTGTCTGGCTTGCTCTCTTATCTGTCTCGCTCTCACATCTGGCTCGCTCCCTTGCTCTCATATCTGGCTCGCTCGCTTGCTCTCTTGTATGGCTCGCTCTCTTATCTGGCTTGCTCGCTAGCATATCTGGCTCGCACGCTTGCTCTCTTATCTGGCTCGATCGCTCTCATATCTGGCTCGCTCGCTTGCTCTCATGTCTGGCTCGCTCGCTCTCATATCTGGCTTTCTCGCTTGCTCTCTTGTCTGGCTCGCTCTCTTATCTGGCTCGCTCGCAATTTTGGCTCGCTCGCTCTCACATATGGCTGGCTCGCTTGCTCTCATTTCTGGCTGGCTCGCTTGCTCTCATATCTGGCTCGCTCACTTGCTCTCTTGTCTGTCTCGCTCTCTTTTATGGCTCGCTCGCATATCTGGCTCGCTCGCTCTCAAATCTGGCTCGCTCGCTTGCTCTCATATCTGGCTTGCTCGCTTGCTCTCATATCCGGCTCGCTCGCTTGTTCTCATATCTGGCTCGCTCACTTGCTCTCTTGTCTGGCTCGCTCTCTTATCTGGCTCGCTCGCATATCTGGCTCGCTCGCTCTCAAATCTGGCTCGCTCGCTTGCTCTCATATCTGGCTTGCTCGCTTGCTCTCTTGTCTTGCTCGCTCTCTTATCTGGCTCGCTCGCTCTCATATCTGGCTCGCTCGCTTGCTCTCATGTCTGGCTCGCTCGCTTGCTCTCATATCTGGATTTCTCGCTTGCTCTCTTGTCTGGTTCGCTCTCTTATCTGGCTCTCTCTCATATCTGGCTTGCTCGCTTGCTCTCATATCTGGCTCGCTCGCTTGCTCTCTTGTCTGGCTCGCTTCCTTATCTGGCTCGCTCGCATATCTGGCTCGCTCGCTCTCACATCTGGCTGGCTGGCTTGCTCTCATATCTGGCTGGCTCGCTTGCTCTCATATCTGGCTTGCTCGCTTGCTCTCTTGTCTGGCTTGCTCACATATCTGGCTCGCTCGCTCTCACATCTAGCTGGCTCGCTTGCTCTCATATCTGGCTCGCTTGCTCTCTTGTCTGGCTCGCTCTCTTATCTGGCTCGCTCTCATATCTGGCTTACTAGCTTGCTCTCATATCTGGCTTGCTCGCTTGCTCTCTTGTCTGTCTCGCTCTCTTTTATGGCTCGCTCGCATATCTGGCTCGCTCGCTCTCACATCTGGCTCGCTCGCTTGCTCTCTTGTCTGGCTGGCTCTCTTATCTGGCTCGCTCGCTCGCATATCTGGTTTGCTCGCTCTCATATCTTACTCGCTCGCTCTCATGTCTGGCTCGCTCGCTCTCATATCTGGCTTGCTCGCTTGCTCTCATATTTGGCTCGCTTGCTCTCTTGTCTGGCTCGCTCTCTTATCTGGCTCGCTCGCATATCTGGCTCGCTCACTTTCAAATCTGGCTCGCTCGCTTGCTCTCATATCTGGCTAGCTCGCTTGCTTTCATATCTGGCTAGCTCGTTTGCTCTCTTGTCTTGCTCGAGCTCTTATCTGGCTCGCTCGCATATCTGGCTCGCTCACTTTCAAATCTGGCTCGCTCGCTTGCTCTCATAACTGGCTTGCTCGCTTGCACTCATATCCGGCTCGCTCGCTTGCTCTCATATCTGGCTCGCTAGCTTGCTCTCTTGTCTGGCTCGCTCTCTTATCTGGCTCGCTCGCATATCTGGCTCGCTCGCTCTCAAATCTGGCTCGCTCGCTTGCTCTCATATCTGGCTAGCTCGCTTGCTCTCTTGTTTTGCTCTCTCTCTTATCTGGCTCGCTTGCTCTCATATCTGGCTGGCTCGCTTGCTCTCATATCTGGCTCGCTCGCTCTCTTGTCTGGCTCGCTCTCTTATCTGGTTTGCTCGCTAGCATATCTGGTTCGCACGCTTGCTCTCTTGTCTGGCTTGCTCTCTTATCTGGCTCGCTCGCTCTCATATCTGGCTCGCTCGCTTGCTCTCATGTCTGGCTCGCTCGCTTGCTCTCATGTCTGGCTCGCTCGCTCTCATATCTGGCTTTCTCGCTTGCTCTCTTTTCTGGCTCGCTCTCTTATCTGGCTCGCTCGCATATCTGGCTCGCTCGCTCTCACATCTGGCTGGCTCGCTTGCTCTCATATCTGGCTAGCTCGCTTGCTTTCATATCTGGCTAGCTCGTTTGCTCTCTTGTCTTGCTCGAGCTCTTATCTGGCTCGCTCGCATATCTGGCTCGCTCACTTTCAAATCTGGCTCGCTCGCTTGCTCTCATATCTGGCTTGCTCGCTTGCACTCATATCCGGCTCGCTCGCTTGCTCTCATATCTGGCTCGCTAGCTTGCTCTCTTGTCTGGCTCGCTCTCTTATCTGGCTCGCTCGCATATCTGGCTCGCTCGCTCTCAAATCTGGCTCGCTCGCTTGCTCTCATATCTGGCTAGCTCGCTTGCTCTCTTGTTTTGCTCTCTCTCTTATCTGGCTCGCTTGCTCTCATATCTGGCTGGCTCGCTTGCTCTCATATCTGGCTCGCTCGCTCTCTTGTCTGGCTCGCTCTCTTATCTGGTTTGCTCGCTAGCATATCTGGTTCGCACGCTTGCTCTCTTGTCTGGCTTGCTCTCTTATCTGGCTCGCTCGCTCTCATATCTGGCTCGCTCGCTTGCTCTCATGTCTGGCTCGCTCGCTTGCTCTCATGTCTGGCTCGCTCGCTCTCATATCTGGCTTTCTCGCTTGCTCTCTTTTCTGGCTCGCTCTCTTATCTGGCTCGCTCGCATATCTGGCTCGCTCGCTCTCACATCTGGCTGGCTCGCTTGCTCTCATTTCTGGCTGGCTCGCTTGCTCTCATATCTGGCTTGCTCGCTTGCTCTCTTGTCTGTCTCACTCTCTTTTATGGCTCGCTCGCATATCTGGCTCGCTCGCTTGCTCTCATATCTGGCTTGCTCACTTGCTCTCATATCTGGCTTGCTCGCTTGCTCTCATATCCGGCTCGCTCGCTTGCTCTCATATCTAGCTCGCTCGCTTCCTCTCTAGTCTGACTCGCTCTCTTATCTGGCTCGCTCGCATATCTGGCTCGCTCGCTCTCAAATCTGGCTCGCTCGCTTGCTCTCATATCTGGCTAGCTCGCTTGCTCTCTTGTCTTGCTCGCTCTCTTATTTGGTTCGCTCGCTCTCATATCTGGCTGGCTCGCTTGCTCTCATATCTGGCTCGCTCGCTTGCTCTCTTGTCTGGCTCGCTCTCTTATCTGGCTTGCTCGCTAGCATATCTGGCTCGCACGCTTGCTCTCTTGTCTGGCTTGCTCTCTTATCTGGCTCGCTCGCTCTCATATCTGGCTCGGTCGCTTGCTCTCATGTCTGGCTCGCTCGCTCTCATATCTGGCTTTCTCGCTTGCTCTCTCGTCTGGCTCGCTCTCTTATCTGGCTCGCTCGCATACCTGGCTCGCTCGCTCTCACATCTAGCTGGCTCGCTTGCTCTCATATCTGGCTCGCTTGCTCTCTTGTCTGGCTCGCTCTCTTATCTGGCTCGCTATTATATCTGCCTTGCTAGCTCGCTCTCATATCTGGCTCGCTCGCTTGCTCTCTTGTCTATCTCGCTCTCTTTTATGGCTTGCTCGCATATCTGGCTCGCTTGCTCTCATATCTGGCTCGCTCGCTTCCTCTCTTGTCTGGCTCGCTCTCTTATCTGGCTCGCTCGCTCGCATATCTGGCTCGCTCGCTCTCATGTCTGGCTCGCTCGCTCTCATATCTGGCTTGCTCGCTTGCTCTCATATCTGGCTCGCTCGCTTACTCTCATATCTGGCTCGCTCGCTTGCTCTCTTGTCTGGCTCGCTCTTTTATCTGGCTCGCTCGCATATCTATCTCGCTCGCTCTCAAATCTGGCTCGCTCGCTTGCTCTCATATCTGGCTTGCTCGATTGCTCTCATATCTGGCTCGCTCGCTTTTTCTCATATCTGGCTCGCTCGCTTGCTCTCTTGTCTTGCTCTCTCTCATATCTGGCTCGCTCGCATATCTGGCTCGCTCGCTCTCAAATTTGGCTCGCTCGCTTGCTCTCATATTTGGCTAGCTCGCTTTCTCTCTTGTCTTGCTCTCTCTCATATCTGGCTCGCTTGCATATCTGGCTCGCTCGCTCTCAAATCTGGCTCGCTCGCTTGCTCTCATATTTGGCTAGCTCGCTTTCTCTCTTGTCTTGCTCTCTCTCATATCTGGCTCGCTTGCATATCTGGCTCGCTCGCTCTCAAATCTGGCTCGCTCGCTTGCTCTCATATCTGGCTTGCTCGCTTGCTCTCATATCTGGCTCGCTCGCTTGTTCTCTTGTCTGTCTCGCTCTCTTTTATGGCTTGCTCGCATATCTGGCTCGCTTGCTCTCATATCTGGCTCGCTCGCTTACTCTCATATCTGGCTCGCTCGCTTGCTCTCTTGTCTGGCTCGCTCTCTTATCTGGCTCGCTCGCATATCTGGCTCGCTCTCTCTCAAATCTGGCTCGCTCGCTTGCTCTCATATCTGGCTTGCTCGCTTGCTCTCATATCTGGCTCGCTCGCTTGCTCTCATATCTGGCTCGCTCGCTTTTTCTCATATCTGGCTCGCTCGCTTGCTCTCTTGTCTGGCTCGCTCTCTTATCTGGCTCGCTCGCATATCTGGCTCGCTCACTTTCAAATCTGGCTCGCTCGCTTGTTCTCATATCTGGCTTGCTCGCTTGCACTCATATCCGGCTCGCTCGCTTGCTCTCATATCTGGCTCGCTAGCTTGCTCTCTTGTCTGGCTCGCTCTCTTATCTGGCTCGCTCGCATATCTGGCTCGCTCGCTCTCAAATCTGGCTCGCTCGCTTGCTCTCATATCTGGCTAGCTCGCTTGCTCTCTTGTTTTGCTCGCTCTCATATCTGGCTAGCTCGCTTGCTCTCTTGTTTTGCTCGCTCGCATATCTGGCTCGCTCGCTTGCTCTCATATCTGGCTTGCTCGCTTGCTCTCATATCTGGCTTGCTCGCTTGCTCTCATATCTGGCTAGCTCGCTTGCTCTCTTGTCTTGCTCGCTCTCTTATTTGGTTCGCTCGCTCTCATATCTGGCTGGCTCGCTTGCTCTCATATCTGGCTCGCTCGCTTGCTCTCTTGTCTGGCTCGCTCTATTATCTGGCTTGCTCACTAGCATATCTAGCTCGCACGCTTGCTCTCTTGTCTGGCTTGCTTTCTTATCTGGCTCGCTCGCTCTCATATCTGGCTCGGTCGCTTGCTCTCATGTCTGACTCGCTCGCTCTCATATCTGGCTTTCTCGCTTGCTCTCTTGTCTGGCTCGCTCTCTTATCTGGCTCGCTCGCATACCTGGCTCGCTCGCTCTCACATCTAGCTGGCTCGCTTGCTCTCATATCTGGCTCGCTTGCTCTCTTGTCTGGCTCGCTCTCTTATCTGGCTCGCTCTTATATCTGCCTTGCTAGCTCGCTCTCATATCTGGCTCGCTCGCTTGCTCTCTTGTCTATCTCGCTCTCTTTTATGGCTTGCTCGCATATCTGGCTCGCTTGCTCTCATATCTGGCTCGCTTCCTCTCTTGTCTGGCTCGCTCTCTTATCTGGCTCGCTCGCTCGCATATCTGGCTCGCTCGCTCTCATGTTTGGCTCGCTCGCTCTCATATCTGGCTTGCTCGCTTGCTCTCATATCTGGCTCGCTCGCTTACTCTCATATCTGGCTCGCTCGCTTGCTCTCTTGTCTGGCTCGCTCTCTTATCTGGCTCGCTCGCATATCTGGCTCGCTCGCTCTCAAATCTGGCTCGCTCGCTTGCTCTCATATCTGGCTTGCTCGCTTGCTCTCATATCTGGCTCGCTCGCTTGCTCTCATATCTGGCTCGCTCGCTTTTTCTCATATCTGGCTCGCTCGCTTGCTCTCTTGTCTGGCTCGCTCTCTTCTCTGGCTCGCTCGCATATCTGGCTCGCTCGCTCTCAAATCTGGCTCGCTCGCTTGCTCTCATATTTGGCTAGCTCGCTTTCTCTCTTGTCTTGCTCTCTCTCATATCTGGCTCGCTCGCTCTCATATCTGGCTGGTTTGCTTGCTCTCATATCTGGCTTGCTCGCTTGCTCTCTTGTCTGGCTCGCTCTCTTATCTGGCTTGCTCGCTAGCATATCTGGCTCGCACGCTTGCTCTCTTGTCTGGCTTGCTCTCTTATCTGTCTCGCTCTCACATCTGGCTCGCTCGCTTGCTCTCATATCTGGCTCGCTCGCTTGCTCTCTTGTCTGGCTCGCTCTCATATCTGGCTTGCTCGCTAGCATATCTGGCTCGCACGCTTGCTCTCATGTCTGGTTCGATCGCTCTCATATCTGGCTCGCTCGCTTGCTCTCATGGCTTTCTCGCTCTCATATCTGGCTGGCTCGCTTGCTCTCATATCTGGCTCACTCGCTTGCTCTCTTGTCTGGCTCGCTCTCTTATCTGGCTTGCTCGCTAGCATATCTGGCTCGCACGCTTGCTCTCTTGTCTGGCTTGCTCTCTTATCTGTCTCGCTCTCACATCTGGCTCGCTCGCTTGCTCTCATATCTGGCTCGCTCGCTTGCTCTCTTGTCTGGCTCGCTCTCTTATCTGGCTCGCTCGCATATCTGGTTTGCTCACTCTCATATCTTACTCGCTCGCTCTCATATCTTACTCGCTCGCTCTCATGTCTGGCTCGCTCGCTCTGATATCTGGCTTGCTCGCTTGCTCTCATATCTGGCTCGCTCGCTTGCTATCTTGTCTGTCTCGCTCTCTATTATGGCTCGCTCGCATATCTGGCTCGCTTGCTCTCACATCTGGCTCGCTTGCTTGCTCTCTTGTCTGGCTCGCTCTCTTATCTGGCTCGCTTGCTCGCATATCTGGCTCGCTCGTTCTCATGTCTGGCTCGCTCCCTCTCATATCTGGCTTGCTCGCTTGCTCTCATATCTGGCTCGCTCGCTTACTCTCATATCTGGCTTGCTCGCTTGCTCTCTTGTCTGGCTCGCTCTCATATCTGGCTCGCTCGCATATCTGGCTCGCTCACTCTCAAATCTGGCTCGCTCGCTTGCTCTCATATCTGGCTTGCTCGCTTGCTCTCATATCTGGCTCGCTCGCTTGCTCTCATATCTGGCTCGCTCGCTTTTTCTCATATCTGGCTCGCTCGCTTGCTCTCTTGTCTGGCTCGCTCTCTTATCTGGCTCGCTCGCATATCTGGCTCGCTCGCTCTCACATCTGGCTCGCTCGCTCTCACATCTGGCTCGCTCGCTTACTCTCATATCTGGCTCGCTCGCTTGCTCTCTTGCCTGGCTTGCTCTCTTGTCTGGCTTGCTCTCTTGTCTGGCTCGCTCTCTTATCTGGCTCGCTCGCATATCTGGCTCGCTCGCACTCAAATCTGGCTCGCTCGCTTGCTCTCATATCTGGCTTGCTCGCTTGCTCTCTTGTCTTGCTCGCTCTCATATCTGGCTCGCTCGCTCTCATATCTGGCTGGTTCGCTTGCTCTCATATCTGGCTCGCTCGCTTGCTCTCTTGTCTGGCTCGCTCTCTTATCTGGCTTGCTCGCTAGCATATCTGGCTCGCACGCTTGCTCTCTTGTCTGGCTTGCTCTCTTATCTGTCTCGCTCTCACATCTGGCTCGCTCGCTTGCTCTCATATCTGGCTCGCTCGCTTGCTCTCTTGTCTGGCTCGCTCTCTTATCTGGCTTGCTCGCTAGCATATCTGGCTCGCACGCTTGCTCTCTTATCTGGCTCGATCGCTCTCATATCTGGCTCGCTTGCTCTCATGTCTGGCTCGCTCGCTCTCATATCTGGCTTTCTCACTTGCTCTCTTGTCTGGCTCGATCTCTTATCTGGCTCGCTCGCATATCTGGCTCGCTCGCTCTCACATCTGGCTGGCTCGCTTGCTCTCATTTCTGGCTGGCTCGCTTGCTCTCATATCTGGCTCGCTCGCTTGCTCTCATGTCTGTCTCGCTCTCTTTTATGGCTCGCTCGCATATCTGGCTCGCTCGCTCTCAAATCTGGCTCGCTCGCTTGCTCTCATATCTGGCTTGCTCGCTTGCTCTCATATCTGGCTTGCTCGCTTGCTCTCTTTTCTGGCTCGCTCTCTTTTCTGGCTCGCTCGCATATCTGGCTCGCTCGATCTCAAATCTGGCTCGCTCGCTTGCTCTCATATCTGGCTAGCTCGCTTGCTCTCTTGTCTTGCTCGCTCTCTTATCTGGCTCGCTTTCTCTCATATCTGGCTGGCTCGCTTGCTCGCATATCTGGCTCGCTCGCTTGCTCTCTTGTCTGGCTCGCTCTCTTATCTGGCTTGCTCGCTAGCATATCTGGCTCGCACGCTTGCTCTCTTGTCTGGCTTGCTCTCTTATCTGGCTCGCTCTCATATCTGGCTCGCTCGCTTGCTCTCATGTCTGGCTCGCTCGCTCTCATATCTGGCTTTCTCGCTAGCATATCTGGCTCGCTCGCTTGCTCTCTTGTCTGGCTCGCTCTCTTATCTGGCTCGCTCGCATACCTGGCTCGCTCGCTCTCACATCTAGCTGGCTCCCTTGCTCTCATATCTGGCTCGCTTGCTCTCTTGTCTGGCTCGCTTTCTTATCTGGCTCGCTCGCATATCTGGCTCGCTCGCTCTCACATCTGGCTGGCTCGCTTGCTCTCATTTCTGCCTTGCTAGCTCGCTCTCACATCTGGCTCGCTCGCTTGCTCTCTTGTCTGGCTCGCTCTCTTATCTGGCTCGCTCGCATATCTGGCTCGCTCGCTCTCACATCTGGCTGGCTCGCTTGCTCTCATTTCTGGCTGGCTCGCTTGCTCTCATATCTGGCTCGCTCGCTTGCTCTCTTGTCTGTCTCGCTCTCTTTTATGGCTCGCTCGCATATCTGGCTCGCTCGCTCTCAAATCTGGCTCGCTCGCTTGCTCTCATATCTGGCTTGCTCGCTTGCTCTCATATCCGGCTCGCTCGCTTGCTCTCATATCTGGCTCGCTCGCTTGCTCTCTTGTCTGGCTCGCTCTCTTATCTGGCTCGCTCGCATATCTGGCTCGCTCGCTCTCAAATCTGGCTCGCTCGCTTGCTCTCATATCTGGCTAGCTCGCTTGCTCTCTTGTCTTGCTCGCTCTCTTATCTGGCTCGCTCGCTCTCATATCTGGCTGGCTCTCTTGTCTGGCTCGCTCTCTTTTCTGGCTCGCTTGCTCGCATATCTGGTTTGCTCGCTCTCATATCTTACTCGCTCGCTCTCATGTCTGGCTCGCTCGCTCTTATATCTGGCTTGCTCGCTTGCTCTCATATCTGGCTCGCTCGCTTGCTCTCTTGTCTGTCTCGCTCTCTTTTATGGCTCGCTCGCATATCTGGCTCGCTCGCTCTCAAATCTGGCTCGCTCACTTGCTCTCATATTTGGCTAGCTCGCTTTCTCTCTTGTCTTGCTCTCTCTCATATCTGGCTCGCTCGCTCTCATATCTGGCTGGTTCGCTTGCTCTCATATCTGGCTCGCTCGCTTGCTCTCTTGTCTGGCTCGCTCTCATATCTGGCTTGCTCGCTAGCATATCTGGCTCGCACGCTTGCTCTCTTGTCTGGTTTGCTCTTATCTGTCTCGCTCTCACATCTGGCTCGCTCGCTTGCTCTCATATTTGGCTCGCTCGCTTGCTCTCTTGTCTGGCTCGCTCTCATATCTGGCTTGCTCGCTAGCATATCTGGCTCGCACGCTTGCTCTCATGTCTGGCTCGCTCGCTCTCATATCTGGCTTTCTCGCTCTCAAATCTGGCTGGCTCGCTTGCTCTCATATCTGGCTCGCTCGCTTGCTCTCTTGTCTGGCTCGCTCTCTTATCTGGCTTGCTCGCTAGCATATCTGGCTCGCACGCTTGCTCTCTTGTCTGGCTTGCTCTCTTATCTGTCTCGCTCTCACATCTGGCTCGCTCGCTTGCTCTCATATCTGGCTCGCTCGCTTGCTCTCTTGTCTGGCTCACTCTCTTATCTGGCTCGCTCGCATATCTGGTTTGCTCGCTCTCATATCTTACTCGCTCGCTCTCATATCTTACTCGCTCGCTCTCATGTCTGGCTCGCTCGCTCTCATATATGGCTTGCTCGCTTGCCCTCATATCTGGCTCGCTCGCTTGCTCTCTTGTCTGTCTCGCTCTCTATTATGGCTCGCTCGCATATCTGGCTCGCTTGCTCTCACATCTGGCTCGCTTGCTTGCTCTCTTGTCTGGCTCGCTCTCTTATCTGGCTCGCTCGCTCGCATATCTGGCTCGCTCGTTCTCATGTCTGGCTCGCTCCCTCTCATATCTGGCTCGCTCGCTTGCTCTCATATCTGGCTTGCTCGCTTGCTCTCATATCTGGCTCGCTCGCTTGCTCTCATATCTGGCTTGCTCGCTTTTTCTCATATCTGGCTCGCTCGCTTGCCTCTCTTGTCTGGCTCGCTCTCTTATCTGGCTCGCTCGCATATCTGGCTCGCTCGCTCTCACATCTGGCTCGCTCGCTCTCACATCTGGCTGGCTCGCTTGCTCTCATATCTTGCTCGCTCGCTTACTCTCATATCTGGCTCGCTCGCTTGCTCTCTTGTCTGGCTTGCTCTCTTGTCTGGCTCGCTCTCTTATCTGGCTCGCTCGCATATCTGGCTCGCTCGCACTCAAATCTGGCTCGCTCGCTTGCTCTCATATCTGGCTTGCTCGCTTGCTCTCTTGTCTTGCTCGCTCTCATATCTGGCTCGCTCGCTCTCATATCTGGCTGGTTCGCTTGCTCTCATATCTGGCTCGCTCGCTTGCTCTCTTGTCTGGCTCGCTCTCTTATCTGGCTTGCTCGCTAGCATATCTGGCTCGCATGCTTGCTCTCTTATCTGGCTCGATCGCTCTCATTTCTGGCTCGCTCGCTTGCTCTCATGTCTGGCTCGCTCGCTCTCATATCTGGCTTTCTCGCTTGCTCTCTTGTCTGGCTCGCTCTCTTATCTTTCTCGCTCGCATATCTGGCTCGCTCGCTCTCAAATCTGGCTCGCTCGCTTGCTCTCATATCTGGCTAGCTCGCTTGCTCTCTTGTCTTGCTCGCTCTCTTATCTGGCTCGCTCGCTCTCATATCTGGCTGGCTCTCTTGTCTGGCTCGCTCTCTTATCTGGCTCGCTCGCTCGCATATCTGGTTTGCTCGCTCTCATATCTTACTCGCTCGCTCTCATGTCTGGCTCGCTCGCTCTCATATCTGGCTTGCTCGCTTGCTCTCATATCTGGCTCGCTCGCTTGCTCTTTTGTCTGTCTCGCTCTCTTTTATGGCTCGCTCGCATATCTGGCTCGCTTGCTCTCTTGTCTGGCTCGCTCTCTTATCTGGCTCGCTCGCTCGCATATCTGGCTCGCTCGCTCTCATGTCTGGCTCGCTCGCTCTCATATCTGGCTTGCTCGCTTGCTCTCATATCTGGCTCGCTCGCTTACTCTCATATCTGGCTCGCTCGCTTGCTCTCTTGTCTGGCTCGCTCGCTTGCTCTCATATTTGGCTAGCTCGCTTTCTCTCTTGTCTTGCTCGCTCTCATATCTGGCTCGCTCGCTCTCATATCTGGCTGGTTCGCTTGCTCTCATATCTGGCTCGCTCGCTTGCTCTCTTGTCTGGCTCGCTCTCTTATCTGGCTTGCTCGCTAGCAAATCTGGCTTGCACGCTTGCTCTCTTGTCTGGCTTGCTCTCTTATCTGTCTCGCTCTCACATCTGGCTCGCTCGCTTGCTCTCATATCTGGCTCGCTCGCTTGCTCTCTTGTCTGGCTCGCTCTCTTATCTGGCTTGCCTGCTAGCATATCTGGCTCGCACGCTTGCTCTCTTCTTTGGCTCGATCGATCTCATATCTGGCTCGCTCGCTTGCTCTCATGTCTGGCTCGCTCGCTCTCATATCTGGCTGGCTCGCTTGCTCTCATATCTGGCTCGCTCGCTTGCTCTCTTGTCTGGCTCGCTCTCTTATCTGGCTTGCTCGCTAGCATATCTGGCTCGCACGCTTGCTATCTTGTCTGGCTTGCTCTCTTATCTGTCTCGCTCTCACATCTGGCTCGCTCGCTTGCTCTCATATCTGGCTCGCTCGCTTGCTCTCTTGTCTGGCTTGCTCTCTTACCTGGCTCGCTCGCTCGCATATCTGGTTTGCTCGCTCTTATATCTTACTCGCTCGCTCTCATGTCTGGCTCGCTCGCTCTCATATCTGGCTTGCTCGCTTGCTCTCATATCTGTCTCGCTCGCTTGCTCTCTTGTCTGTCTCGCTCTCTTTTATGGCTCGCTCGCATATCTGGCTCGCTTGCTCTCACATCTGGCTCGCTCGCTTGCTCTCTTGTCTGGCTCGCTCTCTTATCTGGCTCGTTTGCATATCTGGCTCGCTCTCAAATCTGGCTCGCTCGCTTGCTCTCATATCTGGCTTGCTCGCTTGCTCTCATATCTGGCTCGCTCGCTTTTTCTCATATCTGGCTCGCTCGCTTGCTCTCTTGTCTGGCTCGCTCTCTTATCTGGCTCGCTTGCATATCTGGCTCGCTCGCTCTCAAATCTGGCTCGCTCGCTTGCTCTCATATCTGGCTTGCTCGCTTGCTCTCATATCTGGCTTGCTCGCTTGCTCTCTTGTCTGGCTCGCTCTCTTTTCTGGCTCGCTCGCATATCTGGCTCGCTCGCTCTCAAATCTGGCTAGCTCGCTTGCTCTCTTTTCTTGCTCGATCTCTTATCTGGCTCGCTCGCTCTCACATCTGGCTCGCTCGCTTGCTCTCTTGTCTGGCTCGCTCTCTTATCTGGCTCGCTCGCATATCTGGCTCGCTCGCTCTCAAATCTGGCTCGCTCGCTTGCTCTCATATTTGGCTAGCTCGCTTTCTCTCTTGTCTTGCTCTCTCTCATATCTGGCTCGCTCGCTCTCATATCTGGCTGGTTTGCTTGCTCTCATATCTGGCTTGCTCGCTTGCTCTCTTGTCTGGCTCGCTCTCTTATCTGGCTTGCTCGCTAGCATATCTGGCTCGCACGCTTGCTCTCTTGTCTGGCTTGCTCTCTTATCTGTCTCGCTCTCACATCTGGCTCGCTCGCTTGCTCTCATATCTGGCTCGCTCGCTTGCTCTCTTGTCTGGCTCGCTCTCATATCTGGCTTGCTCGCTAGCATATCTGGCTCGCACGCTTGCTCTCATGTCTGGTTCGATCGCTCTCATATCTGGCTCGCTCGCTTGCTCTCATGGCTTTCTCGCTCTCATATCTGGCTGGCTCGCTTGCTCTCATATCTGGCTCACTCGCTTGCTCTCTTGTCTGGCTCGCTCTCTTATCTGGCTTGCTCGCTAGCATATCTGGCTCGCACGCTTGCTCTCTTGTCTGGCTTGCTCTCTTATCTGTCTCGCTCTCACATCTGGCTCGCTCGCTTGCTCTCATATCTGGCTCGCTCGCTTGCTCTCTTGTCTGGCTCGCTCTCTTATCTGGCTCGCTCGCATATATGGTTTGCTCGCTCTCATATCTTACTCGCTCGCTCTCATATCTTACTCGCTCGCTCTCATGTCTGGCTCGCTCGCTCTGATATCTGGCTTGCTCGCTTGCTCTCATATCTGGCTCGCTCGCTTGCTATCTTGTCTGTCTCGCTCTCTATTATGGCTCGCTCGCATATCTGGCTCGCTTGCTCTCACATCTGGCTCGCTTGCTTGCTCTCTTGTCTGGCTCGCTCTCTTATCTGGCTCGCTTGCTCGCATATCTGGCTCGCTCGTTCTCATGTCTGGCTCGCTCCCTCTCATATCTGGCTTGCTCGCTTGCTCTCATATCTGGCTCGCTCGCTTACTCTCATATCTGGCTTGCTCGCTTGCTCTCTTGTCTGGCTCGCTCTCATATCTGGCTCGCTCGCATATCTGGCTCGCTCACTCTCAAATCTGGCTCGCTCGCTTGCTCTCATATCTGGCTTGCTCGCTTGCTCTCATATCTGGCTCGCTCGCTTGCTCTCATATCTGGCTCGCTCGCTTTTTCTCATATCTGGCTCGCTCGCTTGCTCTCTTGTCTGGCTCGCTCTCTTATCTGGCTCGCTCGCATATCTGGCTCGCTCGCTCTCACATCTGGCTCGCTCGCTCTCACATCTGGCTCGCTCGCTTACTCTCATATCTGGCTCGCTCGCTTGCTCTCTTGCCTGGCTTGCTCTCTTGTCTGGCTTGCTCTCTTGTCTGGCTCGCTCTCTTATCTGGCTCGCTCGCATATCTGGCTCGCTCGCACTCAAATCTGGCTCGCTCGCTTGCTCTCATATCTGGCTTGCTCGCTTGCTCTCTTGTCTTGCTCGCTCTCATATCTGGCTCGCTCGCTCTCATATCTGGCTGGTTCGCTTGCTCTCATATCTGGCTCGCTCGCTTGCTCTCTTGTCTGGCTCGCTCTCTTATCTGGCTTGCTCGCTAGCATATCTGGCTCGCACGCTTGCTCTCTTGTCTGGCTTGCTCTCTTATCTGTCTCGCTCTCACATCTGGCTCGCTCGCTTGCTCTCATATCTGGCTCGCTCGCTTGCTCTCTTGTCTGGCTCGCTCTCTTATCTGGCTTGCTCGCTAGCATATCTGGCTCGCACGCTTGCTCTCTTATCTGGCTCGATCGCTCTCATATCTGGCTCGCTTGCTCTCATGTCTGGCTCGCTCGCTCTCATATCTGGCTTTCTCACTTGCTCTCTTGTCTGGCTCGATCTCTTATCTGGCTCGCTCGCATATCTGGCTCGCTCGCTCTCACATCTGGCTGGCTCGCTTGCTCTCATTTCTGGCTGGCTCGCTTGCTCTCATATCTGGCTCGCTCGCTTGCTCTCATGTCTGTCTCGCTCTCTTTTATGGCTCGCTCCCATATCTGGCTCGCTCGCTCTCAAATCTGGCTCGCTCGCTTGCTCTCATATCTGGCTTGCTCGCTTGCTCTCATATCTGGCTTGCTCTCTTTTCTGGCTCGCTCTCTTTTCTGGCTCGCTCGCATATCTGGCTCGCTCGATCTCAAATCTGGCTCGCTCGCTTGCTCTCATATCTGGCTAGCTCGCTTGCTCTCTTGTCTTGCTCGCTCTCTTATCTGGCTCGCTTTCTCTCATATCTGGCTGGCTCGCTTGCTCGCATATCTGGCTCGCTCGCTTGCTCTCTTGTCTGGCTCGCTCTCTTATCTGGCTTGCTCGCTAGCATATCTGGCTCGCACGCTTGCTCTCTTGTCTGGCTTGCTCTCTTATCTGGCTCGCTCTCATATCTGGCTCGCTCGCTTGCTCTCATGTCTGGCTCGCTCGCTCTCATATCTGGCTTTCTCGCTTGCTCTCTTGTCTGGCTCGCTCTCTTATCTGGCTCGCTCGCATACCTGGCTCGCTCGCTCTCACATCTAGCTGGCTCCCTTGCTCTCATATCTGGCTCGCTTGCTCTCTTGTCTGGCTCGCTTTCTTATCTGGCTCGCTCGCATATCTGGCTCGCTCGCTCTCACATCTGGCTGGCTCGCTTGCTCTCATTTCTGCCTTGCTAGCTCGCTCTCACATCTGGCTCGCTCGCTTGCTCTCTTGTCTGGCTCGCTCTCTTATCTGGCTCGCTCGCATATCTGGCTCGCTCGCTCTCACATCTGGCTGGCTCGCTTGCTCTCATTTCTGGCTGGCTCGCTTGCTCTCATATCTGGCTCGCTCGCTTGCTCTCTTGTCTGTCTCGCTCTCTTTTATGGCTCGCTCGCATATCTGGCTCGCTCGCTCTCAAATCTGGCTCGCTCGCTTGCTCTCATATCTGGCTTGCTCGCTTGCTCTCATATCCGGCTCGCTCGCTTGCTCTCATATCTGGCTCGCTCGCTTGCTCTCTTGTCTGGCTCGCTCTCTTATCTGGCTCGCTCGCATATCTGGCTCGCTCGCTCTCAAATCTGGCTCGCTCGCTTGCTCTCATATCTGGCTAGCTCGCTTGCTCTCTTGTCTTGCTCGCTCTCTTATCTGGCTCGCTCGCTCTCATATCTGGCTGGCTCTCTTGTCTGGCTCGCTCTCTTTTCTGGCTCGCTTGCTCGCATATCTGGTTTGCTCGCTCTCATATCTTACTCGCTCGCTCTCATGTCTGGCTCGCTCGCTCTTATATCTGGCTTGCTCGCTTGCTCTCATATCTGGCTCGCTCGCTTGCTCTCTTGTCTGTCTCGCTCTCTTTTATGGCTCGCTCGCATATCTGGCTCGCTCGCTCTCAAATCTGGCTCGCTCACTTGCTCTCATATTTGGCTAGCTCGCTTTCTCTCTTGTCTTGCTCTCTCTCATATCTGGCTCGCTCGCTCTCATATCTGGCTGGTTCGCTTGCTCTCATATCTGGCTCGCTCGCTTGCTCTCTTGTCTGGCTCGCTCTCATATCTGGCTTGCTCGCTAGCATATCTGGCTCGCACGCTTGCTCTCTTGTCTGGTTTGCTCTCTTATCTGTCTCGCTCTCACATCTGGCTCGCTCGCTTGCTCTCATATTTGGCTCGCTCGCTTGCTCTCTTGTCTGGCTCGCTCTCATATCTGGCTTGCTCGCTAGCATATCTGGCTCGCACGCTTGCTCTCATGTCTGGCTCGCTCGCTCTCATATCTGGCTTTCTCGCTCTCATATCTGGCTGGCTCGCTTGCTCTCATATCTGGCTCGCTCGCTTGCTCTCTTGTCTGGCTCGCTCTCTTATCTGGCTTGCTCGCTAGCATATCTGGCTCGCACGCTTGCTCTCTTGTCTGGCTTGCTCTCTTATCTGTCTCGCTCTCACATCTGGCTCGCTCGCTTGCTCTCATATCTGGCTCGCTCGCTTGCTCTCTTGTCTGGCTCGCTCTCTTATCTGGCTCGCTCGCATATCTGGTTTGCTCGCTCTCATATCTTACTCGCTCGCTCTCATATCTTACTCGCTCGCTCTCATGTCTGGCTCGCTCGCTCTCATATATGGCTTGCTCGCTTGCCCTCATATCTGGCTCGCTCGCTTGCTCTCTTGTCTGTCTCGCTCTCTATTATGGCTCGCTCGCATATCTGGCTCGCTTGCTCTCACATCTGGCTCGCTTGCTTGCTCTCTTGTCTGGCTCGCTCTCTTATCTGGCTCGCTCGCTCGCATATCTGGCTCGCTCGTTCTCATGTCTGGCTCGCTCCCTCTCATATCTGGCTCGCTCGCTTGCTCTCATATCTGGCTTGCTCGCTTGCTCTCATATCTGGCTCGCTCGCTTGCTCTCATATCTGGCTTGCTCGCTTTTTCTCATATCTGGCTCGCTCGCTTGCTCTCTTGTCTGGCTCGCTCTCTTATCTGGCTCGCTCGCATATCTGGCTCGCTCGCTCTCACATCTGGCTCGCTCGCTCTCACATCTGGCTGGCTCGCTTGCTCTCATATCTTGCTCGCTCGCTTACTCTCATATCTGGCTCGCTCGCTTGCTCTCTTGTCTGGCTTGCTCTCTTGTCTGGCTCGCTCTCTTATCTGGCTCGCTCGCATATCTGGCTCGCTCGCACTCAAATCTGGCTCGCTCGCTTGCTCTCATATCTGGCTTGCTCGCTTGCTCTCTTGTCTTGCTCGCTCTCATATCTGGCTCGCTCGCTCTCATATCTGGCTGGTTCGCTTGCTCTCATATCTGGCTCGCTCGCTTGCTCTCTTGTCTGGCTCGCTCTCTTATCTGGCTTGCTCGCTAGCATATCTGGCTCGCATGCTTGCTCTCTTATCTGGCTCGATCGCTCTCATTTCTGGCTCGCTCGCTTGCTCTCATGTCTGGCTCGCTCGCTCTCATATCTGGCTTTCTCGCTTGCTCTCTTGTCTGGCTCGCTCTCTTATCTTTCTCGCTCGCATATCTGGCTCGCTCGCTCTCAAATCTGGCTCGCTCGCTTGCTCTCATATCTGGCTAGCTCGCTTGCTCTCTTGTCTTGCTCGCTCTCTTATCTGGCTCGCTCGCTCTCATATCTGGCTGGCTCTCTTGTCTGGCTCGCTCTCTTATCTGGCTCGCTCGCTCGCATATCTGGTTTGCTCGCTCTCATATCTTACTCGCTCGCTCTCATGTCTGGCTCGCTCGCTCTCATATCTGGCTTGCTCGCTTGCTCTCATATCTGGCTCGCTCGCTTGCTCTTTTGTCTGTCTCGCTCTCTTTTATGGCTCGCTCGCATATCTGGCTCGCTTGCTCTCTTGTCTGGCTCGCTCTCTTATCTGGCTCGCTCGCTCGCATATCTGGCTCGCTCGCTCTCATGTCTGGCTCGCTCGCTCTCATATCTGGCTTGCTCGCTTGCTCTCATATCTGGCTCGCTCGCTTACTCTCATATCTGGCTCGCTCGCTTGCTCTCTTGTCTGGCTCGCTCGCTTGCTCTCATATTTGGCTAGCTCGCTTTCTCTCTTGTCTTGCTCGCTCTCATATCTGGCTCGCTCGCTCTCATATCTGGCTGGTTCGCTTGCTCTCATATCTGGCTCGCTCGCTTGCTCTCTTGTCTGGCTCGCTCTCTTATCTGGCTTGCTCGCTAGCAAATCTGGCTTGCACGCTTGCTCTCTTGTCTGGCTTGCTCTCTTATCTGTCTCGCTCTCACATCTGGCTCGCTCGCTTGCTCTCATATCTGGCTCGCTCGCTTGCTCTCTTGTCTGGCTCGCTCTCTTATCTGGCTTGCTCGCTAGCATATCTGGCTCGCACGCTTGCTCTCTTCTTTGGCTCGATCGATCTCATATCTGGCTCGCTCGCTTGCTCTCATGTCTGGCTCGCTCGCTCTCACATCTGGCTCGCTCGCTTGCTCTCATATCTGGCTCGCTCGCTCGCTTGCTCTCTTGTCTGGCTCGCTCTCTTATCTGGCTTGCTCGCTAGCATATCTGGCTCGCACGCTTGCTCTCTTCTTTGGCTCGATCGATCTCATATCTGGCTCGCTCGCTTGCTCTCATGTCTGGCTCGCTCGCTCTCATATCTGGCTGGCTCGCTTGCTCTCATATCTGGCTCGCTCGCTTGCTCTCTTGTCTGGCTCGCTCTCTTATCTGGCTTGCTCGCTAGCATATCTGGCTCGCACGCTTGCTCTCTTCTTTGGCTCGATCGATCTCATATCTGGCTCGCTCGCTTGCTCTCATGTCTGGCTCGCTCGCTCTCACATCTGGCTCGCTCGCTTGCTCTCATATCTGGCTCGCTCGCTTGCTCTCTTGTCTGGCTTGCTCTCTTACCTGGCTCGCTCGCTCGCATATCTGGTTTGCTCGCTCTTATATCTTACTCGCTCGCTCTCATGTCTGGCTCGCTCGCTCTCATATCTGGCTTGCTCGCTTGCTCTCATATCTGTCTCGCTCGCTTGCTCTCTTGTCTGTCTCGCTCTCTTTTATGGCTCGCTCGCATATCTGGCTCGCTTGCTCTCACATCTGGCTCGCTCGCTTGCTCTCTTGTCTGGCTCGCTCTCTTATCTGGCTCGTTTGCATATCTGGCTCGCTCTCAAATCTGGCTCGCTCGCTTGCTCTCATATCTGGCTTGCTCGCTTGCTCTCATATCTGGCTCGCTCGCTTTTTCTCATATCTGGCTCGCTCGCTTGCTCTCTTGTCTGGCTCGCTCTCTTATCTGGCTCGCTTGCATATCTGGCTCGCTCGCTCTCAAATCTGGCTCGCTCGCTTGCTCTCATATCTGGCTTGCTCGCTTGCTCTCATATCTGGCTTGCTCGCTTGCTCTCTTGTCTGGCTCGCTCTCTTTTCTGGCTCGCTCGCATATCTGGCTCGCTCGCTCTCAAATCTGGCTAGCTCGCTTGCTCTCTTGTCTTGCTCGATCTCTTATCTGGCTCGCTCGCTCTCACATCTGGCTGGCTCGCTTGCTCTCATATCTGGCTCGCTCGCTTGCTCTCTTGTCTGGCTCGCTCTCTTATCTGGCTTGCTCGCTAGCATATCTGGCTCGCACGCTTGCTCTCTTGTCTGGCTTGCTCTCTTATCTGGCTCGCTCGCTCTCATATCTGGCTCGCTCGCTTGCCCTCATGTCTGGCTCGCTCGCTCTCATATCTGGCTTTCTCGCTTGCTCTCTTGTCTGGCTCGCTCTCTTATCTGGCTCGCTCGCATACCTGGCTCGCTCGATCTCACATCTAGCTGGCTCCCTTGCTCTCATATCTGGCTCGCTTGCTCTCTTGTCTGGCTCGCTTTCTTATCTGGCTCGCTCTTATATCTGCCTTGCTAGCTCGCTCTCATATCTGGCTCGCTCGCTTGCTCTCTTGTCTGGCTCGCTCTCTTATCTGGCTCGCATATCATACCATAAAAGGTATGCCTGATGAAACCGCGCAAGCGCGGTGAAACGCGTCGCATTGGATTAAATCTGTTCGCTACACACCTGGCTCTATTGTCCTCTCCTTGGTCAGCGCCGATATTCCCATCGTCTCTGAAGTTCACCTCACATCTCTACGCCAATTCTGGGAAGGCTGCAGACTGAGATCATCATACCAAACGTACATCTTGGTTGTGTGGGAGTACGCACAACCTGGCAGGGTGAGCCTTACTTTTTCCCTCCCCCTCCCACACACCTGTGATCCGTTGGTTCTTCACAAGGGAGCGCCTGTTTTTCTCTCTTTGCTCCTCGCTCGCATATCTGGCTCGCTCGCTCTCACATCTGGCTTCCTCGCTTGCTCTCATTTCTGGCTGGCTCGCTTGCTCTCATATCTGGCTCGCTCGCTTGCTCTCTTGTCTGTCTCGCTCTCTTTTATGGCTCGCTCGCATATCTGGCTCGCTCGCTCTAAAATCTGGCTCGCTCGCTTGCTCTCATATCTGGCTTGCTCGCTTGCTCTCATATCCGGCTCGCTCGCTTGCTCTCATATCTGGCTCGCTCGCTTGCTCTCTTGTCTGGCTCGCTCTCTTATCTGGCTCGCTCGCATATCTGGCTCGCTCGCTCTCAAATCTGGCTCGCTCGCTTGCTCTCATATCTGGCTAGCTCGCTTGCTCTCTTGTTTTGCTCGCTCTCATATCTGGCTAGCTCGCTTGCTCTCTTGTTTTGCTCGCTCCCATATCTGGCTCGCTCGCTTGCTCTCATATCTGGCTTGCTCGCTTGCTCTCATATCTGGCTTGCTCGCTTGCTCTCATATCTGGCTAGCTCGCTTGCTCTCTTGTCTTGCTCGCTCTCTTATTTGGTTCGCTCGCTCTCATATCTGGCTGGCTCGCTTGCTCTCATATCTGGCTCGCTCGCTTGCTCTCTTGTCTGGCTCGCTCTCTTATCTGGCTTGCTCACTAGCATATCTAGCTCGCACGCTTGCTCTCTTGTCTGGCTTGCTTTCTTATCCGGCTCGCTCGCTCTCATATCTGGCTCGGTCGCTTGCTCTCATGTCTGGCTCGCTCGCTCTCATATCTGGCTTTCTCGCTTGCTCTCTTGTCTGGCTCGCTCTCTTATCTGGCTCGCTCGCATACCTGGCTCGCTCGCTCTCACATCTAGCTGGCTCGCTTGCTCTCATATCTGGCTCGCTTGCTCTCTTGTCTGGCTCGCTCTCTTATCTGGCTCGCTCTTATATCTGCCTTGCTAGCTCGCTCTCATATCTGGCTCGCTCGCTTGCTCTCTTGTCTATCTCGCTCTCTTTTATGGCTTGCTCGCATATCTGGCTCGCTTGCTCTCATATCTGGCTCGCTTCCTCTCTTGTCTGGCTCGCTCTCTTATCTGGCTCGCTCGCTCGCATATCTGGCTCGCTCGCTCTCAAATCTGGCTCGCTCGCTTGCTCTCATATCTGGCTTGCTCGCTTGCTCTCATATCTGGCTCGCTCGCTTGCTCTCATATCTGGCTCGCTCGCTTTTTCTCATATCTGGCTCGCTCGCTTGCTCTCTTGTCTGGCTCGCTCTCTTATCTGGCTCGCTCGCATATCTGGCTCGCTCGCTCTCAAATCTGGCTCGCTCGCTTGCTCTCATATTTGGCTAGCTCGCTTGCTCTCTTGTCTTGCTCGATCTCTTATCTGGCTCGCTCGCTCTCACAACTGGCTGGCTCGCTTGCTCTCATATCTGGCTCGCACGCTTGCTCTCTTGTCTGGCTTGCTCTCTTATCTGGCTCGCTCGCTCTCATATCTGGCTCGCTCGCTTGCCCTCATGTCTGGCTCGCTTGCTCTCATATCTGGCTTTCTCGCTTGCTCTCTTGTCTGGCTCGCTCTCTTATCTGGCTCGCTCGCATACCTGGCTCGCTCGATCTCACATCTAGCTGGCTCCCTTGCTCTCATATCTGGCTCGCTTGCTCTCTTGTCTGGCTCGCTTTCTTATCTGGCTCGCTCTTATATCTGCCTTGCTAGCTCGCTCTCATATCTGGCTCGCTCGCTTGCTCTCTTGTCTGGCTCGCTCTCTTATCTGGCTCGCTCGCATATCTGGCTCGCTCGCTCTCACATCTGGCTTCCTCGCTTGCTCTCATTTCTGGCTGGCTCGCTTGCTCTCATATCTGGCTCGCTCGCTTGCTCTCTTGTCTGTCTCGCTCTCTTTTATGGCTCGCTCGCATATCTGGCTCGCTCGCTCTCAAATCTGGCTCGCTCGCTTGCTCTCATATCTGGCTTGCTCGCTTGCTCTCATATCTGGCTTGCTCGCTTGCTCTCTTTTCTGGCTCGCTCTCTTTTCTGGCTCGCTCGCATATCTGGCTCGCTCGATCTCAAATCTGGCTCGCTCGCTTGCTCTCATATCTGGCTAGCTCGCTTGCTCTCTTGTCTTGCTCGCTCTCTTATCTGGCTCGCTTTCTCTCATATCTGGCTGGCTCGCTTGCTCGCATATCTGGCTCGCTCGCTTGCTCTCTTGTCTGGCTCGCTCTCTTATCTGGCTTGCTCGCTAGCATATCTGGCTCGCACGCTTGCTCTCTTGTCTGGCTTGCTCTCTTATCTGGCTCGCTCTCATATCTGGCTCGCTCGCTTGCTCTCATGTCTGGCTCGCTCGCTCTCATATCTGGCTTTCTCGCTTGCTCTCTTGTCTGGCTCGCTCTCTTATCTGGCTCGCTCGCATACCTGGCTCGCTCGCTCTCACATCTAGCTGGCTCCCTTGCTCTCATATCTGGCTCGCTTGCTCTCTTGTCTGGCTCGCTTTCTTATCTGGCTCGCTCGCATATCTGGCTCGCTCGCTCTCACATCTGGCTGGCTCGCTTGCTCTCATTTCTGCCTTGCTAGCTCGCTCTCACATCTGGCTCGCTCGCTTGCTCTCTTGTCTGGCTCGCTCTCTTATCTGGCTCGCTCGCATATCTGGCTCGCTCGCTCTCACATCTGGCTGGCTCGCTTGCTCTCATTTCTGGCTGGCTCGCTTGCTCTCATATCTGGCTCGCTCGCTTGCTCTCTTGTCTGTCTCGCTCTCTTTTATGGCTCGCTCGCATATCTGGCTCGCTCGCTCTCAAATCTGGCTCGCTCGCTTGCTCTCATATCTGGCTTGCTCGCTTGCTCTCATATCCGGCTCGCTCGCTTGCTCTCATATCTGGCTCGCTCGCTTGCTCTCTTGTCTGGCTCGCTCTCTTATCTGGCTCGCTCGCATATCTGGCTCGCTCGCTCTCAAATCTGGCTCGCTCGCTTGCTCTCATATCTGGCTAGCTCGCTTGCTCTCTTGTCTTGCTCGCTCTCTTATCTGGCTCGCTCGCTCTCATATCTGGCTGGCTCTCTTGTCTGGCTCGCTCTCTTTTCTGGCTCGCTTGCTCGCATATCTGGTTTGCTCGCTCTCATATCTTACTCGCTCGCTCTCATGTCTGGCTCGCTCGCTCTTATATCTGGCTTGCTCGCTTGCTCTCATATCTGGCTCGCTCGCTTGCTCTCTTGTCTGTCTCGCTCTCTTTTATGGCTCGCTCGCATATCTGGCTCGCTCGCTCTCAAATCTGGCTCGCTCACTTGCTCTCATATTTGGCTAGCTCGCTTTCTCTCTTGTCTTGCTCTCTCTCATATCTGGCTCGCTCGCTCTCATATCTGGCTGGTTCGCTTGCTCTCATATCTGGCTCGCTCGCTTGCTCTCTTGTCTGGCTCGCTCTCATATCTGGCTTGCTCGCTAGCATATCTGGCTCGCACGCTTGCTCTCTTGTCTGGTTTGCTCTTATCTGTCTCGCTCTCACATCTGGCTCGCTCGCTTGCTCTCATATTTGGCTCGCTCGCTTGCTCTCTTGTCTGGCTCGCTCTCATATCTGGCTTGCTCGCTAGCATATCTGGCTCGCACGCTTGCTCTCATGTCTGGCTCGCTCGCTCTCCTATCTGGCTTTCTCGCTCTCAAATCTGGCTGGCTCGCTTGCTCTCATATCTGGCTCGCTCGCTTGCTCTCTTGTCTGGCTCGCTCTCTTATCTGGCTTGCTCGCTAGCATATCTGGCTCGCACGCTTGCTCTCTTGTCTGGCTTGCTCTCTTATCTGTCTCGCTCTCACATCTGGCTCGCTCGCTTGCTCTCATATCTGGCTCGCTCGCTTGCTCTCTTGTCTGGCTCGCTCTCTTATCTGGCTCGCTCGCATATCTGGTTTGCTCGCTCTCATATCTTACTCGCTCGCTCTCATATCTTACTCGCTCGCTCTCATATATGGCTTGCTCGCTTGCCCTCATATCTGGCTCGCTCGCTTGCTCTCTTGTCTGTCTCGCTCTCTATTATGGCTCGCTCGCATATCTGGCTCGCTTGCTCTCACATCTGGCTCGCTTGCTTGCTCTCTTGTCTGGCTCGCTCTCTTATCTGGCTCGCTCGCTCGCATATCTGGCTCGCTCGTTCTCATGTCTGGCTCGCTCCCTCTCATATCTGGCTCGCTCGCTTGCTCTCATATCTGGCTTGCTCGCTTGCTCTCATATCTGGCTCGCTCGCTTGCTCTCATATCTGGCTTGCTCGCTTTTTCTCATATCTGGCTCGCTCGCTTGCTCTCTTGTCTGGCTCGCTCTCTTATCTGGCTCGCTCGCATATCTGGCTCGCTCGCTCTCACATCTGGCTCGCTCGCTCTCACATCTGGCTGGCTCGCTTGCTCTCATATCTTGCTCGCTCGCTTACTCTCATATCTGGCTCGCTCGCTTGCTCTCTTGTCTGGCTTGCTCTCTTGTCTGGCTCGCTCTCTTATCTGGCTCGCTCGCATATCTGGCTCGCTCGCACTCAAATCTGGCTCGCTCGCTTGCTCTCATATCTGGCTTACTCGCTTGCTCTCTTGTCTTGCTCGCTCTCATATCTGGCTCGCTCGCTCTCATATCTGGCTGGTTCGCTTGCTCTCATATCTGGCTCGCTCGCTTGCTCTCTTGTCTGGCTCGCTCTCTTATCTGGCTTGCTCGCTAGCATATCTGGCTCGCATGCTTGCTCTCTTATCTGGCTCGATCGCTCTCATTTCTGGCTCGCTCGCTTGCTCTCATGTCTGGCTCGCTCGCTCTCATATCTGGCTTTCTCGCTTGCTCTCTTGTCTGGCTCGCTCTCTTATCTTTCTCGCTCGCATATCTGGCTCGCTCGCTCTCAAATCTGGCTCGCTCGCTTGCTCTCATATCTGGCTAGCTCGCTTGCTCTCTTGTCTTGCTCGCTCTCTTATCTGGCTCGCTCGCTCTCATATCTGGCTGGCTCTCTTGTCTGGCTCGCTCTCTTATCTGGCTCGCTCGCTCGCATATCTGGTTTGCTCGCTCTCATATCTTACTCGCTCGCTCTCATGTCTGGCTCGCTCGCTCTCATATCTGGCTTGCTCGCTTGCTCTCATATCTGGCTCGCTCGCTTGCTCTTTTGTCTGTCTCGCTCTCTTTTATGGCTCGCTCGCATATCTGGCTCGCTTGCTCTCTTGTCTGGCTCGCTCTCTTATCTGGCTCGCTCGCTCGCATATCTGGCTCGCTCGCTCTCATGTCTGGCTCGCTCGCTCTCATATCTGGCTTGCTCGCTTGCTCTCATATCTGGCTCGCTCGCTTACTCTCATATCTGGCTCGCTCGCTTGCTCTCTTGTCTGGCTCGCTCGCTTGCTCTCATATTTGGCTAGCTCGCTTTCTCTCTTGTCTTGCTCGCTCTCATATCTGGCTCGCTCGCTCTCATATCTGGCTGGTTCGCTTGCTCTCATATCTGGCTCGCTCGCTTGCTCTCTTGTCTGGCTCGCTCTCTTATCTGGCTTGCTCGCTAGCAAATCTGGCTTGCACGCTTGCTCTCTTGTCTGGCTTGCTCTCTTATCTGTCTCGCTCTCACATCTGGCTCGCTCGCTTGCTCTCATATCTGGCTCGCTCGCTTGCTCTCTTGTCTGGCTCGCTCTCTTATCTGGCTTGCCTGCTAGCATATCTGGCTCGCACGCTTGCTCTCTTCTTTGGCTCGATCGATCTCATATCTGGCTCGCTCGCTTGCTCTCATGTCTGGCTCGCTCGCTCTCATATCTGGCTGGCTCGCTTGCTCTCATATCTGGCTCGTTCGCTTGCTCTCTTGTCTGGCTCGCTCTCTTATCTGGCTTGCTCGCTAGCATATCTGGCTCGCACGCTTGCTATCTTGTCTGGCTTGCTCTCTTATCTGTCTCGCTCTCACATCTGGCTCGCTCGCTTGCTCTCATATCTGGCTCGCTCGCTTGCTCTCTTGTCTGGCTTGCTCTCTTACCTGGCTCGCTCGCTCGCATATCTGGTTTGCTCGCTCTTATATCTTACTCGCTCGCTCTCATGTCTGGCTCGCTCGCACTCATATCTGGCTTGCTCGCTTGCTCTCATATCTGTCTCGCTCGCTTGCTCTCTTGTCTGTCTCGCTCTCTTTTATGGCTCGCTCGCATATCTGGCTCGCTTGCTCTCACATCTGGCTCGCTCGCTTGCTCTCTTGTCTGGCTCGCTCTCTTATCTGGCTCGTTTGCATATCTGGCTCGCTCTCAAATCTGGCTCGCTCGCTTGCTCTCATATCTGGCTTGCTCGCTTGCTCTCATATCTGGCTCGCTCGCTTTTTCTCATATCTGGCTCGCTCGCTTGCTCTCTTGTCTGGCTCGCTCTCTTATCTGGCTCGCTTGCATATCTGGCTCGCTCGCTCTCAAATCTGGCTCGCTCGCTTGCTCTCATATCTGGCTTGCTCGCTTGCTCTCATATCTGGCTTGCTCGCTTGCTCTCTTGTCTGGCTCGCTCTCTTTTCTGGCTCGCTCGCATATCTGGCTCGCTCGCTCTCAAATCTGGCTAGCTCGCTTGCTCTCTTGTCTTGCTCGATCTCTTATCTGGCTCGCTCGCTCTCACATCTGGCTCGCTCGCTTGCTCTCTTGTCTGGCTCGCTCTCTTATCTGGCTCGCTCGCATATCTGGCTCGCTCGCTCTCAAATCTGGCTCGCTCGCTTGCTCTCATATTTGGCTAGCTCGCTTTCTCTCTTGTCTTGCTCTCTCTCATATCTGGCTCGCTCGCTCTCATATCTGGCTGGTTTGCTTGCTCTCATATCTGGCTTGCTCGCTTGCTCTCTTGTCTGGCTCGCTCTCTTATCTGGCTTGCTCGCTAGCATATCTGGCTCGCACGCTTGCTCTCTTGTCTGGCTTGCTCTCTTATCTGTCTCGCTCTCACATCTGGCTCGCTCGCTTGCTCTCATATCTGGCTCGCTCGCTTGCTCTCTTGTCTGGCTCGCTCTCATATCTGGCTTGCTCGCTAGCATATCTGGCTCGCACGCTTGCTCTCATGTCTGGTTCGATCGCTCTCATATCTGGCTCGCTCGCTTGCTCTCATGGCTTTCTCGCTCTCATATCTGGCTGGCTCGCTTGCTCTCATATCTGGCTCACTCGCTTGCTCTCTTGTCTGGCTCGCTCTCTTATCTGGCTTGCTCGCTAGCATATCTGGCTCGCACGCTTGCTCTCTTGTCTGGCTTGCTCTCTTATCTGTCTCGCTCTCACATCTGGCTCGCTCGCTTGCTCTCATATCTGGCTCGCTCGCTTGCTCTCTTGTCTGGCTCGCTCTCTTATCTGGCTCGCTCGCATATATGGTTTTCTCGCTCTCATATCTTACTCGCTCGCTCTCATATCTTACTCGCTCGCTCTCATGTCTGGCTCGCTCGCTCTGATATCTGGCTTGCTCGCTTGCTCTCATATCTGGCTCGCTCGCTTGCTATCTTGTCTGTCTCGCTCTCTATTATGGCTCGCTCGCATATCTGGCTCGCTTGCTCTCACATCTGGCTCGCTTGCTTGCTCTCTTGTCTGGCTCGCTCTCTTATCTGGCTCGCTTGCTCGCATATCTGGCTCGCTCGTTCTCATGTCTGGCTCGCTCCCTCTCATATCTGGCTTGCTCGCTTGCTCTCATATCTGGCTCGCTCGCTTACTCTCATATCTGGCTTGCTCGCTTGCTCTCTTGTCTGGCTCGCTCTCATATCTGGCTCGCTCGCATATCTGGCTCGCTCACTCTCAAATCTGGCTCGCTCGCTTGCTCTCATATCTGGCTTGCTCGCTTGCTCTCATATCTGGCTCGCTCGCTTGCTCTCATATCTGGCTCGCTCGCTTTTTCTCATATCTGGCTCGCTCGCTTGCTCTCTTGTCTGGCTCGCTCTCTTATCTGGCTCGCTCGCATATCTGGCTCGCTCGCTCTCACATCTGGCTCGCTCGCTCTCACATCTGGCTCGCTCGCTTACTCTCATATCTGGCTCGCTCGCTTGCTCTCTTGCCTGGCTTGCTCTCTTGTCTGGCTTGCTCTCTTGTCTGGCTCGCTCTCTTATCTGGCTCGCTCGCATATCTGGCTCGCTCGCACTCAAATCTGGCTCGCTCGCTTGCTCTCATATCTGGCTTGCTCGCTTGCTCTCTTGTCTTGCTCGCTCTCATATCTGGCTCGCTCGCTCTCATATCTGGCTGGTTCGCTTGCTCTCATATCTGGCTCGCTCGCTTGCTCTCTTGTCTGGCTCGCTCTCTTATCTGGCTTGCTCGCTAGCATATCTGGCTCGCACGCTTGCTCTCTTGTCTGGCTTGCTCTCTTATCTGTCTCGCTCTCACATCTGGCTCGCTCGCTTGCTCTCATATCTGGCTCGCTCGCTTGCTCTCTTGTCTGGCTCGCTCTCTTATCTGGCTTGCTCGCTAGCATATCTGGCTCGCACGCTTGCTCTCTTATCTGGCTCGATCGCTCTCATATCTGGCTCGCTTGCTCTCATGTCTGGCTCGCTCGCTCTCATATCTGGCTTTCTCACTTGCTCTCTTGTCTGGCTCGATCTCTTATCTGGCTCGCTCGCATATCTGGCTCGCTCGCTCTCACATCTGGCTGGCTCGCTTGCTCTCATTTCTGGCTGGCTCGCTTGCTCTCATATCTGGCTCGCTCGCTTGCTCTCATGTCTGTCTCGCTCTCTTTTATGGCTCGCTCCCATATCTGGCTCGCTCGCTCTCAAATCTGGCTCGCTCGCTTGCTCTCATATCTGGCTTGCTCGCTTGCTCTCATATCTGGCTTGCTCGCTTGCTCTCTTTTCTGGCTCGCTCTCTTTTCTGGCTCGCTCGCATATCTGGCTCGCTCGATCTCAAATCTGGCTCGCTCGCTTGCTCTCATATCTGGCTAGCTCGCTTGCTCTCTTGTCTTGCTCGCTCTCTTATCTGGCTCGCTTTCTCTCATATCTGGCTGGCTCGCTTGCTCGCATATCTGGCTCGCTCGCTTGCTCTCTTGTCTGGCTCGCTCTCTTATCTGGCTTGCTCGCTAGCATATCTGGCTCGCACGCTTGCTCTCTTGTCTGGCTTGCTCTCTTATCTGGCTCGCTCTCATATCTGGCTCGCTCGCTTGCTCTCATGTCTGGCTCGCTCGCTCTCATATCTGGCTTTCTCGCTTGCTCTCTTGTCTGGCTCGCTCTCTTATCTGGCTCGCTCGCATACCTGGCTCGCTCGCTCTCACATCTAGCTGGCTCCCTTGCTCTCATATCTGGCTCGCTTGCTCTCTTGTCTGGCTCGCTTTCTTATCTGGCTCGCTCGCATATCTGGCTCGCTCGCTCTCACATCTGGCTGGCTCGCTTGCTCTCATTTCTGCCTTGCTAGCTCGCTCTCACATCTGGCTCGCTCGCTTGCTCTCTTGTCTGGCTCGCTCTCTTATCTGGCTCGCTCGCATATCTGGCTCGCTCGCTCTCACATCTGGCTGGCTCGCTTGCTCTCATTTCTGGCTGGCTCGCTTGCTCTCATATCTGGCTCGCTCGCTTGCTCTCTTGTCTGTCTCGCTCTCTTTTATGGCTCGCTCGCATATCTGGCTCGCTCGCTCTCAAATCTGGCTCGCTCGCTTGCTCTCATATCTGGCTTGCTCGCTTGCTCTCATATCCGGCTCGCTCGCTTGCTCTCATATCTGGCTCGCTCGCTTGCTCTCTTGTCTGGCTCGCTCTCTTATCTGGCTCGCTCGCATATCTGGCTCGCTCGCTCTCAAATCTGGCTCGCTCGCTTGCTCTCATATCTGGCTAGCTCGCTTGCTCTCTTGTCTTGCTCGCTCTCTTATCTGGCTCGCTCGCTCTCATATCTGGCTGGCTCTCTTGTCTGGCTCGCTCTCTTTTCTGGCTCGCTTGCTCGCATATCTGGTTTGCTCGCTCTCATATCTTACTCGCTCGCTCTCATGTCTGGCTCGCTCGCTCTTATATCTGGCTTGCTCGCTTGCTCTCATATCTGGCTCGCTCGCTTGCTCTCTTGTCTGTCTCGCTCTCTTTTATGGCTCGCTCGCATATCTGGCTCGCTCGCTCTCAAATCTGGCTCGCTCACTTGCTCTCATATTTGGCTAGCTCGCTTTCTCTCTTGTCTTGCTCTCTCTCATATCTGGCTCGCTCGCTCTCATATCTGGCTGGTTCGCTTGCTCTCATATCTGGCTCGCTCGCTTGCTCTCTTGTCTGGCTCGCTCTCATATCTGGCTTGCTCGCTAGCATATCTGGCTCGCACGCTTGCTCTCTTGTCTGGTTTGCTCTCTTATCTGTCTCGCTCTCACATCTGGCTCGCTCGCTTGCTCTCATATTTGGCTCGCTCGCTTGCTCTCTTGTCTGGCTCGCTCTCATATCTGGCTTGCTCGCTAGCATATCTGGCTCGCACGCTTGCTCTCATGTCTGGCTCGCTCGCTCTCATATCTGGCTTTCTCGCTCTCATATCTGGCTGGCTCGCTTGCTCTCATATCTGGCTCGCTCGCTTGCTCTCTTGTCTGGCTCGCTCTCTTATCTGGCTTGCTCGCTAGCATATCTGGCTCGCACGCTTGCTCTCTTGTCTGGCTTGCTCTCTTATCTGTCTCGCTCTCACATCTGGCTCGCTCGCTTGCTCTCATATCTGGCTCGCTCGCTTGCTCTCTTGTCTGGCTCGCTCTCTTATCTGGCTCGCTCGCATATCTGGTTTGCTCGCTCTCATATCTTACTCGCTCGCTCTCATATCTTTCTCGCTCGCTCTCATGTCTGGCTCGCTCGCTCTCATATATGGCTTGCTCGCTTGCCCTCATATCTGGCTCGCTCGCTTGCTCTCTTGTCTGTCTCGCTCTCTATTATGGCTCGCTCGCATATCTGGCTCGCTTGCTCTCACATCTGGCTCGCTTGCTTGCTCTCTTGTCTGGCTCGCTCTCTTATCTGGCTCGCTCGCTCGCATATCTGGCTCGCTCGTTCTCATGTCTGGCTCGCTCCCTCTCATATCTGGCTCGCTCGCTTGCTCTCATATCTGGCTTGCTCGCTTGCTCTCATATCTGGCTCGCTCGCTTGCTCTCATATCTGGCTTGCTCGCTTTTTCTCATATCTGGCTCGCTCGCTTGCTCTCTTGTCTGGCTCGCTCTCTTATCTGGCTCGCTCGCATATCTGGCTCGCTCGCTCTCAAATCTGGCTCGCTCGCTTGCTCTCATATCTGGCTAGCTCGCTTGCTCTCTTGTCTTGCTCGCTCTCTTATCTGGCTCGCTCGCTCTCATATCTGGCTGGCTCTCTTGTCTGGCTCGCTCTCTTTTCTGGCTCGCTTGCTCGCATATCTGGTTTGCTCGCTCTCATATCTTACTCGCTCGCTCTCATGTCTGGCTCGCTCGCTCTTATATCTGGCTTGCTCGCTTGCTCTCATATCTGGCTCGCTCGCTTGCTCTCTTGTCTGTCTCGCTCTCTTTTATGGCTCGCTCGCATATCTGGCTCGCTCGCTCTCAAATCTGGCTCGCTCACTTGCTCTCATATTTGGCTAGCTCGCTTTCTCTCTTGTCTTGCTCTCTCTCATATCTGGCTCGCTCGCTCTCATATCTGGCTGGTTCGCTTGCTCTCATATCTGGCTCGCTCGCTTGCTCTCTTGTCTGGCTCGCTCTCATATCTGGCTTGCTCGCTAGCATATCTGGCTCGCACGCTTGCTCTCTTGTCTGGTTTGCTCTCTTATCTGTCTCGCTCTCACATCTGGCTCGCTCGCTTGCTCTCATATTTGGCTCGCTCGCTTGCTCTCTTGTCTGGCTCGCTCTCATATCTGGCTTGCTCGCTAGCATATCTGGCTCGCACGCTTGCTCTCATGTCTGGCTCGCTCGCTCTCATATCTGGCTTTCTCGCTCTCATATCTGGCTGGCTCGCTTGCTCTCATATCTGGCTCGCTCGCTTGCTCTCTTGTCTGGCTCGCTCTCTTATCTGGCTTGCTCGCTAGCATATCTGGCTCGCACGCTTGCTCTCTTGTCTGGCTTGCTCTCTTATCTGTCTCGCTCTCACATCTGGCTCGCTCGCTTGCTCTCATATCTGGCTCGCTCGCTTGCTCTCTTGTCTGGCTCGCTCTCTTATCTGGCTCGCTCGCATATCTGGTTTGCTCGCTCTCATATCTTACTCGCTCGCTCTCATATCTTACTCGCTCGCTCTCATGTCTGGCTCGCTCGCTCTCATATATGGCTTGCTCGCTTGCCCTCATATCTGGCTCGCTCGCTTGCTCTCTTGTCTGTCTCGCTCTCTATTATGGCTCGCTCGCATATCTGGCTCGCTTGCTCTCACATCTGGCTCGCTTGCTTGCTCTCTTGTCTGGCTCGCTCTCTTATCTGGCTCGCTCGCTCGCATATCTGGCTCGCTCGTTCTCATGTCTGGCTCGCTCCCTCTCATATCTGGCTCGCTCGCTTGCTCTCATATCTGGCTTGCTCGCTTGCTCTCATATCTGGCTCGCTCGCTTGCTCTCATATCTGGCTTGCTCGCTTTTTCTCATATCTGGCTCGCTCGCTTGCTCTCTTGTCTGGCTCGCTCTCTTATCTGGCTCGCTCGCATATCTGGCTCGCTCGCTCTCACATCTGGCTCGCTCGCTCTCACATCTGGCTGGCTCGCTTGCTCTCATATCTTGCTCGCTCGCTTACTCTCATATCTGGCTCGCTCGCTTGCTCTCTTGTCTGGCTTGCTCTCTTGTCTGGCTCGCTCTCTTATCTGGCTCGCTCGCATATCTGGCTCGCTCGCACTCAAATCTGGCTCGCTCGCTTGCTCTCATATCTGGCTTGCTCGCTTGCTCTCTTGTCTTGCTCGCTCTCATATCTGGCTCGCTCGCTCTCATATCTGGCTGGTTCGCTTGCTCTCATATCTGGCTCGCTCGCTTGCTCTCTTGTCTGGCTCGCTCTCTTATCTGGCTTGCTCGCTAGCATATCTGGCTCGCATGCTTGCTCTCTTATCTGGCTCGATCGCTCTCATTTCTGGCTCGCTCGCTTGCTCTCATGTCTGGCTCGCTCGCTCTCATATCTGGCTTTCTCGCTTGCTCTCTTGTCTGGCTCGCTCTCTTATCTTTCTCGCTCGCATATCTGGCTCGCTCGCTCTCAAATCTGGCTCGCTCGCTTGCTCTCATATCTGGCTAGCTCGCTTGCTCTCTTGTCTTGCTCGCTCTCTTATCTGGCTCGCTCGCTCTCATATCTGGCTGGCTCTCTTGTCTGGCTCGCTCTCTTATCTGGCTCGCTCGCTCGCATATCTGGTTTGCTCGCTCTCATATCTTACTCGCTCGCTCTCATGTCTGGCTCGCTCGCTCTCATATCTGGCTTGCTCGCTTGCTCTCATATCTGGCTCGCTCGCTTGCTCTTTTGTCTGTCTCGCTCTCTTTTATGGCTCGCTCGCATATCTGGCTCGCTTGCTCTCTTGTCTGGCTCGCTCTCTTATCTGGCTCGCTCGCTCGCATATCTGGCTCGCTCGCTCTCATGTCTGGCTCGCTCGCTCTCATATCTGGCTTGCTCGCTTGCTCTCATATCTGGCTCGCTCGCTTACTCTCATATCTGGCTCGCTCGCTTGCTCTCTTGTCTGGCTCGCTCGCTTGCTCTCATATTTGGCTAGCTCGCTTTCTCTCTTGTCTTGCTCGCTCTCATATCTGGCTCGCTCGCTCTCATATCTGGCTGGTTCGCTTGCTCTCATATCTGGCTCGCTCGCTTGCTCTCTTGTCTGGCTCGCTCTCTTATCTGGCTTGCTCGCTAGCAAATCTGGCTTGCACGCTTGCTCTCTTGTCTGGCTTGCTCTCTTATCTGTCTCGCTCTCACATCTGGCTCGCTCGCTTGCTCTCATATCTGGCTCGCTCGCTTGCTCTCTTGTCTGGCTCGCTCTCTTATCTGGCTTGCTCGCTAGCATATCTGGCTCGCACGCTTGCTCTCTTCTTTGGCTCGATCGATCTCATATCTGGCTCGCTCGCTTGCTCTCATGTCTGGCTCGCTCGCTCTCACATCTGGCTCGCTCGCTTGCTCTCATATCTGGCTCGCTCGCTTGCTCTCTTGTCTGGCTCGCTCTCTTATCTGGCTTGCTCGCTAGCATATCTGGCTCGCACGCTTGCTCTCTTCTTTGGCTCGATCGATCTCATATCTGGCTCGCTCGCTTGCTCTCATGTCTGGCTCGCTCGCTCTCATATCTGGCTGGCTCGCTTGCTCTCATATCTGGCTCGCTCGCTTGCTCTCTTGTCTGGCTCGCTCTCTTATCTGGCTTGCTCGCTAGCATATCTGGCTCGCACGCTTGCTCTCTTCTTTGGCTCGATCGATCTCATATCTGGCTCGCTCGCTTGCTCTCATGTCTGGCTCGCTCGCTCTCACATCTGGCTCGCTCGCTTGCTCTCATATCTGGCTCGCTCGCTTGCTCTCTTGTCTGGCTTGCTCTCTTACCTGGCTCGCTCGCTCGCATATCTGGTTTGCTCGCTCTTATATCTTACTCGCTCGCTCTCATGTCTGGCTCGCTCGCTCTCATATCTGGCTTGCTCGCTTGCTCTCATATCTGTCTCGCTCGCTTGCTCTCTTGTCTGTCTCGCTCTCTTTTATGGCTCGCTCGCATATCTGGCTCGCTTGCTCTCACATCTGGCTCGCTCGCTTGCTCTCTTGTCTGGCTCGCTCTCTTATCTGGCTCGTTTGCATATCTGGCTCGCTCTCAAATCTGGCTCGCTCGCTTGCTCTCATATCTGGCTTGCTCGCTTGCTCTCATATCTGGCTCGCTCGCTTTTTCTCATATCTGGCTCGCTCGCTTGCTCTCTTGTCTGGCTCGCTCTCTTATCTGGCTCGCTTGCATATCTGGCTCGCTCGCTCTCAAATCTGGCTCGCTCGCTTGCTCTCATATCTGGCTTGCTCGCTTGCTCTCATATCTGGCTTGCTCGCTTGCTCTCTTGTCTGGCTCGCTCTCTTTTCTGGCTCGCTCGCATATCTGGCTCGCTCGCTCTCAAATCTGGCTAGCTCGCTTGCTCTCTTGTCTTGCTCGATCTCTTATCTGGCTCGCTCGCTCTCACATCTGGCTGGCTCGCTTGCTCTCATATCTGGCTCGCTCGCTTGCTCTCTTGTCTGGCTCGCTCTCTTATCTGGCTTGCTCGCTAGCATATCTGGCTCGCACGCTTGCTCTCTTGTCTGGCTTGCTCTCTTATCTGGCTCGCTCGCTCTCATATCTGGCTCGCTCGCTTGCCCTCATGTCTGGCTCGCTCGCTCTCATATCTGGCTTTCTCGCTTGCTCTCTTGTCTGGCTCGCTCTCTTATCTGGCTCGCTCGCATACCTGGCTCGCTCGATCTCACATCTAGCTGGCTCCCTTGCTCTCATATCTGGCTCGCTTGCTCTCTTGTCTGGCTCGCTTTCTTATCTGGCTCGCTCTTATATCTGCCTTGCTAGCTCGCTCTCATATCTGGCTCGCTCGCTTGCTCTCTTGTCTGGCTCGCTCTCTTATCTGGCTCGCTCGCATATCATACCATAAAAGGTATGCCTGATGAAACCGCGCAAGCGCGGTGAAACGCGTCGCATTGGATTAAATCTGTTCGCTACACACCTGGCTCTATTGTCCTCTCCTTGGTCAGCGCCGATATTCCCATCGTCTCTGAAGTTCACCTCACATCTCTACGCCAATTCTGGGAAGGCTGCAGACTGAGATCATCATACCAAACGTACATCTTGGTTGTGTGGGAGTACGCACAACCTGGCAGGGTGAGCCTTACTTTTTCCCTCCCCCTCCCACACACCTGTGATCCGTTGGTTCTTCACAAGGGAGCGCCTGTTTTTCTCTCTTTGCTCCTCGCTCGCATATCTGGCTCGCTCGCTCTCACATCTGGCTTCCTCGCTTGCTCTCATTTCTGGCTGGCTCGCTTGCTCTCATATCTGGCTCGCTCGCTTGCTCTCTTGTCTGTCTCGCTCTCTTTTATGGCTCGCTCGCATATCTGGCTCGCTCGCTCTAAAATCTGGCTCGCTCGCTTGCTCTCATATCTGGCTTGCTCGCTTGCTCTCATATCCGGCTCGCTCGCTTGCTCTCATATCTGGCTCGCTCGCTTGCTCTCTTGTCTGGCTCGCTCTCTTATCTGGCTCGCTCGCATATCTGGCTCGCTCGCTCTCAAATCTGGCTCGCTCGCTTGCTCTCATATCTGGCTAGCTCGCTTGCTCTCTTGTTTTGCTCGCTCTCATATCTGGCTAGCTCGCTTGCTCTCTTGTTTTGCTCGCTCCCATATCTGGCTCGCTCGCTTGCTCTCATATCTGGCTTGCTCGCTTGCTCTCATATCTGGCTTGCTCGCTTGCTCTCATATCTGGCTAGCTCGCTTGCTCTCTTGTCTTGCTCGCTCTCTTATTTGGTTCGCTCGCTCTCATATCTGGCTGGCTCGCTTGCTCTCATATCTGGCTCGCTCGCTTGCTCTCTTGTCTGGCTCGCTCTCTTATCTGGCTTGCTCACTAGCATATCTAGCTCGCACGCTTGCTCTCTTGTCTGGCTTGCTTTCTTATCCGGCTCGCTCGCTCTCATATCTGGCTCGGTCGCTTGCTCTCATGTCTGGCTCGCTCGCTCTCATATCTGGCTTTCTCGCTTGCTCTCTTGTCTGGCTCGCTCTCTTATCTGGCTCGCTCGCATACCTGGCTCGCTCGCTCTCACATCTAGCTGGCTCGCTTGCTCTCATATCTGGCTCGCTTGCTCTCTTGTCTGGCTCGCTCTCTTATCTGGCTCGCTCTTATATCTGCCTTGCTAGCTCGCTCTCATATCTGGCTCGCTCGCTTGCTCTCTTGTCTATCTCGCTCTCTTTTATGGCTTGCTCGCATATCTGGCTCGCTTGCTCTCATATCTGGCTCGCTTCCTCTCTTGTCTGGCTCGCTCTCTTATCTGGCTCGCTCGCTCGCATATCTGGCTCGCTCGCTCTCAAATCTGGCTCGCTCGCTTGCTCTCATATCTGGCTTGCTCGCTTGCTCTCATATCTGGCTCGCTCGCTTGCTCTCATATCTGGCTCGCTCGCTTTTTCTCATATCTGGCTCGCTCGCTTGCTCTCTTGTCTGGCTCGCTCTCTTATCTGGCTCGCTCGCATATCTGGCTCGCTCGCTCTCAAATCTGGCTCGCTCGCTTGCTCTCATATTTGGCTAGCTCGCTTGCTCTCTTGTCTTGCTCGATCTCTTATCTGGCTCGCTCGCTCTCACAACTGGCTGGCTCGCTTGCTCTCATATCTGGCTCGCACGCTTGCTCTCTTGTCTGGCTTGCTCTCTTATCTGGCTCGCTCGCTCTCATATCTGGCTCGCTCGCTTGCCCTCATGTCTGGCTCGCTTGCTCTCATATCTGGCTTTCTCGCTTGCTCTCTTGTCTGGCTCGCTCTCTTATCTGGCTCGCTCGCATACCTGGCTCGCTCGATCTCACATCTAGCTGGCTCCCTTGCTCTCATATCTGGCTCGCTTGCTCTCTTGTCTGGCTCGCTTTCTTATCTGGCTCGCTCTTATATCTGCCTTGCTAGCTCGCTCTCATATCTGGCTCGCTCGCTTGCTCTCTTGTCTGGCTCGCTCTCTTATCTGGCTCGCTCGCATATCTGGCTCGCTCGCTCTCACATCTGGCTTCCTCGCTTGCTCTCATTTCTGGCTGGCTCGCTTGCTCTCATATCTGGCTCGCTCGCTTGCTCTCTTGTCTGTCTCGCTCTCTTTTATGGCTCGCTCGCATATCTGGCTCGCTCGCTCTAAAATCTGGCTCGCTCGCTTGCTCTCATATCTGGCTTGCTCGCTTGCTCTCATATCCGGCTCGCTCGCTTGCTCTCATATCTGGCTCGCTCGCTTGCTCTCTTGTCTGGCTCGCTCTCTTATCTGGCTCGCTCGCATATCTGGCTCGCTCGCTCTCAAATCTGGCTCGCTCGCTTGCTCTCATATCTGGCTAGCTCGCTTGCTCTCTTGTCTTGCTCGCTCTCCTATCTGGCTCGCTCGCTCTCATATCTGGCTGGCTCTCTTGTCTGGCTCGCTCTCTTATCTGGCTCGCTTGCTCGCATATCTGGTTTGCTCGCTCTCATATCTTACTCGCTCGCTCTCATGTCTGGCTCGCTCGCTCTCATATCTGGCTTGCTCGCTTGCTCTCATATCTGGCTCGCTCGCTTGCTCTCGTGTCTGTCTCGCTCTCTTTTATGGCTCGCTCGCATATCTGGCTCGCTCGCTCTCAAATCTGGCTCGCTCACTTGCTCTCATATTTGGCTAGCTCGCTTTCTCTCTTGTCTTGCTCTCTCTCATATCTGGCTCGCTCGCTCTCATATCTGGCTGGTTCGCTTGCTCTCATATCTGGCTCGCTCGCTTGCTCTCTTGTCTGGCTCGCTCTCTTATCTGGCTTGCTCGCTAGCATATCTGGCTCGCACGCTTGCTCTCTTGTCTGGCTTCCTCTCTTATCTGTCTCGCTCTCACATCTGGCTCGCTCGCTTGCTCTCATATCTGGCTCGCTCGCTTGCTCTCTTGTCTGGCTCGCTCTCATATCTGGCTTGCTCGCTAGCATATCTGGCTCGCACGCTTGCTCTCATGTCTGGCTCGATCGCTCTCATATCTGGCTCGCTCGCTTGCTCTCATGTCTGGCTCGCTCGCTCTCATATCTGGCTTTCTCGCTCTCATATCTGGCTGGCTCGCTTGCTCTCATATCTGGCTCGCTCGCTTGCTCTCTTGTCTGGCTCGCTCTCTTATCTGGCTTGCTCGCTAGCATATCTGGCTCGCACGCTTGCTCTCTTGTCTGGCTTGCTCTCTTATCTGTCTCGCTCTCACATCTGGCTCGCTCGCTTGCTCTCATATCTGGCTCGCTCGCTTGCTCTCTTGTCTGGCTCGCTCTCTTATCTGGCTCGCTCGCATATCTGGTTTGCTCGCTCTCATATCTTACTCGCTCGCTCTCATATCTTACTCGCTCGCTCTCATGTCTGGCTCGCTCGCTCTCATATCTGGCTTGCTCGCTTGCTCTCATATCTGGCTAGCTCGCTTGCTCTATTGTCTGTCTCGCTCTATATTATGGCTCGCTCGCATATCTGGCTCGCTTGCTCTCACATCTGGCTCGCTTGCTTGCTCTCTTGTCTGGCTCGCTCTCTTATCTGGCTCGCTCGCTCGCATATCTGGCTCGCTCGCTCTCATGTCTGGCTCGCTCCCTCTCATATCTGGCTTGCTCGCTTGCTCTCATATCTGGCTCGCTCGCTTACTCTCATATCTGGCTCACTCGCTTGCTCTCTTGTCTGGCTCACTCTCTTATCTGGCTCGCTCGCATATCTGGCTCGCTCGCTCTCACATCTGGCTCGCTCGCTCTCACATCTGGCTGGCTCGCTTGCTCTCATATCTGGCTCGCTCGCTTACTCTCATATCTGGCTCGTTCGCTTGCTCTCTTGTCTGGCTTGCTCTCTTGTCTGGCTCGCTCTCTTATCTGGCTCGCTCGCATATCTGGCTCGCTCGCACTCAAATCTGGCTCGCTCGCTTGCTCTCATATCTGGCTTGCTCGCTTGCTCTCTTGTCTTGCTCGCTCTCATATCTGGCTCGCTCGCTCTCATATCTGGCTGGTTCGCTTGCTTTCATATCTGGCTCGCTCGCTTGCTCTCTTGTCTGGCTCGCTCTCTTATCTGGCTTGCTCGCTAGCATATCTGGCTCGCACGCTTGCTCTCTTATCTGGCTCGATCGCTCTCATATCTGGCTCGCTCGCTTGCACTCATGTCTGGCTCGCTCTCTTCTCTGGCTCGCTCGCATATCTGGCTCGCTCGCTCTCACATCTGGCTGGCTTGCTTGCTCTCATTTCTGGCTGTCTCGCTTGCTCTCATATCTGGCTCGCTCGCTTGCTCTCTTGTCTGTCTCTCTCTCTTTTATGGCTCGCTCGCATATCTGGCTCGCTCGCTCTCAAATCTGGCTCGCTCGCTTGCTTTCATATCTGGCTTGCTCGCTTGCTCTCATATCCGGCTCGCTCGCTTGCTCTCATATCTGGCTCGCTCGCTTGCTCTCTTGTCTGGCTCGCTCTCTTATCTGGCTCGCTCGCATATCTGGCTCGCTCGCTCTCAAATCTGGCTCGCTCGCTTGCTCTCATATCTGGCTAGCTCGCTTGCTCTCTTGTCTTGCTCGCTCTCTTATCTGGCTCGCTCGCTCTCATATCTGGCTGGCTCTCTTGTCTGGCTCGCTCTCTTATCTGGCTCGCTCGCTCGCATATATGGTTTGCTCGCTCTCATATCTTACTCGCTCGCTCTCATGTCTGGCTCGCTCGCTCTCATATCTGGCTTGCTCGCTTGCTCTCATATCTGGCTCGCTCGCTTGCTCTTTTGTCTGTCTCGCTCTCTTTTATGGCTCGCTCGCATATCTGGCTCGCTTGCTCTCTTGTCTGGCTCGCTCTCTTATCTGGCTCGCTCGCTCGCATATCTGGCTCGCTCGCTCTCATGTCTGGCTCGCTCGCTCTCATATCTGGCTTGCTCGCTTGCTCTCATATCTGGCTCGCTCGCTTACTCTCATATCTGGCTCGCTCGCTTGCTCTCTTGTCTGGCTCGCTCGCTTGCTCTCATATTTGGCTAGCTCGCTTTCTTTCTTGTCTTGCTCGCTCTCATATCTGGCTCGCTCGCTCTCATATCTGGCTGGTTCGCTTGCTCTCATATCTGGCTCGCTCGCTTGCTCTCTTGTCTGGCTCGCTCTCTTATCTGACTCGCTCGCTCTCATATCTTGCTCGGTCTCTTGCTCTCATGTCTGGCTCGCTCGCTCTCATATCTGGTTTTCTCGCTTGCTCTCTTGTCTGGCTCGCTCTCTTATCTGGCTCGCTCTTATATCTGCCTTGCTAGCTCGCTCTCATATCTGGCTCGCTCGCTTGCTCTCTTGTCTGGCTCGCTCTCTTATCTGGCTCGCTCGCATATCTGGCTCGCTCGCTCTCAAATCTGGCTCGCTCGCTTGCTCTCATATCTGGCTTGCTCGCTTGCTCTCATATCTGGCTCGCTCGCTTGCTCTCATATCTGGCTCGCTCGCTTTTTCTCATATCTGGCTCGCTCGCTTGCTCTCTCGTCTGGCTCGCTCTCTTTTCCGGCTCGCTCGCATATCTGGCTCGCTCGCTCTCAAATCTGTCTCGCTCGCTTGCTCTCATATTTGGCTAGCTCGCTTTCTCTCTTGTCTTGCTCTCTCTCATATCTGGCTCGCTCGCTCTCACATCTGGCTGGCTCGCTTGCTATCATATCTGGCTCGCTCGCTTGCTCTCTTGTCTGGCTTGCTCTCTTATCTGGCTCGCTCGCATATCTGGCTCGCTCACTTTCAAATCTGGCTCGCTCGCTTACTCTCATATCTGGCTAGCTCGCTTGCTTTCATATCTGGCCAGCTCCTTTGCTCTCTTGTCTTCCTCGAGCTCTTATCTGGCTCGCTCGCATATCTGGCTCGCTCACTTTCAAATCTGGCTCGCTCGCTCGCTCTCACATCTGGCTAGCTCGCTTGCTTTCATATCTGGCTAGCTCGTTTGCTCTCTTGTCTTGCTCGAGCTCTTATCTGGCTCGCTCGCATATCTGGCTCGCTCACTTTCAAATCTGGCTCGCTCGCTTGCTCTCATGTCTGGCTTGCTCGCTTGCTCTCATATCCGGCTCGCTCGCTTGCTCTCATATCTAGCTCGCTCGCTTGCTCTCTTGTCTTGTTCGAGCTCTTATCAGGCTCGCTCGCATATCTGGCTCGCTCACTTTCAAATCTGGCTCGCTCGCTTGCTCTCATATCTGGCTTGCTCGCATGCTCTCATATCCGACTCGCTCGCTTGCTCTCATATCTGGCTCGCTCGCTTGCTCTCTTGTCTATCTCGCTCTCTTTTATGGCTTGCTCGCATATCTGGCTCGCTTGCTCTCACATCTGGCTCGCTCGCTTCCTCTCTTGTCTGGCTCGCTCTCTTATCTGGCTCGCTCGCTCGCATATCTGGCTCGCTTGCTCTCATGTCTGGCTTGCTCGCTTGCTCTCATATCCGGCTCGCTCGCTTGCTCTCATATCTAGCTCGCTCGCTTGCTCTCTTGTCTTGTTCGAGCTCTTATCAGGCTCGCTCGCATATCTGGCTCGCTCACTTTCAAATCTGGCTCGCTCGCTTGCTCTCATATCTGGCTTGCTCGCATGCTCTCATATCCGACTCGCTCGCTTGCTCTCATATCTGGCTCGCTCGCTTGCTCTCTTGTCTATCTCGCTCTCTTTTATGGCTTGCTCGCATATCTGGCTCGCTTGCTCTCACATCTGGCTCGCTCGCTTCCTCTCTTGTCTGGCTCGCTCTCTTATCTGGCTCGCTCGCTCGCATATCTGGCTCGCTTGCTCTCATGTCTGGCTCGCTCGCTCTCATATCTGGCTTGCTCGCTTGTTCTCATATCTGGCTCGCTCGCTTACTCTCATATCTGGCTCGCTCGCTTGCTCTCTTGTCTGGCTCGCTCTCTTATCTGGCTCGCTCGCATATCTGGCTCGCTCGCTCTTAAATCTGGCTCGCTCGCTTGCTCTCATATCTGGCTTGCTCGCTTGCTCTCATATCTGGCTCGCTCGCTTGCTCTCATATCTGGCTCGCTCGCTTTTTCTCATATCTGGCTCGCTCGCTTGCTCTCTTGTCTGGCTCGCTCTCTTATCTGGCTCGCTCGCATATCTGGCTCACTCGCTCTCAAATCTGGCTCGCTCGCTTGCTCTCATATTTGGCTAGCTCGCTTTCTCTCTTGTCTTGCTCTCTCTCATATCTGGCTCGCTCGCTCTCATATCTGGCTGGTTCGCTTGCTCTCATATCTGGCTCGCTCGCTTGCTCTCTTGTCTGGCTCGCTCTCTTATCTGGCTTGCTCGCTAGCATATCTGGCTCGCACGCTTGCTCTCTTGTCTGGCTTGCTCTCTTATCTGTCTCGCTCTCACATCTGGCTCGCTCGCTTGCTCTCATATCTGGCTCGCTCGCTTGCTCTCTTGTCTGGCTCGCTCTCATATCTGGCTTGCTCGCTAGCATATCTGGCTCGCACGCTTGCTCTCATGTCTGGCTCGATCGCTCTCATATCTGGCTCGCTCGCTTGCTCTCATGTCTGGCTCGCTCGCTCTCATATCTGGCTTTCTCGCTCTCATATCTGGCTGGCTCGCTTGCTCTCATATCTGGCTCGCTCGCTTGCTCTATTGTCTGGCTCGCTTTCTTATCTGGCTCGCTCTCACATCTGGCTCGCTCGCTTGCTCTCATATCTGGCTCGCTCGCTTGCTCTCTTGTCTGGCTCGCTCTCTTATCTGGCTCGCTCGTTCGCATATCTGGTTTGCTCGCTCTCATATCTTACTCGCTCGCTCTCATATCTTACTCGCTCGCTCTCATGTCTGGCTCGCTCGCTCTCATATCTGGCTCGCTCGCTTGCTCTCATATCTGGCTCGCTCGCTTGCTCTCTTGTCTGTCTCGCTCTCTTTTATGGCTCGCTCGCATATCTGGCTCGCTTGCTCTCACATCTGGCTCGCTTGCTTGCTCTCTTGTCTGGCTCGCTCTCTTATCTGGCTCGCTCGCTCGCATATCTGGCTCGCTCGTTCTCATGTCTGGCTCGCTCCCTCTCATATCTGGCTTGCTCGCTTGCTCTCATATCTGGCTCGCTCGCTTACTCTCATATCTGGCTCGCTCGCTTGCTCTCTTGTCTGGCTCGCTCTCTTATCTGGCTCGCTCGCATATCTGGCTCGCTCGCTCTCAAATCTTGCTCGCTCGCTTGCTCTCATATTTGGCTAGCTCGCTTTCTCTCTTGTCTTGCTCGCTCTCATATCTGGCTCGCTCACTCTCATATCTGGCTGGCTCGCTTGCTCTCTTATCTGGCTTGCTCGCTAGCATATCTGGCTCGCACGTTTGCTCTCTTGTCTGGCTTGCTCTCTTATCTGTCTCGCTCTTACATCTGGCTCGCTCGCTTGCTCTCATATCTGGCTCGCTCGCTTGCTCTCTTGTCTGGCTCGCTCTCTTATCTGGCTTGCTCGCTAGCATATCTGGCTCGCACGCTTGCTCTCTTATCTGGCTCGATCGCTCTCATATCTGGCTCGCTCGCTTGCTCTCATGTCTGGCTCGCTCGCTCTCATATCTGGCTTTCTCGCTTGCTCTCTTGTCTGGCTCGCTCTCTTATCTGGCTCGCTCGCATATCTGGCTCGCTCGCTCTCACATCTGGCTTGCTCGCTTGCTCTCATTTCTGGCTGGCTCGCTTGCTCTCATATCTGGCTCGCTCGCTTGCTCTCTTGTCTGTCTCGCTCTCTTTTATGGCTCGCTCGCATATCTGGCTCGCTCTCTCAAATCTGGCTCGCTCGCTTGCTCTCATATCCGGCTTGCTCGCTTGCTCTCATATCCGGCTCGCTCGCTTGCTCTCATATCTGGCTCGCTCGCTTGCTCTCTTGTCTGGCTCGCTCTCTTATCTGTCTCGCTCGCATATCTGGCTCGCTCGCTCTCAAATCTGGCTCGCTCGCTTGCTCTCATATCTGGCTAGCTCGCTTGCTCTCTTGTCTTGCTCGCTCTCTTATCTGGCTCGCTCGCTCTCTTATCTGGCTCGCTCGCTCTCATATCTGGCTTTCTCGCTTGCTCTCTTGTCTGGTTCGCTTTCTTATCTGGCTCTCTCTCATATCTGGCTTGCTCGCTTGCTCTCATATCTGGCTCGCTCGCTTGCTCTCTTGTCTGGCTCGCTCTCTTATCTGGCTCGCTCGCATATCTGGCTCGCTCACTTTCAAATCTGGCTCGCTCGCTTGCTCTCATATCTGGCTAGCTCGCTTGCTTTCATATCTGGCTAGCTCGTTTGCTCTCTTGTCTTCCTCGAGCTCTTGTCTGGCTCGCTCGCATATCTGGCTCGCTCACTTTCAAATCTGGCTCGCTCGCTCTCACATCTGGCTAGCTCGCTTGCTTTCATATCTGGTTAGCTCGTTTGCTCTCTTGTCTTGCTCGAGCTCTTATCTGGCTCGCTCGCATATCTGGCTCGCTCACTTTCAAATCTGGCTCGCTCGCTTGCTCTCATATCTGGCTTGCTCGCTTGCTCTCATATCCGGCTCGCTCGCTTGCTCTCATATCTGGCTCGCTCGCTTGCTCTCTTGTCTGGCTCGCTCTCTTATCTGGCTCGCTCGCATATCTGGCTCGCTCGCTCTCAAATCTGGCTCGCTCGCTTTCTCTCATATCTGGCTAGCTCGCTTGCTCTCTTGTCTTGCTCGCTCTCTTATCTGGCTCGCTCGCTCTCATATCTGGCTGGCTCGCTTGCTCTCATATCTGGCTCGCTCGCTTGCTCTCTTGTCTGGCTCGCTCTCTTATCTGGTTTGCTCGCTAGCATATCTGGCTCGCACGCTTGCTCTCTTGTCTGGCTTGCTCTCTTATGTGGCTCACTCGCTCTCATATCTGGCTCGCTCGCTTGCTCTCATGTCTGACTCGCTCGCTTGCTCTCATGTCTGGCTCGCTCGCTCTCATATCTGGCTTTCTCGCTTGCTCTCTTGTCTGGCTCGCTCTCTTATCTGGCTCGCTCGCATATTTGGCTCGCTTGCTCTCACATCTGGCTGGCTCGCTTGCTCTCATTTCTGGCTGGCTCGCTTGCTCTCATATCTGGCTCGCTCGCTTCCTCTCTTGTCTGTCTCACTCTCTTTTATGGCTCGCTTGCATATCTGGCTCGCTCGCTTGCTCTCATATCTGGCTTGCTCGCTTGCTCTCATATCTGGCTTGCTCGCTTGCTCTCATATCCGGCTCGCTCGCTTGCTCTCTTGTCTGGCTTGCTCTCTTATCTGGCTCGCTCGCATATCTGGCTCGCTCGCTCTCAAATCTGGCTCGCTCGCTTGCTCTCATATCTGGCTAGCTCGCTTGCTCTCTTGTCTTGCTCACTCTCTTATCTGGCTCGCTCGCTCTCATATCTGGCTGGCTCGCTTGCTCTCATATCTGGCTCGCTCGCTTGCTCTCTTGTCTGGCTCGCTCTCTTATCTGGCTTGCTCGCTAGCATATCTGGCTCGCACGCTTGCTCTCTTGTCTGGCTTGCTCTCTTATCTGGCTCGCTCGCTCTCATATCTGGCTCGCTCGCTTGCTCTCATGTCTTGCTCGCTCGCTCTCATATCTGGCTTTCTCGCTTGCTCTCTTGTCTGGCTCGCTCTCTTATCTGGCTCGCTCGCATACCTGGCTCGCTCGCTCTCACATCTAGCTCGCTCGCTTGCTCTCATATCTGGCTCGCTTGCTCTCTTGTCTGGCTCGCTCTCTTATCTGGCTCGCTCTTATATCTGCCTTGCTAGCTCGCTCTCATATCTGGCTCGCTCGCTTGCTCTCTTGTCTGTCTCGCTCTCTTTTATGGCTCGCTCGCAAATCTGGCTCGCTTGCTCTCACATCTGGCTCGCTCGTTTGCTCTCTTCTCTGGCTCGCTCGCTCGCATATCTGGCTCGCTCGCTCTCATGTCTGGCTTGCTCTCATATCTGGCTTGCTCGCTTGCTCTCATATCTGGCTCGCTCGCTTACTCTCATATCTGGCTCGCTCGCTTGCTCTCTTGTCTGGCTCGCTCTCTTATCTGGCTCGCTCGCATATCTGGCTCGCTCGCTCTCAAATCTGGCTCGCTCGCTTGCTCTCATATCTGGCTTGCTCGCTTGCTCTCATATCTGGCTCGCTCGCTTGCTCTCATATCTGGCTCGCTCGCTTTTTCTCATATCTGGCTCGCTCGCTTGCTCTCTTGTCTGGCTCGCTCTCTTATCTGGCTCGCTCGCTTGCTCTCATATCTGGCTTGCTCGCTTGCTCTCATATCTGGCTTGCTCGCTTGCTCTCATATCTGGCTCGCTCGCTTTTTCTCATATCTGGCTCGCTCACTTGCTCTCTTGTCTGGCTCGCTCTCTTATCTGTCTCGCTCGCATATCTGGCTCGCTCGCTCTCAAATCTGGCTCGCTCGCTTGCTCTCATATTTGGCTAGCTCGCTTTCTCTCTTGTCTTGCTCGCTCTCATATCTGGCTCGCTCGCTCTCATATCTGGCTGGTTCGCTTGCTCTCATATCTGGCTCGCTCGCTTGCTCTCTTGTCTGGCTCGCTCTCTTATCTGGCTTGCTCGCTAGCATATCTGGCTCGCACGCTTGCTCTCTTGTCTGGCTTGCTCTCTTATCTGTCTCACTCTCACATCTGGCTCGCTCGCTTGCTCTCATATCTGGCTCGCTTGCTCTCTTGTCTGGCTATCTCTCTTATCTGGCTTGCTCGCTAGCATATCTGGCTCGCACGCTTGCTCTCTTATCTGGCTCGATCGCTCTCATATCTGGCTCGCTCGCTTGCTCTCATGTCTGGCTCGCTCGCTCTCATATCTGGCTTTCTCGCTTGCTCTCTTGTCTGGCTCGCTCTCTTATCTGGCTCGCTCGCATATCTGGCTCGCTCGCTCTCACAGCTGGCTGGCTCGCTTGCTCTCATTTCTGGCTGGCTCGCTTGCTCTCATATCTGGCTCGCTCACTTGCTCTCTTGTCTGTCTCGCTCTCTTTTATGGCTCGCTCGCATATCTGGCTTGCTCGCTCTCAAATCTGGCTCGCTCGCTTGCTCTCATATCTGGCTTGCTCGCTTGCTCTCATATCTGGCTCGCTCGCTTGCTCTCATATCTGGCTCGCTCGCTTGCTCTCTTGTCTGGCTCGCTCTCTTATCTGGCTCGCTCGCATATCTGGCTCGCTCGCTCTCAAATCTGGCTTGCTCGCTTGCTCTCATATCTGGCTAGCTCGCTTGCTCTCTTGTCTTGCTCGCTCTCTTATCTGGCTCGCTCTCATATCTGGCTCGCTCGCTTGCTCTCATGTCTGGCTCGCTCGCTCTCATATCTGGATTTCTCGCTTGCTCTCTTGTCTGGCTCGCTCTCTTATCTGGCTCGCTCGCATATCTGGCTGGCTTGCTCTCATATCTGGCTCGCTCGCTTGCTCTCATATCTGGCTAGCTCGCTTTCTCTCTTGTCTTGCCCTCTCTCATATCTGGCTCGCTCGCTCTCATATCTGGCTGGTTCGCTTGCTCTCATATCTGTCTCGCTCTCACATCTGTCTCGCTCTCACATCTGTCTCGCTCTCTTGCTCTCATATCTGGCTCGCTCGCTTGCTCTCTTGTCTGGCTCGCTCTCATATCTGGCTTGCTCGCTAGCATATCTGGCTCGCACGCTTGCTCTTATGTCTGGCTCGCTCGCTCTCATATCTGGCTTTCTCGCTCTCATATCTGGCTGGCTCGCTTGCTCTCATATCTGGTTCGCTCGCTTGCTTTCTTGTCTGGCTCGCTCTCTTATCTGGCTTGCTCGCTAGCATATCTAGCTCGCACGCTTGCTCTCTTGTCTGGCTTGCTCTCTTATCTGTCTCGCTCTCACATCTGGCTCGCTCCCTTGCTGTCATATCTGGCTCGCTCGCTTGCTCTCTTGTCTGGCTCGCTCTCTTATCTGGCTCGCTCGCATATCTGGTTTGCTCGCTCTCATATCTTACTCGCTCGCTCTCATATCTTACTCGCTCGCTCTCATGTCTGGCTCGCTCGCTCTCATATCTGGCTTGCTCGCTTGCTCTCATATCTGGCTCGCTCGCTTGCTCTCTTGTCTGGCTCGCTCTCTTATCTGGCTCGCTCGCATACCTGGCTCGCTCGCTCTCACATCTAGCTGGCTCCCTTGCTCTCATATCTGGCTCGCTTGCTCTCTTGTCTGGCTCGCTTTCTTATCTGACTCGCTCTTATATCTGCCATGCTAGCTCGCTCTCATATCTGGCTCGCTCGCTTGCTCTCTTGTCTGGCTCGCTCTCTTATCTGGCTCGCTCGCATATCTGGCTCGCTCGCTCTCACATCTGGCTGGCTCGCTTGCTCTCATTTCTTGCTGGCTCGCTTGCTCTCATATCTGGCTCGCTCGCTTGCTCTCTTGTCTGTCTCGCTCTCTTTTATGGCTCGCTCGCATATCTGGCTCGCTCGCTCTCAAATCTGGCTCGCTCGCTTGCTCTCATATCCGGCTCGCTCGCTTGCTCTCATATCTGGCTCGCTCGCTTGCTCTCTTGTCTGGCTCGTTCTCTTATCTGGCTCGCTCGCATATCTGGCTCGCTCGCTCTCAAATCTGGCTCGCTCGCTCTCAAATCTGGCTCGCTCGCTTGCTCTCATATCTGGCTAGCTCGCTTGCTCTCTTGTCTTGCTCGCTCTCTTATCTGGCTCGCTCGCTCTCATATCTGGCTGGCTCTCTTGTCTGGCTCGCTCTCTTATCTGGCTCGCTCGCTCGCATATCTGGTTTGCTCGCTCTCATATCTTACTCGCTCGCTCTCATGTCTGGCTCGCTCGCTCTCATATATGGCTTGCTCGCTTGCTCTCATATCTGTCTCGCTCGCTTGCTCTCTTGTCTGTCTCGCTCTCTTTTATGGCTCGCTCGCATATCTGGCTCGCTTGCTCTCACATCTGGCTCGCTCGCTTGCTCTCTTGTCTGGCTCGCTCTCTTATCTGGCTCGCTCGCTCGCATATCTGGCTCGCTCGCTCTCATGTCTGGCTCGCTCGCTCTCATATCTGGCTTGCTCGCTTGCTCTCATATCTGGCTCGCTCGCTTACTCTCATATCTGGCTCACTCGCTTGCTCTCTCTTGTCTGGCTCGCTCTCTTATCTGGCTCGCTCGCATATCTGGCTCGCTCGCTCTCAAATCTGGCTCGCTCGCTTACTCTCATATCTGGCTCGCTCGCTTGTTCTCTTGTCTGGCTCGCTCACTTGCTCTCATATTTGGCTAGCTCGCTTTCTCTCTTGTCTTGCTCGCTCTCATATCTGGCTCGCTCGCTCTCTTATCTGGCTCGATCGCTCTCATATCTGGCTCGCTCGCTTGCTCTCATGTCTGGCTCGCTCGCTCTCATATCTGGCTGGCTCGCTTGCTCTCATATCTGGCTCGCTCGCTTGCTCTCTTGTCTGGCTCGCTCTCTTATCTGGCTTGCTCGCTAGCATATCTGGCTCGCACGCTTGCTCTCTTGTCTGGCTTGCTCTCTTATCTGTCTCGCTCTCACATCTGGCTCGCTCGCTTGCTCTCATATCTGGCTCGCTCGCTTGCTCTCTTGTCTAGCTCGCTCTCTTATCTGGCTCGCTCGCTCGCATATCTGGTTTGCTCGCTCTCATATCTTACTCGCTCGCTCTCATGTCTGGCTCGCTCGCTCTCATATCTGGCTTGCTCGCTTGCTCTCATATCTGGCTCGCTCGCTTGGTCTCTTGTCTGTCTCGCTCTCTTTTATGGCTTGCTCGCATATCTGGCTCGCTCGCTCGCATATCTGGCTCGCTCGCTGTCTTATCTGGCTCGCTCGCTCGCATGTCTGGCTCGCTCGCTCTCATATCTGGCTTGCTCGCTTGCTCTCATATCTGGCTCGCTCGCTTACTCTCATATCTGGCTCGCTCGCTTGCTCTCTTGTCTGGCTCGCTCTCTTATTTGGCTCGCTCGCATATCTGGCTCGCTCGCTCTCAAATCTGGCTCGCTCGCTTGCTCTCATATCTGGCTTGCTCGCTTGCTCTCATCTCTGGCTCGCTCGCTTTTTCTCATATCTGGCTCGCTCGCTTGCTCTCTTGTCTGGCTTGCTCTCTTATCTGGCTCGCTTGCATATCTGGCTCGCTCGCTCTCAAATCTGGCTCGCTCGCTTGCTCTCATATTTGGCTAGCTCGCTTTCTCTCTTGTCTTGCTCGCTCTCATATCTGGCTCGCTCGCTCTCATATCTGGCTGGTTCGCTTGCTCTCATATCTGGCTCGCTCGCTTGCTCTCTTGTCTGGCTCGCTCTCTTATCTGGCTTGCTCGCTAGCATATCTGGCTCGCGCGCTTGCTCTCTTGTCTGGCTTGCTCTCTTATCTGTCTCGCTCTCACATCTGGCTCGCTCGCTTGCTTTCATATCTGGCTCGCTCGCTTGCTCTCTTGTCTGGCTCGCTCTCTTATCTGGCTTGCTCGCTAGCATATCTGGCTCGCACGCTTGCTCTCTTATCTGGCTCGCTCGCTTGCTCTCATGTCTGGCTCGCTCGCTCACATATCTGGCTTTCTCGCTTGCTCTCTTGTCTGGCTCGCTCTCTTATCTGGCTCGCTCGCAAATCTGGCTCGCTCGCTCTCACATATTGCTGACTCGCTTGCTCTCATTTCTGGCTGGCTCGCTTGCTCTCATATCTGGCTTGCTCCTTTGCTCTCTTGTCTGTCTCGCTCTCTTATCTGGCTCGCTCGCATATCTGGCTCGCTCGCTCTCACATCTGGCTGGCTGGCTTGCTCTCATATCTGGCTCGCTCGCTTGCTCTCATATCTGGCTTGCTCGCTTGCTCTCTTGTCTGGCTCGCTCTCTTATCTGGCTCGCTCACATATCTGGCTGGCTCGCTCTCACATCTAGCTGGCTCGCTTGCTCTCATATCTGGCTTGCTCGCTTGCTCTCTTGTCTGGCTCGCTCTCTTATCTGGCTCGCTCTCATATCTGGCGTGCTAGCTTGCTCTCATATCTGGCTCGCTCGCTTACTCTCTTGTCTGTCTCGCTCTCTTTTATGGCTCGCTCGCATATCTGGCTCGCTCGCTCTCACATCTGGCTCGCTCGCTTGCTCTCTTGTCTGGCTGGCTCTCTTATCTGGCTCGCTCGCATATCTGGTTTGCTCGCTCTCATATCTTACTCGCTCGCTCTCATGTCTGGCTCGCTCGCTCTCATATCTGGCTTGCTTGCTTGCTCTCATATCTGGCTCGCTTGCTCTCTTGTCTGGCTCGCTCTCTTATCTGGCTCGCTCGCATATCTGGCTCGCTCACTTTCAAATCTGAATCGCTCGCTTGCTCTCATATCTGGCTAGCTCGCTTGCTTTCATATCTGGCTAGCTCGTTTGCTCTCTTGTCTTGCTCGAGCTCTTATCTGGCTCGCTCGCATATCTGGCTCGCTCACTTTCAAATCTGGCTCGCTCGCTTGCTCTCATGTCTGGCTTGCTCGCTTGCTCTCATATCCGGCTCGCTCGCTTGCTCTCATATCTGGCTTGCTCGCTTGCTCTCTTGTCTGGCTCGCTCTCTTATCTGGCTCGCTCGCATATCTGGCTCGCTCGCTCTCATATCCGGCTCGCTCGCTTGCTCTCATATCTGGCTGGCTCGCTTGCTCTCATATCTGGCTCGCTCGCTCTCTTGTCTGGCTCGCTCTCTTATCTGGTTTGCTCGCTAGCATATCTGGTTCGCACGCTTGCTCTCTTGTCTGGCTTGCTCTCTTATCTGGCTCGCTCGCTCTCATATCTGGCTCGCTCGCTTGCTCTCATGTCAGGCTTTCTCGCTTGCTCTCTTGTCTGGCTCGCTCTCTTATCTGGCTCGCTCGCATATCTGGCTCGCTCGCTCTCACATCTGGCTGGCTCGCTTGCTCTCATTTCTGGCTGGCTCGCTCGCTCTCATATCTGGCTTTCTCGCTTGCTCTCTTGTCTGGCTCGCTCTCTTATCTGGCTCGCTCTTATATCTGCCTTGCTAGCTCGCTCTCATATCTCGCTCGCTCGCATATCTGGCTCGCTCGCTCTCACATCTGGCTGGCTCGCTTGCTCTCATTTCTGGCTGGCTCGCTTGCTCTCATATCTGGCTCGCTCGCTTGCTCTCTTGTCTGTCTCACTCTCTTTTATGGCTCGCTCGCATATCTGGCTCGCTCGCTTGCTCTCTTGTCTGTCTCACTCTCTTTTATGGCTCGCTCGCATATCTGGCTCGCTCGCTTGCTCTCATATCTGGCTTGCTCACTTGCTCTCATATCTGGCTTGCTCGCTTGCTCTCATATCCGGCTCGCTCGCTTGCTCTCATATCTGGCTCGCTCGCTTCCTCTCTTGTCTGGCTCGCTCTCTTATATGGCTCGCTCGCATATCTGGCTCGCTCGCTCTCAAATCTGACTCGCTCGCTTGCTCTCATATCTGGCTAGCTCGCTTGCTCTCTTGTCTTGCTCGCTCTCTTATTTGGTTCTCTCGCTCTCATATCTGGCTGGCTCGCTTGCTCTCATATCTGGCTCGCTCTCTTATCTGGCTTGCTCGCTAGCATATCTGGCTCGCACGCTTGCTCTCTTGTCTGGCTTGCTTTCTTATCTGGCTCGCTCTCATATCTGGCTCGGTCGCTTGCTCTCATGTCTGGCTCGCTCGCTCTCATATCTGGCTTTCTCGCTTGCTCTCGTCTATCTCGCTCTCTTTTATGGCTTGCTCGCATATCTGGCTCGCTTGCTCTCACATCTGGCTCGCTCGCTTCCTCTCTTGTCTGGCTCGCTCTCTTATCTGGCTCGCTCGCTCGCATATCTGGCTCGCTCGCTCTCATGTCTGGCTCGCTCGCTCTCATATCTGGCTTGCTCGCTTACTCTCATATCTGGCTCGCTCGCTTGCTCTCTTGTCTGGCTCGCTCTCTTATCTGGCTCGCTCGCATATCTGGCTCGCTCGCTCTCAAATCTGGCTCGCTCGCTTGCTCTCATATCTGGCTTGCTCGCTTGCTCTCATATCTGGCTCGCTCGCTTGCTCTCATATCTGGCTCGCTCGCTTTTTCTCATATCTGGCTCGCTCGCTTGCTCTCGTCTATCTCGCTCTCTTTTATGGCTTGCTCGCATATCTGGCTCGCTTGCTCTCACATCTGGCTCGCTCGCTTCCTCTCTTGTCTGGCTCGCTCTCTTATCTGGCTCGCTCGCTCGCATATCTGGCTCGCTCGCTCTCATGTCTGGCTCGCTCGCTCTCATATCTGGCTTGCTCGCTTACTCTCATATCTGGCTCGCTCGCTTGCTCTCTTGTCTGGCTCGCTCTCTTATCTGGCTCGCTCGCATATCTGGCTCGCTCGCTCTCAAATCTGGCTCGCTCGCTTGCTCTCATATTTGGCTAGCTCGCTTTCTCTCTTGTCTTGCTCTCTCTCATATCTGGCTCGCTCGCTCTCATATCTGGCTGGTTCGCTTGCTCTCATATCTGGCTCGCTCGCTTGCTCTCTTGTCTGGCTCGCTCTCTTATCTGGCTTGCTCGCTAGCATATCTGGCTCGCACGCTTGCTCTCTTGTCTGGCTTGCTCTCTTATCTGTCTCGCTCTCACATCTGGCTCGCTCGCTTGCTCTCATATCTGGCTCGCTCGCTTGCTCTCTTGTCTGGCTCGCTCTCTTATCTGGCTCGCTCGCATATCTGGTTTGCTCGCTCTCATATCTTACTCGATCGCTCTCATATCTTACTCGCTCGCTCTCATGTCTGGCTCGCTCGCTCTCATATCTGGCTTGCTCGCTTGCTCTCATATCTGGCTCGCTCGCTTGCTCTCTTGTCTGGCTCGCTCTCTTATCTGGCTCGCTCGCATACCTGGCTCGCTCGCTCTCACATCTAGCTGGCTCCCTTGCTCTCATATCTGGCTCGCTTGCTCTCTTGTCTGGCTCGCTTTCTTATCTGGCTCGCTCTTATATCTGCCATGCTAGCTCGCTCTCATATCTGGCTCGCTCGCTTGCTCTCTTGTCTGGCTCGCTCTCTTATCTGGCTCGCTCGCATATCTGGCTCGCTCGCTCTCACATCTGGCTGGCTCGCTTGCTCTCATTTCTTGCTGGCTCGCTTGCTCTCATATCTGGCTTGCTCGCTTACTCTCTTGTCTGTCTCGCTCTCTTTTATGGCTCGCTCGCATATCTGGCTCGCTCGCTCTCAAATCTGGCTCGCTCGCTTGCTCTCATATCCGGCTCGCTCACTTGCTCTCATATCTGGCTCGCTCGCTTGCTCTCTTGTCTGGCTCGCTCTCTTATCTGGCTCGCTCGCATATCTGGCTCGCTCGCTCTCAAATCTGGCTCGCTCGCTCTCAAATCTGGCTCGCTCGCTTGCTCTCATATCTGGCTAGCTCGCTTGCTCTCTTGTCTTGCTCGCTCTCTTATCTGGCTCGCTCGCTCTCATATCTGGCTGGCTCTCTTGTCTGGCTCGCTCTCTTATCTGGCTCGCTCGCTCGCATATCTGGTTTGCTCGCTCTCATATCTTACTCGCTCGCTCTCATGTCTGGCTCGCTCACTCTCATATATGGCTTGCTCGCTTGCTCTCATATCTGGCTCGCTCGCTTGCTCTCTTGTCTGTCTCGCTCTCTTTTATGGCTCGCTCGCATATCTGGCTCGCTTGCTCTCACATCTGGCTCGCTCGCTTGCTCTCTTGTCTGGCTCGCTCTCTTATCTGGCTCGCTCGCTCACATATCTGGCTCGCTCGCTCTCATGTCTGACTCGCTCGCTCTCATATCTGGCTTGCTCGCTTGCTCTCATATCTGGCTCGCTCGCTTACTCTCATATCTGGCTCGCTCGCTTGCTCTCTTGTCTGGCTCGCTCACTTGCTCTCATATTTGGCTAGCTCGCTTTCTCTCTTTTCTTGCTCGCTCTCATATCTGGCTCGCTCGCTCTCTTATCTGGCTCGATCGCTCTCATATCTGGCTCGCTCGCTTGCTCTCATGTCTGGCTCGCTCGCTCTCATATCTGGCTGGCTCGCTTGCTCTCATATCTGGCTCGCTCGCTCTCATATCTGGCTGGTTCGCTTGCTCTCATATCTGGCTCGCTCGCTTGCTCTCTTTTCTGGCTCGCTCTCTTATCTGGCTTGCTCGCTAGCATATCTGGCTCGCACGCTTGCTCTCTTGTCTGGCTTGCTCTCTTATCTGTCTCGCTCTAACATCTGGCTCGCTCGCTTGCTCTCATATCTGGCTCGCTCGCTTGCTCTCTTGTCTGGCTCGCTCTCTTATCTGGCTCGCTCGCTCGCATATCTGGTTTGCTCGCTCTCATATCTTACTCGCTGGCTCTTATATCTTACTCGCTTGCTCTCATGTCTAGCTCGCACGCTCTCATATCTGGCTTGCTTGCTTGCTCTCATATCTGGCTCGCTTGCTTGCTCTCTTGTCTGGCTCGCTCTCTTATCTGGCTCGCTCGCTCGCATATCTGGCTCGCTCGTTCTCATGTCTGGCTCGCTCCCTCTCATATCTGGCTTGCTCGCTTGCTCTCATATCTGGCTCGCTCGCTTACTCTCATATCTGGCCTGCTCGCTTGCTCTCTTGTCTGGCTCGCTCTCTTATCTGGCTCGCTCGCATATCTGGCTCGCTCACTCTCAAATCTTGCTCGCTCGCTTGCTCTCATATCTGGCTTGCTCGCTTGCTCTAATGTCTGGCTCGCTCGCTTGCTCTCATATCTGGCTCGCTCGCTTGCTCTCATATCTGGCTCGCTCGCTTTTTCTCATATCTGGCTCGCTCGCTTGCTCTCTTGTCTGGCTCGCTCTCTTATCTGGCTCGCTCGCATATCTGGCTCGCTCGCTCTCACATCTGGCTCGCTCGCTCTCACATCTGGCTGGCTTGCTTGCTCTCATATCTGGCTCGCTCGCTTACTCTCATATCTGGCTCGCTCGCTTGCTCTCTTGTCTGGCTTGCTCTCTTGTCTGGCTCACTCTCTTATCTGGCTCGCTCGCATATCTGGCTCTCTCGCCCTCAAATCTGGCTCGCTCGCTTGCTCTCTTATCTGGCTTGCTCGCTTGCTCTCTTGTCTTGCTCGCTCTCATATCTGGCTCGCTCGCTCTCATATCTGGCTGGTTCGCTTGCTCTCATATCTGGCTCGCTCGCTTGCTCTCTTGTCTGGCTCGCTCTCTTATCTGGCTTGCTCGCTAGCATATCTGGCTCGCACGCTTGCTCTCTTGTCTGGCTTGCTCTCTTATCTGTCTCGCTCTCACATCTGGCTCGCTCGCTTGCTCTCATATCTGGCTCGCTCGCTTGCTCTCTTGTCTGGCTCGCTCTCTTATCTGGCTTGCTCGCTAGCATATCTGGCTCGCACGCTTGCTCTCTTATCTGGCTCGATCGCTCTCATATCTGGCTCGCTCGCTTGCTCTCATGTCTGGCTCGCTCGCTCTCATATCTGGCTTTCTCGCTTGCTCTCTTGTCTGGCTCGCTCTCTTATCTGTCTCGCTCGCATATCTGGCTCGCTCGCTCTCAAATCTGGCTCGCTCGCTTGCTCTCATATCTGGCTTGCTCGCTTGCTCTCATATCCGGCTCGCTCGCTTGCTCTCATATATGTCTCGCTCTCTTTTATGGCTCGCTTGCATATCTGGCTCGCTCGCTCTCAAATCTGGCTCGCTCGCTTGCTCTCATATCCGGCTTGCTCGCTTGCTCTCATATCTGGCTCGCTCGCATGCTCTCTTGTCTGGCTCGCTCTCTTATCTTGCTCGCTCGCATATCTGGCTCGCTCACTCTCAAATCTGGCTCGCTCGCTTGCTCTCAAATCTGGCTAGCTCGCTTGCTCTCTTGTCTTGCTCGCTCTCTTATCTGGCTCGCTTGCTCTCATATCTGGCTGACTCGCTTGCTCTCATATCTGGCTCGCTCGCTTGCTCTCTTGTCTGGCTCATTCTCTTATCTGGCTTGCTCGCTAGCATATCTGGCTTGCACGCTTGCTCTCTTGTCTGGCTTGCTCTCTTATCTGGCTTGCTTGCTCTCATATCTGGCTCGCTCGCTTGCTCTCATGTCTGGCTCGCTCGCTCTCATATCTGGCTTTCTCGCTTGCTCTCTTGTCTGGCTCGCTCTCTTATCTGGCTCGCTCGCATACCTGGCTCGCTCGCTCTCACATCTAGCTGGCTCCCTTGCTCTCATATCTGGCTCGCTTGCTCTCTTGTCTGGCTCGCTTTCTTATCTGGCTCGCTCTTATATCTGCCTTGCTAGCTCGCTCTCATATCTGGCTCGCTCGCTTGCTCTCTTGTCTGGCTCGCTCTCTTATCTGGCTCGCTCGCATATCTGGCTCGCTCGCTCTCACACCTGGCTGGCTCGCTTGCTCTCATTTCTGGCTGGCTCGCTTGCTCTCATATCTGGCTCGCTCGCTTGCTCTCATATCTGTCTCGCTCTCTTTTATGGCTCGCTCGCATATCTGGCTCGCTCGCTCTCAAATCTGGCTCGCTCGCTTGCTCTCATATCTGGCTTGCTCGCTTGCTCTCATATCCGGCTCGCTCGCTTGCTCTCATATCTGGCTCGCTCGCTTGCTCTCTTGTCTGGCTCGCTCTCTTATCTGGCTCGCTCGCATATCTGGCTCGCTCGCTCTCACACCTGGCTGGCTCGCTTGCTCTCATTTCTGGCTGGCTCGCTTGCTCTCATATCTGGCTCGCTCGCTTGCTCTCATATCTGTCTCGCTCTCTTTTATGGCTCGCTCGCATATCTGGCTCGCTCGCTCTCAAATCTGGCTCGCTCGCTTGCTCTCATATCTGGCTAGCTCGCTTGCTCTCTTGTCTTGCTCGCTCTCTTATCTGGCTCGCTCGCTCTCATATCTGGCTGGCTCTCTTGTCTGGCTCGCTCTCTTATCTGGCTCGCTCGCTCGCATATCTGGTTTGCTCGCTCTCATATCTTACTCGCTTGCTCTCATGTCTGGCTCGCTCGCTCTCATATCTGGCTTGCTCGCTTGCTCTCATATCTGGCTCGCTCGCTTGCTCTCTTGTCTGTCTCGCACTCTTTTATGGCTCGCTCGCATATCTGGCTCGCTTGCTCTCACATCTGGCTCGCTCGCTTGCTCTCTTGTTTAGCTCGCTCTCTTATCTGGCTCGCTCGCTCGCATATCTGGCTCGCTCGCTCTCTTGTCTGGCTCGCTCGCTCTCATATCTGGCTTGCTCTCATATCTGGCTCGCTCGCTTACTCTCATATCTGGCTCGCTCGCTTGCTCTCTTGTCTGGCTCGCTCGCTTGCTCTCATATTTGGCTAGCTCGCTTTCTCTCTTGTCTTGCTCACTCTCATATCTGGCTCGCTCGCTCTCATATCTGGCTGGTTCGCTTGCTCTCATATCTGGCTCGCTCGCTTGCTCTCTTGTCTGGCTTGCTCTCTTATCTGTCTCGCTCTAACATCTGGCTCGCTCGCTTGCTCTCATATCTGGCTCGCTCGCTTGCTCTCTTGTCTGGCTCGCTCTATAATCTGGCTTGCTCGCTAGCATATCTTGCTCGCACGCTTGCTCTCTTATCTTTCTCGATCGCTCTCATATCTGGCTCGCTCGCTTGCTTTCATGTCTGGCTCGCTCGCTCTCATATCTGGCTGGCTCGCTTGCTCTCATATCTGGCTCGCTCGCTTGCTCTCTAGTCTGGCTCGCTCTCTTATCTGGCTTGCTCGCTAGCATATCTGGCTCGCACGCTTGCTCTCTTGTCTGGCTTGCTCTCTTATCTGTCTCGCTCTCACATCTGGCTCGCTCGCTTGCTCTCATATCTGGCTCGCTCGCTTGCTCTCTTGTCTGGCTCGCTCTCTTATCTGGCTCGCTCGCTCGCATATCTGGTTTGCTCACTTGCTCTCATATCTGGCTCGCTCGCTTGTTCTCTTGTCTGTCTCGCTCTCTTTTATGGCTCGCTCGCATATCTGGCTCGCTTGCTCTCACATCTGGCTCGCTCGCTTGCTCTCTTGTCTGGCTCGCTCTCTTATCTGGCTCGCTCGCATATCTGGCTCGCTCGCTCTCATGTCTGGCTCGCTCGCTCTCATATCTGGCTTGCTCGCTTGCTCTCATATCTGGCTCGCTCGCTTGCTCTCTTGTCTGGCTTGCTCTCTTGTCTGGCTCGCTCTCTTATCTGGCTCGCTAGCATATCTGGCTCGCTCGCTCTCAAATCTGGCTCGCTCGCTTGCTCTCATATCTGGCTTGCTCGCTTGCTCTCATATCTGGCTCGCTCACTTGCTCTCATATCTGGCTCGCTCGCTTTTTCTCATATCTGGCTCGCTCGCTTGCTCTCTTGTCTGGCTCGTTCTCTTATCTGGCTCGCTTGCATATCTGGCTCGCTCGCTCTCAAATCTGGCTCGCTCGCTTGCTCTCATATTTGGCTAGCTCGCTTTCTCTCTTGTCTTGCTCGCTCTCATATCTGGCTCGCTCGCTCTCATATCTGGCTGGTTCGCTTGCTCTCATATCTGGCTCGCTCGCTTGCTCTCTTGTCTGGCTCGCTCTCTTATCTGGCTTGCTCGCTAGCATATCTGGCTCGCACGCTTGCTCTCTTATCTGGCTCGATCGCTCTCATATCTGGCTCGCTCGCTTGCTCTCATGTCTGGCTCGCTCGCTCTCATATCTGGCTTTCTCGCTTGCTCTCTTGTCTGGCTCGCTCTCTTATCTGGCTCGCTCGCAAATCTGGCTCGCTCGCTCTCACATATGGCTGACTCGCTTGCTCTCATTTCTGACTGGCTCGCTTGCTCTCATATCTGGCTTGCTCCTTTGCTCTCTTGTCTGTCTCGCTCTCTTATCTGGCTCGCTCGCATATCTGGCTCGCTCGCTCTCACATCTGGCTGGCTCGCTTGCTCTCATATCTGGCTTGCTCGCTTGCTCTCTTGTCTGGCTCGCTCTCTTATCTGGCTCGCTCTCATATCTGGCGTGCTAGCTTGCTCTCATATCTGGCTCGCTCGCTTACTCTCTTGTCTGTCTCGCTCTCTTTTATGGCTCGCTCGCATATCTGGCTCGCTCGCTCTCACATCTGGCTCGCTCGCTTGCTCTCTTGTCTGGCTGGCTCTCTTATCTGGCTCGCTCGCATATCTGGTTTGCTCGCTCTCATATCTTACTCGCTCGCTCTCATGTCTGGCTCGCTCGCTCTCATATCTGGCTTGCTTGCTTGCTCTCATATCTGGCTCGCTTGCTCTCTTGTCTGGCTCGCTCTCTTATCTGGCTCGCTCGCATATCTGGCTCGCTCACTTTCAAATCTGGCTCGCTCGCTTGCTCTCATATCTGGCTAGCTCGCTTGCTTTCATATCTGGCTAGCTCGTTTGCTCTCTTGTCTTGCTCGAGCTCTTATCTGGCTCGCTCGCATATCTGGCTCGCTCACTTTCAAATCTGGCTCGCTCGCTTGCTCTCATGTCTGGCTTGCTCGCTTGCACTCATATCCGGCTCGCTCGCTTGCTCTCATATCTGGCTTGCTCGCTTGCTCTCTTGTCTGGCTCGCTCTCTTATCTGGCTCGCTCGCATATCTGGCTCGCTCGCTCCCAAATCTGGCTCGCTCGCTTGCTCTCATATCTGGCTAGCTCGCTTGCTCTCTTGTTTTGCTCGCTCTCTTATCTGGCTCGCTTGCTCTCATATCTGGCTGGCTCGCTTGCTCTCATATCTGGCTCGCTCGCTCTCTTGTCTGGCTCGCTCTCTTATCTGGTTTGCTCGCTAGCATATCTGGTTCGCACGCTTGCTCTCTTGTCTGGCTTGCTCTCTTATCTGGCTCGCTCGCTCTCATATCTGGCTCGCTCGCTTGCTCTCATGTCAGGCTTTCTCGCTTGCTCTCTTGTCTGGCTCGCTCTCTTATCTGGCTCGCTCGCATATCTGGCTCGCTCGCTCTCACATCTGGCTGGCTCGCTTGCTCTCATTTCTGGCTGGCTCGCTCGCTCTCATATCTGGCTTTCTCGCTTGCTCTCTTGTCTGGCTCGCTCTCTTATCTGGCTCGCTCTTATATCTGCCTTGCTAGCTCGCTCTCATATCTCGCTCGCTCGCATATCTGGCTCGCTCGCTCTCACATCTGGCTGGCTCGCTTGCTCTCATTTCTGGCTGGCTCGCTTGCTCTCATATCTGGCTCGCTCGCTTGCTCTCTTGTCTGTCTCACTCTCTTTTATGGCTCGCTCGCATATCTGGCTCGCTCGCTTGCTCTCATATCTGGCTTGCTCACTTGCTCTCATATCTGGCTTGCTCGCTTGCTCTCATATCCGGCTCGCTCGCTTGCTCTCATATCTGGCTCGCTCGCTTCCTCTCTTGTCTGGCTCGCTCTCTTATATGGCTCGCTCGCATATCTGGCTCGCTCGCTCTCAAATCTGGCTCGCTCGCTTGCTCTCATATCTGGCTAGCTCGCTTGCTCTCTTGTCTTGCTCGCTCTCTTATTTGGTTCGCTCGCTCTCATATCTGGCTGGCTCGCTTGCTCTCATATCTGGCTCGCTCTCTTATCTGGCTTGCTCGCTAGCATATCTGGCTCGCACGCTTGCTCTCTTGTCTGGCTTGCTTTCTTATCTGGCTCGCTCTCATATCTGGCTCGGTCGCTTGCTCTCATGTCTGGCTCGCTCGCTCTCATATCTGGCTTTCTCGCTTGCTCTCTTGTCTATCTCGCTCTCTTTTATGGCTTGCTCGCATATCTGGCTCGCTTGCTCTCACATCTGGCTCGCTCGCTTCCTCTCTTGTCTGGCTCGCTCTCTTATCTGGCTCGCTCGCTCGCATATCTGGCTCGCTCGCTCTCATGTCTGGCTCGCTCGCTCTCATATCTGGCTTGCTCGCTTACTCTCATATCTGGCTCGCTCGCTTGCTCTCTTGTCTGGCTCGCTCTCTTATCTGGCTCGCTCGCATATCTGGCTCGCTCGCTCTCAAATCTGGCTCGCTCGCTTGCTCTCATATCTGGCTTGCTCGCTTGCTCTCATATCTGGCTCGCTCGCTTGCTCTCATATCTGGCTCGCTCGCTTTTTCTCATATCTGGCTCGCTCGCTTGCTCTCTTGTCTGGCTCGCTCTCTTATCTGGCTCGCTCGCATATCTGGCTCGCTCGCTCTCAAATCTGGCTCGCTCGCTTGCTCTCATATTTGGCTAGCTCGCTTTCTCTCTTGTCTTGCTCTCTCTCATATCTGGCTCGCTCGCTCTCATATCTGGCTGGTTCGCTTGCTCTCATATCTGGCTCGCTCGCTTGCTCTCTTGTCTGGCTCGCTCTCTTATCTGGCTTGCTCGCTAGCATATCTGGCTCGCACGCTTGCTCTCTTGTCTGGCTTGCTCTCTTATCTGTCTCGCTCTCACATCTGGCTCGCTCGCTTGCTCTCATATCTGGCTCGCTCGCTTGCTCTCTTGTCTGGCTCGCTCTCTTATCTGGCTCGCTCGCATATCTGGTTTGCTCGCTCTCATATCTTACTCGATCGCTCTCATATCTTACTCGCTCGCTCTCATGTCTGGCTCGCTCGCTCTCATATCTGGCTTGCTCGCTTGCTCTCATATCTGGCTCGCTTGCTTGCTCTCTTGTCTGGCTCGCTCTCTTATCTGGCTCGCTCGCATACCTGGCTCGCTCGCTCTCACATCTAGCTGGCTCCCTTGCTCTCATATCTGGCTCGCTTGCTCTCTTGTCTGGCTCGCTTTCTTATCTGGCTCGCTCTTATATCTGCCATGCTAGCTCGCTCTCATATCTGGCTCGCTCGCTTGCTCTCTTGTCTGGCTCGCTCTCTTATCTGGCTCGCTCGCATATCTGGCTCGCTCGCTCTCACATCTGGCTGGCTCGCTTGCTCTCATTTCTTGCTGGCTCGCTTGCTCTCATATCTGGCTTGCTCGCTTGCTCTCATATCTGGCTTGCTCGCTTGCTCTCTTGTCTGTCTCGCTCTCTTTTATGGCTCGCTCGCATATCTGGCTCGCTCGCTTGCTCTCATATCCGGCTCGCTCACTTGCTCTCATATCTGGCTCGCTCGCTTGCTCTCTTGTCTGGCTCGCTCTCTTATCTGGCTCGCTCGCATATCTGGCTCGCTCGCTCTCAAATCTGGCTCGCTCGCTCTCAAATCTGGCTCGCTCGCTTGCTCTCATATCTGGCTAGCTCGCTTGCTCTCTTGTCTTGCTCGCTCTCTTATCTGGCTCGCTCGCTCTCATATCTGGCTGGCTCTCTTGTCTGGCTCGCTCTCTTATCTGGCTCGCTCGCTCGCATATCTGGTTTGCTCGCTCTCATATCTTACTCGCTCGCTCTCATGTCTGGCTCGCTCGCTCTCATATATGGCTTGCTCGCTTGCTCTCATATCTGGCTCGCTCGCTTGCTCTCTTGTCTGTCTCGCTCTCTTTTATGGCTCGCTCGCATATCTGGCTCGCTTGCTCTCACATCTGGCTCGCTCGCTTGCTCTCTTGTCTGGCTCGCTCTCTTATCTGGCTCGCTCGCTCGCATATCTGGCTCGCTCGCTCTCATGTCTGACTCGCTCGCTCTCATATCTGGCTTGCTCGCTTGCTCTCATATCTGGCTCGCTCGCTTACTCTCATATCTGGCTCGCTCGCTTGCTCTCTTGTCTGGCTCGCTCACTTGCTCTCATATTTGGCTAGCTCGCTTTCTCTCTTTTCTTGCTCGCTCTCATATCTGGCTCGCTCGCTCTCTTATCTGGCTCGATCGCTCTCATATCTGGCTCGCTCGCTTGCTCTCATGTCTGGCTCGCTCGCTCTCATATCTGGCTGGCTCGCTTGCTCTCATATCTGGCTCGCTCGCTCTCATATCTGGCTGGTTCGCTTGCTCTCATATCTGGCTCGCTCGCTTGCTCTCTTTTCTGGCTCGCTCTCTTATCTGGCTTGCTCGCTAGCATATCTGGCTCGCACGCTTGCTCTCTTGTCTGGCTTGCTCTCTTATCTGTCTCGCTCTCACATCTGGCTCGCTCGCTTGCTCTCATATCTGGCTCGCTCGCTTGCTCTCTTGTCTGGCTCGCTCTCTTATCTGGCTCGCTCGCTCGCATATCTGGTTTGCTCGCTCTCATATCTTACTCGCTGGCTCTTATATCTTACTCGCTCGCTCTCATGTCTGGCTCGCACGCTCTCATATCTGGCTTGCTTGCTTGCTCTCATATCTGGCTCGCTTGCTTGCTCTCTTGTCTGGCTCGCTCTCTTATCTGGCTCGCTCGCTCGCATATCTGGCTCGCTCGTTCTCATGTCTGGCTCGCTCCCTCTCATATCTGGCTTGCTCGCTTGCTCTCATATCTGGCTCGCTCGCTTACTCTCATATCTGGCCTGCTCGCTTGCTCTCTTGTCTGGCTCGCTCTCTTATCTGGCTCGCTCGCATATCTGGCTCGCTCACTCTCAAATCTTGCTCGCTCGCTTGCTCTCATATCTGGCTTGCTCGCTTGCTCTAATGTCTGGCTCGCTCGCTTGCTCTCATATCTGGCTCGCTCGCTTGCTCTCATATCTGGCTCGCTCGCTTTTTCTCATATCTGGCTCGCTCGCTTGCTCTCTTGTCTGGCTCGCTCTCTTATCTGGCTCGCTCGCATATCTGGCTCGCTCGCTCTCACATCTGGCTCGCTCGCTCTCACATCTGGCTGGCTCGCTTGCTCTCATATCTGGCTCTCTCGCTTACTCTCATATCTGGCTCGCTCGCTTGCTCTCTTGTCTGGCTTGCTCTCTTGTCTGGCTCACTCTCTTATCTGGCTCGCTCGCATATCTGGCTCGCTCGCCCTCAAATCTGGCTCGCTCGCTTGCTCTCTTATCTGGCTTGCTCGCTTGCTCTCTTGTCTTGCTCGCTCTCATATCTGGCTCGATCGCTCTCATATCTGGCTGGTTCGCTTGCTCTCATATCTGGCTCGCTCGCTTGCTCTCTTGTCTGGCTCGCTCTCTTATCTGGCTTGCTCGCTAGCATATCTGGCTCGCACGCTTGCTCTCTTGTCTGGCTTGCTCTCTTATCTGTCTCGCTCTCACATCTGGCTCGCTCGCTTGCTCTCATATCTGGCTCGCTCGCTTGCTCTCTTGTCTGGCTCGCTCTCTTATCTGGCTTGCTCGCTAGCATATCTGGCTCGCACGCTTGCTCTCTTATCTGGCTCGATCGCTCTCATATCTGGCTCGCTCGCTTGCTCTCATGTCTGGCTCGCTCGCTCTCATATCTGGCTTTCTCGCTTGCTCTCTTGTCTGGCTCGCTCTCTTATCTGTCTCGCTCGCATATCTGGCTCGCTCGCTCTCAAATCTGGCTCGCTCGCTTGCTCTCATATCTGGCTTGCTCGCTTGCTCTCATATCCGGCTCGCTCGCTTGCTCTCATATATGTCTCGCTCTCTTTTATGGCTCGCTTGCATATCTGGCTCGCTCGCTCTCAAATCTGGCTCGCTCGCTTGCTCTCATATCTGGCTTGCTCGCTTGCTCTCATATCCGGCTCGCTCGCTTGCTCTCATATCTGGCTCGCTCGCATGCTCTCTTGTCTGGCTCGCTCTCTTATCTTGCTCGCTCGCATATCTGGCTCGCTCACTCTCAAATCTGGCTCGCTCGCTTGCTCTCAAATCTGGCTAGCTCGCTTGCTCTCTTGTCTTGCTCGCTCTCTTATCTGGCTCGCTTGCTCTCATATCTGGCTGACTCGCTTGCTCTCATATCTGGCTCGCTCGCTTGCTCTCTTGTCTGGCTCATTCTCTTATCTGGCTTGCTCGCTAGCATATCTGGCTTGCACGCTTGCTCTCTTGTCTGGCTTGCTCTCTTATCTGGCTTGCTTGCTCTCATATCTGGCTCGCTCGCTTGCTCTCATGTCTGGCTCGCTCGCTCTCATATCTGGCTTTCTCGCTTGCTCTCTTGTCTGGCTCGCTCTCTTATCTGGCTCGCTCGCATACCTGGCTCGCTCGCTCTCACATCTAGCTGGCTCCCTTGCTCTCATATCTGGCTCGCTTGCTCTCTTGTCTGGCTCGCTTTCTTATCTGGCTCGCTCTTATATCTGCCTTGCTAGCTCGCTCTCATATCTGGCTCGCTCGCTTGCTCTCTTGTCTGGCTCGCTCTCTTATCTGGCTCGCTCGCATATCTGGCTCGCTCGCTCTCACACCTGGCTGGCTCGCTTGCTCTCATTTCTGGCTGGCTCGCTTGCTCTCATATCTGGCTCGCTCGCTTGCTCTCATATCTGGCTCGCTCGCTTTTTCTCATATCTGGCTCGCTCGCTCGCATATCTGGCTCGCTCGCTCTCATGTCTGGCTCGCTCGCTCTCATATCTGGCTTTCTCGCTTGCTCTCATATCTGGCTCGCTCGCTTACTGTCATATCTGGCTCGCTTGCTTGCTCTCTTGTCTGGCTCACTCTCTTATCTGGCTCGCTCGCATATCTGGCTCGCTCGCTCTCAAATCTGGCTCGCTCGCTTGCTCTCATATCTGGCTTGCTCGCTTGCTCTCATATCCGGCTCGCTCGCTTGCTCTCATATCTGGCTCGCTCGCTTGCTCTCTTGTCTGTCTCGCTCTCTTTTATGGCTCGCTCGCATATCTGGCTCGCTCGCTCTCAAATCTGGCTCGCTCGCTTGCTCTCATATCTGGCTAGCTCGCTTGCTCTCTTGTCTTGCTCGCTCTCTTATCTGGCTCGCTCGCTCTCATATCTGGCTGGCTCTCTTGTCTGGCTCGCTCTCTTATCTGGCTCGCTCGCTCGCATATCTGGTTTGCTCGCTCTCATATCTTACTCGCTTGCTCTCATGTCTGGCTCGCTCGCTCTCATATCTGGCTTGCTCGCTTGCTCTCATATCTGGCTCGCTCACTTGCTCTCTTGTCTGTCTCGCACTCTTTTATGGCTCGCTCGCATATCTGGCTCGCTTGCTCTCACATCTGGCTCGCTCGCTTGCTCTCTTGTTTAGCTCGCTCTCTTATCTGGCTCGCTCGCTCGCATATCTGGCTCGCTCGCTCTCATGTCTGGCTCGCTCGCTCTCATGTCTGGCTCGCTCGCTCTCATATCTGGCTTGCTCTCATATCTGGCTCGCTCGCTTACTCTCATATCTGGCTCGCTCGCTTGCTCTCTTGTCTGGCTCGCTCGCTTGCTCTCATATTTGGCTAGCTCGCTTTCTCTCTTGTCTTGCTCGCTCTCATATCTGGCTCGCTCGCTCTCATATCTGGCTGGTTCGCTTGCTCTCATATCTGGCTCGCTCGCTTGCTCTCTTGTCTGGCTTGCTCTCTTATCTGTCTCGCTCTAACATCTGGCTCGCTCGCTTGCTCTCATATCTGGCTCGCTCGCTTGCTCTCTTGTCTGGCTTGCTCTATAATCTGGCTTGCTCGCTAGCATATCTTGCTCGCACGCTTGCTCTCTTATCTTTCTCGATCGCTCTCATATCTGGCTCGCTCGCTTGCTCTCATGTCTGGCTCGCTCGCTCTCATATCTGGCTGGCTCGCTTGCTCTCATATCTGGCTCGCTCGCTTGCTCTCTAGTCTGGCTCGCTCTCTTATCTGGCTTGCTCGCTAGCATATCTGGCTCGCACGCTTGCTCTCTTGTCTGGCTTGCTCTCTTATCTGTCTCGCTCTCACATCTGGCTCGCTCGCTTGCTCTCATATCTGGCTCGCTCGCTTGCTCTCTTGTCTGGCTCGCTCTCTTATCTGGCTCGCTCGCTCGCATATCTGGTTTGCTCACTTGCTCTCATATCTGGCTCGCTCGCTTGTTCTCTTGTCTGTCTCGCTCTCTTTTATGGCTCGCTCGCATATCTGGCTCGCTTGCTCTCACATCTGGCTCGCTCGCTTGCTCTCTTGTCTGGCTCGCTCTCTTATCTGGCTCGCTCGCATATCTGGCTCGCTCGCTCTCATGTCTGGCTCGCTCGCTCTCATATCTGGCTTGCTCGCTTGCTCTCATATCTGGCTCGCTCGCTTACTCTCATATCTGGCTCGCTCGCTTGCTCTCTTGTCTGGCTTGCTCTCTTGTCTGGCTCGCTCTCTTATCTGGCTCGCTAGCATATCTGGCTCGCTCGCTCTCAAATCTGGCTCGCTCGCTTGCTCTCATATCTGGCTTGCTCGCTTGCTCTCATATCTGGCTCGCTCACTTGCTCTCATATCTGGCTCGCTCGCTTTTTCTCATATCTGGCTCGCTCGCTTGCTCTCTTGTCTGGCTCGTTCTCTTATCTGGCTCGCTTGCATATCTGGCTCGCTCGCTCTCAAATCTGGCTCGCTCGCTTGCTCTCATATTTGGCTAGCTCGCTTTCTCTCTTGTCTTGCTCGCTCTCATATCTGGCTCGCTCGCTCTTATATCTGGCTGGTTCGCTTGCTCTCATATCTGGCTCGCTCGCTTGCTCTCTTGTCTGGCTCGCTCTCTTATCTGGCTTGCTCGCTAGCATATCTGGCTCGCACGCTTGCTCTCTTATCTGGCTCGATCGCTCTCATATCTGGCTCGCTCGCTTGCTCTCATGTCTGGCTCACTCGCTCTCATATCTGGCTTTCTCGCTTGCTCTCTTGTCTGGCTCGCTCTCTTATCTGGCTCGCTCGCAAATCTGGCTCGCTCGCTCTCACATATGGCTGACTCGCTTGCTCTCATTTCTGACTGGCTCGCTTGCTCTCATATCTGGCTTGCTCCTTTGCTCTCTTGTCTGTCTCGCTCTCTTATCTGGCTCGCTCGCATATCTGGCTCGCTCGCTCTCACATCTGGCTGGCTGGCTTGCTCTCATATCTGGCTCGCTCGCTTGCTCTCATATCTGGCTTGCTCGCTTGCTCTCTTGTCTGGCTCGCTCTCTTATCTGGCTTGCTCACATATCTGGCTCGCTCGCTCTCACATCTAGCTGGCTCGCTTGCTCTCATATCTGGCTTGCTCGCTTGCTCTCTTGTCTGGCTCGCTCTCTTATCTGGCTCGCTCTCATATCTGGCGTGCTAGCTTGCTCTCATATCTGGCTCGCTCGCTTACTCTCTTGTCTGTCTCGCTCTCTTTTATGGCTCGCTCGCATATCTGGCTCGCTCGCTCTCACATCTGGCTCGCTCGCTTGCTCTCTTGTCTGGCTGGCTCTCTTATCTGGCTCGCTCGCATATCTGGTTTGCTCGCTCTCATATCTTACTCGCTCGCTCTCATGTCTGGCTCGCTCGCTCTCATATCTGGCTTGCTTGCTTGCTCTCATATCTGGCTCGCTTGCTCTCTTGTCTGGCTCGCTCTCTTATCTGGCTCGCTCGCATATCTGGCTCGCTCACTTTCAAATCTGGCTCGCTCGCTTGCTCTCATATCTGGCTAGCTCGCTTGCTTTCATATCTGGCTAGCTCGTTTGCTCTCTTGTCTTGCTCGAGCTCTTATCTGGCTCGCTCGCATATCTGGCTCGCTCACTTTCAAATCTGGCTCGCTCGCTTGCTCTCATGTCTGGCTTGCTCGCTTGCACTCATATCCGGCTCGCTCGCTTGCTCTCATATCTGGCTTGCTCGCTTGCTCTCTTGTCTGGCTTGCTCTCTTATCTGGCTCGCTCGCATATCTGGCTCGCTCGCTCTCAAATCTGGCTCGCTCGCTTGCTCTCATATCTGGCTAGCTCGCTTGCTCTCTTGTTTTGCTCGCTCTCTTATCTGGCTCGCTTGCTCTCATATCTGGCTGGCTCGCTTGCTCTCATATCTGGCTCGCTCGCTCTCTTGTCTGGCTCGCTCTCTTATCTGGTTTGCTCGCTAGCATATCTGGTTCGCACGCTTGCTCTCTTGTCTGGCTTGCTCTCTTATCTGGCTCGCTCGCTCTCATATCTGGCTCGCTCGCTTGCTCTCATGTCAGGCTTTCTCGCTTGCTCTCTTGTCTGGCTCGCTCTCTTATCTGGCTCGCTCGCATATCTGGCTCGCTCGCTCTCACATCTGGCTGGCTCGCTTGCTCTCATTTCTGGCTGGCTCGCTCGCTCTCATATCTGGCTTTCTCGCTTGCTCTCTTGTCTGGCTCGCTCTCTTATCTGGCTCGCTCTTATATCTGCCTTGCTAGCTCGCTCTCATATCTCGCTCGCTCGCATATCTGGCTCGCTCGCTCTCACATCTGGCTGGCTCGCTTGCTCTCATTTCTGGCTGGCTCGCTTGCTCTCATATCTGGCTCGCTCGCTTGCTCTCTTGTCTGTCTCACTCTCTTTTATGGCTCGCTCGCATATCTGACTCGCTCGCTTGCTCTCATATCTGGCTTGCTCACTTGCTCTCATATCTGGCTTGCTCGCTTGCTCTCATATCCGGCTCGCTCGCTTGCTCTCATATCTGGCTCGCTCGCTTGCTCTCTTGTCTTGCTCGCTCTCTTATCTGGCTCGCTCTCATATCTGGCTCGGTTGCTTGCTCTCATGTCTGGCTCGCTCGCTCTCATTTCTGGCTTTCTCGCTTGCTCTCTTGTCTATCTCGCTCTCTTTTATGGCTTGCTCGCATATCTGGCTCGCTTGCTCTCACATCTGGCTCGCTCGCTTCCTCTCTTGTCTGGCTCGCTCTCGTATCTGGCTCGCTCGCTCGCATATCTGGCTCGCTCGCTCTCATGTCTGGCTCGCTCGCTCTCATATCTGGCTTGCTCGCTTACTCTCATATCTGGCTCGCTCGCTTGCTCTCTTGTCTGGCTCGCTCTCTTATCTGGCTCGCTCGCATATCTGGCTCGCTCGCTCTCAAATCTGGCTCGCTCGCTTGCTCTCATATCTGGCTTGCTCGCTTGCTCTCATATCTGGCTCGCTCGCTTGCTCTCATATCTGGCTCGCTCGCTTTTTCTCATATCTGGCTCGCTCGCTTGCTCTCTTGTCTGGCTCGCTCTCTTATCTGGCTCGCTCGCATATCTGGCTCGCTCGCTCTCAAATCTGGCTCGCTCGCTTGCTCTCATATTTGGCTAGCTCGCTTTCTCTCTTGTCTTGCTCTCTCTCATATCTGGCTCGCTCGCTCTCATATCTGGCTGGTTCGCTTGCTCTCATATCTGGCTCGCTCGCTTGCTCTCTTGTCTGGCTCGCTCTCTTATCTGGCTTGCTCGCTAGCATATCTGGCTCGCACGCTTGCTCTCTTGTCTGGCTTGCTCTCTTATCTGTCTCGCTCTCACATCTGGCTCGCTCGCTTGCTCTCATATCTGGCTCGCTCGCTTGCTCTCTTGTCTGGCTCGCTCTCTTATCTGGCTCGCTCGCTCGCATATCTGGTTTGCTCGCTCTCATATCTTACTCGCTGGCTCTCATATCTTACTCGCTCGCTCTCATGTCTGGCTCGCACGCTCTCATATCTGGCTTGCTCGCTTGCTCTCATATCTGGCTCGCTTGCTTGCTCTCTTGTCTGGCTCGCTCTCTTATCTGGCTCGCTCGCTCGCATATCTGGCTCGCTCGTTCTCATGTCTGGCTCGCTCCCTCTCATATCTGGCTTGCTCGCTTGCTCTCATATCTGGCTCGCTCGCTTACTCTCATATCTGGCTCGCTCGCTTGCTCTCTTGTCTGGCTCGCTCTCTTATCTGGCTCGCTCGCATATCTGGCTCGCTCACTCTCAAATCTTGCTCGCTCGCTTGCTCTCATATCTGGCTTGCTCGCTTGCTCTAATGTCTGGCTCGCTCGCTTGCTCTCATATCTGGCTCGCTCGCTTGCTCTCATATCTGGCTCGCTCGCTTTTTCTCTTGTCTTGCTCGCTTGCTCTAATGTCTGGCTCGCTCGCTTGCTCTCATATCTGGCTCGCTCGCTTGCTCTCATATCTGGCTCGCTCGCTTTTTCTCATATCTGGCTCGCTCGCTTGCTCTCTTGTCTGGCTCGCTCTCTTATCTGGCTCGCTCGCATATCTGGCTCGCTCGCTCTCACATCTGGCTCGCTCGCTCTCACATTTGGCTGGCTCGCTTGCTCTCATATCTGGCTCGCTCGCTTACTCTCATATCTGGCTCGCTCGCTTGCTCTCTTGTCTGGCTTGCTCTCTTGTCTGGCTCACTCTCTTATCTGGCTCGCTCGCATATCTGGCTCGCTCGCCCTCAAATCTGGCTCGCTCGCTTGCTCTCTTATCTGGCTTGCTCGCTTGCTCTCTTGTCTTGCTCGCTCTCATATCTGGCTCGCTCGCTCTCATATCTGGCTGGTTCGCTTGCTCTCATATCTGGCTCGCTCGCTTGCTCTCTTGTCTGGCTCGCTCTCTTATCTGGCTTGCTCGCTAGCATATCTGGCTCGCACGCTTGCTCTCTTGTCTGGCTTGCTCTCTTATCTGTCTCGCTCTCACATCTGGCTCGCTCGCTTGCTCTCATATCTGGCTCGCTCGCTTGCTCTCTTGTCTGGCTCGCTCTCTTATCTGGCTCGCTCACATATCTGGCTCGCTCGCTCTCACATCTAGCTGGCTCGCTTGCTCTCATATCTGGCTCGCTTGCTCTCTTGTCTGGCTCGCTCTCTTATCTGGCTCGCTCTTATATCTGCCTTGCTAGCTCGCTCTCACATCTGGCTCAATCACTTGCTCTCAAATGTGGCTCGCTCGCTTGCTCTCATATGTCGCTTGCTCTCATGTCTGGCTCGCTCGCTTGCTCTCATATCTGGCTCACTCGCTCTCATATCTGGCTCGCTCGCTTGCTCTCTTGTCTGGCTCGCTCGCTCTCATATCTGTCACACTCGCTTGCTTTCTTGTCTTGTTAGCTCTCTTATCTGGCTCTCTCTCATATCTGGCTTGCTCGCTTGCTCTCATATCTGGCTCGCTCGCTTGCTCTCTTGTCTGGCTCGCTCTCTTATCTGGCTCGCTCGCATATCTGGCTCGCTCGCTCTCACATCTGGCTCGCTTGCTCTCACATCTGGCTGGCTCGCTTGCTCTCATATCTGGCTCGCTCGCTTGCTCTCATATCTGGCTCGCTCGCTTGCTCTCTTGTCTAGCTCGCTCTCTTATCTGGCTCGCTCACATATCTGGCTCGCTCGCTTGCTCTCTTGTCTGGCTCGCTCGCTCTCATATCTGTCACACTCGCTTGCTTTCTTGTCTTGTTAGCTCTCTTATCTGGCTCTCTCTCATATCTGGCTTGCTCGCTTGCTCTCATATCTGGCTCGCTCGCTTGCTCTCTTGTCTGGCTCGCTCTCTTATCTGGCTCGCTCGCATATCTGGCTCGCTCGCTCTCACATCTGGCTCGCTTGCTCTCACATCTGGCTGGCTCGCTTGCTCTCATATCTGGCTCGCTCGCTTGCTCTCATATCTGGCTCGCTCGCTTGCTCTCTTGTCTAGCTCGCTCTCTTATCTGGCTCGCTCACATATCTGGCTCGCTCGCTCTCACATCTAGCTGGCTCGCTTGCTCTCATATCTGGCTCGCTCGCTTGCTCTCTTGTCTGGCTCGCTCTCTTATCTGGCTAGCTCTCATATCTGGCTTGCTAGCTTGCTCTCATATCTGGCTCGCTCGCTTGCTCTCATGTCTGGCTCGCTCGCTTGCTCTCATATCTGGCTCACTCGCTCTCATATCTGGCTCGCTCGCTTGCTCTCTTGTCTGGCTCGCTCGCTCTCATATCTGTCACACTCGCTTGCTTTCTTGTCTTGTTAGCTCTCTTATCTGGCTCTCTCTCATATCTGGCTTGCTCGCTTGCTCTCATATCTGGCTCGCTCGCTTGCTCTCTTGTCTGGCTCGCTCTCTTATCTGGCTCGCTCGCATATCTGGCTCGCTCGCTCTCACATCTGGCTCGCTTGCTCTCACATCTGGCTGGCTCGCTTGCTCTCATATCTGGCTTGCTCGCTTGCTCTAATGTCTGGCTCGCTCGCTTGCTCTCATATCTGGCTCGCTCGCTTGCTCTCATATCTGGCTCGCTCGCTTTTTCTCATATCTGGCTCGCTCGCTTGCTCTCTTGTCTGGCTCGCTCTCTTATCTGGCTCGCTCGCATATCTGGCTCGCTCGCTCTCACATCTGGCTCGCTCGCTCTCACATTTGGCTGGCTCGCTTGCTCTCATATCTGGCTCGCTCGCTTACTCTCATATCTGGCTCGCTCGCTTGCTCTCTTGTCTGGCTTGCTCTCTTGTCTGGCTCACTCTCTTATCTGGCTCGCTCGCATATCTGGCTCGCTCGCCCTCAAATCTGGCTCGCTCGCTTGCTCTCTTATCTGGCTTGCTCGCTTGCTCTCTTGTCTTGCTCGCTCTCATATCTGGCTCGCTCGCTCTCATATCTGGCTGGTTCGCTTGCTCTCATATCTGGCTCGCTCGCTTGCTCTCTTGTCTGGCTCGCTCTCTTATCTGGCTTGCTCGCTAGCATATCTGGCTCGCACGCTTGCTCTCTTGTCTGGCTTGCTCTCTTATCTGTCTCGCTCTCACATCTGGCTCGCTCGCTTGCTCTCATATCTGGCTCGCTCGCTTGCTCTCTTGTCTGGCTCGCTCTCTTATCTGGCTCGCTCACATATCTGGCTCGCTCGCTCTCACATCTAGCTGGCTCGCTTGCTCTCATATCTGGCTCGCTTGCTCTCTTGTCTGGCTCGCTCTCTTATCTGGCTCGCTCTTATATCTGCCTTGCTAGCTCGCTCTCACATCTGGCTCAATCACTTGCTCTCAAATGTGGCTCGCTCGCTTGCTCTCATATGTCGCTTGCTCTCATGTCTGGCTCGCTCGCTTGCTCTCATATCTGGCTCACTCGCTCTCATATCTGGCTCGCTCGCTTGCTCTCTTGTCTGGCTCGCTCGCTCTCATATCTGTCACACTCGCTTGCTTTCTTGTCTTGTTAGCTCTCTTATCTGGCTCTCTCTCATATCTGGCTTGCTCGCTTGCTCTCATATCTGGCTCGCTCGCTTGCTCTCTTGTCTGGCTCGCTCTCTTATCTGGCTCGCTCGCATATCTGGCTCGCTCGCTCTCACATCTGGCTCGCTTGCTCTCACATCTGGCTGGCTCGCTTGCTCTCATATCTGGCTCGCTCGCTTGCTCTCATATCTGGCTCGCTCGCTTGCTCTCTTGTCTAGCTCGCTCTCTTATCTGGCTCGCTCACATATCTGGCTCGCTCGCTTGCTCTCTTGTCTGGCTCGCTCGCTCTCATATCTGTCACACTCGCTTGCTTTCTTGTCTTGTTAGCTCTCTTATCTGGCTCTCTCTCATATCTGGCTTGCTCGCTTGCTCTCATATCTGGCTCGCTCGCTTGCTCTCTTGTCTGGCTCGCTCTCTTATCTGGCTCGCTCGCATATCTGGCTCGCTCGCTCTCACATCTGGCTCGCTTGCTCTCACATCTGGCTGGCTCGCTTGCTCTCATATCTGGCTCGCTCGCTTGCTCTCATATCTGGCTCGCTCGCTTGCTCTCTTGTCTAGCTCGCTCTCTTATCTGGCTCGCTCACATATCTGGCTCGCTCGCTCTCACATCTAGCTGGCTCGCTTGCTCTCATATCTGGCTCGCTCGCTTGCTCTCTTGTCTGGCTCGCTCTCTTATCTGGCTAGCTCTCATATCTGGCTTGCTAGCTTGCTCTCATATCTGGCTCGCTCGCTTGCTCTCTTGTCTGGCTCGCTCTCTTTTATGGCTCGCTCGCATATCTGGCTCGCTCGCTCTCAAATCTGGCTCGCTCGCTTGCTCTCATATCTGGCTTGCTCGCTTGCTCTCATATCCGGCTCGCTCGCTTGCTCTCATATCTGGCTCGCTCGCTTGCTCTCTTGTCTGGCTCGCTCTCTTATCTGGCTCGCTCGCATATCTGGCTCGCTCGCCCTCAAATCTGGCTCGCTCGCTTGCTCTCTTATCTGGCTTGCTCGCTTGCTCTCTTGTCTTGCTCGCTCTCATATCTGGCTCGCTCGCTCTCATATCTGGCTGGTTCGCTTGCTCTCATATCTGGCTCGCTCGCTTGCTCTCTTGTCTGGCTCGCTCTCTTATCTGGCTTGCTCGCTAGCATATCTGGCTCGCACGCTTGCTCTCTTGTCTGGCTTGCTCTCTTATCTGTCTCGCTCTCACATCTGGCTCGCTCGCTTGCTCTCATATCTGGCTCGCTCGCTTGCTCTCTTGTCTGGCTCGCTCTCTTATCTGGCTCGCTCACATATCTGGCTCGCTCGCTCTCACATCTAGCTGGCTCGCTTGCTCTCATATCTGGCTCGCTTGCTCTCTTGTCTGGCTCGCTCTCTTATCTGGCTCGCTCTTATATCTGCCTTGCTAGCTCGCTCTCACATCTGGCTCAATCACTTGCTCTCAAATGTGGCTCGCTCGCTTGCTCTCATATGTCGCTTGCTCTCATGTCTGGCTCGCTCGCTTGCTCTCATATCTGGCTCACTCGCTCTCATATCTGGCTCGCTCGCTTGCTCTCTTGTCTGGCTCGCTCGCTCTCATATCTGTCACACTCGCTTGCTTTCTTGTCTTGTTAGCTCTCTTATCTGGCTCTCTCTCATATCTGGCTTGCTCGCTTGCTCTCATATCTGGCTCGCTCGCTTGCTCTCTTGTCTGGCTCGCTCTCTTATCTGGCTCGCTCGCATATCTGGCTCGCTCGCTCTCACATCTGGCTCGCTTGCTCTCACATCTGGCTGGCTCGCTTGCTCTCATATCTGGCTCGCTCGCTTGCTCTCATATCTGGCTCGCTCGCTTGCTCTCTTGTCTAGCTCGCTCTCTTATCTGGCTCGCTCACATATCTGGCTCGCTCGCTCTCACATCTAGCTGGCTCGCTTGCTCTCATATCTGGCTCGCTCGCTTGCTCTCTTGTCTGGCTCGCTCTCTTATCTGGCTAGCTCTCATATCTGGCTTGCTAGCTTGCTCTCATATCTGGCTCGCTCGCTTGCTCTCTTGTCTGGCTCGCTCTCTTTTATGGCTCGCTCGCATATCTGGCTCGCTCGCTCTCAAATCTGGCTCGCTCGCTTGCTCTCATATCTGGCTTGCTCGCTTGCTCTCATATCCGGCTCGCTCGCTTGCTCTCATATCTGGCTCGCTCGCTTGCTCTCTTGTCTGGCTCGCTCTCTTATCTGGCTCGCTCTCTTATCTGGCTCGCTCGCATATCTGGCTCGCTCGCTCTCACATCTAGCTGGCTCGCTTGCTCTCATATCTGGCTCGCTTGCTCTCTTGTCTGGCTCGCTCTCTTATCTGGCTTGCTCGCTAGCATATCTGGCTCGCACGCTTGCTCTCTTGTCTGGCTTGCTCTCTTATCTGGCTCGCTTGCTCTCATGTCTGGCTCGCTCTCATATCTGGCTTTCTCGCTTGCTCTCTTGTCTGGCTCACTCTCTTATCTGGCTCGCTCGCATACCTGGCTCGCTCGCTCTCACATCTAGCTGGCTCGCTTGCTCTCATATCTGGCTCGCTTGCTCTCTTGTCTGGCTCGCTCTCTTATCTGGCTCGGTCTTATATCTGCCTTGCTAGCTCGCTCTCATATCTGGCTCGCTCGCTTGCTCTCTTGTCTGTCCCGCTCTCTTTTATGGCTCGCTCGCATATCTGGCTAGCTTGCTCTCACATCTGGCTCGCTCGCTTGCTCTCTTGTCTGGCTCGCTCTCTTATTTGGCTCGCTCGCTCGCATATCTGGCTCGCTCGCTCTCATGTCTGGCTCGCTTCGCTCTCATATCTGGCTTGCTCGCTTGCTCTCATATCTGGATCGCTCGCTTACTCTCATATCTGGCTCGCTCGCTTGCTCTCTTGTCTGGCTCACTCTCTTATCTGGCTCGCTCGCATATCTGGCTCGCTCGCTCTCAAATTTGGCTCGCTCGCTTGCTCTCATATCTGGCTTGCTCTCATATCTGGCTCGCTCGCTTGCTCTCATATCTGGCTCGCTCGCTTGCTCTCTTGTCTGGCTCGCTCTCATCTGGCTCGCTCGCATATCTGGCTCGCTCGCTCTCAAATCTGGCTCGTTCGCATGCTCTCATATTTGGCTCGCTCGCTTGCTCTCTTGTCTGGCTCGCTCTCTTATCTGGCTTGCTCGCTAGCATATCTGGCTCGCACGCTTGCTCTCTTGTCTGGCTTGCTCTCTTATCTGTCTCGCTCTCACATCTGGCTCGCTCGCTTGCTCTCATATCTGGCTCGCTCGCTTGCTCTCTTGTCTGGCTCGCTCTCTTATCTGGCTTGCTCGCTAGCATATCTGGCTCGCACGCTTGCTCTCTTATCTGGCTCGATCGCTCTCATATCTGGCTCGCTCGCTTGCTCTCATGTCTGGCTCGCTCGCTCTCATATCTGGCTTTCTCGCTTGCTGTCTTGTCTGGCTCGCTCTCTTATCTGGCTTGCTCGCATATCTGGCTCGCTCGCTCTTACATCTGGCTGGCTCGCTTGCTCTCATTTCTGGCTGGCTCGCTTGCTCTCATATCTGGCTCGCTCGCTCTCTTGTCTGTCTCGCTCTCTTTTATGGCTCGCTCGCATATCTGGCTCGCTCGCTCTCAAATCTGGCTCCCTCGCTTGCTCTCATATCTGGCTCGCTCGCTTGCTCTCTTGTCTGGCTCGCTCTCTTTTATGGCTCGCTCGCATATCTGTCTCGCTCGCTCTCAAATCTGTCTCGCTCGCTTGCTCTCATATCTGGCTTGCTCTCTTATCCGGCTCGCTCGCTTGCTCTCATATCTGGCTCGCTCGCTTGCTCTCTTGTCTGGCTCGCTCTCTCATCTGGCTCGATCGCTCTCATATCTGGCTGGCTCGCTTGCTCTCATATCTGGCTCGCACGCTTCCTCTCTTGTCTGGCTTGCTCTCTTATTTGGCTCGATCGCTCTCATATCTGGCTCGCTCGCTTGCTCTCATGTCTGGCTCGCTCGCTCTCATATCTGGCTTTCTCGCTTGCTCTCTTGTCTGGCTCGCTCTCTTATCTGGCTCGCTCGCATATCTGGCTCGCTCGCATATCTGGCTCGCTCGCTCTCACATCTGGCTGGCTCGCTTGCTCTCATTTCTGGCTGGCTCGCTTGCTCTCTTGTCTGTCTCATTCTCTTTTATGGCTCGTTTGCATATCTGGCTCGCTCGCTTGCTCTCATATCTGGCTTGCTCGCTCACTCTCATATCTGGCTTGCTCGCTTGCTCTCATATTCGGCTCGCTCGCTTGCTCTCATATCTTTCTCGCTCGCTTGCTCTCTTGTCTGGCTCGCTCTCTTATCAGGCTCGCTCGCATATCTTGCTCTCTCGCTCTCACATCTGGCTCGCTCGCTTGCTCTCAAATGTGGCTAGCTCGCTTGCTCTCTTGTCTTGCTCGCTCTCTTATCTGGCTCGCTCTCATATCTGGCTGGCTCGCTTGCTCTCATATCTGGCTCGCTCGCTTGCTCTCTTGTCTGGCTCGCTCTCTTATCTGGCTCGCTTTCATATCTGGCTCGCTCGCATGCTCTCATGTCTGGCTCGCTCGCTTGCTCTCATGTCTGGCTCGCTCTCATATCTGGCTTTCTCGCTTGCTCTCTTGTCTGGCTCGCTCTCTTATCTGGCTCGCTCGCATATCTGGCTCGCTCGCTCTCACATCTAGCTGGCTCGCTTGCTCTCATTTCTTGCTGGCTCGCTTGCTCTCATATCTGGCTCACTCGCTTGCTCTCTTGTCTGTCTCACTCTCTTTTATGGCTTGTTTGCATATCTGGCTCGCTCGCCTGCTCTCATATCTGGCATGCTCGCTCACTCTCATATCTGGCTTGCTCGCTTGCTCTCATATTCGGCTTGCTCGCTTGCTCTCATATCTGGCTCGCTCGCTTGCTCTCTTGTCTGGCTCGCTCTCTTATCTGGCTCGCTAGCATATCTGGCTCGCTCGCTCTCAAATCTGGCTCGCTCGCTTGCTCTCATATCTGGCTTGCTCGCTTGCTCTCATATCTGGCTCGCTCGCTTGCTCTCATATCTGGCTCTCTCGCTTTTTCTCACATCTGGCTCGCTCTCTCTTGTCTGGCTCGCTCTCTTATCTGGCTCGCTCGCATATCTGGCTCGCTCGCTCTCAAATCTGACTCGCTCGCTTGCTCTCATATTTGGCTAGCTCGCTTTCTCTCTTGTCTTGCTCGCTCTCATATCTGGCTCGCTCGCTCTCATATCTGGCTGGTTCGCTTGCTCTCATATATGGCTCGCTCGCTTGCTCTCATGTCTGGCTCGCTCTCTTATCTGGCTTGCTCGCTAGCATATCTGGCTCGCACGCTTGCTCTCTTGTCTGGCTTGCTCTCTTATCTGTCTCGCTCTCACATCTGGCTCGTTCGCTTGCTCTCATATCTGGCTCGCTCGCTTGCTCTTTTGTCTGGCTCGCTCTCTTATCTGGCTTGCTCGCTAGTATATCTGGCTCGCACGCTTGCTCTCTTATCTGGCTCGATCGCTCTCATATCTGGCTCGCTCGCTTGCTCTCATGTCTGGCTCGCTCGCTCTCATATCTGGCTTTCTGGCTTGCTCTCATATCTGGCTCGCTCGCTTGCTCTCTTGTCTGGCTCGCTCTCTTATCTGGCTCGCTCTCTTATCTGGCTCGCTCGCTCTCAAATCTGGCTCGCTCGCTTGCTCTCATATCTGGCTAGCTCGCTCGCTCTCTTATCTGGGTCGCTCGCTCTCATATCTGGCTGGCTCGCTTGCTCTCATATCTGGCTCGCACGCTTGCTCTCTTGTCTGGCTTGCTCTCTTATCTGGCTCGCTCGCTCTCATATCTGGCTTGCTCTCATATTTGGCTAGCTCGCTTTCTCTCTTGTCTTGCTCGCTCTCATATCTGGCTCGCTCGCTCTCATATCTGGCTGGTTCGCTTGCTCTCATATCTGGCTCGCTCGCTCTCATATCTGGCTTTCTTGCTTGCTCTCTTGTCTGGCTCGCTCTCTTATCTGGCTCGCTCGCATGTCTGGCTCGCTCGCATATCTGGCTCGCTCGCTCTCACATCTGGCTGGCTCGCATGTCATTTCTGGCTGGCTCGCTTGCTCTCATATCTGGCTCGCTCGCTTGCTCTCTTGTCTGTCTCACTCCCTTTTATGGCTCGTTTGCATATCTGGCTCGCTCGCTTGCTCTCATATCTGGCTTGCTCGCTCACTCTCATATCTGGCTTGCTCGCTTGCTCTCATATTCGGCTCGCTCGCTTGCTCTCATATCTGGCTCGCTCGCTTGCTCTCTTGTCTGGCTCGCTCTCTTATCTGGCTCGCTCGCATATCTGGCTCGCTCGCTCTCAAATCTGACTCGCTCGCTTGCTCTCATATCTGGCTAGCTCGCTTGCTCTCTTGTCTTGCTCGCTCTCTTATCTGGCTCGCTCGCTCGCATATCTGGTTTGCTCGCTCTCATATCTTACTCGCTCGCTCTCATGTCTGGCTCGCTCGCTCTTATATCTGGCTTGCTCGCTTGCTCTCATATCTGGCTCGCTCGCTTGCTCTCTTGTCTGGCTCGCTCTCTTATCTGGCTCGCTCGCATATCTGGCTCGCTCACTTTCAAATCTGGCTTGCTCGCTTGCTCTCATATCTGGCTAGCTCGCTTGCTTTCATATCTGGCTAGCTCGTTTGCTCTCTTGTCTTGCTCGAGCTCTTATCTGGATCGCTCGCTCTCATATCTGGCTGGCTCGCTTGCTCTCATATCTGGCTCGCTCACTTGCTCTCCTGTCTGGCTCGCTCGCTTTCATATCTGGTTCGCTCGCTTGCTCTCTTGTCTGGCTCGCTCGCTTGCTCTCTTGTCTGGCTCGCTCTCTTACCTGGCTCGCTTGCTCGCATATCTGGCTCGCTCGGTCTCATATCTTACTCGCTCGCTCTCATGCCTGGCTCGCTCGCTCTCATATCTAGCTCGCTCGCTTGTTCTCATGTCTGGCTCGCTCGCTTTCATATCTGGTTTGCTCGCTTGCTCTCATGTCTGGCTCACTCGCTCTCATATCTGGCTCGCTCGCTTGCTCTCTTGTCTGGCTCGCTCTCTTATCTGGCACGCTCTCATATCTGGCTCGTTCGCTGGCTCTCATATCTGGCTCGCTCGCTTGCTCTCTTGTCTGGCTCGCTCGCTCTCATATCTGTCTCGCTCGCTTGCTCTCTTGTCTTGTTAGCTCTCTTATCTGGCACGCTCTCATATCGGGCTTTCTCGCTTGCTCTCATATCTGGCTCGCTCGCTTGCTCTCATATCTGGCTTGCTCGCTTGCTCTCTTGTCTTGCTCGCTCTCTTATCTGGCTCGCTCTCATATCTGGCTTGCTCTTATATCTGGCTCTCTTGCTCACTTGTCTGTCTCGCTCTCTTATATGGCTCGCTCGCATATCTGGTTCGCTCGCTTGCTCTCATGTCTGGCTCACTCACTCTCATATCTGGCTCGCTCGCTTGCTCTCTTGTCTGGCTCGCTCTCTTATATGGCTCGCTCGCTCGCATATCTGGCTCACTCGCTTGCTCTCATATCTGGCTTGCTCGCTTGCGCTCTTGTCTGGCTCGCTTGCTCTCATGTCTTGCTCGCTCGCTCTGATATCTGGCTCGCTCGCTTGCTCTCATGTCTGGCTCGCTCGCTCTCATATCTGGCTCGCTCGCTTGCTCTCTTGTCTGGTTCGCTCTCTTATCTGGCTCGCTCTCATATCTGGCTCGCTCGCTTGCTCTCTTGTCTGGTTCGCTCTCTTATCTGGCTCGCTCTCATATCTGGCTCGCTCGCTCGCTCGCTCGCTCTCATATCTGGTTCACTCGCTCTCATATCTGGCTCGCTCGCTTGCTCTCATGTCTGGCTCGCTCGCTTTCATATCTGGCTCGCTCGCTTGCTCTCTTGTCTGGTTCGCTCTCTTATCTGGTTCACTCGCATATCTGGCTAGCTCGCTCTCATATCTGGCTCGCTCACTTGCTCTCATGTCTCGCTTGCTCGCTCGCTAACATATCTGGCTCGCTTGCTTGCTCTCATGTCTGGCTCGCTCGCTCTCATATCTGGATCACTCGCTTGCTCTCATATCAGGCTCGCTCGCTTGCTCTCATATCTGGCTCGCTCGCTTGCTCTCTTATCTGGCTTGCTCGCTCTCATATCTGGATCGCTCGCTTGCTCTCATATCTGGCTTGCTCGCTTGCTCTCATATCTGGCTTGTCGCATGCTCTCTTGTCTGGCTCTCTCTCTCACATATCTGGCTCGCTTGCTCGCATATCTGGCTCGCTCGCTATCATATCTGGCTCGCTCACTTGCTCTCATGTCTGGCTCGCTCGCTCTCATATCTGGCACGCTCACTTGCTCTCTTATTTGGCTCGCTCTTATCTGGCTCGCTCTCATATCTGTCTTGCTCGCTTGCTCTTATATCTGGCTCTCTTGCTCACTTGTCTGTCTTGCTCTCTTATATGGCTCGCTCGCATATCTGGCTCGCTCGCTCTCACATCTGGTTCGCTCGCTTGCGCTCATGTCTGGCTCGCTCTCTTATATGGCTCGCTCGCTCGCATATCTGGCTCACTCGCTTGCTCTCATATCTGGCTTGCTCACTCGCTCTCATATCTGGCTAGCTTGCTCTCATGTCTGGCTCGCTCGCTCTCATATCTGGCTCGCTCTCATATCTGGCTCGCTCGCTTGCTCTCTTGTCTGGCTCGCTCTCATATCTGGCTCGCTCGCTCTCATATATGGCTCGCTCGCTCTCATGTCTGGCTTGCTTGCTCTCATATCTGGCTCGCTCTCTTATATGGCTCGCTCACATGTCTGGCTCGCTCTCACATCTGGCTCCCTCTCTTATCTGGCTCGCTTGCTCTCATATCTGGCTCGCTCGCTTGCTCTCTTGCAGCAGCAAATAAACAGGTAATCTTTCTTTCCAACACTGAAACCTGGTGGTGCACTTAATATATGCTACCAGATAGGGGACATATCAGATATTAAACTGATATAAACATACACCACATTTGATACCAGCCAAAAGGAAGGATGAGAAGTGATAACTGTGAAATGGGAGTAACCAACGCTGTCCCCTTCACTTGCACCATCACTACTTGTAGGAAGGGAGGCTGGCTGGCAGCCTCCCATACACACTCTGGCTGGGTGGCAGTCACCCACCAGTACACACAGCAGACCCTAAACCCATATCATTATTGCTTAGCAGGAAGATGGGAGTCCATTTCACTCTGATGGACCATTTTTAAATGCAATCCATAACCTGGCTTTGGCAGGAACCCTTCTTACTCCTCCTACTTGCCTTTTATACTGGGTTTAGGATCTGCATAGGAAACACACACACACCCACAAGCACACACTTACCTGTGTTGCCTGCTGACGCCTCCTTGGCTGTGCCCAAACGGTATAAAACCAACAGCCACGGGAAGCTGTAAGGATAGAGGACATACCTGCATCCTATTGGACTCACTTGTCTTGGTTATATCCAGCTTATTTGACAACCTATGGTGCTGCTGCTTCTGCTCATGGCAGTGCTGCTTCTGACAAGGCTGTTCTTTGGTGGGCCTAGGCGACATCACAATCTCCATGGTTACATACACAACAAAGGTCAGATGTTGTTTACACCTGGCCATGCCAGTGGTATTGAGTAGCATATCACAGTGCTAAGGGTCCTGGATGCAACAATCTTTCAATGGGGAATAGCCGCACTGAGTTTGTCAAGTGCACCCATGTTTGCAACTCCAACAATACAATACACACATATGTATGTATGTATGTATGTATGTATGTATGTATCTATGTGTATCTATGTGTATCTATCTATCTATCTATCCACCCATCTATCTCTATATATATTTCTCTCTCTTTCTCTCTCTCTCTCTCTCTCTCTCTCTCTCTATATATATATATATATAAAATTTTTTTCATTTAAATATATATATGCTGCTGCTTCTTATTTTTCTTCTTTTCAGACCCTATCATTGCACTATTGCTTATTCAATACCACCAGCAGATGGAGACACTATATTACAACATTAAGAAGGAACCCTTCTTACTCCTCCTACTTGCATTTGATACTGGGTTTAGGATCTGCATAGGAAACACACACACACACACACACAAGCACACACTTACCTGTGTTGCCTGCTGACGCCTCCTTGGCTGTCCCCAAACGGCATAAAACCAACAGCCACGGGAAGCTGTAAGGATAGGGGACATACCTGCATCCTATTGGGCTCACTTGTCTTGGTTAAATCCAGCTTATTTGACAACCTATGGTGCTGCTGCTTCTGCTCATGGCAGTGCTGCTTCTGACAAGGCTGTTCTTTGGTGGGCCTAGGCGACATCACAATCTCCATGGTTACATACACAACAAAGGTCAGATGTTGTTTACACCTGGCCATGCCAGTGGTATTGAGTAGCATATCACAGTGCTAAGGGTCCTGGATGCAACAATCTTTCAATGGGGAATAGCCGCACTGAGTTTGTCAAGTGCACCCATGTTTGCAACTCCAACAATACACACATATGTATGTATGTATGTATGTATGTATGTGTATCTATCTATCTATCTATCTATCTATCCACCCATCTATCTCTATATATCTCTCTCTCTCTCTGTATATATATATATATATATATATATATATATATATATATTTTTTTTTTTTTTTTTTTCTTTTAAAAAAAAAAAAAAAAATTATATATATATATCTATGTATATACATATAGAGAAAGAGAGAGAGATGGAAATACTTTTTTAAACATGTTTTCACCTAATTTTTACCTTCTTTTTTTTTCTTCTCTCCATGTTTTCCTTCTTTCCTTCTTTTTTCCTATGCTGCTGCTTCTTATTTTTCTTCTTTTTCAGACCCTATCATTGCACTATTGCTTATTCAATACCACCAGCAGATGGAGACACTATATTACAACATTAGTTGTGAGCAGCAGTTTGTACAAACAAATGCCTCATAGCTGATGTCCTATCCACCTAGGCACATAGGCACCACCTATTGTCTTTTGCCTGCAGTAGGGGCCCACTGGACTAGCCAGCAAGCAGCAGCAAATAAACAGGTAATCTTTCTTTCCAACACTGAAACCTGGTGGTGCACTTAATATATGCTACCAGATAGGGGACATATCAGATATTAACCCCTTAAGGACCGAGCCCTTTTTCACCTTAAGGACAGGAGCGTTTTTTGCAATTCTGACCACTGTCACTTTAAACATTAATAACTCTGGAATGCTTTTAGTTATCATTCTGATTCAGAGATAGTTTTTTCGTGACTTATTATACTTTAACTTAGTGGTAAAATTTTATGGTAACTTGCATCCTTTCTTGGTGAAAAATCACCAAATTTGATGAAAAAAATGAAAATTTTGCATTTTTCTAACTTTGAAGCTCTCTGCTTGTAAGGAAAATGGATATTCAAAATATTTTTTTTTTGGATTCACATATACAATATGTCTACTTTATGTTTGCATCATAAAATTTATGAGTTTTTACCTTTGGAAGACACCAGAGGGCTTCAAAGTTCAGCAGCAATTTAGAAATTTTTCACAACATTTTCAAACTCGCTATTTTTCATTGACCAGTTCAGGTTTGAAGTGGATTTGAAGGGTCTTCATATTAGAAATACCCCATAAATGACCCCATTATAAAATCTACACCCCCAAAAGTATTCAAAATGACATTCAATAAGTGTATTAACCCTTTAGGTGTTTCACAGGAATAGCAGCAAAGTGAAGGAGAAAATTCAAAATCTTCATTTTTTACACTCGCATGTTCTTGTAGACCCAATTTTTGAATTTTTGCAAGGGGTAAAAAGGAGAAAATTTTTACTTGTATTTGAAACCCAATTTCTCTCGAGTAAGCACATACCTTATATGTCTATTTTAATTGTTCGGCGGGCCCAGTAGAGGGCTCAGAAGGGAAGGAGCGTCAAATGGTTTTTGGGGGGGCTTGTCACCTTTAGGAAGCCCCTATGGTGCCAGAACAGCAAAAAAAAACACATGGCATACTATTTTGGAAACTAGACCCCTCAGGGAACGTAACAAGGGGTAAAGTAAACCTTAATACCCCACAGGTGTTTCACGACTTTTGCATATGTAAAAAAAATATTTTTTTTTTTACCTAAAATGCTTGGTTTCCCAAAATTTTTACATTTTTAAAAAGTGTAATAGCAGAAAATACCCACCAAAATTTGAAACCCTATTTCTCCCGATTCAGAAAACACCCCATATGGGGGTGAAAATTGCTCTGCTGGCGCACTACAGGTCTCAGAAGAGAAGGAGTCACATTTGGCTTTTTGAAAGCAAATTTTGCTCTGGGGCATGCCGCATTTAGGAAGCCCCTATGGTGCCAGAACAGCAAAAAAAAAACACATGGCATACCATTTTGGAAACTAGACCCCTCGGGGAACGTAAAAAGGGGTAATGTGAACCTTAATACCCTACAGGTGTTTCACGACTTTTGCATACGTAAAAAATTATTTTTTTTTTTTTACCTAATATGCTAGGTTTCCCAAAATTTTTACATTTTTAAAAAGGGTAATAGCAGAAAACACCCCCCAAAATTTGAAGCCCAATTTCTCCCGATTCAGAAAACACCCCATATGGGGGTGAAAAGTGCTCTGCTGGCTCACTACAGGTCTCAGAAGAGAAGGAGTCACATTTGGCTTTTTGAAAGCAAATTTTGCTCTGGGGGCATGCCGCATTTAGGAAGCCCCTATGGTGCCAGGACAGCAAAAAAAAAACACATGGCATACCATTTTGGAAACTAGACCCCTCGGGGTACGTAACAAGGGGTTAAGTGAACCTTTATACCCCACAGGTGTTTCATTACTTTTGTATATGTAAAAAAAAATAATTTTTTTTACCTAAAATGCTTGTTTTCCCAAAAATTTTACATTTTTAAATAGGGTAATAGCAGAAAATACCCCACAAAATTTGAAGCCCAATTTCTCCCGAGTACGGCGATACCCCATATGTGACCCTTAACTGTTGCCTTGAAATACGACAGGGCTCCAAAGTGAGAGTGCCATGCGCATTTGAGGCCTAAATTAGGGATTGCATAGGGGTGGACATAGGGGTATTCTACGCCAGTGATTCCCACAGGGTACCTCCAGCTGTTGTAAAACTCCCAGCATGCCTGGACAGTCAGTGGCTATCTTGCAATACTGGGAGTAGTTGTTTTGCAACAGCTGGAGGCTCCGTTCTGGAAACAGTGGCGTACCAGACGTTTTTCATTTTTATTGGGGAGGGGAGGGGGGCTGTGTAGGGGTATGTGTATATACAGATAACTAAAACACACTAACTAAGAGAGAAAAGAGAAAAAGATTTTACAAATAGCTAGAAACTTAAATCTGCAGTGTAAGTAAACACATATACAACGATTATAGTAGAAAACACTATACGTTGGCTATTTAGGTGGATTTTCCTTAAAATATACAACTATACTAAATGAAACACACAGAGAATATAATACTGAAAAATACTTAGCTTCGGGGACCCTTTACAGCAAGTATGAGCAACAAAGACAGGCATGGGAGTAGGCTGCAGTCCTTTGTTTCAGGATTCAGGCCCAAACAGGAAGTCGAATGGCCAGGTGTGTTGATATCCAGCCCCGCAATAGAAAGAGCGAGTGGTCCCCTTTGAATGGGCTTTTATTTAGATGTTCTCCGCCCCAGCCAGCCCCCAGGTGGTCTGTCTAATGTTACAAAAGCCCCTGTAAGCATACCTTGGAGACCCCCTACTATAAAGATGATCCTCCATCTTTTCTTTTGTCTAAACTCCATGCGGCCGTCTAGGACTAGAATCACAAAATATAGCAAATAAAATGTATGTCATTTTCATGTCCATAACATTCCACCTCTTGATTCTAGTACCAGGAAACCACATTAGAGTTGCTTGCTGGATGAGTAATCCCCTAAACTCAGTATTCACAAATTATTAAATTTACATTAGGTAGCCCTAGATTCTTGCTTTCAGCTTACATAGATTATGGTAGACATCGCCCGCATTGTTCACTATGTAGCTATAACACCGACTCTACTGTTGCCAGTAAAGGGATAGTCTAGGTCTTAGGCGAGTGATGTAGCTACTGTCCTCATGTTGTAGCTTCTCTTGAGACAGTTCATTTAAAGCGTCCTCTGTGGTGTCCAAAAGCCTTTTCCAAAATGTTGGAGGGAATCCTTTGGTTCTGGGTTCTCCTGTCTCGTGATGTCATCCAAAACCCAGTCTTGACGACTTGATCCTTGTCATCTTCCAACCACGGGATGCTGGGGAATAGGTAGCCTTCTTCACTCCATTAGAAGCGCTGGTCATCTGGCCATCTGTTTGTGGTGAGCTTGGATTCTTCTGATTGGAGGTCCATGGGTTGAACGGGGTTACACTGCCACTAATCTGCTGAATGGAAAACAAACATGTTTAGAGTCACTTTCCAACAATACAATTTTAGTATTTCCAGGCCCATCAGAGATTCCAGATCCTACAGGTCAGTCCAATATTATTAATTTGACACAGCACGTTCTGTCTGAAGATTGTCTATCTCTGTTAAGGAAGGGGCTAAACTATTGTATTAATCACAAATTCAATTTTACGGATTTTACTATAGATTTGTATAAATCTATTAGGAAAATTAACCTACATAGGTTTTTCCTTAGTGGTCATACCCCTGGTAAAGAGTCTAATCAGTTAGAAGGGGAAGTTCCAACTTCTATTAGCCCGTTGGGCTTTATGGTTAACCCATCATGGTCAGAACAAGATAGAGATGTTGTATCGTTATTAATGGAAATTGCAGATGATGAAACTATTCACGATCCAGATAAAGTTACAACTTACAGACCTTTTACAGGAGGTGTTCCATCCACATTTAACCCGCCCTTGCCCGCAGGCTCTAATATCCAGAATTTTATGGAAAGCGTCATTCAAGACGTTAAAGCACTTATTTACCCTAAATCTACTCCGAATCTCACGGGGGGAGAAAGGAGTGCTCTAAAATGGTTATCTGAAAACACAGAAATTGTAGTGAAGCCTGCGGATAAGGGAGGCAATGTTGTACTTTTGACCAAAGATTATTATCTACAAGAGGCAAATCGTCAGTTGAGTGATCTAAATACTTATACAGCATTACCTAAAGACCCCACCACACACTACCAGGAGAGTGCTAGATCATTACTTAGGAGGGGAGTGGAAAATAATATTTTTTCGGAGAGATTTGCCAACAAACTTTTTATTACTCACCCTAAGAAACCATATTGGTACTGGACACCCAAAATTCATAAAAATGCACAAGTACCGCCAGGTCGGCCTATTGTTGCGGGCAGAGGCTCAGTTACTGAAACTCTGTCCCAATATCTAGATTGGGTCTTACGCCCATTATTACCCACTATACCAGCTTATTTAAAAGATACCCAACACTTACTGCAAATTTTGGAAAATTTTGGGTGGCAGGAGCATTTCATTTTGGCTAGCATCGACGTGGAGAGTCTCTACACTCGCATTCCTCAGGGTGCGGGTGTGGAGGCTGTCCGACGTCGACTAGACCAAACGGAAAATCATAGCCCTGTTTACATTAATTATATTTGTGAGATGTTACAGTTTGTATTATCCCATAATGCTTTCCAGTTTAATAATCGCTGGTTTAACCAGCGATCTGGGACTGCGATGGGGACCCCCGTGGCACCTACTTTCGCAAATATTTTTTTGGGGGTCCTAGAGGAAGATAAGGTCTTCTCCACTAACAATCCTTTCATTGAATATCTGGCCCTTTATGTTAGATATGTCGACGACGTGCTGGTTATTTGGTCGGGTAGTACGGCCCAGTTCCACCAGTTCGTCGCCTACATGAACGATAATAACTACAATATGCATTTTACTAGTGTGGTGGGCACCAACAGTATAGAATTTCTCGACACTAAACTTGTTGCTAAAAATTATTATTTGGAGATTGAGGGATTTAGAAAAATTACAGCTACTAATTCCTTACTTAGATATGACAGCTTCCATTCTCAACATGTCAAAAAATCCCTTCCTTTCGGACAATTTGTCCGATTGAAACGGATAAATACTACTACTGAAACATTTGAAATACAGGCGAAACAATTATGGGACAGACTTAAAGAGAGGGGCTACCCTATATCTATCCTGAGTGAGGCACTTTTTAAGGTCAGGAAAATACCTCGTAGTCAACTATTGCATAAAAAACATAAAACACATGATAAAGACTGTGCTAAAGTAAATATAGAAAATCAAACAAAAAATTTTACGTTCTCCTTCTCATACAGCCCTATGGAAAATAAAATTAGGTCAGCGATACATAAAAATTGGCATATTCTCCAGCAGGATGATATCTTAAGCAAAACACAGCTGAACAAACCACTAATTTCTTTTCGTAGAACTAAGAATATTAGAGATTATATTGTACGAGGTAGATTACAAGATGATATGTCCAAAAATTGGATAGAAAAATCAAAACCACAAGGATGTTTTAAATGTGGACAGTGCAAATTATGTTCGCACATGATACAAACGAAAAGTATACATTTAGGATCACAGAATATTGATATCCATGATTTTGTGACATGTAAATCTACCTATATTGTTTACGCATTAGTTTGCACATGTGGTTTTTACTATATTGGGAAGACCATAAGACCCTTGTATAAAAGAATTAGGGAACACTTTCGCTCACTCACTACTGGAAAAGGCTGCCCAAAAGTAATAGAACATATGAAATATAAACACAATAACAAAATTGAAGATCTAAAATTCCTTGGATTAAAAATAGTTGCACCCTTAAAATTCGGTGGAGATAGACATAAATTATTGTTACAAAAAGAATCAGAAATGATTATACTTACAGACGCCATAGGACCACTAGGATTAAACCTACGAGAGGATTTTAATGTATTTCCATAGTGCAGGTGTATGTTGGTAGCATAGGATCTATGTTCACACCTAGCGTTTTTAATACTATGCATTACCTCCGATAGTGTTACACAGTTTAAGGCGCTGTTATAGCTAATTAGTAAATACTAATGCTAGTCTTTCTATACCACACACCAGTTTTGTGCTTTTAACCCTGTAATGTCTAGTTTTCTATTTTTGTATTACTTGGTGTATGTATTTAAGGGGGTAGGGTTAAGTGATGTCAGAGGTCACGTGTAAGCGCTCTGTGTAGCGCGAAACCGGTCGACTTACCTGTTGTTGTTGTTGCGTGGACCAGCGATCCCGAATAAAACTTCTTGCTGTTTCCGTGAGTGCCGTCTGCGATCTCTTCTTTCAAGTTTTCTACGCTTATGCTTATGGCGGACTGAGCACCGGATTTGTGGCAGCTGGACGTGAAGGTGCAGTGATCCAGTAACTCCGGCAGAATCGTGAGTGCGGCAGTGCCGACTTTTCTCCTTCTCCATGTGTTCCATCAGAGATTATCTGCCTGTGCTGATCAGTGAACCTTGGAACAACCCAACACTAGACACAGTTGAACTCCACTCTGCATAATCACCCTCACTTTCCCAGCATTATTCCGACCATTGCTAACTAATATTTGAGTGTGAGTGTTACCTCAGTCCCTCTAGGCATATTGCCTTGTGGTGGAAGGACTAGCTATTGCTAAACCTCCCCCACCTCTTGAAAAAAATAAATCAAAGTGGTTAGATAGTTTCTTCCTAATTAGTTTTCCCCACAAATTTGGGGAGGCTCCTGTAAATGTCAACCCTAAACTAACAAATGAATTGTCATTTTTACAAGTAAGCCTATGGTATGGCCCTAGTGGGCAGAAAGAAAGTTTAGTCGGTATCTTATGTACCTCCATTTTTCCCCAAAAGACAAAACAAGTGAACACTATTTACATGCAAAAGGAAGGTGGCCCTTGTTTACTACTTAGTCTCCCTTCCCCCGTTTGACCAACAGGGGGCATGGGATCCTCGACATGTATATACGGTTTCTGTAAGAATATTGCTACCTGTGCACACAACTCCTCGAAAACGTATTTTGTAATGTCATCTTTCATAGGATTAAACAGATGAGGTTTATATGGGAAGCTGAGAGATTTCTCTGGAAACTGTTGTTTGGAGGAAGAATGTATATTTCCCTTCCCAGTCAGTCGGGATTTACCTGGTTCCCTCTGCTTCATGTTTCCAGTAGAATAACAACTTGTGGAGATATGGCCACTATGACCACATGTAGTACATTTAGCTGAACAGTGTTTCGTTTTGTTACCATGTGCCTTACAATATCTAGCTATATGGCCTGAACCACCACATGCAAGACAAGACTTTACCCTTTTAGCCGTATTTACTATCTGGGTCTCATTTTTCATAGCTGATCTATACCGCTTCACTGCCAGAGACACACTTCTAACAACACTTAAACTTCTCCAATTTGCTTTGTATTTCCCCTTATTGTTATTCAATTTTCTGTTTATTACACCATTGAGAACCAACACTGGGAACTTCTACAATCTCACTCTCTAGCGCCCCCTTATTTGCACTTGAAACACAGACCTTATCAGAGGGCAAATCTGCTGTGAAATGTGGCTGTGAATTATGGGAAGAGGCCACACCAGACACCATTTTGGGGAACTCGCTTTTAGCAATCTCATTCCTCAACTCCCGGATTTCAGCATAAGACTGAGACAATTTTTCATCAGTATCTATACATTGGCTCTCCCATTCCAGTAATTCTGATTCCAACATGCAAATCTACTTATCTTTATCACAAATCACCTGTGTTTTTGTCTGCAACTCTTTCTCAAGTTCCTCATTTCTCTGCACCTCACATTTTAGGGCATGTAACAGAATCCAGCCAACTTCAGCCGCAGCTCGGCTCTCATTTTTGGGATAAACCCCTAAATCAAGCTTCAGAGCCATACCTCCTATCTCACCCCCCATCTCTGGGTAAACCGGTGCACCATAGCGTACAAGCTCTTCTGCTACAACACTCCATTTTCCCATAGTGGTAGCCCAATGTGGTACAGCCCCAAATTTGGGCCTTCTATCCTCAATCAATGAGCAAAACTTCCTTCTAATGAAGCTCATTCTCTCAGTCAGATATACTTGGAATGTGATCAGACAAAGGAACCTCAAGCACAATATCAGGTGGCAGGACAATCACCAAACACATACACAAACAGGCTACACTGGGGTATCTCACTTGTGTATACGCCCTCCCACACTAGATAATACAGTGGAGAGTTACAGCTCGCACAACTAAAGGTACAGTCACAATATAAAAACACATGTACAACAGGAGACTTTCAATATGCTTTACAATCTGTGTCTAATAACTATCATGTATGCAATACAAACATCCATTACCTAGAAAATCAATGCTATTAATTACCAGTGACAAATCACTAAATAACTATCATGTATGATATTCAAGTTACCCTTAAAACAAGGAACACATAGCAACAGTCTATTAGGATCCTGTAAAACTAGTACAGTGCTACACGAGATAACCACATCTAAACAGATTAACCTATTGTATAAGAGTACAACAAAACATGCCCCTCCCCCGACCATGTGCTTTCTTTGTCCCTAAAAATGGCCCCCAGCTATGTATAAAACGAAAGCAGGAAGTACAGGCCAACATACAAATCACCCTTTTAGTTTAAAAGCCCTTTGAAGGCTACAAAGTTAATCATCAGAAAAATATTCCTTTATAAAAGTTTCATAAATTAATTATAATTGTTAGGAAAATTAGTTAATATGGTCAATTGGTTACTAATATTCATAACTCCTGCAAAATCCCATCCTCGTCGCCATTTGTTGTGGTTCGTGGCTCTGGGGTTGAATTATATCTGGCTCCAAGGGTCACACGACCAGTTAAAATCTGCAGACCATGCATCTGGGACACAAAATGTCAGACAAAAAATGGCTGCCACCGTGCGGTGTGTGAATACAATATATTCACAGACCAGGTGCATAGACACTTAACCGAGTAGTACTACCGGAGACCAAAAGCATTCATAAACACCCCACAGACCAACCTATTTAGGAATTTTAGTGAATAAAGATTTTAATAGATTATGTGATAAATCTGTAATCAGTCAGAGTATGGACAACCTTAGTTGAAAATGTAATTATCCGTCCCGCTGATAAAGGGGGCGGAACTGTAATTTTGGATCGTGTTGCATATGTGGAGGAGTCACTTCATATTTTATCAGATACAAATTATTACGAGATATTATCTACCAACCCATCTACCACGTATTTCGAATTATATTGTAGTCTAGTGAAGGAGGCTTTTGATAGTTCTCTGTTAAATAAAAAAGAACAAAGTTTTCTGTCTATTAAACATTATAATCTACCGTATTTCTATTATCTTCCGAAATTACACAAAAATCCTAATAAACCCCCTGGCCGCCCCATTATTTCGGGGGTGGGCTCTATGACAGCTAATCTCTCACACTTTATAGATCTTTTTCTACAGCCATATGTCATCTGCCTTCCTTCCTATCTGAAGGATTCCACTCAACTCATACACGAACTTAGTACAATAACTTTGCCCAAAAATGTTTCCTTCTTAACTTTGGACGTCTGTTCTCTTTATTCTAATATCGATACAGAATTGGGTTTGAATGCCATTCGGGATACATTTGGGAATGACTCTTCCCTACCCACAAATCAATCCTTATTTTTATTAAAAGCTATTAGATTTATTCTAGAACATAATATTTTTTGTTTTGATAATAATTTGTACAGACAGACCCGGGGCTGTGCCATGGGGACTCGTTTCGCCCCAAGTTACGCAAATCTTTTCATGGGGCGTTTCGAGTCCCTTGTCATGGCACAGTCCCTGGATTTCACTAATTTAGTTTACTTTTTTCGTAGGTATATTGATGACCTTTTCTTTATTTGGGGAGGCACTTTCTCTGAGGCTGAAAATTTCGTCTATGAATTGAACCAGAATTCTTGGGGTTTACAGTTTACAATGCATTATTCTACTAACACCATCCAATTTCTAGATTTAGAACTTACGAGGTCAGAAACAGGTCAAATCTCCACTAAAACATTTTTTTAAAAAGTAGATATTAATAGTTTTCTCAATTTCGACAGTGCACATTATCCGGCATGGCTGAGGGGTGTCCCCTATGGGCAATACCTGCGCATTCGGAAAAATTGTACCTCTGATGAGGATTTCGTTGCGCAGGCTGCTGTCCTTAGGGGTCGTTTCGCGGAAAAGGGGTACCCAAAAAAACTCCTTACTAATTCCTACAATAAAGTGAAAAATAAAAAACAATCAGATTTAGTTATTCCGAAAATAAATAATCCAAATAGTTCTATCAATAATAGAAATAATCATTCTTATGTACAAACCTCTGAATTTAAAATAAATTTCGTGACTAACTATAACAAGGAAGCTCCACAAATAAAACAAATATTACACAAACATTGGCCAATCATACTTCAAGATCCAGTTCTCAAGGAGCTGATTCCTCCTACTCCCAGAGTCACCTTTAGACGGGCGAACACCCTGCAAAATATAGTAGCTCCCGGTAAATATAAGACCAAATCATGTTCCATAATATCCAGAGACGGTTTTTGCACCCCTTGTGGGATTTCACGCTGTCTTTGTTGCAGTTTAATCAAAGAACGAACAACATCATTTTTTTCTTCACAAACTGGATTATCATATAAGATCAGGGATAAAGTCACATGCAATACTTCCTTTGCTATATACTTATTAACATGCAGTTGTAATCTTCAATACGTAGGCCGCACTGTACAAACAGTGCGGGCACGTATGAATAAACATCGTTGGAACATTAAACATAAATATTTGTTACATAGCGTGTCAAAACATTTCACCTCTAAACATGATAATAATTTAGAGTCCTTAAAATTAACAATTCTTGAAACAATTTCATCTGACCATTTAAATAGGTATCAACGTCTTATTAATCGCGAATCCTATTGGATTCATAAGCTCTCAACACTGACCCCTAATGGGCTTAATGAGACCATAGAGAATGTTAAATAATACCCATCTGTTGGTAAAGATGGTTTCTCTGTGGCCACTTGTTCCCACATGGTCACCTCTACAATGACACACCATTGATCCTTTTCCCTTCCCCTCTTCCTTTCCTTTTCCCTCCCCTCTTTCTTCCCCCCTATTTTACCGCAGCACTCTAACTAAGTGCTGAATATCAACAAGTAGTAGTACACATTGAGCGTTTTTTATTTTATTAAATTAGAGTTCTTGTAGCGCCAGTTCGGACCACTGGGGTTGTTCTGATACTTTTCAATATAAGATTGCTGCTATGTATTATGTTGTTTCATGTGTTATACTCTCAGAGGTATATATTTATGTAACAAAAGTTTTTTATTTGTTTGATTCTCTATTAATTGTTAATATTACCATTATTATTAGTAATATTATTCTTGTTTTAATTTTTATTTTTTTATTTTATTTATTATTATTTTTTCAATTTCAATTTTTATTTTAATTTAATTCTATTTATGTTTCAATGTGTATGCGGGTGGGTGCATCCATGTACATGTGCACGCATGTGTCTACTTACATGTGTGTGTATATGTATGTGTGTGTACGCATGTGTGTATATATGTCTGTTAATTATCATATCTTGACCATATACAGTAGGGTTGGCACACATGCGGGTGTGTGTGCATATGTGTATATATGCGCATATATATTTTATGTATGTGTATGGTTTATGTCCCACGCATTATGTGTACCTGGTCCTTTTCCTATTTTCCATTATCCTTTTTTCCTTAGTATAATTTTTTGGTTTTTGTTTTGTTTATTAATTGTTTATTTATTCATTCCCTTGATGCATTTTATGAATATATATGCTTATTCTAATTAATTAATTTTTAAATGTAGTTTATGAGTATATATATATATACACTTTTTTGTGAAAATCTATTTTGTCAGGTAGGGGTTAATACCTGCGTGTATATAAATCCCTCCCTGAGAAGTGTTTGTTATGCCTGATGAAACCGCGCAAGCGCGGTGAAACGCGTCGCATTGGATTAAATCTGTTCGCTACACACCTGGCTCTATTGTCCTCTCCTTGGTCAGCGCCGATATTCCCATCGTCTCTGAAGTTCACCCCACATCTCTACGCCAATTCTGGGAAGGCTGCAGACTGAGATCATCATACCAAACGTACATCTTGGTTGTGTGGGAGTACGCACAACCTGGCAGGGTGAGCCTTACTTTTTCCCTCCCCCTCCCACACACCTGTGATCCGTTGGTTCTTCACAAGGGAGCGCCTGTTTTTCTCTCTTTGCTTCACATATTTAGGAATTTTGGAAGAGCTATATCCTAATATCCAATGCACAAATCAACACTACACATTCAAACACTGGCAGAAATAAAAGATGTTTATTACACAGTTCTAAACTAAACAAACTCTAACTAAGAGAGAGAAGAGAAAAGATATTGCTAATACCTAGAAGTTTAAATCCGCAATGTAAGGAAACACATATACTACATTTATAGTAGAAATCCTATAATTGGCTATATGGGTGGATTTTCCTTAAAAGATACAACTATACTAAATGAAACACACAGAGAATATTATACTGAAAATACTTAGCTTCGGGGACCCTTTACAGCAAGTATGAGCAACAAAGACAGGCATGGGAGTAGGCTGCAGTCCTTTGTTTCAGGATTCAGGCCCAAACAGGAAGTCGAATGGCCAGGTGTGTTGGTATCCAGCCCCGCAATAGAAAGAGAGCCCTTTGCCCCCTTTGAATGGCCTTTTATTTTAGATGTTCTCCGCCCCCAGGTGGTCTGTCTAATGTTACAAAAGCCCCTGTAAGCATGCCTTGGAGACCCCCTACTATAAAGATGATCCTCCATCTTTTCTTTTGTCTAAACTCCATGCGGCCGTCTAGGACTAGAATCACAAAATATAGCAAATAAAATGTATGTCATTTTCATGTCCATAACATAGCGTTTTTAACTTTTTATTTTATTTTGTGGTAGTGTAGTGTAGTGTTTTTAGGTTACAGTCGCACGGGTGGGGGTTCACAGTAGTTTCTCGCTGGCAGCTTGAGCTGCAGCAGAAAATTTGCCGCACCTCAAACTTGCAGCCGGATACTTACTGTAATCCTCCGCCCATGTGAGTGTACCCTGTACGTTCACATTGGGGGGGGGGGAGGGAACATCCAGCTGTTGCAAAACTACAACTCCCAGCATGTACGGTCTATCAGTGCATGCTGTGAGTTGTAGTTTTGCAACAGCTGGAGACACACAGGTTGTGAAACACCGAGTTTGGTAACAAACTCAGTGTTTTGCAACCAGTGTGCCTTCAGCTGTTGCAAAAGCTACAACCCCCAGCATGTACGGACAGCGGAAGGGCATGCTGGGTCTTGTAGTTATGCAACAGCCGGAGGCATACTACATTGGCTGGGGATGCTGGGGATTGTAGTTATGCAACAGCTGGAGACACACTGGTTTACTACTTAACTCAGTGTGCCTTCAGCTGTTGCAAAACTACAACTCTCAGCAGTCACCGACAGCCAACGGGCATGCTGGGAGTTGTAGTTATGCAACCACCAGATGCACCACTACAACTCCCAGCATGCACTTTAGCTGTTTGTGCAAGCTGGGAGTTGTAGTTACACAACAGCTGAAGGTACACTTTTCCATAGAAAGAATGTGCCTCCAGCTGTTGCAAAACTACAAGTCCCAGCATACCCATAAGGGCATGCTGGGAGTTGTGGTGGTCTGCCTCCTGCTGTTGCATAACTACAGCTTCCAGCATGCCCTTGTTGCATGCTGGGTGTTGCTAAGCAACAGCAGGAGGCTGTCACTCACCTCCAACTGCTGCTTCACGATGCCGCCACACAGGTAAGTCCCTCGCCGCCGCCGTCGCTCCTGGGGCCCCGATCCCAACAGGGACGCCGGGGATCGGGGTTCCCAGCACCGGGGGTCGTCTTCCCGCACCCGCCCACGTCCTTCGGAAGAGGGGCGGAGCGGGTTGCGGGAGTGTCACTCGCAGCAGGCGCCCTGATTGGTCTGGCGGTCGACGAATCAGGGCAATCGTGAGGTGGCACCAGTGCTACCTCACTCCTGCAGACTCTGGCTGTTCGGGGCCGTCTCTGACGGCCCCGATCAGCCAGTAATTCCGGGTCATCGGGTCACTGGAGACCCGATTGACCCGGAATCCGCCGCAGATCGCTGGACTGAATTGTCCAGCGATCTGCGGCAATCGCCGACATGGGGGGACATAATGACCCCCCTAGGCGAAATGCCGGGATGCCTGCTGAACGATTTCAGCAAGCATCCGGCTCCGGCTCCCCTCCGGCTAGCGGTGGGGGCCGGAAATGCTCAGGGCGTATCCATACGCCCTCGGTCCTTAAGGACTTGGAAACGGGGGCGTATGGATACGCCCTATGTCCTTAAGGGGTTAAACTGATATAAACAGACACCACATTTGATACCAGCCAAAAGGAAGGATGAGAAGTGATAACTGTGAAAGGGGAGGAACCAACGCTGTCCCCTTCACATGCACCATCACTACTTGTAGGAAGGGAGGCTGGCTGGCAGCCTCCCATACACACTCTGGCTGGGTGGCAGTCACCCACCAGTACACACAGCAGACCCTAAACCCATATCATTATTGCTAAGCAGGAAGATGGGAGTCCATTTCACTCTGATGGACCATTTTTAAATGCAATCCATAACCTGGCTTTGGCAGGAACCCTTCTTACTCCTCCTACTTGCATTTGATACTGGGTTTAGGATCTGCATAGGAAACACACACACACACACAAGCACACACTTACCTGTGTTGCCTGCTGACGCCTCCTTGGCTGTCCCCAAACGGTATAAAACCAACAGCCACGGGAAGCTGTAAGGATAGAGGACATACCTGCATCCTATTGGACTCACTTGTCTTGGTTAAATCCAGCTTATTTGACAACCTATGGTGCTGCTGCTTCTGCTCATGGCAGTGCTGATTCTGACAAGGCTGTTCTTTGGTGGGCCTAGGCGACATCACAATCTCCATGGTTACATACACAACAAAGGTCAGATGTTGTTTACACCTGGCCATGCCAGTGGTATTGAGTAGCATATCACAGTGCTAAGGGTCCTGGATGCAACAATCTTTTAATGGGGAATAGCCGCACTGAGTTTGTCAAGTGCACCCATGTTTGCAACTCCAACAATACACACATATGTATGTATGTATGTATGTATGTGTATCTATCTATCCATCTATCCATCTATCTCTATATATATTTATCTCTCTCTCTCTCTCTATATGTATATATATATATATATTTTTCTCTTTTAAATATATATATATATATATATATATATATATATACATAGAGAGAGAGAGATGGAAATACTTTTTTAAACATGTTTTCACCTTTTTTTTTACCTTCTTTGATTTCTTCTCTCCATGTTTCCCTTCTTTCCTCCTTTTTTCCTATGCTGCTGCTTCTTATTTTTCTTCTTTTTCAGACCCTATCATTGCACTATTGCTTATTCAATACCACCAGCAGATGGAGACACTATATTACAACATTAGTTGTGAGCAGCAGTTTGTACAAACAAATGCCTCATAGCTGATGTCCTATCCACCTAGGCACCACCTATTGTCTTTTCCCTGCAGTAGGGGCCCACTGGACTAGCCAGCAAGCAGCTGCAGCAGCAAATAAACAGGTAATCTTTCTTTCCAACACTGAAACCTGGTGGTGCACTTAATATATGCTACCAGATAGGGGACATATCAGATATTAAACTGATATAAACAGACACCACATTTGATACCAGCGGCGGCGACAATGACGACGGATGCAAATTTAAGGGTCTAATGAATTACTAACAATAATTTTTTTTTATGAAAGCTGAGGAACGTGCTTTCGATTCACCCAAAGTGCAAGAAAATGTGCAAACGTGTTACACTAAAAAAAAACGTGCACAAAGGATGCGGTCTATCGCAAGCCCTTCTCTGATAGGAGAGAGGCCCCCCAACAAACCTTACCCTTCGCTTCCGGACCAAAAGGTACCTGCGAGGTTCCAGGTTCGATGTCCCTTTTCGCCGAAGCTACTAGGGGACCACAAATGCTCCCGGCATCCCCCTTGGCGTTAGCCAAGGTATCTGCCCGCAGAGCCGATTACGGTAGGTACCCTGCCAAAGCAGGAGTACCCGGGGTGTTTGCAGGGAGGTGCGGAACCTAATGGCCACACACACCTCCTCTAGACCGCCAGGAGGGACACCCAGAAGGGCTACCGCATCCTGACAAATCCTGTGAACACACAACACGCAAAAAGTGACACAGTGAGACAAAAAAGAAATAAATAAGTGAATGTGTGCAGATATACTGCCCGGACATCCGGCCGGATCTATAAAAATTTCTCTGATCCTAGCCAGAAGGCCGGGAATCAAGAGGTGAGTGCCACAAGGTGAAGAGATTATGGTGCCCGTGCTTCAACTCAGTGAGTCTATCCTCCCAGTGAGTTTCGGCACCTCAGGGTCACCACTCCCCGAGGCACAAAAGTACCTTGGCTCTAGACCCTCTCAGCCTCATGGCGAGACCCGGAGGGAACAGGTCACATCGGGGCAGCCGTCGAGCTGATTCCTCAGAACCAGCCCCGGAAAGCCCTGGTACACCTGCATCCTCCATGCAGCACCCATCCCCACCAGCATGAAAACTGATAAGAACAGATACTACACTTGATCTTAGCCAAAAGGCCGAGAATTACTAACAATTATGTTCAGTTACACATAAAAAGGAACCAATGTTCCACAAACTATTGAAGCTCTTTCAAATTTTGGTCCCTTGTTTCACTATTCTTTTTCTAACTTATGGCAATAACCTGTTCAGTTCCATATGACATTCTCATTACCATATGTTAATTTATTATATTATTATTCAAATAATCTATATTGATATTTATGAGGCTTGTTTCATAGTAGAAAATTACTCAGTTTTAAAGATCCGTACGAAGTTCTGTCTGAAAATCAACTGTAAAACGGCAGTTACAAAATCCTATACGCCCATTAGAAAATCCCATTATAGTCTATGGGATTTTTGTAATAGCCATTTTAACCCGTTATAGCCCATTATTTTGCGATGGAAAATAGTAACTGGAAAAATGGTGCATGCGCTATTCCTACCATTTCTATCTTCCGTCACAAAATAACAGCCATTATAAATAACGTGCTATAACGGGTTAAAGCGGCTTTGAGAAAAATCCCATAGACTATTATGGGATTTTCTAACAGCCGTATAGGATTTTGTAACTGCCGTTTTACAGCTGATTTTCAAACAGAACTTTGTACAGATCTTAAAATAGAGTAATTTTGTAGTGTGAAAGGGGCCTTACATTCCTCAAAAAAATTTAACTTCACACTAATTATCAACTCTCCACAATGAAAACGAAACATACACAAATAATCATGCCCGTCGCTACAGGACAGGCAAACAAAGCAATTGCTTGAAGCTACTGAGCACAGCCAGTGCTTGTCGTCCTGTAGCGATTAACAATCCTGCTCTTGGAGTTTGTGCTCCGGGCCCCTGAATGTCTGACATGTTTTTTTTTAAATTCACTAATTTGCAGCTTTGGAGTTCTTCTCACCTCACCACAATCACGCTCCCCCAACCCCTGCTGCACTTGGTATCTTCCCTCAGCCCAGACTCTTCTCTCAACCTTCAGCTTCTGAGCATGGGGAGAGGGAGGGGGGAGGAGAGATCTGTGAGGAAAGGAAACGAAACCGCAGAGGCTGTATAACATGGGGACTGACTACAGTAGGTGTCCCTGCATGTATTTATATGTGTATAAGCGTGCATGTGTATATATATATATATATATATATATATATATATATATATATATACAGGAACGTGCACACATAGGAGTGAAAGGGGGCTGCAGCCTCTGCCCTTTTCCTCACCTGCCCCTCTAATGCCCTCACAAAAGGAGCTACAGACTCAGGGTGACAGGTGAAGTAAAAAGGATCCATTGCTGGGGAGTTGTATGTGGTTTACTGGAGGGTGCTGTGCCTTCCCTGCAGCAAGGGGGCGCCACTCACTCTGTCATTATCTGCCATTTATCTGCTTCTCTCCACACGGAGGAGACAGGAACAGATGAGGCAGAGAGAAGCCCCGCCCACAGCATGTCCCGGACACAAACTCCAGCCTGTGCAGAGGGGGATGGAGCCCTTACTTACTGTAAGTACCTAAAAATATAAGTGAGTGATTGTATGTATGTATGTATATATATATATATATATATATATATATATATATATATACATATGTGTGTGTGTATATCTTTATGTATGTGCCTGTGCAGAGAGGGATGGCTGGGGCCTTAGTGTAAGTGAGTGTGTATATATGAGTGATTGTATGTCAGTGTGTCTGTATGATGTGTATGTGTGTATATATATATATATATATATATATACACACACACACACATCATACAGACACACTGACATACACACACACACATAGATTCACTTGCTCACACACACACACATATATATATATATATATATATATATATATATATATATATATATATATTGTGAGCAAGTGAATGTATGTATTTGTGTGTGTATATATCTGTGAGTGATTGTATGTGTGTACCTGTATGTATGATGTGCCTGTTGGCTATATCTTTTAGTATATATTCCATGTTATATGTATTTGTCAAAGTGTCTTTTTGTATGTGTGTATATGACCTATGTACTGTATGTGTGTATATGACCTATGTACTGTATGTGTGTATATGACCTATGTACTGTATGTGTGTATATGACCTATGTAGTGTATGTGTGTATATGACCTATGTACTGTATGTGTGTATATGACCTATGTACTGTATGTGTGTATATTACCTATGTACTGTATGTGTCTTTATGTTATGTGCTTGTATTTATTGTATGAAGCACATTATTAGGGAATTAATAGAGGAATGTAAGCACAGTATATAGGGAATTTATGGAAGCAGAGAATATATTTTATTTATATTGGAACATTATATTTTTATGTATTCTGGCACTGTGTATAGATCCTTAACCTGTTAAGGACCCAGGGCGTAAACTTACGCCCTGAGTCCCGTTCCTGCGATATAACGCGGGGTCACACGGTGACCCCGCATCATATCGCAGCGGGCCCGACGTCATAGGGAAGTTGGGACCCGCCTCTAATAGCGCGCGGCACTGATCGTGGTGCCGCGCGCTATTAACCCTTTAGCTGTGCGCTCGAAGCTGAGCCGTGCGGCTAAAAACGAAAGTAAAAGTGCCCGGCTAGCTCAGGGAGCTGTTCGGGATTGCCGCGGTATAATCGCGGCATCCCGAACAGCTGTAGCACAGGAGGAAGGTCTCTTACCTTCCTTCCTGCAGTCCGATCGCCGATTGAATGCTTCAAGCCTGAGATCCAGGCTTGAGCAATCAATCGCCGAAAACACTGATTGATCCATTCCTATGGAGATGCATCAATCAGTGGTAAAGATCAGTTAATGCAATGTTATAGCCCCATATAGGAGCTATAATATTGCATAAGAAAAGTGTAAAAAAAAAAAAAAAAATCATTAACCCTTTGAATTATCCCTTCCCCTAATAAAAGTTTGAATCACCCTCATTTCCAAGAATAAAAAAAGCACAGTGTAAATAAAAATAAACATATGTGGTATCGCCGCTTGTGGAAATGTCCGAATTATAAAACTATACAACTTTTTAAACCGCACATTAAATGGCATACGAAATTCCAAAGTCCAAAATAGCGCATTTTTGATCACTTTTTATACCACAAAAAAGTGAAAAAAAGTGATCAAAAAGTCTGATCAGAACAAAAATGGTACCGCTAAAAACTTCAGATCACGTCGCAAAAAATGAGCCCTCATAGCGCCCTGAACACAGAAAAATAAAAGTTATAGGGGTCAGAAAATAACAATTTTAAACGTATACATTTTCCTGCTTGTATTCATGATTTTTTTCTGAAGTGATACAAAATCAAACCTATATAAGTAGGGGATCATTTTAACCGTATGGACCTACAGAATAAAGAGAAGGTGTAATTTTTACCGCAAAATGTACTGCGTAAAAACGGAAGCCCAAAAAACTTATAAAATAGTGTTTTTTCATCAATTTTGTCGCACATAGATTTTTTTTTTCCCATTTCACCGTAGATTTTTCGGTAAAATGACTGTCATTACAAATTAGAATTATTGCTGCAAAAAATAAGCTATCATAGAATTTTTGGTGAAAATTTTAAAGAGTTATGATTTCTTAAAGTTAAGGATGAAAAATTTAAAATGAAAAAACGGAAAACGCCCGGGTCCTTAACCCCTTAAGGACCAAGGACGTACCGGTACGTCATTGGTCCTGCTCTTCTGATATAACGCGGGGTTACACAGTAACCCCGCGTCATATCATGGCGGGCCCGGCGTCATAGTGAAGCCGGGACCCGCCTCTAATAGCGCGCAGCGCCGATCGCGGCGCCGCGCGCTATTACCCTTTAGCCGCGCGCTCAAAGCTGAGCCGCGCGGCTAAAAGTGAAAGTGAAAGTTCCCGGCTAGCTCAGTCGGGCTGTTCGGGATAGCCGCGGCTAATCGCGGCATCCCGAACAGCTGACAGGACAGCGGGAGGGCCCCTTCCTGCCTCCTCGCTGTCCGATCGCCGAATGACTGCTCAGTGCCTGAGATCCAGGCATGAGCAGTCATGCGGCAGAATCGTTGATCACTGGTTTCTTATGAGAAACCAGTGATCAACATAGAAGATCAGTGTGTGCAGTGTTATAGGTCCCTATGGGACCTATAACACTGCAAAAAAAAGTGAAAAAAAAAAGTGAATAAAGATCATTTTACTCCTCCCCTATTAAAAGTTTGAATCACCCCCCTTTTCCAATAAAAAAAAAAAAACACAGTGTAAATAAAAATAAAAATAAACATATGTGGTATCACCGCGTGCGGAAATGTCCGAATTATAAAAATATATCATTAATTAAACTGCTCGGTCAATGGCGTGCGCGCAAAAAAATTCCAAAGTCCAAAATAGTGCATTTTTGGTCACTTTTTATATCATTTTAAAATGAATAAAAAGTGATCAATAAGTCCTATCAATGCAAAAATGGTACCGTTAAAAACTTCAGATCACGGCGCAAAAAATGAGCCCTCATACCGCCCCATACACGGAAAAATAAAAAAGTTATAGGGGTCAGAATATGACAATTTTAAACGTATTAATTTTCCTGCATGTAGTTATGATTTTTTCCAAAAGTCCGACAAAATCAAACCTATATAAGTAGGGTATCATTTTAATCGTATGGACCTACAGAATACATATCAGGTGTCATTTTTACCGAAAAATGTACTACATAGAAACGGAAGCCCCCAAAAGTTACAAAACAGCATTTTTTTTTCAATTTTGTCGCACAATGATTTTTTTTCCCGCTTCACCATAGATTTTTGGGCAAAATGACTGATGTCATTACAAAGTAGAATTGGTGGCGCAAAAAATAAGCCATCATATGGATTTTTAGGTGTAAATTTGAAAGAGTTATGATTTTTTAAAGGCAAGGAGCAAAAAACGAAAATGCAAAAACGGAAAAACCTCCGGTCCTTAAGGGGTTAAAGGGTTAATGGTGACACAGTATAGTTAAATAATAGTGGCACAGTATATGGTTCATTAATGGTGGCACAGTATATAATGAATTAATAGATAAATAGTGGCACAGTATATAGATCATTAAGGGGGTACGGGATATAATTAAAGGGAAACTGACAGGCTGTTTACTCCCACTAAACCCAATACACTAGGTTACAGTGCAGGAGAACAGGAGGAAGATAATGTTATACTTACTAAATTTGGAGCAGCCGTTTTCTAGGTATTGCCCCACATTGCTAGTATGCGAAGTCAGTCTTGTGCGCAATGGAGGCGGAGCTTCCCTGCCTCCATCCTGTATGCTGTGCTATGCCTGGACGTCTTTGTATATTTATAATTATTTTTTTGCCAACTTGTATATTGTAGCATGTAAGTATATATTAGTGTGGTGTCCATCTCTACAGTGTAAGAACCAGAGCTGTGTGGAGATTCCTGCATAAGGTGGGTGCTGGGTGCTGGGTGATTGGTGCTGCGTGATTGGTGCTGGGTGATTGGGGATGGGTGCTGGGTGATTGGGGATGGGTGCTGGGTGATTGGTGCTGGGTGATTGGTGATGGGTGATTGGGGATGGGTGCTGGATGATTGGGGATGGGTGCTGGGTGAGGCCGGGTACAGTGCACGTTCTGTCATATAGAGCTCAGGCCGGGGCTTATAGGGGGAGATTTATTAAAACCTTTGCAGAGGAAAAGCCTTCTGCAAAATGAAAGCAGCGATCTGATTGGTTGCTATGGGCGACTGCACCGCTCTTTCTCTGCACAGGTTTTGATAAATCTCCTCTATAATACAGTATATGATAGGGCAGCTGTCACATGTTTTCTGTAAATAAGACTGACAGCACAGCCAAAGTGTATATACACATGGAAGACCTTCATAGATACTGTTCTTGACTTTATTTTACAAAAACACCAACTTTTATGGGACTAGGAATGTCAAGGGGGCCTGGCCAGAGGTCCACTGTGTCCCTGGGCCGCAGCCCATTAAGTCTGGCAGACTTTTTAATAAGTGCCCTCTTTTTTTACTTGAGCCTCTGCCCTCTAAAATGTCTGTGCACGTCCCTGTATATATATATATATATATATATATATATATATATATATATATATATATATATATATATATATATGTGTGTGTGTGTGTGTGTACATATGTGTATGTACTGTGTGTGTGTGTGTGTGTGTGTGTTACTACTGTGGATGACTATATGTAAAGTGCATGTGTTTATCTATACCAGTGTTTCCCAACCAGGGTGCCTCCAGTTGTTGCAAAACTACAACTCCCAGCATGCCCAGACAGCCAAAGGCTGTCTGGGCATGCTGGGAGTTGTAGTTTTGCAACCTCTGTAGGCATCCTGGTTGGGAAACACTGATCTATTATATCTGTGTGTGTATGATGCATGTACTGTATGTAATGTGTACAGTGTGTGTGTATGATGCATGTATAGTATGTAATAAGTACAGTGTGTGTACAATTGCCCCGTCCCATGCGTGCGCCCATTGGAAAGCAACGCGGAGGAGCGGAGCAGTGAACAGGACATGCGCTGGCCAGCATGGTAAGTGATCAGCAGCACATCAGCTTCAGTGCTCCGACCACCGCTCCTCCAGTCCCGGGTCCTACTGCTATGGTGACCAGTGGAGCAGTGGTCAGAACACTGAAGTAGGGTAGTAAACAGGCATACAGCCTCCAGCCATACACTGTATGGCTGGAGGCTGAATGTGGGGGAACATACTACACCTAATGTGGGGGACTATACTGCACCTAATGTGGGGTAAACTATACTGCCAAGCTAATGTGGAGAACTATACTGCCAACCTAATGTGGAGAACTATACTGCACCTAATGTGGAGAACTATACTGCACCTAATGTGGGGGACAAAACTGCACCTAATGTGGGGAACTATACTGCACCTAATGTGGGGAACTATACTGCACCTAATGTGGGGGACTATACTGCACCTAATGTGGGGAACTATACTGCACCTAATGTGGGGAGAACTATACTGCACCTAATGTGGGGAGAACTATACTGCACCTAATGTGGGGAGAACTATACTGCACCTAATGTGGGGAGAACTATACTGCACCTAATGTGGGGAGAACTATACTGCACCTAATGTGGGGAGAACTATACTGCACCTAATGTGGGGAGAACTATACTGCACCTAATGTGGGGAGAACTATACTGCACTTAATGTGTGGAACTATACTGCACCTAATGTGGGGGAACTGTACTGCACCTAATGTGGGGGAACTATACTGCACCTAATGTGGGGGAACTGTACTGCACCTAATGTGGGGAGAACTATACTGTACCTAATGTGGGGAACTAGAATGCCTAATGTGGGGGAACTATACTGCACTTATGTGTGGAACTATACTGCCTAATGTGGGGGAACTATACTGCACCTAATGTGGGGGAACACTGCTAGCCTATTGTGGGGAGAACTCTGCTGTACCTAATGTGGGGGGAACTCTGCTGCACCTAATGTGGGGGGAACTGTGCCGCACCTAATGCCCTGCAAATAATGTATCTAAGGCATGAAACTTTTGGGATAAGAAAGTGATATTATATATGATGGGTGACTATTTTGATCGCTCCTTGGCCTTTAGGCTAAGATCAAGTGTAGCATCTTTTCCTATGAGTTTTCAACAGTGGATGGGATGGGAAACGCTGGTGTGAGATAGTGTTGCTCGCGAATATTCGCAATGCAAATTTATTTCGCGAATATCGCATATTCGCGAATTCGCGAATATTCGCGAATATAGCACTATATATTCGTAATTACGAATATTCATTTTTTTTTCTTCACAGTACACATCACAGTGATCACCCCTCTCTGCTTCCAGCTTATGTGGTGTAAAGAAGGCTTTAATACTACTGTGTGAGACTGGTGCTCGAATTTTCGCATATGCGAAAATGTGCGTATATTCGCAAAATATCGCAAATTCGAATATGGCCTATGCCGCTCAACACTAGTGTGAGACTGGTGGGGATGGGTGCTGCATGGAGTGAGCAGGTGTACTGGGGAGCTCCGGGGCTGGTTCTGAGGAATCAACAGCTGCCCTGATGTGACTTATTTCCTCCGGGTCTTGCCATGAGGTACGTCTGTGCCTCGGGGAGTGGTGACCCTGAGGTGCTGAAACTCACTGGGTGTTATAACTCACTGAGTGAAAGCACTGCACCATTACTCTTCACCTTTGGCACTCACCCTTGGTATCCCGGCCTTCTGGCTAGGATCAGGGAAATTTTTATAGATCCGGCTGGATGACCAGGCAGTATATCTGCACTCATTCACTTATTTATTATTTTTGTATGTCACTGTGCCACGTTCGTGTTTTTCTTTGTACACAGGTTTGTCAGGATGTAGTAGCCCTTCTGGGTGTTCCTCTTGGCAGTCTAGGGAAGGTGTGTGTGGCCATTAGGTTCCTCACCTCCCTGCAACCCCTTGACATCTTGGCTTCGGTCAAGATGCCATCAGTATACAGCTCCTTGGCTGATACCTTGGTTAACGCCTAGGTTGAAGCCAGGAGCATCTTCGGCCCCTTAGTAGCTTTGGTGAAAAGGGGCATCGAACCTGGATTCTTGGTGAAGGGTAGGTTTGTTGGGGGGGGCCTCTCTTTTCTGTTGGAGAAGGGTTTAGCAATAGACCACATCCTTTGTGCACGTTTTTTTTAGTATGACACGTTTGCACTTTTTCATGCACTTTGGGTGATACAGAGCACTTGCGTCGGCTTTTAAAAAAAGAAAACGCAATGCACCATACTCTTCACCTTTGCTTTGCGCAGTGGCAGTATCATAGCCCATGAGGTCATATCGAGGAGTGATTTGCCACTAAGCTTACCTGGCAGGGGAGATACCATGATCACCAAGGCGATCTGAAGAACTTCCAGCATTGTGGTAGAGATTTTGCGTAGTACGATTGCAGTACTTTTCGTTCTCATTAGAACCGCAATAACTGTTCTTATTTGAACCTGAAGATCATCTCCTGAAACTGCCTTGGGACATCTGAAGAAGGAGATCTTGAAGACTGCAGCTCCGGAAGAAGCCGACGAAGAACATGGAAGAAAGGAATTGGCAGTGAATTCCGTAACTTCGGTGAAGACGCAGAATCTTTTCGAAGAAACTTGCTGCCTCTGGAGAAGATTTTGCGAAGACTCTCCACAAGCAAGGAAGCAGAAAAGAGCCTGCTGGAAGAAGCCATGGCCTCATCCAGCAAGTCAACCCAGGAGGCAACAGGGCAAGGAAGGCCTGGAGGTCCAGCCCCAACCACAGCAAGCTTCAACCTCCACCACAGCAAGGCAGAAGGGCGGCAGAATCCCCAACCAAGAAGCTCCAGCCCTGGATGAGGCAGACTGTTGCCTTGAAGCTGAAGCCTGTGGACGGAAGGGTGACAGACATGTCCCACGACGTGTTCTGCAAGCAGATGCTGGCAGATCAAGGCTTCTCCTCGGCTGACACCCTTGGAATTGCAACCTTCATGTCTGGAATCTGCTACATCACCTTTCCTACCATTGGAACCTGTAGAAGGTACTGGGAGGCGGTAAAAGCGGTGAGTCCTGAATCCCCTTTCTCTTGCTTTGTGGGCAACTGTCCTATTCAAAGAGAGGTGGGGGAGGTTCTCAATGTGGAATCCACACACCCCAGGCAAGAACATCTCGACCATCCTGAAGCGCTTCTGCACCGTGGTGAGGGAGCCCACCCGCATCCTGAACTCTCTCGGATACTGGACCTGCAAGTGGTCTGTGGTCGTCAGACTGAACAAGAACCCTGCCTCTCCAGATGGACTACAGCACCTGCCACCGACATTCTCCTTGGGCAACTCCACAGGACTTATCTTCTACCCGGACATTACTGTGATCTGCAGGAGATGTGGCAAGATGGACCACGAGGGCAAGGACTGTAAGGAAGATGCCTGCAGGTTTTGCCGAGTGACAGATCACACGACCAAGGATTGCCCCAAGAGCAAGACTTGCAACCTCTGCGGACTGGCGGCCCACAGCTACAAGGACTGCCCCCAGAGGGAGAGAACATGGGCATCTGTGGCAGCGAAAGCACCGAAGCCAGCCACAGCTCCGGAGCCAGCAGCACAGATTGCCAAGCTGACCAAGGAGGGTAAGAAGGCAAAAGCCAGCACCCCTGCCTCGTCCTGTCCCTGCCCCTCCCGCCCCATCCTGCCCCGTCCTCCCCTGCCCGGCCGCCGTCTCCTGCCCCCTGCCCCACCCAGCCTCCTTTCTCTACTGGACCAGCAGCACCTAACCCCCCCCCCCCCTCCAGCTGCTGGTGCCCGCTCTTCGAGGATTTTCCTCCCCCAGGTACCATACAGAGGAAGAGGAAAGGAAAGGACAATGCATCAGCTGAGTCCTACAAGAGAAAGATCATTGAAACCTGCGAGAACCCTCAAGCTTCAGATGAAGAGAAGGAGATGGAGCAGGTCTGCGAGAGCCTTCAAGCTTCAGATGGAGAGGAGGAGATAGAGCAGGCTCAAGGGGAGCTGCTGCAGGACCCAGAGGTCAAGGAAATCTTGGACACACCGGCCAATCCGGTCTACGACGTGTTCTTGGAAGGGCGCTGTGAGAAGCCACAGGAGCTGACAGGCACCAGAGAAGAGGACCCGCCTGACCGGAGTGGTATCTAGTATCTAAACTAACCTCTCTTTTTATTCCCATGGTTGATCTTAACATCTTTAGCATTAATGTGAGGAGTATTAGAGATAGGTTTAGATTTCAAGCTGTTCTTACTTTCTTAGACTCTCAAAGATGTGATGTTTACATGCTGCAGGAATGTGCTTTGTCCTCTTCTAGGTCTTACAACCTTCTGGCCAGGCGGTGGTCTCATGGCCCTTCCTACTGGTCTGGTGGGGGTGACAGTAGTTTTGCAGGGGTGGCCATCCTGATCAGGGAAGGAAACTTTGCACTTGATTCCGTCCGGGAGCTCGTCTGTGGCAGACTTCTTGTCGCAGACGGTTCCTGGGAGAGTGATCCTGTGCGGCTCATCAACGTGTATGCTTCCCCTGAGAAGGGTGCCCGACTGGAGGTTCTCCAGGCCCTGTGGGCTCGGCTCGCCAACACTAGGGCAGTGGTGCTGGGTGGTGACTGCCCCATTGAGGTAGACGGGTGCAGTTCTGGCACATCTGCCAACCTTGACGTGACGTCCAAGCTGCTGATCGAGAAGACGCATCCTTGCCGGACTTTGTTGGGGCCATCCGTAAACTATACGTGGAGCCGCCCTGATGGCTTGCTCCGTTCTGGGATAGACTTCATCTTCACTTCGAGAGCAGTTAGAAAGGTGTTGTACTCTATGGCCCCTGCTTCTTCAATGACCACAGGGCCATTCGATTTCGGGGAACTCGGGGCCATGGATTTCCACCTGGCCCAGGCTCCTGGAAGTTGAATTGTGCCCTGTTGGAGCAGAAAGGGGTCATGGAGGAACTTAGGGATGCGTACCTTGTATGGCGTAATGACAAATGTCTGTATAACTGCATCAGGGATTGGTGGGAATATGTTAAAGTCGAGTCTTGTTGTTTCTTTCAGGCAAAGGCAGACAACAGGTGTGTGAGAAGAAGTAGGACTTCAGGAAGCTGCAGCGTGAGCTGCAGTCACTGAAGGACCTGCTCCAGTGCGGCTGGGACGTCAGGGAGGAGCTGGAGGAGACAAAAAAGAGCTTGAAAAGGCACTTTGAGGAGGAATCCAAGCAAATTGTCTTTCTTTCAAAGGTGGAGAACCTGGAGAAGGGTGAGAAGTGTAACTCTTTCTTTTTCAGGAAGCTCCAGGCTGGCCACACGCCCCTGACTGAGCTACGAGATTAGACAGGACACATGAGGAGGGGCAAGGAGGAGGTGAAGGGAGGAGGTGAAGGGGTCATCTCAGACTTCTACAGCAACCTCTACGCCCCCAAGTCATCTGACCCCGAAACCGCCAAGAGGTTCCTGTCAGGTGTCACTAACTTTGTTGATCCCGCAGGTGTGGCGGCTATGGACAATCCCTTGACGGTGGGGGAGCTGCTCTCTGCCGCTAAATCCTTTAAGCCCAGCAGGACCCCGGGCAGTGACAGTCTCCCAGCCGAGCTCTATGTAGCGCTGGGTGACCTGATCTGTCCGGACCTGTTGGAGGTGTACGAGGAGATGGTAGTGGGAGGCAGAATGCCTCCGTCAATGAGGGAAGGAATGTTGACGATCTTGTATAAGCGGAAGGGGGAGAGATGTGACCTGAAAAACTGGCGTCCCATCTCTCTTCTGAACGTGAACTACAAGATCCTCGCCAAGGTGCTGGCCAACAGGCTGAAATCTGTCATCGGGCAGATCGTCCATCCGGACCCGACCTGCGGCATTCCTGGTCGCAGGATTGTTGACAGCCTTGCCCTTGTGAGAGACACGGTCTATTACATCCAGGACCTTCGTGCCCGTGCCACCCTGGTCAGTTTGGATCAGGAGAAGGCATTTGACCGTGTCTCCCACGCATTCATGGGCAGGGCTTTGCGCAGGCTAGGTCTGGGGAAGATGTTTTGCTTTTTTGTTTACGTCATGTACTTTGATATTTACAGCACGGTGTTGGTGAACGGCTGGAAGACTAACCCCTTTTCTATCTTTTCAGGGGTTCGACAAGGCTGCCCTCTTTCACCTCTCCTTTTTGTTTGTTATAGAGCTCTTCGCTGAGACTATCAGGCAGAATGGAGAGATCAGAGGGATCACCGCACCAGGACCAGATCGCTACGAGGTCAAGTGCTTGCTCTACATGGACGACGTGATCGTCTTCTCCGCTGACCAGCGTTTGTTGACTGCACTTGTCCAGACCTGCGAGGACTTCGGCAGAGCTTCGGGGGCAAAAGTCAATTGCGGGAAGTTGGAAGCTATGCTCTTCGGAGAGTGGCCCCTGGTTTCTTCCGCCCCCTTCCCCTTTACAGTTAAACCAGACTTCATTCAAATCCTTGGAGTCTGTTTCGAGAAGGAGCGGCCCTTAAGTCTTGGCAAGATCGACTAGGAAAGATGAACTCTAAGATCGGACTTTGGAGCTCCAAAAAGCTCTCGATTGAGGGCAAAACACTTGTCTTGCGGAGTGAAGTTTTGCCTGTGCTCCAATATACCGCACAGGCCTGGCCTCCCCATACCACCGCTTGCAAGGCTATCACCCGGACAGTGTTTCGCTACATCTGGGGCAAATGGACAGAGTCAAGTGGACTGTGATGTATAAGGAGCCCCGCATAAGTGGGAAGGGAGTACCCGATATCCCCACTCTGCTGAGGGCCTCCTTTGCATATGTCAGCGTGCAGCGGACTCTTGTTGAAAAGACTGGCTCAGCGGGCAGGTCCATGTCTCGCTTGTTTCTCATGCCCCTCTGGAGACAGTTGGGCTTGGACAAGTGGGACAGCTCCATCCCTTACAACTGGAACACTCCCTGGTTCTATGGGGATGTTGTCCGGTTCATGAGGGAACACCAGCTGGAGGGTCTGAAGCCCGACCTGTGGAAGCCAAAGACTATCTACAAGCTTATTCGAGCTAAGGACTTGATTGAGCTGGTTCCGGGACTCCCCGCAACCACTGCAGAGACAGTTTGGACTAATGTGACCTCAAAGCGGCTTACCAATGGACATAAAGACTTGTCGTCGATGGCCATCAAGGGAGGGTTGTCTCTCAGGTCATTCATGCATGCCCGCGACCTGTGCAGAACCCGGTACTGCACCCGGTGCCCCTTCGGGGAGGAAACATCCTTGCACGTGTTTTGGCAGTGCTCCTTTGCTCAGGGTCAGTTGGACGAACTGGAACATGAACTCAGACAATCTGTACCCAGGAACTGCCTATTGTACCATTCGGTGCTTTATGGTCTGTTCCCTGGGACCCACGATGTGGAGGCCATCCAGGAGACCTTGCACCTTATGAACTGTTTTAAGGACACAGTGTGGCTTGCCAGGAACCGCTTCGTGATCAACAGGGAGAACATGTCCATCCGGGACTGCCGCAGGTATATCAGAAGCCTGCTAAGAGACTATTCCATCTTGGACAGCCCGGCCGTTGATGAGGAAGAAGAGGAGTGAAGACCCCCCCTCCTTCTCCCATGTCTCCTTGAAGATACAGCTCAGCATTTTGGCCCTGTGATCCACCCCCCCCTACCCCCACATAGTCACCCACTACCCCACGGCCCTACCCCGATCACAGATTGCATTGTTTTGTTATTCGATTTCTTGTGATTTTCTATTACAGGATTGAGCGGAGTGTTAGAGTAGCATGCTGTGTGATGTATAGCTTAGGGAACCTTTGCTGTGTATTGTACAGTCATGCTTTGTGTGATTGTAATTTATTGTATGACTTGTAATGACTGAACAATAAAGCTCTTTCAATAACCATACTCTTCACATTTGGCACTCACCCTTGGTATCTCGACCTTCTGGCTAGGATCAGGGAAATATTTTATATATCCAGCCGGATGACCGGGCAGTATATCTGCACTCATTCACTTATTTATTATTTTTGTATGTCACTGTGCCACGTTCGTGTTTTTCTTTGTACACAGGTTTGTCAGGATGCGGTAGCCCTTCTGGGTGTCCCTCATGGCGGTCTAGGGGAGGTGTGTGTGGCCATTAGGTTCCTCACCTCCCTGCAACCCCGGGGCATCTTGGCTTCGGTCAAGATGCCATCAGTATACGGCTCCTCGGCTGATACCTTGGTTAACGCCTAGGTTGAAGCCAGAAGTATCTTCAGCCCCTTAATAGCTTCGGCGAAAAGGGGCATCAAACCTGGATCCTTGCAGGTGCCTTTTGGCCTGGAGGTGAAGGGTAGGTTTGTTGCGGGGCCTCTCTCCTGTTGGAGAAGGGCTTAGCGATGGACCGCATCCTTTGTGCACGTTTTTTTTTTGTGTGACATGTTTGCGCTTTTTCTTGCACTTTGGGTGATTGAGAGCACTTGCCTTGGCTTTCAAAAAAAAAAATGTGGGAAATAAACTTCTTGGCCTTTTGGCTAAGATGAAGTGTAGTATCTGCCATTTATGTAGAATGGATGCTGCATAGAGGAGCAGGTGTTCCGTGGCTGGTGCCACGTAACCAGCTCACCGGCTGCCCTGATGTGACCTGTGTCCTCCGGGTCTCGCCATGAGGTTGGCGGGTGTAGAGCCGTGGTACTTTTGTGCCTCGGAGAGTGGTGACCCTGAGGTGCCAAAACTCACTGGGTGTTATAACTCACTGAGTGAAAGCACTGCACCATTACTCTTCACCTTTGGCACTCACCCTTGGTACCCCGGTCTTCTGGCTAGGACTAGGATCAGAGACATTTTTTATAGATCCGGCTGGATGACCGGGCAGTATATCTGCACTCACTTATTTATTATTTTTGTTTGTCACTGTGCCACTTTTACGTGTTTGTTTGTGCACAGGATTTGTCAGGATGTGGTAGCCCTTCTGGGTGTCCCTCCTGGCATTCTAGGGGAGGTGTGTGTGGCCATCAGGTTCCTCACCTTCCTGCAACCCCTGGGCATCTTGACTTAGGTCAAGATGCCATCAGTATACGGCTCCTTGGCTGATACCTTGGTTAACGCCTAGATTGAAGCCAGGTGCATGTAGCTTCTGCGAAAAGGGGCATTAAACCTGGATCCTTGCAGGTACCTTTTGGCACGGAAGCGAAGGGAAGGTTTGTTGGGGGGCCTCTCTCCTGTTGAAGAAGGGCTTAGCGATATACCCGCATCCTTTGTGCACGTTTTTTTAGTGTGACACGTTTGCACGTTTTCTTGCACTTTGGGTGATAGAGAGCACTTGCCTCGGCTCTTAAAAAAAAAGAAAACTTGGGAAATTAACTACCTCAATTTTTTCGGATCTCCATTCCTTTTGTATCCTGCGCCATGTGGAGCCAGCATTCTCCTTGAAGCCAGACCGATTGAATACCTTGCCTAGCCGAAGGGCTATGGATACACTACCTCTTGATGCGCTTACCATTGTTGTGTATGACATTACACAACCAAATCTGGTGAGTTACTGTCTTATTTCATTTTTATGCTGAGTATCTCTCTTTTATCACACCAAGAAGCACTCTCCCTTTCCTCCCCTGAAGATACTAGAAATGTCCATAATGTGTATTGAGTCTTCCATTCATCCCCTTCACGGATGCAAATCAAATTATATGCCCCTTATAGGTCGAATTTGGAGAAGATCCTAGCACCACGTAGATGGTCAAATAACTCAGAGATCAATGGAAGTGGGTAGCAGTTTTTTACACTAAGTTTATTCAGGCTGCGGTAGTCGATGAAAGGTCGCAAGGATCCATCTTTTTTTCTCCACAAAGAAGAACTTGGCTCCAGCAGGAGAGGATGACTTTCTAATAAAACCTTTTGTTAGATTTTCTTGTATATAATTAGACATGGCCTGAGTTTCTGGAACAGACAAGGGGTAAAATCTGCCCCGAGGAGGTGTGGTTCCAGGCAAAAGTCAATAGGACAATACTAAGGACGATGTAAAACTTCACCTTGTTTCTCGCTGAAGACATCAGCAAAATCCTGAAGAAAAGACTGCAGACAGGGCAGAGGGGTGGAAGGAGACGCCAGCTTGGACGGAAGGGTATGGAAACAGTTTTTATAGCAGTAAGTTCCTCAACTAAGTACCTCTCCAGTCTTCCAGTCAATATGCGGGGCATGTAGTTGTAACCAGGAAAGGCCTAGTAGAAGAGTGGAGGTACAATGTGGAAGTACATAGAAGGGCAATTTTTCCTTCTGCAGAACTCCAACTTGCATAGACAAGGGTACTGTGCGGAATAATACAGTACAGTCCAGATTTTCTCCGTTGACCGAGGAGATGTACAAAGGCTTCAGAAGGCGGGTTACTGGCAGACGATACCTGATGAGGCACCGATAAAGTTCCCCGCAGAACCAGAGTCTAGGAAGGCCAGAACGGAGATCTCTTTGGAGGGTAGAGACAGCTGGACCTTCAAATTCAAGCATGGAGAGGAGGTATTCACACCTAGGGAGGACTCTCCTACAAACCCTAGGTGCGAGCGTTTCCCTGTGACTGTGGAAGCAGAGGACAATCTCTGAGGAAATTATCTGCACTGACGCAGTATAGGCAGAGGTTCTCAGCTCGTCCGTGGGTTCTTTCCTGCAGGGTAAGGCAAGACCGATCCACCTGCATAGAAGCATTGTAGAAGGTTGCAGTGGTTGCTTGAAGACGGGCGCCAGACGAGGAAAGCGCCGAGGTAGTGCAGACTCCCTTTAATGGCAAAGTTCCTCTCATCGCTCAGGGAAGCAGATATCAATCTGAGATGTCTGTATCAACTGTATGAGTTCATTTAGGGTAGGTAGCAGGCAATTCCCAGGCAGAAAGGACATCCTTGATATGGCTAGAAAGTCCTCTCTTGAAAGTGGCTCATAGATCTTCATTGTTCCAAGATAATTTTGATGCCAGGGTAGGAAATTGAATGGCGTACTCGCCCACAGAGGAGTTGCCCTGTGAAAGACTGAGCAGTTCCATCTCAGCAGAAGAGGCTCGGGCTGGTTCTTTAAAGACACCCCAAAATTCCATCAGGAAAGACTGGAGATTGGTTGTGAGAGCATCACTGCAGTCCCAAAGTGGAGTTGCCCAGGCCAAAGCCCTTCCAGTAAGGAGACTGATGACGAAGGCCATCTTTGCTCGTTCTGTAGGGAACTGTTCCACCATGAGTTCGATGTGCATGGAGCACTGAGTCTCAAAACCACAACAGGACTTGGGATCCCCTTCATATTTCTCTGGGAGAGACAAGCGGAGTTTCATTCCGGAAGAGACTGTAGCAGCAGGTGGCAGCCCTGAAGCAGGAGGAGGCTGAGGCTGTTGCGGCTGTTGTTGAGCAGTTAGCAACTGCTGCATCATGGCAGATAACTGGCTCAACTGCTGTGCGTGCTGGGCCAACTGCTGTGACTGGAGCGCCACGATAGAAGCGAGATCTGGATTTTCTGGCAGAGGAACCCCAGCGGGATCCATGGCCGGATCTTGCTGTTACGATGCTGGATGTGGATAATACTAACCTGTGTGGCGATGACTCAGACCATATCGGGTAGCGGAGTCTAAAGTGCCACTTGTCTTCACCAGAGCCCGCCTCAAGGCAGGAAGGGCTTGCTGCGGCAGGTGACATGCATGTTGCTACCCCCGACACGGCTCGACCACACAAGTAGCTGGGCAAGACGAGGTACCAGAGGATGAGGCAGAAGTATAGTTAAACTTAGCAGGAGGTCAGGGCAGGTGGCAAACGTGCGTAGTCAAATAACGTAGCAGGAAGGTCTGGATACACAGGAAGAGGCAAACAGGCAAAAGGAATGCTTAATCTCAGGCTAGAGGCACTGAAAATCCGGCAGGAAAGTGGGGGAGGAGTTGGCATAAATAATATATGGGATGCACCAGACATCAATTAGTGGTACGCTGGCCCTTTAAATCTAGAGAAGGTGCCGCGCACGCGCCCTACGAGGCGGGGGCGTGTGTGCGGGGAAGCAGAGAGCCAGGCAGCAGGAGGTAAGAAATGGGTCACGATTCGCATGCCGCAATGCAAATTGCGGTCCCAGCAGGAGTGGGAGACAGCATACGCTCAATTCCGTCATATAGTCTTCATTAAATACTCACTCACACTCCCTTTTTACAGTACCCTTGGTTAGCACACCCAGCCCTCTGCTTTTAATAATCATCATATTATGATAACATTAGCCCTTCCCGATTCACTTAGGGTTCAAAGTGGTTACAATATATATCTTCCAGCTAGCAGCAGCTACTACTACTGCTATTCACATCTACTTACCGATATGACCATCCACTTCATTCAGTCCTATAATTAATCTCTGAGTGTATGCATCTCAGGAGCGTATACATCTCAGGAGCGTATACATCTCAGGAGCGTGCATCTGCTTTTATCGGGGCTCAATACCCCAAACTAGTTACGGGCAATTCAGTTGTCATCCGTGAAAATGTTGTTTTACTATGATAATTGATTCGCTGCTGCCACCTACTGGCCAACAATTAAATAGCACCTTAACACTTTGACGTCTGACTGCGGACCTCTAATGCTTTTATCTGGTTGGTTTTGGTTGTCATTTATTTATACCAGGTGTTCTATTTATTTATTTAACTTTTAACATTGGAACTGGGCTGCTATTGCCTTCTACTGGCCACAAATTAAACAGCACTTTATATTGTGAATAAGCAGGATAATCAACCGCCGATCTGTATTGTCTTGATATGATCTTTTTTGTTTTTGAGTTTTGAACACATCAGGTGTATTATGCACTAATTTTTTATGGATAGATTATTATTATTTTTTTTTTTTAAGGCTTTTATATGTATTTCTGTGAACATAGGACCTTCTACCTATTCATTTACTGTTTTTTTCCGTTTTTGCACACGGCAATGCACCTTTTACCCGGAAATGTTCATTATGTTACATTTATAATCCTGCACTGTTTGAAGTACTGTATGCCTAATGAAAATCCCAGTCCGGGATCGAAACGCATTGCAATAAAGTATACACATCTTAATCAGTGGGACCAGTGCCTTCGTTCGAGGGGAACACTTCACTTTCTACTGCCAAGCGTCCACACTGACATCATCCCTGGGAGTTCCCCTTGACGCCACTGTAGGCGTTGTGCCCTCAGCGCAACACCTAAGGGTGAGGACCCTAAATTATACCTTATTTGCCTCTCCATCAAAACGGTCTTCACTAGGAGCGCACTCTGTATCTTTTTATCCCCGTCTCCCATACCTTTACCCCTGTACACCCCTCTGTCACCCATGTACACCTCTCTATACCTCTGTCATACATATACACCCCTCTATCACATCTCTACATCCCTCTGACACTCCTGTACACCCCTCTGACACACATGTGCACCCCATCTGTTTCCCCTCTGCCTCCCAAGTACACCACTCTGTTACACGTTACCCCTCTGTCACCCATGTACACCCCATCTGCCATTTCTTTATACCTATTCACCCCTGTACTGCTCTACACCTGTAAAAGCTACCTACAGGGGGTCCTACATATAGCCAACATATAAAAAATTATTCAGTAAGGGTGTCCCACAAATTCTTTTTTCCCAAGGGGCACCGCAAGCCAAAATGAAATTTACATTAAGCATGTATTTAGCTACTGCTAAACATCCAAAAATTAAAGGCCCGAAGCATCGGTGAGGCAAGTAGTTCCTGAAAGAGACACAGGATGAGTCAGGAGCAGGCATTTGCAGTACAGAAGAGGGTTTCATAACCCCTTACATTTAAAGATCAATGTTAAAATTTGCATTAAGCATGTATTTAGCTACTGCTAAACTTCCAAAAATTAAAGGCACAAGGCCAGAAGCATCAGTGAGGCAAGTAGTTCCTGAAAGACACAGGATGAGTCAGGAGCAGGCATTCGCAGTACCCAAGAGGGTTTCATAACCATAATTGTGAAGTCTTGGTGTAGTAGTGTAGCAGCATGGTCAATCTACTCTGAGGCATCTGGCATTGGTGGCTGGAAATCCTTTCTGATCCATCCCTGATTCATCTTCACAACGGTCAGTCTCTCCACATTATTCGTGGACAAACGAGTTTGACTTGGGGTGACTATGGCCCTGGCCACACTAAACACCTGCTCTGATGGCACACTACTGGCCGGGAAGGCAGGGCCGGACTGGGGATAAAAACCAGCCCTGGAAATAACTGCATACCAGCCCCACTGGTCAAAGGGCGCAGGCGCTACATATATGACAGAAGCCTGGTAAATCAAATACCAGGTTTTACTAGACAGGTTCTATGTACTACAGCCTGTGAGGGAAGGCTGGCATTTGATTTGTCAGGCTTCCATTCTATAATGTTGTGGACTTGATACTGTGTCCAAGTTGGGAAGGGCTACAGTCTGCACACCTTAGCACATAAAAGTAGTTGTAGCTATTGGGCACAGCAGAGGCGGCTCTAGACTTTGTAAAACCTTAAGCAAACATGAGGCCCCACATACTTTTCTGCAGATTTCACATAGTGATCCGATTGGATGCGAGATGGTTGCACTGTCCCTGCAGCACCAATTACTGACCAACTCCTGTTTACTGAGACCAATATAACCAATAATACTAGTATACTGTTACTAACCAAATCTATTATCCCTGTACTGTGACATCACTGTGTGTATTATGCCTGTACTGTGGCATCACTGTGTGTATTATCCCTGTACTGTGACATCACTGTGTGTATTATCCCTGTACTGTGACATCACTGTGTATTATCCTTGTACTGTGACAGTACTGTGTGTATTATCCCTGTACTGTGACATCACTGTGTGTATTATCCCTGTACTGTGACATCACTGTGTGTATTATCCCTGTACTGTGACATCACTGTGTGTATTATCCCTGTACTGTGACATCACTGTGTGTATTATCCCTGTACTGTGACATCACTGTGTGTATTATCCCTGTACTGTGATCACTGTGTATTATCCCTGTACTGTGACATCACTGTGTGTATTATCCCTGTACTGTGACATCACTGTGTGTATTATTCCTGTACTCTGACATCACTGTGTGTATTATCCCTGTACTGTGACATCACTGTGTATTATCCCTGTACTGTGACATCACTGTGTATTATCCCTGTACTGTGACATCAATGTGTGTATTATCCCTGTAATGTGACATCACTGTGACTTGTATTATCCCTGTACTGTGACATCACTGTGACTTGTATTATCCCTGTACTGTGACATCACTGTGACTTGTATTATCCCTGTACTGTGACATCACTGTGACTTGTATTATCCCTGTACTGTGACATCACTGTGACTTGTATTATCCCTGTACTGTGACATCACTGTGTGTATTATCCTTGTACTGTGTATAATAAAGGGATTATCTGGCAGGATGGATGGTTTTGTTTTTAGAACTATGCCCATACCTTGTAAATAAAAAAATAATAAATAAATGAATAAATTATAAATATAAAATAAACCTGTGATAAACCTGTGCTCATCTCCAGCCCTCCCGCCATGCCTCCGTTGTCCTGTTCTGGTTACCAGGTGCAATCCTTTTCCTGATTAAAAGTGTGACACCTGAGCCTGGAGTGATGTTGGGGCCCAGTGTGTCATACTACAGCTAGTCCACAGCGATGTCCTACCTCAGTAGTACAGCACACTGGGCCCCAACATCACTCCAGGCTCAGGTGTCACACTTTCTATCAGGAAAAGGATTGCACCTAGTAACCAGAACAGGACAACGGAGGCATGAGGGGGGGGGGGGGGGAGGGAGCGGCTGGAGATGAGCATAGGTTTATTTTTTATTTATTATTATTATTATTACAGGCATAGTTCTGAAAACCATACCCTCCCGCTGGATAACCCCTTTAACCCTGTACTGTGACAATACTGTGCATATTATCCCTGTACTGTGATGTCACTGTGCATTATGCAAAGTGACATCACAGCACAGGGTTAATACACACATTGACATCACAGCACAGGGTTAAGACACACAGTGACAGTACAGGGTTAAGACACACAGTGACAGTACAGGGTTAAGACACACAGTAACAGCACGATGAGGATAATAAATCACGGGTAACATGGGCCGGTGCAGTGCCGCCGGCATTATCACTATGTGTGGGATGTGTTCTTATCACTTAATGTGCACTGGCCTGCAGCAGTGTGATTGTGCTTGGGGGGGGGGGGGTATGGACAGTGGACGCACCTGAAGGCAGCAGGCCATCACGGACATGGTGAGGCTGAGGACCGGCGCTCATTCCTTTCTTCTGCGCTCCGGGGGCCGGGCAGGGACATATGAGAGTTCTTCAGAGGAGCTCAGAGGTGGCCGCGGCTCTTCTGTTTAGCCACCCAGATCGGCTGCCATACAGATACGCGAGCCGCGTAATGATGCAGGACGTAGTTACGCCGGCCCTTTGATTCCTCGGAATGTCATTATGCGGCTGCCGTATCTTCAGCTGCATCACTCACCATCTGAGGGCGGGGCTTCTGCCTGCCAACTATAGGTACTAAAGCTAACTATAATCGTACGCAAGCGGCCGGGTCAGAGCCGGAGACAGAGCGGCTTTAGCCTCTGCCACCTGTTCCTACACTGGCCGTCTTCTTGACACTGTTGTGCCAGCCCACAGGGAGAGCGGCCTACCGGGAATTTCCCCAGTATCCCGGTAGGCCAGTCCGGCCCTGCGGGCAGGACAGCTTTTCCAGGGCAAACTCTGCTAGTTGCGGCCATAAATCAAGTTTGGCTGTCCAGAAGTCCAGCGGATCTTCAAGGTTTGTTGGCATGGCCATGTCAAGGTATGCCACCACCATCTGGTTCAGGTCCTGCACAATGTCTACCTGCTGCTGATGAGTTGCTTCACTATGCGGGTGAAGAAAGCTACTCATCAGCGACTCTAGACTCAGGCTGCTGCTGCCAACCCTCCCCTCCCAAGCAGCCATGGCAGTGTAAGGTGAGCGCAGATGGCTCCCCAAGTCAGACCTGCGAGTGGATGGACCATGTCGCCGATAGGCATCGGCCAACTGACTACGTAGGATCTCTCTGTAGTAGGTCAGTTTGTCCTCCCTCTCAGTGGGTGTAAAAAAGGCCCCCATTCTGGGACGGTAGCGAGGGTTCAATGAGGTGGAGAGCTAGAAGTCATCCCAATGATGAATTTTGACAATTCGGGGGTCACTACGCAAGCAACTGAGCATGCATCGTGCCATTTGCGCCAGTGACTCGGAGGGACTCCGTGCCTCCATCTCCACTGCATACTGCCACAGTGTGTCTGGGTCCTCTGTTTCGCCTTCCTCATAACCCTCTAGCTCCTCTGGCTGCTCCTGCTCCTCCTTTCCTGTCCGATGACTAGAAACACCGACCATCTCAGCGTAAGATACTTCTGTAGGAGAGGGAACAGCATAGGACAAAGGCAATGGGAGGACAGGGACTGCTCCCGGGCCATGCCAACTGAGGGTTGTGTCTGTGGAACCCCCCGACTGTTGACTGGGGGTGTCAGATGTCACTTGTGATGAAGTGGATGAGCGTGTTAACCAATCGATGACTGCAGATGGGTTGCTGGTCGATACACGACCGCTGGCTGATAACGGGAGCTCAGGCCTCTCGCTGCGACTTCTGCTGCCACTCGCCCCTAGCCTGCTGCGACCTCTGCCTGAAGTATTTAGGCCTCTCCCACTCCTCTGTGCATGTCCTGGCACTTCTCTGCCTGACATACATAGTGCGTATATGAGGGTATTACAATACGCTTCACTACTCTTTAAACAGTATTTGTCTAGAACAGCAGCAGGTGATTACCTTTGGCTGTCCTTTCACTAGACTTGTGCACTAGAAAAAATTTTGTTTTATTTTGTTTTGTTTATTAGTTTTGGAAAAAAAATTTGGTTCGGTAATATTTTCGGTTTTGATTTTTCGGATACATTCGGTATTCGGGTACATTCGGTAAATCTTTTTATTCTTTTTTGGACTTTAGCGATCCTAAAAAATTATGAAGATACCTTTTTTATTAAAATTTCGTATGGTATCATTAAAAAATTATAATAAAAAAGATACAGTAGTGATGGAAAAAATTGTATCTAACGAAATGTATCTTTTTTATTATGAAATGTTTATTAATTTTTAAACAGGGATCAATTTATGTGAGCGGGTAAAGCACTAAAAATGTAGCCGACAATAATAAAAATGTAGTGTGTGTGCGCGTGTTTTTCACTTTTTTTTAAACATTTTTTAGGTAGTACTACTACTCCCAGCGTGGAACACACTGTTCCATGATGGGAGTAGTAGTTACCTGTACTAATTTACAGATCGCCAGGGTCCCTTGCGATCCTCTTGTATAATGTATAGATGCGGCGGCCGCTCTTCTATGGTCCCCTGCATTCACGTATATATACACATATTCATATTTCCCGCAGAGCTGTAATTGGCCAGATGGTTCCAGCCAATCACAGCTCTCTGTGAGAAAGAGGAATATGTGTATATATATACGGCCGTGCAGGGGACCATAGGAGAGCGGCCGACGCATCCATACATTATACAGGAGGATCACAGCGGGTGTCAGGAGTGATACCCGCAGTGATCTTTCCTTTACTACAAGTACTACTACTCCCAACATGGAGTACACTCTGCTCCATGCTGGGAGCTGTAGTACCTGCATTAATAGACAGATCGCAGGGGGTGTCAGAAGTTACACTCGCTGCGATATGTCTATTAATGCAGGTACTACAGCTCCCAGCATGGAGCAGAGTGTGCTCCATGTTGGGAGTATTAGTACCTGCAGTAAGGGACAGATCCCAGCGGATGTCACTCCTCCTGACACCCGCTGCGATCATCCTTATGTGAATGTCGGGATCAGCTGTTCTCAGGGCTACAGAGCCGGGAGAACAGCTGACGCTGAGCCGTAGGTATACATCGTATATCTACTGCCCAGCAAGAACTTACAGTGAGCCTGCAATGTGTATACAGTATACAGTATATTGCGCTATGCGCAAGCCCAGCAAGGAAAGAGTTAACTTACACTGCTGGACAGTGTAGGTTAACCCTTTGGGCGGTATACAGTGGCGTTGCGACCCGGGTGCGGGGGGTGCGGCCCGCACCGGGTGACACCAACCTAATGGGGTGACACCAAGACGCTCCGCAGCACCCACACCCCCTCCCCAGCTACACTGACACCCCCCTATGTGCCCGACCGGCCTCCCATCCGTCAGCACCCCCCCCCTGTGCTGTGTGTGCGGTGCGCCCGTCCGTTAGCAACCCCCCCCCCTTTCAGTGCGCCCGTCCGTCATCACGCCCCCTCCCTCACCTTCACCAGTACTGTGCCCGGCCTCCGCTCCCACGTCTGCGCCGGCCTGACGTCACACCGCATGGCCGCGCAGGGGGACGTCAGTTACGTCACTCGCATTGCGCCCGGTGAGAAGGATCGCTGCGCTGGATGGGTGAGTGTGTGTGTCTGTCTCTATCTATGTTTGTGTGTGTGACTCTGTGTGTGTGTGTGTGTGTGTGACTGTGTATTTGTGTGACTCTGTGTGTGACTGTGTGTTTGTGTGACTCTGTGTGTGTGTGACTCTGTGTGTGAATCTGTGTGTGTGTGACTGTGTGACTGTGTGTGTCTGTGAGTGTGTGTCTCTCTGACTGTGTGTGTTTGTGTTTGTGTCTCTCTGTGTTGTATGTGTTTTTTTTTTTTTTGTGTGTGTCTGCATGTGTGTGTGTGTGGGGATACTTTGACGCATTGTGGGGAACCTGCAAGGGAACCTGCGGCCTAATGTGGGGAGTCTATGCTACCTAATGTGCGTAGTCTATGATACCTAATGTGCGGAGTCTATGATACCTAATGTGGGGAATCTGTGCTACCGAATGTGGGGAAACTGCTACCTAATGTGGGGAATCTGTGCTACCTAATAAGGGGAAATTGCTACCTAATGTGGGGTAACTGGTACCTACCTAATGTGGGGAAACTGGTACCAAATGTGGGGAATCTATGCTGCCTAATGTGGGGAAAAGATGCTACCTAATGTGGGGAAACTGCTACCTACCTAATGTGGGGGAACCGCTGCCTACCTAATGCTCCCCCCCCTGGCAGTAGCACCCTCCTCATCCGCCAGCAACTACCCCCCCCCCCAGCAGCACCTCCATCAGAAGATCCTTATGGTGGATGAGGCGGTGCTCCTGCCAGGAGGATGATCCTGCCGATGGATGATGGGGGTGATACTGCCAGGGGGGATGGCCAGTAGCACCCTCATCATCCTTCAGCAACACCCCCCCCCAGTAGTAGCACCCCGATCATCCACTAGCAACACCACCAATACCCCCCTCCCGTGGTAATAGCATCAGCTAACAGATGTTGAGGGGTGTTACTGCGGTTGTGGTATTATATTCAGAGGGTGCACTGTATGGCAACGTTATATTCAGAGGGCGCAGTTTGTGGTAGTGTTATATTCAGAGGGCACAGTGGGTGGTAGTATTATATTCAGAGGGTGCAGTTTGTGGTAGTATTATTAGAGATGAGCGAACTTACAGTAAATTCGATTTGTCACGAACTTGTCGGCTCAGCAGTTGATGACTTATCCTGCGTAAATTAGTTCAGCCTTCAGGTGCTCCGGTGGGCTGGAAAAGGTGGATACATTCATAGGAAAGATTCTCCTAGGACTGTATCCACCTTTTCCAGCCCACAGGAGCACCTGAAAGCTGAACTAATTTATGCAGGAAAAGCCATCAACTGCCGAGCCGAGAAGTTTGTGACGAGTTGAATTTACTGTAGTTTGCTCATCTCTAAGTATTATATTCAGAGGGCGCAGTGGGTGGTGGTAATATATTCAGAGTGTACAGTATGTGTTGGTATTATATTCAGAGGGTACAGTATGTGATAGTATTATATTCAGGGGTACAGTATGTGGCAGATTTATATTCAGAGGGTACAGTATATGGTAGTATTATATTCAGAGGGTACAGTATGTGATAGTATTATATTCAGGGGTACAGTATGTGGCAGATTTATATTCAGAGTGTACAGTATGTGTTGGTATTATATTCAGAATGTACAGTGTGTGGTATTATTATATTCAGTGGGTATGGTGTATGGAAGGTTTATAATCAAAGAGTATAGTGTATAGTAAAACTCTGTATTTTTGTAAAACACCAGCCGGTGAGTACTATTGTTTGGACTTTCACAGTATGTAGGCCCTTGACAGATTATCAGGTACAAAATGGTACACTTATTAGATGTACGTATGTGGCATGCAAGTATGAGGGCAAAAAAATGTGCAACAATATGCCAAAAAACTCAGTATTTTTGTAAAACACCAGCAGGTAATCACTTTTGCCAGGACTTTCCCTGTATCTAGACTTGTTACAGATATAAAATAGTAGACTGCTTTGATGTAGGTATGTGGTATGCAAGTATAAGGGCAGAAAAATGCACTACAGTCCGCTGAAAAAAACATATTTTTGAACAGCAGCAGGACACAACAGTGCAGCACCATAAAAAAATAAAAAAAGAGGTATTAAACTCTAAATTTCACTCTGTCACAGAGTGTTAAGAATGGTGTGCACTGGTTTTTATACAGTCTACACACAATTATAAGAAGCAGATGATTTCTGGAGGAAAAAAAAGCACAGAATTGTGCTGAAAAATAAGGCGATAAGGTGGTTCATAAAGTTCAGGCAGGTTGTTGATATGTATGATGCAACATCAAGCTATCTGCCCCTCTCTGATGTAATGCTTAATAATGCAAATAGGAGGTTTATGTCGTAAGATTCTTCTCAGTGAGAACAACCAAAGCACTCTGCACTTCTGTCTGTCCACAATGCTGATGTGACTAGCAGTTGCCAGTGGTACGCTGTGGTATAAGCAATTCACACACACACACACACGCAGTCCGTCCTCTCTCTCTGAGTGCGTGGATGACATGAACAACAGCAATATGGCTGTCGATTATATAGGGCTGTGACATCACAGGGGTCAATGAATGCTGATAGGCTGCATCTCGCATGTGATTCATGGTCATCCCGCCTACCTCACTTCCCGCCCTACTTTCCCACCCTCCCATAATCCCCTACCCCATGTACTCACATGTGGATCCGCCATTTTAGGTCTCCTTTAGCAGGGAACGCTGTAAAATGGAATTTAATAAAGCAATTTGCGGCGATATTCGCATTCGTTGCGAATCGAATATTTCATGAAATTCTTAAAGAATTTGGGTTCGTCAGCTTCGATTCGCTCATCTCTAGGCAGCACATTGAACACATTTTATAAGTGGTCAGAAACTTGTAAATAACTCATGAAAGAATAAAGTTACATTAAAACCAAGCACATCATTGTTTTTCTTGTGAAATTCCCTATAAGTTTGATGTGTCACATGACCCTCTCCCTATTGAAAAAACTAAAGTTGGATTCAAAATGGACGACTTCAAAATGGCCCCCATGGTCACCACCCATCTTGAAAAGTTTCCCCCCTCACATATACTAATGTGCCACAAATAGAAAGTTAATATCACCAACCATTCCCATTTTATTAAGGTGTATCCATATAAGTGGCCCACCCTGTAGTTTGCAGACTTTGTTTAAAGACGTTTCATAATTTATGAAAAGTGACTTGTAAATTTCATAATCATAATTTAACATTCTGATAGGCTATAAATAAATAAACACTTATTTACATAAATAAAAAGCTACACAGCTGTCTCGATTGGAGTGTGAATGTGGGAGATTCGTAGGATGGCTTGGATATGAAGAGTGCTGTAGAGATTACACGAATGTGAAGAAATTCTTATAAACATTAGACGTGTCCATAGCCATTAAATAATTTAATTAAAGTGTTGATTTGACTGTAAGTAAGGTTTGTGTTTATAATGTGAAAGTGTCCAAAACATTTTATCGTGTTTGATTCAGGCTTCCGTTTGAGAACTTTTGAAGTTTGCAGACTTTGTTTAACCCCTTAAGGACCAAGGACGTTCTGGAACGTCCCCGCACCCTGGGCTTTAAGGACCAAGGACGTTCCAGAACGTCCTGGTGTTTCTCCGGTCTCTGCCGCGTGCCGGGCAGAGATCGGAGCGGCATGTCTGCTGTAGTCGTTCAGCAGGCATGCCGTGCAAATGCCTAGGGGGGTCCCGGGACCCCCGCATGTCGACGATCGCCGGAGATCGCTTGCAAAATCACGCAAGCGATCTTCGGTGAATCGGGTCATTCAGGTCACTTGTGACCCGATGACCCGGTATTAAATGGTGATCGGCGGTGTACAATTCACCGCCAATCACCTGCCATTGCTGGGGAGCGGTGACAATACTGTCACCGCCCTAGAAACGCTGCTATTGGCCGGCGATCATCCAGCCAATAGCAGTGCAGCAGAGGAGGGGTTAAGGGCCCCTTACCGCTGCTGCACCCGCTCTCTGTGTTCAGTCAGCGGGTGCAGCAGTGAGGAGAAAACCCCCCTCAGAGCTCCGGATCCCCCCTCAGAGCTCCGGAGCCCCCTCAGGAGCCTTAGAATAGGGACAGCGGATTGCAGGGACAGGTAGGACTTAAAGTAAAAAAAAGTAAAAAAAAAAAAAGTTAAAAAAAGTTTAAAAAAAAAAAAAAAGTAAAAAAAAGTAAAAAAAAAAAAAAAAAAAAAAGGTCCCCCCCCCCGACCCCCTAATAGGTCCCCATGGGTCCTATTAGGGTCTGATCCTTGACCCCGGGTCCTATTAGGGGTTCAGGGATCCCCTTTTTGGGGGGGGCTGCAGCTTTTTTTTTTTTCTTTTAATAAAAAAAAATCCCCCCCTGACCCCCTAATAGGTCCCCCAGGGTCCTATTAGGGTCTGATCCCTTACCCCGGGTTCTATTAGGTTATTACACTTTTTACACCAAGCACCACACACTACATTCTTCCCGCGGACCTAAAACTGTGGTCAACCACGGTTTGAGGTCCGGTCGTAAAAGCGCATACGGCGCAAAAATGAGCCGACCGGACTGAACGTTTCACTCCGGCCGGCTCATTGAAATGAATGACATACGGGAGCGCATACGAAGGCATACGGGAGCACGAGGTTTTAGCTCCCCCCTGCCGTATGCGCTCCCGTATGGGAGAAAACGTAGTGTGAACCCAGCCTTATCCGGGCCTCTGCATAGGCTGCTTCAGGGAGTATCACACTTCCATGGAGCCCTAAATTTTCCCTTTTTATTTGAATTTTCCATAATTTGACCAATGTACCAAGTCCAGAGTACATTCCAAAATATAACCCCCATAAATCACTAAATTGCCCAAAAAAACGTAAAAAAAAAATAAACATGATAAGAACTCTGGGGGTGTTTTGTCAAAAATGGGTCATAGGTCACTGAGTCACTATCATCGGGGACTTTTATGTTGCCTCAAATGTGCAGCGCTCTCTCTACACCTGAGGGGGGCGCCTTTGAGGCAACAGGTAAGGGACGGCCACACACATCACATTTCCAGAATGATGATTCAGAGCATAGGGTTTGGGGCGAGTATATATTTTTTGTTTTGGCTATGCTCTGGGTCATCATTCTGGGAACATATCCTGTTTTATTATGTTTTATAATTTTCTGGCCCACTGTACCCCATATTACGGGCCTCTGTACCCCACCTGTCTAGCCCAGTTACGGCCCGTTGTCCCACATAGTGTTCCCCTATTTTTGGCCTCAGTGCTCCCCCATTAATGCTCCTTGAGGGGGGGTCCCACATCCTGGCTCCATATCAAGCTCAAGGTCCCTGACTGCGCTCCCACTCAAGCAAGACCTGCTGTGCACCCGCCAAGCCTAAATCATCAAAAAATAAGGTATGTCCTTACTCCAAAGAAATGTATTTACAAATTGTGGGGTGTCTTTTCTGCTATTAACATTAAAAATTTTTTTACATATGCAAAATCGTGAAACCCCTGTGGGGTATTTAGGTTCACTTTACCCCTTGTTACGTTCTCCAAGTGGTCTAGTTTCCAAAATATAATGCCATGTTGGTTTTTTTTTTTTTGCTGTCCAGGCACCAAAGGGAATTCCTAAATGCGGCATGCTCCCAGAGCAAAATTTGCGTCCAAACAGCCAAATGTGACTACTCCTCTTCTGAGACCTGTAGTGCGCCAGCAGAGCACTTTTCACCCCCCTATGGGGTGTTTTCTGAATCGGGAGAAATTGGGCTTCAAATTTTGGGGGGTATTTTCAGCTTTAACCCTTTGTAAAAATGAAAAATGTTTGGGAAACCAAGCATTTTCGGTAATTTTTTATTTATTTTTTTACATATGCAAAAGTTGTGAAACCCCTGTAGGGTATTAAGGTTATGTTCCCCAAGGGGTCTAGTTTCCAAAATATAATGCCATGTGTTTTTTTTTTTTTTTTTTTTGCTGTCCTGGCACCATAGGGGCTTCCTAAATGCTGCATGCCCCCAGAGCAAAATTTGCTTCCAAAAAGCCAAATGTGACTACTCCTCTTCTGAGACCTGTAGTGCACCAACAGAGCACTTTTCACCCCCACATGGGGTGTTTTCTGAATGGGGAGAAATTGGGCTTCAAATTTTGGGGGGTATTTTCTGCTATTACCCTTTTTTAAAATGTCAAATTTTTGGGAAAACAAGCATTTTATGTAATTTTTTTTTTTTTTTTTTTACATTTGCAAAAGTCATGAAACACCTGTGGGGTATTAAGGCTCACTTAATTCCTTGTTAAATTCCCCAAGGGGTCTAGTTTTTTTTTTTTTGCTGTTTTGGCACCCGAGGGGCTTCCTAAAGGTGACATGCCCCCCAAAAACCATTTCAGAAAAATGTTCTCTCCAAAATCCCCTTGTCGCTCCCTTCCCTTCTGAGCCCTCTACTGCGCCCGCCGAACAATTTACATAGACATATGAGGTATGTGCTTACTCAAAAGAAATTGGGCTACAAAGACCAATAAAAATGTTCTCCTTTTACCCCTTGCAAAAATGCACAAAATTGGGTCTACAAGAACATGCGAGTGTAAAAAATGAAGATTTTGAATTTTCTCCTTCACTTTGTTGCTATTCCTGTGAAACACCTAAAGGGTTAAAACAGTTACGGAATGTCATTTTGAATACTGTGTAGTTTTTATAATGGGGTCATTTATGGGGTATTTCTAATATGAAGACTCTTCAAATCCACGTCAAAACTAAACTGGTCACTGAAAAATAGTGAGTTTGAAAATTTTGTGAAAAATTTGAAAATTGCTGCTGAACTTTGAAGCTCTCTGGTGTCTTCCAAAAGTAAAAACTCATCAATTTTATGATGCTAACATAAAGTAGAATATGTCACGAAAAAACATTCTCGGAATCAGAATGATAACTAAAAGCATTCCAGAGTTATTAATGTTTAAAGTGACAGTGGTCAGATGTGCAAAAAACGCTCTGGTCCTAAGGTGTAAAATGGCCTGGTCCTTAAGGGGTTAAAGATGATTTATAATTTATGAAAAGTGACTTGCAAATTTTTAAATAATATTTAATATAATTTAAATAAATAATTGCTATACATAAAAGCCAGGTAAGAAGTCCAGAATGGAAGGTACATTCTCATTGCATGAAGGACATTTCTAAAAGAATCTGTGTCATACTTCATACTGAATAATAGTATTATTTCACTAATCCAGCACACTTGTTACTACTAGCACTCTGGCCAGACACACTGGCCGCGAGCGCTCTCCTGTCCCGTCATCCTCTGCCGGCGGTGCTGTGGTGCGCATGCGAACGTTGGGCTGTTACTCACCTCCTGCTTCCTCCGCTATCCCAGGTCGCCGGCGTGTGTACCTGCCCTCAAGGGCACATGCACGCCGGCTCTCTGCGATTTAAAAGGACAGTACGCCCTTAATTGATTACTGCTGCTTGCTGACATTATAAGTGTTATCCCTTGCGGGATCTTTGTGCCTTACTGCCAAAAAAAAAGCGGACCTCCTGTGTGTTCTGCTATTCCGTGTAATAGTTCCTTCAGCTCCATTCCCTGATAATGTGCCAGTGCCACCTGCCCTGACCTTTTAGCCTGTCCATGACAACGAGTTTGCCTCATCCTCCCTGTACCACGTTACACATCGGCAGCCTGTGTCGATGAGTGGTATCAGGGGTAGCGACCTGGGTGCCCCCTGCAAGTCCATCCCGCTTTGCGGCAGGCTCTGGTGAAAACCAGCAGCACCTTAGACTCCGCTTCCTGGTACGGCCCACACCATCAGGTTCAGCGGCTCCACTTCACCACTGCTTTTACAACACTTCCTATGCGTGTTACGATAAGACAAAGTGTTCTACACCCCTATTGAGGCTCTCTGTAGCCCGGAAATAAGATCGAACCAACTTTTTTTTTTTATTCGGCAAATTGGGCCGAATCAAATTTTTCTAAAATTCGCTCATCTCTATTCCTAATCTTTATACCTGAGACATGGTTGTGTTATATAAGAAGCTGTCTATAGACAATACACTTATTAACAACACATATATCTTCATGAATAAGGTAGAGACTATGACATCTTTGCAGGTCTAGATATTACATCTAGCCTGAGTGTTATCAGTAATTAATGTAAATATAACCTGTCTCATGGTTCCTTGTAGTACAGTGTATTATGCCTCCCAGGATGATGTTGACAGAGACTATTGACAGGTTTTTGGGGGTTTTGTTTTTGCAATGTTTGGGGTATGTGTTCATTTTTTTTTATTCATTAATTTTAAGGGTAATAGATTTTTTTTGGGGGGGGGGGAGGTGGCAAAATATTTTCTGAATTATTATTGTTTTTTGTTTTTCAAAGCATTTCTGCCTTTCTATAAATATATATATATATATATATATATATATATATATATATATATATATAGATATAGATATAGATATAGATATATAGATATAGATATATATATATATATATATTTTTTTTTTTTTTTGGTAGGGGGGTCATTAAATCATTTTATTACACTTTTATATTATGGTTTTTTTTTTCACCCATATTCCCATAAGAGGGCAACCTTTCACCAATGATCTGATTGTTCGTATAAAACACTGGACTACTGTTGTAGTACAGTGAATTATTCCTCTCAGCATTATTCAGGCAGTGTAGGATTATGGCAATTGTGAGGGGTTTTTATGGGGTAATAAAGTTTTTTTTTAGAATTATTATTTTTTATTTTCTTAATTTTATATTTCACACCAAATATGTTTTTAAAGGGATATTTTAGAAGCGAGTTTTAGTTTTTTTTTATTATTATTTTATTAACCTTGTTTTTAAAGGAAATCTGTCACCAGTGTCACCTACACAAACCTGTCAGTACCGACAGATAATGAAGGTGACCAGTGGAGTTGCTAGGGTTGGTGTCACCCGGTGCGGTAGAAAATGGTGTCACCCCATACCTTCCCCCCCTCAGTAAGTTTTTAGCCTGTTGTGACAGACACCACTGTTGTAGCGCATTGTGAGAAATTCCAGTATAATAATCAGATATACCTGTTGCCACAGAATAGGAAAGTGTTAAAGAAGTTTTCACTATTTAAATATACAGCTCCCAGGATTACTTAAAGGGGTACTCCACTGGAAAACATTTACTTTTATATCAACTGGTGCCAGAAAGCTAAACAGATTTTTAAATTACTTCTATTTAAAATCTTAATCCTTACAGTACTTATAAGCTGGTGTATGCTCCACAGGAAGTTGTGTAGTTTTTTCCAGTCTGACCACAGTGCTACTTGCTGACACCTCTGTCCATAGCAGGATAGGTTTGCTATGGGGATTTGCTCCTACTATGGACAGTTCTTGACATGGACAGAGGTGTCAGCACAGAGCACTGTGGTCAGACAGAAAATAAATTAAAAAAGAAAAGAACTTCCTGTGAATCACTTATACAGCAGCTAATAAGTACTGGAAGGATTAAGATTTTTAAATAGAAGTAATTTACAAATCTGTTTAACTTTGTAGCACCAATTGATAAAAAAAAAATGTTTTCCAGTAGAGTACCCCTTTGAGCAGTGGTGAGGTTATGCTGGGAGTTGTAGTTTCACTCACCATAACTGTAGAACTCACAAGCGACTACAGCTCTGATAGGACATAGAGAGGAGAATGCACAATAATATCAGTGACTACAGGTGATGCCTTCTCTATAGTGAGGAGAATACACAATAATATCAGTGACTACAGGTGATGTCTTCTCTATAGTGAGGAGAATATACAATGATATCAGTGACTACAGGTGACGTCTTCTCTATAGTCTTCCCTTATCTAATTCAGATGGTACATACCGCCTGGTCCAGCTAAAACTTCAGTCTGTAGAATGTGATGCCCAGACGTCTCCTCACTATGTCAGCGGATTCTCATCCTCTATATGAAAACAAGTATTATTATAAACCTGCCAGACACTGTATCCTCTAAATATAATACTACTATACACTATACTCTTTGATTATAAACCTTCCATACACCATACCCACTGAATATAATATTACCACACACTGTACATTCTGAATATAATACCAACACATACTGTACCCTCAGAATATAAATCTGCCACATACTGTACCCTCTGAATATAATACTACCACAAACTGCGCCCTCTGAATTTAACGTTACCATACAGTGCACCCTCTGAATATAATACCACAACCGCAGTAACACCCCTCAACATCCGTTAGCTGATGCTATTGCCACGGGAGGTTTTTTTTGGTGGTGTTGCTAGTGGATGATGGAGGTGCTACTACTGGGGGGGTGTTGCTGGAGGATGATGAGGGTGCAACTGGCCATCCCCCGTGGCAGTATCACCCCCATCATCCATCCACAGGATCATCCTCCTGGCAGGAGCCCTACCCTCATCCACCATCAGGATCTGCTGATGGAGGGGATACTGCTGGGGGGGGGGGGTGTTGCTGGTGGATGATGAGGGTGCTCCTGCCAGAGGGGAGCATTAGGTAGACAGCAGTTCCCCCACTTTCGGTAGGCAGCAGTTCCCCCACATTAGGTAGCATATTTTCCCCACATTAGGCAGCATAGATTCCCCACATTTGGTACGTGTTCCCCCACATTAGGTAGCAATTTCCCCACATTAGGTAGCACAGATTCCCCACATTAGGTAGCAATTTCCCCACATTAGGTAGCATAGATTCCCCACATTCGGTAGCACAGATTCCCCACATTAGGTAGCATAGACTCCCCACATTTGGTAGCACAGATTCCCCACATTAGGTAGCAGTTTCCCCACATTAGGTAGCAGTTTCCCCACATTAGGTAGCATAGACTCCCCACATTAGGTAGCATAGACTCCCCACATTAGGTAGCCCGCACATTTGGTAGTAGTTTCCCCACATTAGGCCGCAGGTTCCCTTGCAGGTTCCCCACAATGGGTCAAAGTCTCCCCACATTAGATCGCTGGTTCAACCCCCCCCCCCCCCCCCCCCACCAAAAAAAACACATACAACACAGACACAAACACACACACAGTCAGAGAGACACACACTCACAGACAGACACACACACAGTCACAGTCACACACACAGAGTCACACAGTCAAATACACACACACACACAGAGTCACACACACACAGAGAAAATAAGGCATACTTGGCACACCAGAAGGCCTCCTACATAATTCCAATACAAGAAATGATTTTGGGCAGGGGTGTAGCTTAAAGCTCCTGGATCCCCCTGCAACATTTAGTACAGGTCCTCCTCACCTACTATCTGCCATAAATTTGACTACTGCCTCTGCCCCACCTTTATCTATGCTTCTGAATTAGGGAATGAAATATAACAAAAAAAAAAAACAAAAAAAGTCACACAGTCACACACACACAGTCACATACTCACACACACACACAGAGTCAATAAGGCATACTTGGCACACCAGAAGGCCTCCTACATAATTCCAATACAAGAAATGATTGTGGGCAGGGGTGTAGCTTAAAGCTCCTGTGTCCCCCTGCAACACACACACAGTCACATACACACAGTCACATATACACACACACACACACACACAGTCACACACACACAGAGTCACACACAGACAGTCACACACAGACAGTCACACACAGACAGAGACACACAGACAGAGATAGAGACAGACAGAGAGACAGACACACACACTCACCCATCCAGCGCAGTGCTCCTTCTCTCCGGGCGCCCTGCGAGTGACGTAACTGACGTCCTATGCGGTGGTGCTGACGGACGGGCGCACAGCGGCGATGAAGGCCGGGAGGGGGGGGTGCTGACGGACGGGCGCACAGTGGCGATGAAGGCGGGGGGGTGCTGATGGACGGGCGCACAGTGCAGGTGAAGGCCGGGGGGAGAGTGCTGACGGACGGGCGCACTGCACAGCGCAGGTGAAGGCGGGGGGGGGGGGTAGTTATGCTGACGGACGGGAGGCCGGTTGGACACAGATGTGGGGTGTCGGTGTAGCTGGGGAGGGGGGGTGGTTGCTGCGGAGCGTCTTGGTGTCACCCCATTAGGTTGGTGTCACCCGGTGTCGCAACGCCACTGCAGGTGACACTGATGACAACAGTACTTTTCATACAACATTACTTTACTACATAATTCTAACCATTCCTCTTTACTCAAAGCTTTCTGGGCCATCCAATGTCTCAAAAAGTTATTTTTGTTAATCCTAACATCTTCAGGATCATGTTTTTATATTTATACCCTTCAAGATTCAATCCTAATATTGTTTTCAGATCATACTCCATTTTCACCTGGAGCTTTACCTCCATTATCTCAAACACCTCCAACCAGAATTTTTTATTAACAGTTCCATACCATATGCAACCAGTTTGCATCTTCCATATTACGTTTTGGATAATTAGATTTTTCCCAGAGCCCCACTTTATACATAAACCCTGGGGTGTATTGTGTTCGATATAGTAACAAAGAGATATCCTGTGGTTCACAGTAATTGAGGCAGCCTCGATATTTCTAAATATAATTTTCCATCCTTCTTTAATTCCACCTATGTCCCTTTCCCATTTTACTCTACTATGTGCTATCTCCCTTTTACTATTAACCAAAAGTTTATAAATCTTACTTAATAATTTTTTCTCTTTTCCATGTCAAACTTTTATTAACTCCATTAAATGGGTACTGTCACCAACCTATTTTTTATATGTTGTAGTACTTATGTACTACAGGATATATATGGAAAAATAGGAACAGAAAAATGGCGCTATCTAATTGCCGTAAGAGATAGTAAAATCACAAAAGATGTATTCAAAATGCACGTTGATATATGTGGAGGTTGGAGTATACGTTTAGCTCAAACAAATAATCAAACATATACAGATCTCAGAAAAGCAGTGGTATGTGTCTGGTATAGGTGAATGGTATCTCACTCACCTATTTTTGTTGTGCTGCAGGCACAACACCGTTTAGGGCATTGAAAGAGTATGGCAACTCTCCAAAAAAAACTCTGGCAGCCTTGCATCCGAACCCGAACAGCAGCTGTGTCGGTCTAGGCAATAGAAGAAAGTGTGGTCCCAGAATGGAGTTGCCCCAGCAGTTTACGGGGAAAGCAAAATGCTGATGGTATTCGTGGCGCCTTGAGGGTATATTCCAGTCAAACAAGCATCCTAAGTGGTAGGGTTACTTGTTTATTTCATAAAATAACAGTCCATACATTACTGCAAATATATGGAATGGTGTACAAAATAATAAATAAAATGACAGAACAAGTTAAATAGCAACGCGTTTCGCAGGGTGACCCCAGCTTCGTCAGGGTAATAAAGTCTGACTGTATTTATCTGGTATATATACACAAAGACAGTCTGTTTGAAAGTTTGCGGGGGAATTAGATCCCTGACGTCATTCTTGTGACAAAAGTGATGTATCTGCAGTGGTTGGCATGGTTGCCAATAGACGCACATTGATGCAGTAGTTTTTTCTTTTGTTTTTCTCCATTCTCCGATTTTGACTGGATACGGGTATCAAATAGAATATATGTCCCAGACATAAACATAACATAAAGATATAAAAACATAGAGTATGGACAAGAAAATAAGTGAATGAAATTGCAGCTTATGTTCATCTGGAGTATTTATGCACTATCCCGATGTTGCGTATTGTGTTCAGTATGCATGCTGGTATAATTGCAAGCAGCGCTGAGTGATCTGAGTATTTCATATTCAGACAGATTAACTAGTGTTACAATTTTTTACTTATATGTGCACTGTATCTTTAAGTTTTTCTTTCGGTGATGTTTTAAGCGATTTGGCTCTAAGTCGCTTAAAACAACACCGAAAGAAAAACAAGATGGGGAAAATCAACCAGACAACATATGGCATCTTCAAATGTGAAAGAAATCGATGCTTGTGTTGCCTAACCATCACGGCTGGCCTGACGAAATACAAAAGTAATCATTCAGGGAGGGAGGAAGAGACTCCGGAGCAGCCTACCATGCTATTGGCTGCTCATCTATGCGCGCTCCCTACAGGAGCGCAGTATAGATTAGGTGAGGGCGGAAGTCGGCGTCCAGCAGGCGTCAGTGACATTGCGCCTGCTGGGGAAGTCGGCTTCCGGCAGAGCTAAAGCCGGCAGCAGAAGATCAGCTCTTTATAAGGTAGAAAAACTATTTTAAAAGGCAGGGAGCGGGTTAGGGATAGTTTAGCAAAAGGTAGGGACAGAAAAAAAAATACAGATGGTGGGAGCTATTCTTTAAACAGTGAGTCTGTATCATGAATCAATTTTTTTCCTTTTCTTTCTTAAGTGCTTCTTTCACTTGTAAATAATAAAATTTACTATTTCGATTCAGATAAAATTTATCACATAACTCTTTATTCAATTAACTCTCCCTGTGAAAATAAGTGATTCACTTGCCATATTCCTTTATATTGCCAATTCATATAATTTGAGATGCTTTTTTAATTCTGGAAAGGGATTGTTGTGCCAAAGTGGAGTACACCAAATACTCCTTTTTATCCAGATTACCTTTTGAATTCTTTCCCATAAATTACTTATCTTAATAGCTAATACCTGACTTCTTATATCTTTAATCTACCACTTTCCAGTAAATACCACATTGATCTGCTGTCTATTCCCTGCTTTAAAAAAAAAAAAAAAAAAAGTCCCTTAACACTTTTTGTTCTTGTACCAAAAACAACACTTGTGATGCCAAAAAAAAATCCGGTATTCCTAAACCTACTATTTCTGATGGTAGGGCCAGATATTGTAGTTTAATTCTCACCCGTTTCCGACCCCAAATTAATTTGTTAAATTTTTTCCCTAATAAACCAAAAACTATCCTTAAAGGGGTTCTCCGGTGCTTAGACATCTTATCCCCTATCCAAAGGATAGGGGATAGGATGCCTGATCGCGGGAGTCCAGCCGCTGGGGACCCCCGTGATCTTGCACGCGGCACCCCGTTTGTAATCAGTCCCCGGAGCGTGTTCGCTCCGGGACTGATTACCGGTGACCACAGGGCCGACGGCGTGTGACGTCACTCCTCCGCCCCCGTGTGACGTCACGCTCCGCCCCTCAATGCAAGCCTATGGGAGGTGGCGTGACAGCTATCACTCCCCCTCCCGTAGGCTTGCATTGAGGGGCGGAGCGTGACGTCACACGAGGGCGGTGGCGTGACATCACACGCCGCCGGCCCTGTGGTCGCTGGTAATCAGACCCGGAGCGAACACGCTTCGGGGACCGATTATAAACAGGGTGCCGCGTGCAAGATCACGGCGGTCCCAGTGGCGGGACTCCCGCAATCAGGCATCTTATCCCCTATCCTTTGGTTAGGGGATAAGATGTCTAAGCACCGGAGTACCCCTTTAACCCATAACAGTGTTATTCTCAAAAAGTGTAGAACCATAGGTAATATCACCAACTTCATTAAAGTTATCCTGTCTGTCATATTTAATCCTAGTTTTACCCAGACATTGATTTTAACACTTATCCTTTCCAACAGTGGTCTCAGATATTTTAATACCTAAATACTCCAAGTGATCCATGGTTTTAAAATTTTTTACATTTCCAATAGGGGATTCTATCTCCTCATCCAAAGGTAGAAGTCCTGACTTTGGCCAATTCATTTTAAGACGGCTCACATTAAACTTTAACCTGGTCATGGCAGGAAACAATCAACCCCCAAGTGCAGTTGTGCACATATGCTGGGGTTGAGGTCCTGCACTTGTGATCTGTTGGTATGGGCGATCCCAGCATAATATGCATAAAGTGGAGGATGCCTGCAGATGGTAAGAAGTACCACAATGGCATCCTACACCAGATAAATATGTATGTGGATGCGTATTACATAATTTAGACATTAAACAGCTACATTAGCGTGGTCTAAAATGATAGGAGGTGCTCAACCCCAAGTGCAGTTGTGCACATACGTTGGAGTGGAGGACATATGGTTTCACTCCTGTGGTAGATGCAAACAATGGCATAAGCTAACCATCAAATCAGATGTAAAATTGAGACATTAGCCAGTATATCCTTATATGAAGGACATACCTGACTCCAGACACCACGCCAAGTTTCTCAAATGGTGCAGGACCTAACACTAGCCTACCTGTGCCAGATGAGCAAAGCCAGACGCCAAATTACAGCAGCCTTAGGTCCGACTTGTAGACTGCTCCCCAGGTTACCTCCAGTGTGACTAACACACATACAATGGGGGACAAAACCCACCATGGTTGGTTCATATATTGCCGGCCTCACAGGTGAAACCTTAATGCTACACATATAAAACTATATTGTGGTCCACAAGTGCAGGTCCTCCACTCCAATGTAGGTGCACAACTGCACTAGGGGTTGAGCACCTCCTATCACTTTAGACCACGCTAATGTAGCTGTTTAATATCTCAATTAATTTTAAGCCCTGATAATGTTCCAAACTCTTCCACCATTTGCACCACCTCAGGCACTTTCTGTTTCGGGTTTGTGATAAACCTTATCACATCGTCCGCATATAGAAGAATCTTTTTCGTGTGCCCTTGAGCTCAAAAACCACAACAACACTCAGATTTCCTAATACCAATACCTAATGGCTCCATAAACATTGCAAATAATAATGGAGCCTCGTGCCTTTTTCCAGATATAATTTTCCCGAAAGTGCCCCATTTATATTTATTCTCGCAGTTGGTGACGAATATATTGTTTTACAAGCAAAAAGAAGAATAAAGCTGGCACTACCTCTTTAAAGTCCTCAAACACTGTATCCTCCAGTGATGCATTGCTACTGCTTCATCTCTGTGTGTGGTGGCAGCGGTGCTGCGTCCCGTGACCAGTGAAGATAAATCCAAGCAAAAAGAGAAAGTCGGACGGCAGCTCGCTGTGTTCCACGATGCTTTATTCAGATACAATGGGTGCAAACGTCATACAGGCAACATGATAAAGTGAAGTTTCATGATATATGCTGCTTCCGGTTCAGTAACTATGATGTGGTGCGTGCGTGCGAGGCTAATATACGTCAGCACTGTGTCGTCACCACGGCAACTAGTACAACATATGCCGGTGCATGCGCACATCAGTGCTGCTGACAGACCATTACTATACAAGTAAGTGAGAATTAAAAACATTAGAAAAATACAAGGAGAACTGCATAAATATAGTAATCATAAGAATACACTCATATCGTTTTTATCATTCAGCCCCGGGGCACCCAGTGCATTGGTTCTCAGGATCCAGGAGGATTCTTTCTGAAGTAACATCTTATGGCGATCCCCGCCATCTTTAGGTATATGTACAACCTCCAGTCCTGAGAAAGACAATACATTGGCATTACCTGCACGTATGTTTTTTTACATGCTCAATTAAATGTGGGCACCCATGGCCCGTTCTTATCGATCGAATATGTTCCTGCATTCGCATATATAGGCAATGTATGGTTTTACCTATATAAAACAAACCACATGGACACAGGATGACATAGACAACGTATTTAGTTTTGCAGGTGATGAATTGAGACACCTTCCAATTAATCCCACTTAAGCTACAATGTTTGAGTTCACCATTAAATCTACACATTGAACAGTGCCTGCACTTGAAGTTGCCTCTGGGGGCCACTCTTTCAAGCCAATTTTCCCTGTTCTCAACCAATCGTGTGCAACTTAACTGGTTGCCCAGTGTGCATGTACGTCTATAGGAGAAGAGGAGTTGCCTGAGTGCTACCTCCTTCAGATCGACATCATTTTCTAGCAAGTGCCAATGGCGACGTATTGCGGATTGTATAATTGTATTCACAGATGAATGTTGAAAGGAAAAGATGAATCATTTATTGTTAACAGCAGCTTTTTGGTGTGTGAGAAGATGATGTTGATTTTTAGAACTCACCTTATCTAATGCCGACCTAACTTCTTTTGATGGATGGTCTCTCTCAATCAATCGTATCGATAGCTCTTCTGCCTGTTTTTCAAACATCAAATCGTCATTATTCAACCATCGAAGACGGATGAACTGTCCATATGGAATGGCTCTCTTGACATGAGGGGGATGGTAACTATTGTGATGAAGTAACGCATTCGTTACGGTTGTCTTTCTGAAACCAGATGTAACTAAGTTACCATCTTTAATTTCCACCCTCACGTCAAGAAAGTCCAAAACTTGGCCACCAAATACTGACGTGAACTTCATATTCATTTTGAGGCCTTCGTTAAGATATTCTACAAACTGTGTTAACTGCAATGGGGAACCTGACCAAATAATAAAAATATCATCGATATAATGAAGAAATGTAACTATACAAGCTGTAGATGGATTACTGGATGAAAAAATGTATCGTTTTTCGAATGCTGTCAAAAACAAATTAGCTAACGGACATGCCATAGGGGTCCCCATTGCAGTTCCAGAGTCCTGGCGGTACCATTCATCCTGAAATTTAAAGGCGTTGTGGGATAGGAGGAACTGTGTGGCCTCTCCTTCAAAATCTACTACCTCTTTTGGTTTTCCTACCTCTTGGAGGAAGTTCTTTAACACCAGGACCCCTTCAGCTTGTGGAATCCGGGTGTAGAGGCCCTCTCCATCCACTGAGGCTAGCCGGTAATCCCCTGCCATGATACATTGTATATGGCTTTCAAAAAATCACTAGTGTCTTGTAGATAAGTGGGAAGATGTTTCAAAAATGGACAAATCAGCCAATCCACGTATTTGGACAAGCCCTCAGTCACTGAGCCAATCCCCGAGACAATAGGTCTGCCCGGGAGATGGCTCAGTGACTTATAGACTTTCGAGAGATAGTACCAATATGGTTTACGTGGATGTTTGGGTAAGAGCTTATCTGCAGTTTTAAACAAAATTACTCCCTGTTCCATTTATCGACGTAGGAGTGACTATAACTGTCCCAATTATTTAACAGTGGGACTGTACTGTAGTTAATTAGTGGTATTCATTAATATTGTGGAGCTCACCATCGGCCTCCGCAATGTATTGTTCCCACGTCAGCACCATAATATTACCCCCTTTGTCTGCCTTTCTAAACACTAAATTGCTTTGTGATTTAAGCCATTAAGGGCCAAATGCTCTCTGCCAGTTAGGTTACTGGCTGCCTCCGGATAGATCAAAGATCTGATATCATTAGTAAACCAAATTGGTAAAAAATTTCCAATGACCCTCCCGGAATTAAAGGGGGGCAGAATGTGGGTTCATTGCCCCCTATAAAGGGTTGAATCTCTGATGGGCCCTCCATTGTAGATGTAATACTATCAGGGGACAGGTCCCACAATAATTCCACAGCTTCTCCCACTTCCTGAGTGAGGTCAGTAACAACACTAAAACCCAGGGAACCCACTGATATTGGTATCTCGGCCGGCATTGCTCCTGTAGTCAAAGTCTCTTTCTTGGAGAAATGTTTGTGTAAATTAATCTTACGAATCGACTTTAATAAGTCCACTTGAAAGTCAGTAAAATCGAAGGCCTCAGTTAGACAGAAGTTCAGTCCATAGGACAGCACTGTGAGGCAGTCAGGTGGCAATTCAACATCGGTTAGGTTAGACATTATAAGTGGGTGTCTTACCAGCCTCTCTCACTGCTCCCAGGACACCTGTTTTCTCTTGTATCCTCTACGATTCGGCCCTGTTCATTTTGCGACGGCCCCGCCTGATCCTCCTTCTAAAGGGGGGTTCTGAGTATTCGTGGAGGAAGAGGCTGCAGATAATCCTGGATCATCCGATAAACTCGAGTCAGAATCTGTGGTCCAGAATTCCTATGGCTTTTTTCGGGAGTAACATGTACGTCTTTTCTCTTGTTTTTTGCTGCCCCAATCGAAAACGCTTCCAGTCTCGTAATCAGTCTTATCTCGGATAAATGTATTTATTTTTCTGTCTTTAATATCCGCCTGTGTTGCCAGCAGTTTCTTATCAAGTTTCTTGGAGATAGTGGAAAAGGGTTCTTCGGTCAGCCGTGTGCGTAACTCTATTTTTGCCTTACAGAGGCGCGCTGTGATATTCTCATATTCCACCTCATTACTTTTAAGGATGATACACATCAGGTTGGGGGAGTGTTGTTGGTGAGCCTCCCTCCACTCTGCCAAGAATTCCTCATACTCCAGGAACTGTGATGGCTCCTTGAATGAGCGTAATCCCTGAGGCACCAGATGGCACTCATTGTAGGACCGGAGGGAATAAATGGACCAAAAGAGTGTCACCTCTTTCTCTGCTAATGAGGTCACTCGGGCTTCGAGTGTTCTGGTACTCAATAATTGCAGTTCATCCTTACTGTTCACTGAGGGCTTGTGCAAATATGTGGATTGGCTGATTTGTCCATTATTGAAACATCTTCAACAGCAGCACAATTACAGAGCCTGGTGGTGGCATCAGTGTCAGGAGACCATATAGTGACTGAATGACACAGCGTGGAGGTGTTGGCAGCATGAGGAGACCATATAGTGGCTGAATGGCACAGCGTGGAGGTGTTGGCAGCATGAGGACACCATATAGTGGCTGAATGACACAGCATGGACATGTTGTCAGCATGAGACCATATAGTGGCTGAATGACACAGCATGGAGGTGTTGGCAGCATGAGGAGACCATATAGTTGATGAATGGCACAGCCCGGAGTTGCCAGCAGCATGAGTAGGTACTAGGCCTTCACAATCCCTAAGATTAAAAGATGAATTAAGAAATTTAAACCGAAAAAGATTTTGGATAGCGAGTGCTACCTATGAGAACATTTGAAATTACCAGACCCAGGCCCCACAGCGGCATCAGTAACCCATATATTGCCTGAATGACACAGCCTGGAGTTGGCTGATGCACGAGCACACACCAGGGCTTCACAACCCCCCCCCCCAAAAAAAAACACCACAATTTTAGAATTTAAAAAAAAAGATTTTGGATAGCGGGTGCTACCTATGACAAAATTTGAAATTACCAGACCCAGGCCCAGCAGCACCATCATTTTTTTGTTTTTGAAAATGAAAACAAACTTTGAGTGTCTCGGACCCCATCGTGTGGGTACGAAGGACCAAATCCAACAAGCCCCCACAGCAACATCAGTAAACCATATATTGCCTGAATGACACAGCCTGGAGTTGGCTGATGCACGAGTTCACACCAGGGCTTCACAATCCCCCCCAAAAAACACCACAATTTTTGAATTTTTCGAAAAAGAATTTGGATAGCGGGTGCTACCCATGAGAAAATTTGAAATTCCCAGACCCAGGCCCAGCAGCGCCATCATTTTTTTATTTGAAATTTAAAACAACCTTTGTGTGTCCCGGACCCTAGCATGTGGGTACGAAGGACCAAATCCAACAAGCCCCCACAGGCAGGGCCGGACTGGGGATAAAAACCAGCCCTGGAAATTACTGCATACCAGCCCCACTTGTCAATGGCCGCAGCCACAATGTAAATGACAGAAGGAATGGACCCATTTATTACTCTTAACCCCTTAAGGACCAAGCGTTCTTCTGTTTTTGCACTTATGATTTTTTTTTTAAAGATAAGGAGGAAAAAACAAAATTCTTTCAATTTTGCACCTAAAAATCCATACAATGGCTTATTTTTGCGCCACCAATTCTACTTTGTAATGACATCAGTAATTTTACCCAGAAATTTATGGCGAAACGGGAAAAAAAAATCATTGTGAGTTAAAAATTTTAAAAATGCCATTTTGTAAATTTTAGGGACTTCCGTTTCTACGCAGTACATTTTTCGGTAAAAATGACACGTTATCTTTATTCTGTAGCTCCATATGGTTAAAATGATACCCTACTTATATAGGTTTGATTTTGTCAAACTTCTGAAAAAAAATCATAACTACATGCAGGAAAATTTATACGTTTAAAATTGTCATTTTCTGACCCCTATAACTTTTTTATTTTTATGGGTATGGGGTGGTATGAGGGCTCAACTCATTTTTTGTGCCGTGATCTGATGTTTTTATTGGTACCACGTTTTGTTTTGATCAAACTTTTTGATCGCTTTTTATTAATTTTTTTATGGTTTAAAAAGAGACCAAAAATTTGCTATTTTTTGTGAACAACACTCCATACAATGGTTGAATAACACTTATACCAGAAAAGAACAATACCACTATAACATGACTGAAAAACAACAGCATGCCAGAACAGAACAATAACGCCATACAATGATTGAATAACACCGCCATACCAGAACAGAACAATACTGCCATACAATGACTGGATAACACTGCCATACCAGAACAATACCTCCATACAATGACTGGATAACACAGTCATACCAGAACAGAATACCCCATACAATAAATGAATATTACCGCCATACCAGAACAGAACAATACCCCATACAATAAAGGAATAACACCGCTATGCCAGAACAGAACAATATCGCCATACAATGACTGTATAACTCCACCATACCAGAACAATACCGCCATACAATGACTGTATAACTCCACCATACCAGAACAATACCGCCATACAATGACTGGATAACACCACCATACCAGAACAATACCGCCATACAATGACTGGATAACACCACCATACCAGAAAAATACCGCCATACAATGACTGGATAACACCACCATACTAGAACAATACCGCCATACAATGACTGGATAACACCACCATACCAGAACAATACCGCCATACAATGACTGGATAACACCACCATACCAGAACAATACCGCCATACAATGACTGAATAAAACCGCCATACCAGAACAATACCCCATACAATAAATGAATATTACCGCCATACCAGAACAGAACAATACCACCATACAAAATATATGTATTCGCAACAATGGCGCAGCATTCCAGTGCAAAAAACGTGAATTTAATTTCTCATGTCACACAAAAAACAGCAATGTTTCAGCTCCTCAATGGAGCCTTTTTCAATCATGCTTGAAAAAGGCTCCAATGAGGAGCTGAAACATTGCTGTTTTTGTGTGACATGAGAAAATAAATGCACATTTTTTTGCATTGGAATGCTGCGCCATTGTTGTGAATATCTGCTAGGAAGAACAGAGTGTTAAAGAAGTGCTGAATTTCTTTGAGAAACTACATATATATATATATATATATATATATATATATATATATATATATATTCTCCATGAATGGGGGGTTATTACATATATATATATATACATACACACACACACACACACACACCGTGTGCGTGTAGAGATATATATGTGTAAGTATGTGTATATTTACAAATACACACACATCAGTATTTCCCAACCAGGGTCCCACCAGCTGTTGTAAAACTACAACTCCCAGCATGCCCTTACAACAGCTGGAGGCACCCTGGTTGGGAAATGCTGATGTGTGTAAATATATACATACATAAATACACATATATATCTCCACACACACACACACTCTATATATATATATATATATATATATATATATATATATATATATATATATATATATATATTAGTGCTCGGTGCTACAAATAGCGAGCCTACCTACTTACTAACTCAACTATGGCTAGGCAGTCTGAACTGTGCCATATACTGCCGCGTAAGGGTACACCTTGGAAAATAAGAGGGCAAAACTCAAAACCAAACAGGCAACTCAGAAATCAAAATACAAGCTTTATTAGTAATTACAACACAAGCGATTCAAAAGCACATTGCATCTCCAATTTCGGGTTTGGAACATAACGTATATACGCACTGGACTTCCAGTGACCTAACTTCCTGATAACATGAGCAGGAACACCATGACGAGAGGCCGATGCAGCTGCCCCTATCCGTAGTGAATGACCGGATATAACTGAAGCATCATGGCCTAAGGATTTAACTAAAACACGTAAATAACGAACAAAAACTGAGGAAGTAAGAGCAATGTTATTAAACAACAACAAAGGGCATTCTGGACTGTCATGAACACGAAGAGCAAGTAACGAGTTAAAGACCAACACCGGACACCATTTGTGAGAGGTTTTAAAATATTTGACGTGCACCTCCTGACTGGGAAGTGATGTCTTTGTGTCGTGCAGAACGAGAGTGAAATGATCCGTGGCCCTCTGCAATTGTCTCAACTTGAGAAATGGTGTGGTACTAGTTCTACACGTGAACTCGCCCGGCCTCAGAAAGCCATAGAAACCTAAGAAGAGGGCTGCTTTTAGCGTTAAACTATTACCTAGACCAAACGGGGAGTGATCCAGAGCATCTGCCAGCTCCTTAAACAGTGACCCCGAGATGGGCTGCCTGCCTGGAGGCTTTGGTACTCTACTTTTGGCAACCCCCTTAAGGGCAGCCTTAACTGCATGCGATGTAAACAATGATGCCCGATCCGGGAACTTCAAAGTAACAAAGTGCTGTATGCCTGCCAAATAAATCTTTATGGCGTTATATGCTAGCCGTAGGGAGGAGTGGCAAAACCCTATAAAGGCTAAAACAAAAGATACTGAAAGGACATCATCATGCGGGTGAGACTGACAGAACTTAGTAAACAGATTAAAGGCCGTATGGTAAACTTTCTGAGTGTTACGGGAAAGTGAACTATTAATCAAATCCTGACCTACAGACAAATAGGCATTTAGTTCAGAATCAAATCGTGGAACGCTGGAACCATGCATCCTGATGGATCGGCCTCTGGCATTACCTGGAAGAAGAGTGGAAACTTGAGCCTAGACAGTGCATCAGCAGCCGTGTTCCTAACACCATCTATATGAGCACTAGAAAAGTGAAAATTATGTGACAATGATAACCATACTAGTTTACGCATCAAAGACATGACCTGTGGGGATGAGGATCTACCTTTAAGTAGAATATACACCGTAGCTTCATTATCAGAAACGAACAGTACTGACTTCCTAAACCATAGGTGACCCCACAGACTGGCAGCTGCAACTATGCAACTGCAACTCGAACAATGCTGAGGACCTGCTAAAACCCGGAGACTGAAATACCTCAATTGGCCAAGCACTAGCTAACCAATGATTCTCCCAAATGGCTGCGAAACCCACTGAGGAGGAAGCATCGGAAAAAACTAAAGGAGAGGCATTATCGATACCAGGGGTGAAAAATTCCTATTCCCATTCCCATTCCAGTTAGTTAAAAACGTATGCAAACACATAGCAAAATCGGCAATCTCTTGTCTATCAAATGTGACTATGTCGTTTTGGCCAGGTACAGAATTCATAGCGTCTAACAACCTGAAAACAAAACTCCTACCCTGTGAAATTACACGCATGGCAAAGTTCAGCATGCCGAGAATGGATTGCAGCTGCACCTTGGTCACCCGGGGTGAATTGACAAGATCATGCATGGTCTGTCTAATACGGGAGAGCTTGTCGAGCGGTAATCTGGCTTCCATGGCCTGTGTGTCTAGAACAATACCTAAGAAAGTCAGTGACTTGCAAGGGCCCTCAACTTTTTTATCTGACACCGGAACCACCAGTTGCTGGAACACTGCTAACGAGGTTGTCAAATCCCTGGGGCACACGTTACCTGGCTCAATAAACAAAAAGTCGTCCAAGTAGTGGATGATATGGGAACAGTCGAACCTATTTTCCAGGAGCCAGTGTAGGGATTGCGCAAATTTAGCAAACAACCAAGGACTACTCCTGGAACCAAAAGTTAACTTAACAGCAAAAGAATACTTGTCGCGCCATTTAATACCGTGCCACTTCCATAGCTGAGGCATAATGGGCAGGAGCTTAAAGGCATCGGATATATCGATCTTGGACAGCCACGTGTTACCGCCCATGCTCAGGATGACCGCTATTGCCTCGTCTATGGAAGCATATTTCAGGGAGAACTCCCCTGCGGGAATAAGAGAATTTAAACTAGGTGTGTGTGCAGAGTAAGGGGCGGACAAATCATAAATTAAACAAAGTTTATTGCTGAATTTCCCAGCCACCAACCTCAAACGGACTTACTCTCCAAACGTCAAAGGGGGACTCATCAAACGGACCAATAACAAAACCCTTGTCTATTTCAGCTAGTATCAGGGTATCTACAGCCCTAGGGTCCCTTAGAGCAGATCGTAAATTGTCACACTCATACGTAGCAAGTGGCGCATTTCTCCTCCCCTTCTTGGCTGTCCCGTAGCTGCTGACTGTCCTCTATTAGATCATCCTCAGTAAATAGTGGAGCTGAACCCACAGCATAAGATACTTCTCTAGGAGAGGGAACAGCATTGGACAAAGGCAATGGGAGGACAGTGACTGCTCCCGGGCCATGCCAACAGAGTTGTGTCTGAGGAACCCACCGACTGTTGACTGGGGGTGTCAGATGTCACTTGTGATGATGTGGATGAGCGTGTTAACCAATCGACGATGGCAGATGGGTTGCTGGTGGAGACACGACCGCTGGCTGATAACGGGAGCTCAGGCCTCTCGCTGCGACTCCTGCTGCCACTCGCCCCAAGTCTGCTGCCAACTCTGTCTGAAGTATTTAAGCCTCTGCCACTCCTCTATCCACGTCCTGGCACTTCTCTGCCTGACATAGTGCGTTTATGAGGGTATTACAATACGCTACACTACTCTTTAAACAGTATTTGTCTAGAACAGCAGCAGGTGATTACTTACAGCTGTCCTTTGACAGTATGTATGCCCTTTACAGATTAACAAGTACAAGATGGTACACTACTTGGATGGACGTATGCGGTATGCACTGATGAGGGCAGTAAGATGCGTAACTATACGCAGAAAAAACTCTGTATTTTTGTAAAACACCAGCCGATGGATACTATTGTTTGGACTTTGACGGTATGGAGCACCTTGACAGCTTAACAGGTGCTAAATGGTACAATACTTTGATGTACCTATGCAGTATGCACTGATGAGGGCAGTAATATGCCTAACTATACGCAGAAAAAAATCTGTATTTTTGTAAAACACCAGCCGGTGGATACTATTGTTTGGACTTTGACGGTATGGAGCATCTTGACAGCTTAACAGGTACTTAATGGTACAATACTTGCATGTACCTATGCTGTATGCACTGATGAGGGCAGTTATATATGCGTAACTATACGCAGAAAAAACTCTGTATTTAAAAAAAAAAAAAAAAACAGCCGGTGAATACTATTGTTTGGACTTGTACAGTATGTAGCCCCTTGACAGATTAACAGGTAAAAATGGTACAAATGCACTACAGTCCACTGAACAATCACGTATTTCTGAACAGCAGCCGGACCCAATAGTGAAGCACCACAAAAAAAAAAATACAGGGATTAAACCCTAAATTGCACTCTGTCACACAATTCTGAGCAGCAAAAAACTTTGTGGAGCAAAAAAATTAACTCAATTGGGCTGAGAAATTAGATAAGATGTTTCAGAAAGTTCAGGCAGCTTGGAGATCTGTATGAGGCAGCTGACAGCTATCTGCCCCTCTCTGCTGCAATGCTCAATAACGTGAATAGGAGTTTTAGCAATCAATGATCCTTCTCAGTATAACAGCACAGGCCTCTGCACTCCTGTCTTTCCCTAATGCTGATGTGACTAGCAGTTGCAGTGTAACGCTGTGGTATGAGCTATTCACACACACGCAGTCCCGTCCTCTCCATCTGAGTGCATAGATGAAATGAAGAGAGGCAAGATGGCCGCCGATTATATAGGGGCTGTGACATCACAGGGGTCAGTGAACAGTAAAATGCAGAAAGCCCTGGAGGGGACAGAATGGGAACGGAGGGGCCCCATGACAGGGGTATTATGCGGGCAGGTAGGGGTTAAATGTGAGGAGGTTAGAGGAGGGAGCTAGGGAAGCGTGGGCTTTTAGTGAGGGAGTAGGGACAAGTTAAGGAGAGTATATAGGAGAGGGCATTTGTGCGGGGGCCACAATCTGCGTGGCTGAAGAAGTGTCCCTACCTGTGCCATGGCAGACATGGAGGCGATTCTGCGACGCGTGCGGGATGAGGTCCTCCGGTGCGGCTTCCAGTGGCTGGAGGACGCGCTCCCATCCCTCACCGCCTCTCCGGTGCTTTCGGCGGGGGAGTCCGGGCCCCGTTCTAGCGGCCGGCGCTCTCGCCCGCCGGAGCGCCTGTCACCTGCAGCTTCCCCTATTCCCAGGCACCGACGGGTGAGTCCTTCTCCGGCCTCTTCCTGCCGTGGGTCAGGAGCGTCGGGCGGGGGGCAGTCTGGGCAGGCACCCCTTGGTCGGCCTGTTGTGAGGAGCGGTGCGGGGCGTGCTGTCGGCGCGTCCCAGGGCCTCAGTGAGGGACCGGCGCGTGGTGCGGCCCGCTCTGGAGGGCGGGCCCGGCGGAGATCCGGAGCTGCTGTTTCCTCTGCCCCTCAGTCGGAGGGGCAGTCTCCTGCAGGCCTGGTTGCTGCCCGGGCCGTGATTCATGTTGCGCCCTCTGCTTCCTCTTCCAGGGGGAGCAGGAGGGCTGGTTCTGCAGTGTCCCCTGCTGCTACTGCCGGCAGGGGGGCGGTGCTTCTGGGAGGAGACGAGATCGAGGCTGCTCTCAGTGAGGTCAGTGAGGATGATCTGCTGCTGCTGGCTGGAGAATCTACAGAGACCCTGGACCCGCTGTCTTGTCCCCTGCTCCCCTCCGGGGTTGTAGCGGGTGTTGGCGTCAGCGGGGTCCGGTCGCCGCCACTGTCCGTCCAAGCCGCTGGTGGGGCGAATTCTGCTGCTGCGGAGACGTCGGACGGGGTCCCTCCGGTCCTCTCCTTGGTCGATGTGTCTGCAACCCGTGATGTCCGGAGTCGCCCTTCTTCTGGAGTTACGGCCGCTGGTTCCGAGCCGGTGAGGTCGGGTGAGTCTTCCACTGTCTCCAGTCTAGGGGGTTTTGGGGGGGGGGGCATGCTTTACTGCGGGGGAGTGGTCTGGGGGCGGGGGTTCCCAGGTGTCTCCGGTACCTGTTTGGGGGGCTGGGGGGTGCTGGGGTGTCAGGTCCGGTTGGGGGGACTGGGTCGGGCTCTGGGGGAGGGGTCCGGCTCGCAGATGCGGCTAGGGGGGAGATTTATGTTTGTTTTGAGGGCCCATTGGGCGCTCATCTCAAGGCGGAGGTCAGGGAAAAAATTTGGAAGCGGGAGCTTGCTCTTCTGAGTGTTGCTGTGTAAGAGGGGGCGTGAAAGAGGAGTTACAAAAACTGTGATTATCTGTTGTGCGGAGTGAATCTGTGGAGTGGGTGCGACTGCCTATAGCCCACATTCATATTTTGGGGGGAGGAGGAGTAGATTGGGCACAGGTGTATAAATCCTAGCTTGGGACTCTTATTGAGAGCTTGCTCTTCTGAGTGTTGCTGTGTAAGAAGGGGCGTGAAAGAGGAGTTACAAAAACAGGAGTTTGAAAGCAGGAGGTTGAGATCGCTGTGAGTGTTAATTTCTGAACCCACAAGGTCTACAAAAAATTTTAAGTGTAATTTTGACTGTCTGTTTTTTCCTATACATTTGTGAAATCCCCATAACTAAATGGCCTCCATGTTGGAAAATGCAGTCCAATGTACATCCTGTTCAATGTATGCAATCCTTGAACAACAGTTTGAGGGTGCATATTGTTGTGCGAGATGTGTGCTAGTTGTCCGTTTGGAAGCCCAGATCCTGCATCTAGAGGGGCGACTGGCAACAATGAGAAGCATTAACAACATGGAGAGGAGTCTCGTGCTCACTGAGCAGGCACTCTCGGGAATAGAGGTGGGGGAGGACAGTGGGACGGAGTTGCAGGACAGTCAGGCAGTTAGCTGGGTTACAGTTAGAAAGAGGGGTAGGGGAAAAAGTGTCAGGGAGGCTAGTCCTGAACTGGCACACCCCAACAAGTTTGCCCGCTTGGCAGATGAGGGGGATGCCATTACAGAGCTAGCAGAACTGCAGCAGGATACCGCCTCTGACCGCCAGGGGGGTGTCTGCTCCAGTAAGGAGGGAGGGAGGAGTACAGGGCAGGCCAGACAGGTACTAGTGGTGGGGGACTCAATTATTAGGGGGACAGACAGGGCAATCTGTCACAAAGACCGGGATTGCCGAACAGTGTGTTGTCTGCCTGGCGCACGAGTTCGGCACATCACGGATCGGGTTGACAGGTTGCTGGGCGGGGCTGGAGAGGACCCAGCAGTCATGGTACATATTGGCACCAATGACAAAGTAAGAGGTAGGTGGAGTGTCCTTAAAAATGATTTCAGGGACTTAGGCCGCAAGCTTAAGGCAAGGACCTCCAAGGTAGTATTTTCTGAAATACTACCAGTACCACGAGCCACACCAGAGAGTCAACGGGAGATCAGGGAGGTAAACAAGTGGCTCAGAAGCTGGTGTAGGAAGGAAGGGTTTGGGTTCATGGAGAACTGGGCTGACTTCGCTGTCGGTTACCGGCTCTACCGTAGGGACGGGCTGCACCTCAATGGGGAGGGTGCAGCTTTGCTTGGGGAGAAGATGGCTAGAAGGGTGGAGGAGTGTTTAAACTAGGGACTTGGGGGGAGGGAACCTACAGCAAAGAGGGGGAAGATAGTGTAGATAGAGAGGTGGGAATTATAAATGTACCTGGGGGTGGAGCGGAGGGAGGGGTTAGAATAGTTAATAGGAATAGGCTTCATAGGAAAATAAAACTAACACCCTTGAATCCCATTAACCCCAATAACATAAAGGATGGAAATTTAAAGTGTATGTTCACAAATGCCAGAAGCCTAGCAAATAAAATGGGGGAGCTTGAGGCCTTGATACTGGAGGAACATATTGATATAGTTGGGGTCACTGAGACATGGCTGGACTCCTCGCATGACTGGGCTGTCAATCTGCAGGGGTTTACATTGTTTCGCAAGGATAGAATGAACAGAAAAGGTGGTGGAGTCTGTCTGTATGTAAGAAGTAGTATGAAAGTCAGTGTGAACGATGCCATAGTGTGTGATGATTTTGAGGAGGTGGAATCACTGTGGGTAGAATTACAAAAGGAGGGAAATACTGAAAAAATTATATTTGGTGTAATCTACAGACCCCCTAATATCACTGAAGAGATAGAAGTTCGGCTTCATAAACAAATAGAGAGGGCCGCCCAGGCAGGTACAGTGGTAATAATGGGAGATTTTAACTATCCAGATATAGATTGGGGTCCGGGGTTGGCTAAAACTACAAAGGGGCGTCAATTCCTAAATTTATTGCAGGATAATTTTATGGGCCAGTTTGTGGAGGACCCAACAAGAAGTGAAGCCTTGTTGGATCTGATCATTTCCAACAACGCAGAGCTGGTTGGTAATGTAACTGTGAGGGAAAACCTTGGTAATAGCGACCACAATATAGTTACTTTTGACTTAAAATGTAGAAAACATAGACAGGCGGGGAAGGCAAAAACATATAACTTTAAAAAGGCAAATTTCCCTGGGCTGAGATCTGCACTGCAGGACATAGACTGGGGGGAGGTGTTGTCAAATACTGATACAGAAGGTAAATGGGACATCTTTAAATCAACTCTAAATAACTGTACATCTAAATATATACCAAAGGGGAACAAATATAAACGATTAAAACTAAATCCTACATGGCTGACACATGATGTTAAAAGAGCAATAAACAACAAAAAAATAGCCTTCAAAAAATACAAATCTGATGGGTCAGCTATAACATTTAAACAGTACAAAGAGCTTAATAAAATCTGTAAAAATGTAATAAAAACAGCAAAAATCCAAAACGAGAGACAGGTGGCCAAAGAAAGCAAAACTAATCCTAAATATTTTTTTAGATATATAAATGCAAAAAAACCAAGGACAGAGCATGTAGGACCCCTTAATAATGATAATGGGGTGGTTGTCACAGGCGATCAAGAGAAAGCGGAGCTACTGAATGGGTTCTTTAGTTCTGTATACACTATGGAAAAAGTAGCTGACATTGGCCAGGTCAGTGCTGGTAACACATCATGTAATGTACTGAACTGGCTTAATGTAGAGATGGTACAAGGTAAGTTAAGTGATATAAATGTAAGCAAATCCCCAGGGCCGGATGGACTACACCCAAGAGTTCTTAGAGAGGTAAGTTCAGTAATATCTGTACCCCTGTTCATGATATTTAGAGATTCTCTGGTGTCTGGTATTGTGCCAAGGGACTGGCGCAAGGCGAATGTGGTGCCAATCTTCAAAAAGGGCTCTAGGTCTTCCCCAGGAAACTATAGACTGGTAAGTTTAACGTGCATTGTGGGTAAATTGTTTGAAGGACTTAGAAGGGATTACATACAGTAAAACATAGGGGATAATTGTATTATAAGTGATAGCCAGCATGGGTTTACTAAGGATAGAAGTTGTCAAACCAATCTAATTTGCTTTTATGAAGATGTGAGTAGAAGCCTTGACAGAGGAATGGCTGTGGATATAGTGTTTCTGGATTTTGCTAAAGCGTTTGATACTGTCCCTCATAGACGTCTGACAGGTAAGTTAAGGTCTTTGGGTTTGGAAATTTTAGTTTGTAACTGGATTGAACACTGGCTCATGGATCGTACCCAGAGAGTGGTGGTCAATGATTCGTACTCCGATTGGTCCCCGGTAATTAGTGGTGTACCCCAAGGTTCAGTACTGGGCCCGCTGTTGTTTAATTTATTTATCAATGATATAGAGGATGGTATTAACAGCTCTGTTTCTATCTTTGCAGATGACACCAAGCTTTGTAGCACGGTACAGTCTATAGAGGATGTGCATAAGTTACAAGATGACTTGGATAGACTAAGTGTCTGGGCATCCACTTGGCAAATGAGGTTCAATGTGGATAAATGTAACGTTATGCATCTGGGTACTAATAACCTGCATGCATCGTATGTCTTAGGGAGGATTAAACTGGCAGAGTCACTGGTAGAGAAGGATCTGGGTGTACTTGTAGATCACAGACTACAGAATAGCATGCAATGTCAGGCTGCTGCTTCCAAAGCCGGCAGGATATTGTCATGTATCAAAAGAGGCATGGACTCAAGGGACAGGGACATAATACTCCCCCTTTATAAAGCATTGGTACGGCCTCACCTGGAATATGCTGTTCAGTTTTGGGCACCTGTCCATAAAAGGGACACTGCGGAGTTGGAAAGGGTGCAGAGACGCGCGACTAAACTAATATGGGGCATGGAACATCTTAGCTATGAGGAGCGATTAAAGGAGTTACAATTGTTTAGTCTTGAGAAGAGACGTTTAAGGGGGGATATGATAAACGTATATAAGTATATTAATGGTCCATACAAAAAATATGGAGAAAAACTGTTCCAGGTTAAACCCCCCCAAAGGACGAGGGGGCACTCCCTCCGTCTGGAGAAGAAAAGGATTAGTCTCAAGGGGCGACACGCCTTCTTTACCGTGAGGACTGTGAATTTATGGAACAGTCTACCTCAGGAACTGGTCACAGCAGGAACAATTAACAGCTTTAAAACAGGATTAGATACATTCATGGAACAAAATAACATTAATGCTAATGAAGAAATATAAAATTCCATCCCTTCCCCAATATCGCGCCACACCCCTACCCCTTAATTCCCTGGTTGAACTTGATGGACATATGTCTTTTTTCGACCGTACTAACTATGTAACTATGTATGTCGACATTTTTTCTCTCCTGCCGCTGGATAAGTTCAACTTGGACAGGGTGTGGCCGGACGAGTATAAGCGGTTGGAAAAATTGGAGGAGGAAGAGCGTCGGCGGTATCGGCTGATACCGCGGACGTTCTCCAATTGGCTTCAGGCTTTCGACATTTTGGCTAGCGTGGTGGGTGAGAAGGCGCCGGAGTCCTGTTCCGGTCTCTTCTGCTACATGGATGCGGTGGGGGAGGCGTATCGGGTTTATGGGGGCTCGGCGTGGCTTCGGTACGACTAGCAGTTCCGGCAACGCATGGTGGTGCGTCCGGATCTGCGTTGGGAGCATAAGGATATCGGTTTGTGGATGCGGCTGATGGCGGCTCCTCGTAGCGGGACCGGGCCGCAATCCTTTCGGGACGGTGTCGGGGGTTCGGGTTTGGGGTCAGGGCGGTCCGGGGGGGCCGGGCGTGGGGTTTGTTGGCAGTTCAACGAAGGGAGCTGCAAGTTCGGGGCGAATTGCCGGTTCAAGCACGAATGCTCCGGTTGCGGGGGTGGGGGACACGGTTTGTCACGCTGTTTCCGGCGGGGGAAGAGTAAGCAGGGAGAGGCTGACCAGAAGAGGGGTGACGCCGGTGCGGGTGGAAAGGATGTTGCCTTTCCTCGCGCTTTACCCAAATAGGTAGGCGGCGGAGTTGTTGCGCTTGGGTTTTGCGGTGGGTTTTCGGATCCCTTTTTCCGGGTCGGCGGGTTCGGGGGGGCTGGTGCGGAATTTGGTTTCTGCACGGGCCCGTCCGGAGCTTGTGGAAGAAAAGCTTTTGCACGAGGTGGAGCTGGGGAGGATGGCTGGTCCCTTTGGTGGCCCTCCTATTGAGGGATTGCGGGTGTCGCCTTTGGGCCTAGTGCCCAAAAAGGAGCCTGGCAAGTTTCGCCTCATTCACCATCTCTCTCACCCTGAAGGGGGATCGGTGAATGACGGCATTGACCCGGTTTTGTGTGCGGTGTCGTACACTTCTTTCGACGCTGCGTTGGTGTGGGTGCGGCGTTTTGGGCAGGGGGCTTTATTGGCGAAAACTGACAGAGGCAGCTTTTCGCCTGCTGCCTGTTCATCCTGACAGTTTTTACTTGTTGGGTTGTTGTTTAGGTGATCGTTTTTTCGTTGACCTTTGTTTGCCCATGGGTTGTTCTATCTCGTGTGCATTTTTTGAAAAGTTTAGTTCGTTTTTAGAGTGGGTGGTGCGGCGGGAGTCCCAGTTGGACTCGGTGTTGCACTACTTGGACGATTTTCTTTTTTTGGGCCCGGCTGGGTCTAGGGTCTGTGCGGTGCTGTTGCAGGAGATGGAGCGGGTCGCAACGTGGTTTGGCGTCCCGTTGGCGCCGGACAAGACGGAGGGCCCGTCTACAGCGGTTACGTTTCTGGGGATCATTATTGATACCGTGGCGATGGAGTGTCGGCTGCCAGATGAGAAGCTGAGTGAGCTGAAAGGGGAGGTCGATAGGGCATGCAGGGTTAAGAAATTGCAGTTGCGGGAGGTCCAGTCACTACTGGGTCGTCTCAATTTTGCCTGCAGGATCATGCCTATGGGGAGGGTTTTTTGCCGGCGGCTGGCGGCGGCTACTGCGGGGGTTTCGCGGCCTACCCACTTTGTCAGGTTGTCGGCAAACTTGAGGGCGGACTTGCGGGTTTGGCAGGAGTTTTTGGGCAGGTACAACGGTCGGTCAGTGGTGATGGGTTGCCCGGTTTCTAATTGGGATTTGGAGTTGTTTACCGACGCGGCGGGCGGTTGCGGTTTTGGGGCCTATTTGCAGGGTCAATGGTGTGTGGGTCAGTGGCCGGAGGTCTGGCGGGTGGCGGGTTTGACACGGAACTTGGCTTTGCTTGAATTGTTTCCGATTGTGGTGGCGCTGGAGGTGTGGGGGGATTTGTTTCGCAATAGGAAGGTTTGCTTTCATTGCGATAACATGGGGGTGGTACAGGCCATCAATAATCAGACGGTGAATTCTCCGCCGGTGGTTACGCTGCTGCGTCACCTGGTGCTACGGGGTTTGGAGCTTAATTCGCATGTTGTCGCTTTGCATGTGCCGGGGGTGGTTAACTCAGTCGCTGATGCTCTCTCTTGTTTGCAGTGGGACCGGTTTCGGGAGTTGGCACCAGAGGCCGAGGAGCAGGGGATCCCTTGTCTGGAGTGGCTGTGGAGGCTGGTTTAGCTGTGGCGATGGGCCTTGTGGGACGGTCTGTGATCAGGTCAACGTGGGAGTCTTATTGTCGGTGGTGGGCAGATTGGGAGTTATTGCTTCGGCAGCTTTCCATTACGGGCGCCCCTTCGGAATGGGAGGCGGCCCTTTTATTTTATGTGGGCAGGGCTTTTTGTGAGCGGGTGTCCCCGTCGGGTCTGGGTCACCGGATGGTGGCTCTGGCTTTTTGGTTCAAGGTCCGGGGAGTGCCGGATGGGAAGAAGTCTTTTTTGGTGCTGCAGGCGGTGCGGGGGTTTCGTAAGGGGGCTAGTTCTAGGGATTTGCGCAAACCGGTGACATTTTCGTTGTTGTTGCGCTTGGGTTCTTTATTGGCTGGGGTGTGTTTTTCGGTATATGAGCAATGTTTTTTCCGTTTGGCTTTTGCGTTGACGTTTTTCGGGGCTTTTCGTATATCGGAGTTGGTGTCTCCTAGTCGTTGTCGGGCCGGGGGGCTTCTTTTTTCGGATGTGGTTTTGGTGGAAGGGGTTTTGCAGTGCCGCGTTCGGCGGTCGAAGACGGATCAGATGGGTCGGGGGGCGGTGGTGCGTTTGGCGCGACTGGGGGGTTCGGAGATGTGCCCGGTGGCTTGTTACTCCGCGTTTTTGGCTTTGCGGGTGGGGATTGTGGGTCCTTTGCTGGTCGTTTTCAGTTTGTGGGGGTTTTCCGTAAGTGTTTGCGTGTGGCGGGATTCGTGGCAGAGGACTACAGTTCTCATTCCTTCCGGATAGGTGCGGCGACCGAGGCGTCTCGGTGGGGCCTGGGACCGGAGATGGTTAAGCAGATTGGGAGGTGGGAATCAGAGAGGTATAGGCTGTACGTTCGTCCTCATTTGTTGTGATGTGCGTGTGTTTGCGCCTGTGGGTTGTACTGTATTTTTTTCCTTTGTCGTTTCAGGTGGAGCGGCTGGGCTTGTCTGGATTGTCGGCCATTCGTATGTGACGCGAGGGGCAGTAAGGGCGGGGGTTCGGCCGGCAGGCAGACAGTTGGGATTGGACGGTTCGGTGGCCCAGGTTCGCTGGTGTGGAAAGGGGGGCATGAGGTGGTCAGAACTGTTGTCCAGGGTCCAGCTCTTTGTTCAGCTAGACCGGTCCCCAGATATCCTAGTTGTCCATTTAGGTGGGAATGATTTGGGTGTGCGCAGGTCTCGGGATTTGATCAGGGACATTAAACTGGACCTGTTGCGTTTGTGGTCCTCTTTCCCGGATCTGGTCCTGGTTTGGTCCGAGATGGTTGCCAGGCAGAAATGGAGGCAGGCTCGGTCGGTGGTGGCGATCAACAAGGCGAGGATTAAGGTGAATAAGGCGGTGAGTACGTTCGTGGCCAGGAATGGTGGTTTGGTGGCGCGGCACCGGGATTTGGAGGAAGGGGGTGCGGATTTTGTGGCCTCGGATGGTATTCATCTTAATGGGATGGGTATGGATCTGTGGCTTCTTGAGTTGAAGGAGACGGTGGAGAGGGCATTGAGGCTGTGGAGGAACGGGGACAAGTAAGGGGTCACTTGTCCCCGTTGTGGCGGGGTCAGGAGAGGAATCTGGGGAGGCACCAGTGGATGGGCATGGTATGTTGGATGGTGTGGAGGTGGGCTGGGAGCGGTTCCCAGCCCGAAGGTGGAATTCAGGTTGGTGGGCTTCACAAAATGGTGCTCCTGTGCAGGTGAGCTACGGCTAGGAGCAAGTGAAGATCCCATCACCTGTTGGTCTGGTAACGGTGCCCCTCAGGTTCTTCTCCTGTGCTAATAGACATCCTAATGTTAGGACAGGTTATATTGTTATGTATGACGTTCATACATCGATTTACAATGTTGTAATTGATTATTTATGTTATTTAATAAATGGGCTGCTGTGGCCTTTGTTTAACCAACACATGTCTCGTGTCATTTATAGGAGGGAATACGTTAATATTAAGTTAAAGGTGTTAAATGACAGTTGATCTGGTGGGGGGTCATAGCAGCTATAATATCCCCTAGTCATGCATCTCACATGTGGTTCAGGGTCAGCCTGCCTACCTTCATTCCCGCCGCTGTTTCCCGCCCTCCCATAATCCCCTGCCCCATGTACTCACACGTGGATCCGCCATCTTAGGTCTCCAATAGCCTGGAGTTTAATGAAGCGATTCGCGTGATAGAACCGCGGCGATATTTGTATTCGTAGCGAACCGAATTTTTCATGAAATTCGTAACTAATTGGGGTTCATCAACTTCGATTCGCTCATCTCTAGCGGCGATCAAAGCTGACCGCCGCGTCTGAAGCGAAAGTGAAAGTATCCCGGCTGCTCAGTTGGGCTGTTCGGGACCGCCGCTGTGAAATTGCGGCATCCCGAACAGCTTACAGGACACCGGGAGGGACCTTACCTGCCTCCTCGGTGTCTGATCGGCGATTGACGATCCGTGCCGGAGATCCAGGCAGGAGCAGTCAAGTGCTTATAACACTGATCACAGGCGTGTTAATACATGCCAGTGATCTGTGTAAAAGATCAGTGTGTGCAGTGTTATAGGTCCCTATGGGAGCTATAACTTTGCAAAAATAAGTTACAAAAAAGTGTTAATAAAGATCATTTAACCCCTTCCCTAATAAAAGTTTGAATCACCCCCCTTTTACCAATAAAAAAATAAAACAGTGTAAATAAAAATAAACATATGTGGTATCGTCGCGTGCGTAAATGTCCGAACTATAAAAAATATATTGTTAATTAAACCGCACGGTCAATGGCGTACACGTAAAAAAAATTCCAAAGTTCAAAAAAGCTTATTTTTGGTCACTTTTTACACCATTAAAAAATGAACAAAAAAGTGATTAAAAAAGAGTCAGATCAAAACAAAAATGGTACCGATAAAAACTTCAGGTCACAGCGCAAAAAAATGAGTCCTCATACCGCCCTGTACGTGGAAAAATAAAAAAATTATAGAGGTCAGAAGATGACAATTTTAAACGTATAAATTTTCCTGCATGTAGTTATGATTTTTTCCAGAAGTACGACAAAATCAAACCTATATAAATAGGGAATCATTTTAACCGTATGGACCTACAGAATAATGATAAGGTGTAATTTTTACCGAAATATGCACTGCGTAGAAACGGAAGCCCCCAAAAGTTACACAATTGTGTTTTTTTTTGTCGAACAATTATTTTTTTTGCCGTTTCGCTGTGGTTTTTGGGTAAAAGGACTAATGTCACTGCAAAGTAGAATTGGTGACGGAAAAAATAAGCCATAATATGGATTTTTATGTGGAAAATTGAAAGGATTATGATTTTTAAAAGGTAAGGAGGAAAAACCGAAAATGCAAAAACTGAAAAACCCTGCATCCTTATTGGGTCTTAGTGGCTTTGAACTAGGTCAATTGGTAATTGACTGAGTGTTTGAATTGTGGAAACTAGGTTAATAGGTGTATTAGGATGTAATGTGTAAAGTACAAGTGAGTGAATGAATGGGTTGAAAATAACACGGATCACCAGTAGGTGGCAGCAGAACATTAGGCAATAACAACATAGATGGAGATTTATCAAGTTTGTCTGTGAGAAGCAGCTTTTTATGCTGTTTTTTTTTTTTTTTGCATTCTTTTCGACGGCTGTGCACCGTATTTACAAAAAAGGCACACACAGACTTGATAAATATTGCATATTTTTTTATTACCTAAGAAAGCGCTTGGAGACGCCAAAAGCACAAGCATTTTCCACAGAGCATTTTTTAAAGGGACACCACAATCTAAAATCAGGAAACACTATGGGCAAGACAGCAATTTTTCCTTGTCAAAGGGTTAGATAATTCAGCCACACATTGCTCTTTATAGGACCTTAAAAAAAACAAAAAAAAAAAAAACTTGGAAGTAATAAAAAAAACAACAAAAAGGGTTTGGCTTTTCACATGGAAAATTTGACTCAGTTCAAAAAGCTGTGGCCAGGTGGAGATATTAAAGCAAAACTGTTCTTTGCGGATTTGTACAAGATTTTTTACATTTAATTTGGTAAAAAGATGGAACAATTTAGTAAATGTAAAGCAGCACATTAATAAAGTAATGACCCCCACTGGCACTTATATAATGTATATATACCCCCCCCCCCCCGCTGGCGCATATATATATATATATATATATATATATATATATACCGCTGGCACATTAATAAAGTAATGACCCCCGCCGGCACATTAATAAAAATATGACCCCGCCAGCGCATTACTAAAAATATGACCCCTGCCAGTGCATTAATAAAAATATGACACCTGCCAGCGCATTCCTAAAAATATGACCCCCGCCAGCGCATTTATATGTATACATCTATACCCCCCTGCCAGCGCTTAATGTGACCCCGCCAGCACATTTGTCTTAATTTTCCATTGCAGTGCTATATGTGAATGGTATATCTATCAGAACCAGGGGCGTCACTAGGTCAAATCATTCCTGGTTCCCCCGAATGTCAGGACTGTTTGATTTTTTTACTTACTACATTCCTGGGGCTCAGGGCCGGCATTGCCTATGCGCTGCGGCTAAAGCGTCACCGCGGTTTTTCCAGCAGATCAACACCCCCCCTCTCTCATTGGTCTCACCCTGTGGGCAGAGCTCCGGTTGTCAGTGCTCCGGCTTCCAGGTCCATGCACCCCGGGACCCGACAGAAATACCATGAGCAGCCGCTGCAGCAGCGGCCTCCTACTGTTGATGGGGACCTGTGTATTAGCTGAGGTAAGAGGCAGGTGGGGCTCAGGGCCAGTGGCGGATCCAGGGGAGGTACAACGGAGCAATGTTTTTTCTATATGGCACTGGGTTCAGGTGGCAATGTAAAAACTTAGGGGGCACAGGAAAGGAGACATTTAATGTGAGGGGACTATGACAGGGGACATTATATGGGAAGAGCACATGACAGAGGATCCCCTGTCATGTGTCTCTCACATATAATGCTCCCTGTGCTGTGCCCCTCACATGTATTGTTCCCATTACGTATAATGCCCCTTTGGGGCTGGACAGGGGGCATTATATGTGAGAGTCACATCACAGGGGGCATTTTATGTAAGGGCAACAGCACAGGGGGTATAATATGTGAGGGGCACATGATGATAGTATTATATCAGGGGCACAGGGGGCATTATATGTTAGGGGAGCATGATGGGGGCAATATATGTATGGGGGCCCCATACATAAAATGCCCCCGTCATGCTCCCCTAACATATAATGCCCCCTGTGCTGTGTCCCTTACATATGCTCTCATCATGTGCCCCTCACATATAATGCCCCCTGTGCTGTTGCCCTTACATATAATGCCCCCTTCATGCTCCCCTAACATATAATGCTCTCATCATATGCCCTTCACATATAATGCCCCCCTGTCCTGTGCCCCAACATATAATGCTCCCTGTAATGTGACCCTCACATATAATGCCCCATGGGCTGTGCCCCTTACATATAATGCTTGCATCATGTTCCCCTCACTTATAATGCCCCCTGTGCTGTGCCCCATAATGGGGCACAGCACTGGGGGCATTATATGTTAGGGGAGCATGATGGGGGCATTATATGTTAGGGGCACAGCACTGGGGGCATTATATGGGAGGGGAGCATGAAGGGGGCATTATATGTTAGGGGAGCATGAAGGGGGCATTATATGTGAAGGGCATATGATGAGAGCATTATATGTTAGGGGAGCATGACGGGGCATTATATGTAAGGGCAACAGCACAGGAGGCATTATATGTTAGGGGCGAGGGGAGCATGATGGGGGCATTATATGTTAGGTGCACAGCACTGGGGGCATTATATGGGAGGGGAACATGATGGGGCATTATATGTTAGGGGCACAGCACTGGGGGCATTATATGGGAGGGGAACATGATGGGGCATTATGTTAGGGGAGCATGACTGGGGCATTATATGTATGGGGCACAGTACAGGGGGCATTATATGTTAGGGGAGCATGATGGGGGCATTATATGTATGGGGCACAGCACAGGGGGCATTATATGTTAGGGGCGAGGGGAGCATGACGGCCCCCGTCATGCTCCCCTCGCCCCTAACATATAATGCCCCCATATAATGATGGGGGCATTATATGTTAGGGGCACAGCACAGGGGGCATTATATGTTAGGGGAGCATAATGGGGGCATTATATGTCAGGGTCACCGCACAGGGGGCATTATATGTTAGGGGAGAGGGGAGCATGACGGGGGCATTATATCTAAGGGGCACAGCACAGGAGGCATTATATGTTAGGGGAGCATGATGGGGGCATTATATGTGAGTGGCACAGCACAGGAGGCATATGTGAGGGGCACAGAACAGAGGGCATTATTATTATCTGGGGGAAACAGGACAGACATTATGTGGGGGGTGCAGGACGGGTCATAATTATTATATGTGGGGGACAAGATGGGGCATTATTACTATTTGTGAGGGGCACAGAATGTTTTGCATTTTAGAGGTATGGTGTATATTATGAAGGAATTTCTTGGGTGCTACGATATTTATGGGCCACAATACATTACCCTTTGTCAGAGAGCGCAGTATGTGCTAGTATTATATTCAGAGAGCACAGTGTGTGGTAGTGTTATATTCAGAGGTACAGTGTTTAGCTTTATTATAATAATTATTGTTTTCATATAGAGGATCAGAATTCACTGACAAATTAAGGAGCCATCTGGGCGTCATTTTCTGCAGAAAGAAGATTTAGCTGACAAAGTCACAGCGGTATGTAATATCTGAATTAGATAAGGAAAGACTATAGAGAAGACGTCACCTGTAGTCACTGATATCATTGTACATTCTCCTCACTATGTCCCATCAGAGCTGTAGTCACTTGTAAGTTCTACAGTTATGAGTGAAACTACAACTCCCAGCATAACCTGCTTAGGTCATACTGGGAGCTGTAGTTTTAAAAGGTAAAAAATTCTTCTGCGCCTTCCCATTCTGTGACAACTGGTATATTTGATTATCATACTGGAAATTATTTTCTGCAAAGTGCTACACCGCAGGCATCACAACAGGCTAAAAAATTACTTTCAGGGAAGAAGGGGTATGGAGTGACACCAACCCTTGAGCGGGGATGGGCTGTGTGACATGTGGCATCAGGATGGTCACAGAGTGATGGAGCCCAGGCACAACCTGGCAAAGCAGCGCAAAGGAAGAGGAAGCTGGAAACACGGATGCCTTATGATATCTTACTTTCTCTTAGAGAGTGGGAGCCCATGGGGATCCGGAGCAGACTATGAAAAGGTTGGTCATCAATATTATGGGGCACTTTGGGGGCACCATTTGTATCAGAGGGGGAAATATGGTTCAATAAGGAAGAAAAGGGGGACCATAGGTACTAGTTGGTGTGAGGGAGCGGGGCAAGGGGAGCATTATTTATATATATACTTTTCAAGGTGTATTCTTTTATCGTAAAGTTTATATGGGACAGTTTGAGAAAAATTATTTTATATAGTAGGACATTATTTTAAATGGGGCATTGTGGGGGCACTAAATGTGTTGCATTATATATATATATGGGAATACAGGATATACAACTTTTTCTGTCCACCAACACAAAATACTCTGACAGTGCCCCTCCCGAGACTAGGCTCTGGATCGGCCCCTGCTCAGGGTTAGTGTTGCTCGCGAATATTCGCAATGCAAATTTTATTCGCGAATATCACATATTCGCGAATATAGCACTATGTATTCGTAATTACGAATATTCGTTTTTTTTTTTTTTTCACAGTACACATCACAGTGATCACCCCTCTCTGCTTCCAGCTTGTGTGGTGAAAGAAGGCTCTAATACTACTGTGTGAGACCGGTGTGCGAATTTTCGTATGTGCGAAAATTTGCATATGCTACTTTTCGCATATGCGAATTTTCGCTTATGCAAATTTTTGTATATGCTAATTTCTGCATATGCTAATTTTCGCATACGCAAATTTTCACATATGCGAAAATAATATGGGAATATTACGAATATGCGAATTTAGCGAATATATGACGAATATTCATCCATATATTCGCGAAATATCGCAAATTCGAATATGGCCTATGCCGCTCAACACTACTCAGGGCTCCTCTGTACCAGTTACATTATCATATTAATCCTTCTCCCGTGGCCGTGCTATATCTCCTCACCATCCAGGCCTGGCTACATCAGCACTAGATCTCAAGCTATCACCCCAGCCTGCCACGCCATTCATCACCCTCCCCTGCCTGTGTCCATCTCATTCACCCTGGGTTATCCTCTGCATTGATCCTCCTCTGAACCACTGTTTTCCAAACAGTGTGCCTCCAGCAGTAGCAAAACTACAACTCCCAGCATGCCCAGATAGCCAGAGGGCATGCTGAAAGTTGTAGTTTTGCAACAGCTTGAGGTACATTGGTTAGGGGACACGGCTTTAGAAGTTACAGACGGAGTAAAGATGGAAGTGAGGAGATGCAGATACACCCTGGTGTGTAAAGTACCATGTACCTGTACCTCCTCACCACCATCTTTACTCTATCTGTAACTTCTAAGACCAACCAGGATGCCAGAAGTAGCAAAACTACAACTCTCAACATGCCCAGAGGCCCAATGACTGTCTGGGCATGCTAAGAGTTGTAGTTTTGCAACAGTTGGAGGCATCCAAGTTGGCGAATACTGGTATACAGTGTAGACACTAATGTAAATCCATGTACATACAGGGTAAGTAATGTAATTTCATACAGTGACCCCAACAGCAGAACAATGAGTGCAACTCTGGAGCTGTACTCATTATTCTCCTGGCAAGGTCACTGTGTTCATACATTACATTACTTATCCTGTACTGATCCTGAGTTATATCCTGTAAATCTTTTTTATTACAAAAATGTAAATCATAACAAACACAAAACAAGCACAACTTTGCCATAACTGAAAACAACAACATAAAATAACATAAACCCAAAAGAATATAAATCCTGCCTAACCGGCCAGCCCAGTTTTCCGTAGAAAATACTAGAAACGCACCTTACATAACCAAATATCTAACAACACTCACAACAATACTCAACTTGCATTACCAAAAAAGAAACATAAAAATAGCACTATTTAGCTGTAACTCAAAAACACCCAAACTTGGGAAAACACACACAACAAGGACTCCCACTACACCCCATTAATTTAATGTATGTATGTATATATACACATACTTTTTTTTTTCCTAATTGTTTTTTAAGAAAGAAAATTCAATCTATAACTCAAAAACATCCAAACATGGGGAAAAGAAGACCTATACCAAAGAAAAACTAAATCCACTACGGGATACAAAAATACCAAAGAAAAATTACTACAAAAATAACAACTGGTTCGACTGCCATAATATAAGATAAATAAAATTATAACATATTATACATATAAACTATATACATTATATACACCTAAATATACAGAACACACCTACAAATACAATAAAACAACCTACACTAAACTGTCCCTTCACCCACATCACCCGCCCTCCTGTACATGGGTCAGAGTCCATACAGTTCATAGTCCTCAATGTCCAGTTCATAACTGACCCATGCCAAGTCCACCAAAACAAACAACCACCACCACCCACAAATACACCCTCCCAACCTAGAACTCCTCCCAACCAACTTTATCATTATCAGCATTATAATATACATAAACAATACAACCCACTTTAGGCCCAAGTTCGGTGCCTGTAAGCCCTTCATAACCTTAACATCTGAAAACAAAACAAAAAGCTATGGTGCACATGCATTAGCCCACCACCAGGAAAAAGGATGGCAATCCTGATACATACAAAATGTACATCCTTTCCCTAACTGCACCCTACCTCTCTCCCTACCATTATCCCTAAAAATAAACTGACCCTACTATCACCCTAACCCTGTCCCTACATCACTGTCCCTAACCAAATCAAGGGTACTCTACCCAAAAGGTCTAGTACCTAGGGCACATCAAAACAAAACCCTCTCCATAGGAGAGAAGCCCTACTGGTACCAAGACTGCCATACTCCAAAGACCTGATCTTCCCGAGGTCACCGGTGATATTCCTACAGACCTCCACCTCGGAGAGGACTTTCCGCTGTGTAGACACTAAACACCGTGCATTCCACGTGTAGTACCTAACCACTAAACTGACTAAGAATAAAGTGCCCCGATCACGGCCAACCAGGGTCCTGAATGCACCATAGGCCCACTCTGGATAGGTAAGGCCGGCAAGTTGACTCCAGCCGATGGAAGCACCCACCCGGTTGTAGACCCCTATATTAAAAAGGGACAATGAAGGAGGAAATGGTCCATGCTTTCCAGCATGTCCCCACACTCTTCTCGGGGACATCAGAGTTCCTACACTTCAAATTGTCCCTCACATATAGCTTCCCCTGAAAGCAGCGCCAGGCCAAGTCCCAAAACTTCTGGGGGATCCTTTTCATGTTTAAAAGATACAACCCCACCCTCGGACCCCGACCTGGGCAGTCCCTGAGCGCCAGAGGCTTCTGGAAGTGGGTCAACGGAACCCGTTTGTCAAGGAACTGCCTTGACTGGGTCCTGATCTCCCACACTCCCAGATCCCACCGACGTATCGCCTTCAGAGTCGGGGTACCGTAAGCCGGAAGATATCCATGGGGCGTACGGAGGTCCTTCACTTGCCCTCTTGTCTCCTATTCCTGGAAGAAAGGCCCAAACCATTCCCTGCAGGAGAGTACCCACGGAGGAGCCCTCTCTGACCAGAGGTTTGAGATGTTAGCTTTCAAGAAGGTGTTCATTAAGAACACCACAGGGTTTACCATAGATAAACCCCCTAGTCTCCTTGTGCGGTACGTAACCTCCCTCTTGACTAGGTTCATCCTGTTCCCCCATAACAGTTGGAAAAACAGGCTGTAGATCCTAGTGTAGTAAGCCTCTGGTAAGATACATACGCTGCCAAGATAGATAAACAAGGGGAGCAGGTACGATTTGATCAGGTGTACCCTTTCCCTGAGGGTCATAGACCAACCTTTCCACTGGTCCACCTTCTGAGTGGCATCCTGGAGCTTACCATCCCAGTTTTTGGTGGGATAATCATCCTGGCCGAATGTGATGCCCAGAATTTTTGCTGACTCTTGGGGCCCTGGAAGGGTGTCCGGGAGATCAAACGTGGGATCTCCCCCTCCCAGCCAAAGACTTTCACACTTATCCCAGTTGATCTTGGACCCGGATGCCTCCGAGTAGCGTTCCACCTCCGACATCACCACATCAACCTCCTCTCTTTCGAGGACACGAAAATGGTGACATCATCAGCGTACGCCACTACTCTCTGGGCAACATCCAGCTCCGCCAGACTCATCCCGACTCCCGCAAACGGCCCACAATCTACCCTCCGGATGAAGGGATCGATTGCGAACACATATAAAAGCGGGCTCAAAGGACAACCCTGACGGACTCCGGACCCCACCTCAAAAGAGCGGCCAGACCACCCGTTCACCAGAGGGAAACTCTCGCCCCCTCTCCGTATACAAGATCTTAAGCCACTTAATAAAAGTACACGGTAAGCCATATCTCAGTAGGGCGGACCAGAGGTAGTCATGGTTCACCCGATCAAATGCTTTGGCATGATCCAGGGACAGCAAGTACCCCTTCCAGAGACCTGCACTACTCCGCTCCACTGCCTCTCTGACACTAAGGACCGCACTTAAGGTGCTTCGGCCTGGAACAGAGCAGTGCTGAGCCCCCGAAAGGGACCGGGGTGCAAACTTCACCAGCCGATTAAACAGTATCTTGGCCAGAAGCTTCCTGTCCGTATTGAGAAGAGCTATGGGCCTCCAATTCTCAATACGGCTGGGATCTTTACCCTTTGAGAGAAGTATCAGGGCTGACCTCCTCATTGACTTCGGCAGAGTGCCCGAGGAGAGACACTCATTGAATACCTCAGTCAAGAGGGGAGCTAAAGACTCCTTATAGGTCCTGTACCACTCGGATGTTAAGCCATCCGGACCTGGCGACTTCTTGGGGGTAAGCCCCTCGATCACCAGTTTCACTTCCTCTTCCCTGATTTCTTCTGCCAAAACATTAAGAGAGCGGTCTACCCCTGGCTCAGGAATGGTTTAAGCCAGGAAAGCCGACATCCTGTCTCGATCTAGATCCTTACTTTCCAAGAGGTGCAAGTAGAAGGATCTGACGACCTCCAAGATCCCTGATCTGGACCGATTCAGAGATCCTGTATTATCGATCAGTCCTGAAATGACTTTACTACTCACTGACATCTTACAGTTTCTGTAAGGGTCGGGCAAGCGGTATTTCCCGAAATCCCTCTCAAAAACCAAAGATCCGTGCCTATCGTACTGACACCTCATCAGCAAGGATTTCACTCTGGAGATATCCTCTCGGCTACCTCCTGTCGAAACAAGAAGCTCGAGTTTCCTCCTCAGTCCCTAATACAGGCGATACCTGTTCCGGGACCTGAGGATCGAGAGCTGGCGGAAGAACTCCGCAACCCTCTTCTTGAATATCTCCCACCACTCTGACTTAGTACTACATAGGCCCAGTAAAGGTACCTGACTCTGAAGAAAATCCTCAAAGGGCAGTCTTACCTCTGCTTCCTCCAGGAGGGACGAATTCATCTTCCAATAACCTTTACCCATCCGGGGGGTCTCTGAAACATTCAAGGAAAAAGAAATCATACAGTGATCGGAGAACTCCACCTCAACCACGGACACTGCGGAAGAGACGGCTTCCTCCTTCAAATAAAACCTGTCTATTCTAGACCTGCAGCTACCTCGATGATAGGTGAAACCCGCGTGGCCTGAGGGGCTCCGGATGTTGGCATCCTCTAGGCGAGCTTCCCTAACTATATTATTGAGAGCTATGCTATCATAAGCCAACCGATCATTGGAGCCTCTCCTATCTTGGGATCCCGTGACAGTATTGAAATCCCCTCCAAAGATCACCTGTCGGCTTGTAAAAATAAAGGGCTTAATCCTCATAAAGAGATCTTTACGGTCCCATTTGGTTTGTGGGGGGCGTAGATGTTAATAAGCCGGAGCTCTTGCCCCTTCATGAGGACATCTAAGATCAGGCACCTCCCCATTTCTAACTCAATAACCCGTCTGCATTTAACAGGAGCGGTAAAAAGGACCGCCACCCCACTATACGACTCAGCCGCAAGAGACCAGTGGGAGGGGCCGCGCCTTCACTCTCTCCTGGCTTTTACCAGGGAGGCTAGATCTGACAACCTGGTCTCTTGTAAAAAGAAAATGTCGGCATCAACACGGCCGAGAAAATCGAAGGCTGCGAATCTAGCCGTATCAGACTTTATGCTGGCACAGTTAATAGATGCCAGCGTCAATGGGGTGAGTGCCGCCATCATGGGTGATTGAGTTAGATGACCCTAACCACCTAATTTCTGCTTTTTCTTCACCGCCTCATCCCCATATGAGGAGGCTTCCTTCTCTTTGGACCGTTTTTTTTTATTCTGACAGGTCCATTTTTTAACCCCTTAAGGACCAAGGACGTACTGGTACGTCCTTGGTCCTGCTCCCGGGATATAACGCAGGGTTACACAGTAACCCCGCATCATATCACGGTGGGCCCACCGCTAATAGCACGCAGCGCCGATCACGGCGCCGCGTGCTATTAACCCTTTAGCCGCGTGCTCAGAGCTGAGCTGCGTGGCTAAAAGGGAAAGTGAAACCATGCCGGTTAACTCAGTGGGCTGTTCGGGATAGCCGCGGCGAAATCACGGCATCCCGAACAGCTTACAGGACAGCGGGAGGGCCCCTACCTGCCTCCTCGCTGTCCGATCGCCGAATGACTGCTCAGTGCCTATGATCCAGGCATGAGCAGTCATGCGGCAGAATCATCGATCACTGGTTTCCTATGAGAAACCAATGATCAATGATAAAGATCAGTGTGTGCAGTGTTATAGGTCCCTATGGGAGCTATAACACTGCAAAAAAAAAAGTGAAAAAAAAGTGAATGAATATCATTTAACCCCTCCCCTATTAAAGTTTGAATCACTCCCCTTTTCCCATAAAAAAAAACACAGTGTAAATAAAAATAAACATATATGGCATCACCGCATGCGTAAATGTCTGAATTATAAAAATATATCATTAATTAAACCGCTCGGTCAATGGCGCAATGGCGTGCGCGCAAAAAAATTCCAAACTCCAGAATACTGCATTTTTGGTCACTTTTTATATCATTTAAAAATGAATAAAAAGCGATCAATAAGTCCTATCAATGCAAAAATGGTACCGTTAAAAACTTCAGAACACGGCGCAAAAAATTAGCCCTCATACCGCCCCATACACGGAAAAATAAAAAAGTTATAGGGGTCAGCAGATGACAATTTTAAACGTATTAATTTTCCTGCATGTAGTTATGATTTTTTCCAGAAGTACGACAAAATCAAACCTATATAAGTAGGGTATCATTTTAATTGAATGGACCTACAGAATAAAGATAAGGTGTCATTTTTACCGACAAATGTACTATGTAGAAACGGAAGCCCCCAAAAGTTACAAAAGCGTTTTTTTTTTTCAATTTTGTCGCACAATGATTTTTTTTTTCTGCTTCACCGTAGATTTTTGGGCAAAATGACTGACGTCATTACAAAGTAGAATTGGTGGCGCAAAAAAAAAGGCCATAATATGGATTTTTAGGTGCAAAATTGAATGAGTTATGATTTTTTAAAAGCAAAAAACGAAAATGCAAAAACGGAAAAAACCCGGGTCCTTAAGGGGTTAATCCCCATCTCCACCTGGCTCCGGTTTCGCCCCATCCCATGAGGAAATTGCCCCATCAGGACAGGGCCCAGTTCCCACTGGAGGCTCCCCCACTTCAGGCACCCCATCCTCGACCCCCTCCTCCAAGGAAGTGGAGGAGATGTCTTCAAGGACAGAGTACCGATTAGACAGATCAATCAGAGGGGGGGTAGGTAAGCTTCCGCTTGGGACCTGGTCCGTAGCATGGGGACTAGAGGGCTCCGACCTCCTCTTTCCCCCTTTATTGCCCTTCTTTTTTGGCCTCTCTTCACCCTCCTCAACCACACTTTCATAGTGGGAGGAATGAGAAAGATCGGCTTTGCTGCCCTCTTCTCTACAGATTCTCCTCATTTCCTCATCCAGCACATTCCCCTCCAGGGCCTCAGCAGTTTCAGGACTAACCTCTGGAGCAGGGCCAGAAGCTACCCCTGCCACATGGGAACTCTCCAGTTCCCTGCTTCTTCTCCGATTAGCCTCTCGCCTCAGCTTGGCGGGACTTTTCCTCTTCACTGACCCTGTTGCACCTTCACCCGCACTCGTGCCCTCCCCAGCTGAAGCAACATTACTGCTGTCTCCAGCCAAGGTGACTGTCGCACGGGCAAAGTCGCTAGGACAACGGCTGAAAGGGTGTCCTAAGACACCACACAGATGACACCGGATCGGCCTACAGGATGCGGCAAGATGACCTACCCCACCGCACAGTGCACAGACCTGCACGGTACAAGCTGCGCTAAAGTGGGTGGGGCTGCCACACCTGGGACAGACCTTGGGCTGCCCCTGCTAGAAAACTTGGATTCTGTCACTCCCAAGAAAAGCAGCTGAAGGGATGTGGGCAACAGTGCACCCCGAACGCTTCAGTTTGACGGAAAAAGTCCAGGCCCCAGACCAGATCCCATGTTCGTCATAGTTCTTTTTTGGCATGTCCGTCACATCCCCATATCGGCTGAGCTAGGTCATGATGTCATAGCAAGATAGTGACTCGTTATGTGTCCATACGGTCACTTTCTTGACCAAATTCTGACGGGATATCGCCTTTACACCACCTCATAGTTCGACCAGAAAAGTTTCAAACCCTCCGGCCGAGCGAAGCTGATGTCAAACTCGGAAGTACCGTAGGGGTGGATCAGGGCAAAGATGTCACTTGCCCTGAATTCCATCCGGAGGAGGAGCTCAACCACCTTTCCCCGAGGCGGACACGCATCTTCGCCCCTTCGCATCTTCGGGAGGGACCAGACCACCTCCCCGTTTTGTTCTCGGAAGGCGCCTAAGCCGTGTCTTTCTATCCAAAAAGACAGGTCAACCTCACCCCTCCCCTCTACCTGGATTGAACTGTAGAGCCTCCAGGAGGCGCTGTTGCAAGTGACCCCCAGAGCCAGATGGAGATGGGGATCCCCCGGCAGTGACACTGGCATAGCTTCTGGGAAAAGCAGCCACTACCGGGGGGGGGGGCAGTTGAACCAGGACCCTTATTCTTGACAGAAACATCAGCCATAACACCTCTCTCTGCCATTCCACTATCGCTACTCTCTTGCACTCCACTTGCACCCCTCTCTTGCACTCCACTTGCACCCCTCTCCTGCACCCTACTTGCACCCCTCTCTTGTACCCCACTTGCACCCCACTTGCACCCCTCACTTGTACTCCACTTGCACCCCTCTCTTGCACTCCACTTGCACCCCTCTCTTGCACTCCACTTGCACCCCTCTCTTGCACTCCACAAGTTCCCCCCTCATCCGCTCTGATACCACAACTCCTCCCATGCACACCACCATAATTCACATTCTGCACATTACCATTTTTGCTCTCACATTCACTCTTGCCTACACTCTCCCTTGGTGTGTTACAGACTGGGCTGGCTGGGTCTTTTTCATGTTTAATGGCTGCCGGTTTCAGAATTGGCGCTGCATAGTTCCATCTTCCTGTCTCTTGGGGTGCAGACACAGGCTCCGCCTCTGACATAGATGGCCACGCCCCCTCGCAAAAAGACTGTCCCTCCGGACTCACTCCCGCTACGCCTGCTACAGCCGACGCGCAGGGAACCTCCCCCTTTACAGCGGAGTGCCCCCTGGTGCCAGAACCGGTACGAACCACGTAACCAACAAGGTCCGGTGCCCGGACACTCCCCCCCCCCCCTCACAGGAGAGTGCCCTGCAGTGCCAGGACCTGTACCGCCCACTTCGACCGAACGGGTGAATTTGCCGCCATTTTCTGGTGACTGGACACCCTCCCCCCTCACAGGAGGGTGCCCTTTTTTTTTCTATAGCACCCACGGCCATTTTGAATGCACTACTGTATCCCCCATGCTGGCCCCGCTCCACTACAGAAACGGGGTCTGGCAGGTTGGGGGACCCAGCACCCTGAACCGACTTTTAAGCCGACCCAGACTTCTGGAAGGGAAAAAAGACAAACTTCACTTGTCCCTTAGTTTTCTTTCTTTTCTTGCCCTTCACTTTTTTATTCCTCCTCTTCTCTTCTGGGCCCAAATGGTCTCCAAAAGAAAAATTTTCTAGACGGGTGGGGGACTCCTGCATAACAATCGCCCGCAGGAGACCCCCGTCTGCCAAGCCGCTGCCTTCACCGCAGTCACTGCCATCATCATCCTCACTGGAGAGAGTTAAGGCCACCTGAGCCGGGTTTATATAGTCTGCACTCAGGGTAAGTGGGGGGTCAGGGGTAGCAATGGTGGCACATACCGATACAGTGTCCATATCCCCCTCACTCACATTGCCCTCCTCACCTCCTTCACCTTCCTCCATCTCCTCCTCCTCACTGCGGCAATCCTCATCTTGGTGACTTTCACAACCTCTGGAGGCCCTCATGCTGGAGAACCTCTATTCATGAATTAGCTTCTCACTAAGAAACCCAGCACCCTCCACAATGTCTGATCTCCTCCTCACAAGCTCCTCCACCTCTTTCCTCAGAGATCTCACCTTGATGTTGAATGCTGATCTCTTTGCTTTAGGTGCCTGATCCGCTTGATAAATGGCAAACTTTAGATCTTCTCTAAGGCCACGAAGCTGCTTTCCAAGCTGTTCATATTCAGCCATCTTTGCATGGATTCTCGATCCAAAAGTTTCCAGTGATTCTCTGTACCCCTTTACCCCCCATTGCTGGGGTACTGAGGATCCAGAGACAGCTGCCTTCACTGCACTCCTCTGCCTGGAAGAGCTTCTTTTCCTTGCAGGGCTTTTGCTGGAAGCTTTGCCGCTCCCAGCTGAGGACGGGGGAGGGGGCACCACATTACTGTGAGCTCTGGTCGTTCTCCTAATTCCATCCTGACTACTGGCTGTGGCATTTTCCTTGGCAGTATATATGTCAGCATCATCGGCTGGGCGGCTGCACAAATGTGCTATATGTGACAAGTGATGCTGACAGATTCATTCATAGCGCGGCGGCTGCATATGTATATAGATGCACTGTGGGGGGCAGATAACGCTATATGTCTGCCCCCAGCACATCTATATACATATGCAGCCGCTGCTCTATGAATGAATAGTATATCTATCAGCTTCATCTGGCTGGCGGCTGCTGGATTCGCTGCTGACAGATATACTTGTCACATATAGCGCTGCAATGGAAAATTAAGACAAATGCGCTATATGTGACATGTATATCTGTCAGCAGTGCAATCAGCAGCTGCCCGGCCGATGAGGGGGTATATACAGTGGTCCCTCAACATACGATGGTAATTAGTTCCAAACGACCCATCGTTTGTCGAATCCATCGTATGTTGAGAGATTCGTGCAATGTAAAGTATAGGAAGTTATACTCGCATGTCCCCGCTGCTCCGGACCGCATCCTCACCGCTCCCGATGCTGTTCCGCTGCTCCGGGTCTACTTCGGGATCCTCCAGCTTCTTCCGCATCTTCTGCACGGTCCGGGCCTCGCTTTCTGGTGACGTTATTACGCTGCTGCGCCGGCACGGCGTGCACAGCGACGTAATAACGACGCCGGAAAGCGAGGCCCGGATCCTGGAGAAGATACAGAAGACAGCGGAGGATCTCGAAGTGGACCCGGAGCAGCGGGGATAGGTAAGCAAACCTGTCCGGGATGCTTAAACTGCTATCCGACAGCGGCTAAAGCATTTTGCGCTGTCGGATAGCAGTTAATGCGATGGCCCCGACATATAAAAGCATTGTATGTCGATGCTGACATCGACATGCGATGGCCTCTGAGAGGCCATCGTATGTCGATTTGATCATATGTCGGGGCCATCGCATGTCGGGGGGTTACTGTATATATATCTAAAAGCGCCAGCGGGGGTCATTACCTTCTTAATGCGCAGCGGGGGTATATTTTTATAATGCGCTGGGGGAGCTAGATATATAGTGCTATACATCTTGCCCCCCCACCACACTTTTAATATACGTATGTCATGTCCCATCACATCGTTCATTTTTAAATTCCCTGCTGAGATCCCTGATTGGCTCCTCAGTACCGGCCATTCAGGGCTCCCAGCCCGGTGAGACTTGGTGCGATCAATTTCTCAGCCCCTGTACTGCAACCCCCATCATGAAACAAAGTCTGATCCATGATAAGGGTTGTAGTACAAACACAAATGTAGCCTCCCCAGCTGTCTGCAGACTCCCGCAGCCGGGGAATTTTTAACCCCATCTCTTCTGTGTATATAAATACCCCATGCTAAGACGTAAAATGCTCTGTGGGCAAACTACAATGCTCACATTTGGCTTTTGGAAAGCAAATTTTGCTGAAATGGTTTTTGGGGGGCATGTCGCATTTAGGAAGCCCCTATGGTGCCAGGACAGCAAAAAAAAGTTGGATGTGTAAATGAAAAAAATAATTTCACTAAAGTGCATTTTTCCCCCCCAAATTTTACATTTTTACAAGGGGTAACAGGAGAAAATCACCCACAAAATTGTTTACCCTATTTCTTCTGAGTATGGAAATACCCCATGTGTGGACGTCAAGTGCTCTGCTGGCGCACTACAATGCTCAGAAGAGAAGGAGCGCCATTGAGCTTTTTGAAAGAGAATTTATTTGGAATGGAAGTCGGGGGCCATGTGCGTTTACAAAGCCCCCCCGTGGTGCCAGAACAATGGACCCCCCACATTTGACCCCATTTTGGAAACCACACCCCTCACAGAATTTAATAAGAGGTGCAGTGAGTATTTACACCCCACTGGCGTTTGACAGATCTTTGGAACAGTGGGCTGTGCAATTGAAAAATGACATTTGAGGACTAAGTTAGGGATTGCATAGGGGTGGACATATGGGTGCCTCCGGCTGTTGCTAAACTCCCAGCATGCCTGGACAGTCCGTGGCTGTTCGGAAATGCTGGGAGTTGTTGTTTTGCAACAGCTGGAGGCTCCATTTTGGAAACACTGCCGTACAATACGTTTTTCATTTTTATTGGGGGGGGGGGCAGTGTAACGGGGTGTATATGTAGTGTTTTACCCTTCATTTTGTGTTAGTGTAGTGTTTTTAGGGTACATTCACACTGGCGGGCGTTTACGGCGAGTTTCCCGCTAGGAGTTCGCGCTGCGGCGAAAAATTTGCTGCAGACCCTACTTGTAAACTCACGCGTGTGAATGTACCCTGTACATTCACATGGGGGGGGGGAGGGGCAAACCTCCAGCTGTTTCAAAACTACAACTCCCAGCATGTACTAACTGACTGTGCATGCTGGGAGTTGTACTTTTGAAACAGCTGGAGGCCCACTGGTTGGAAAACCTTCAGTTACCTAGCTCAGTATTTTCCAACCAGTGTGCCTCCAGCTGTTGCAAGTAATGCAACAGCTGGAGGTATGCAACTACAACTCCCAGCATGCCAAGACAGCTGTTTGCTGTTTGGGCATGATGGGATTAGCAGTTTTGCAACATCTGGAGGGCTACAGTTTAGAGACCACTGAACGGTGATCTCCAAACTGTGGCCCTCCAGATGTTGCAAAACTACAAATCCCAGCATGCCCACACAGCAAACAACTGTCTGGGCACGCTGGGAGTTGTAGTTTTGCAACATCTGGAGGGCTACAGTTTAGAGACCACTGAACGGTGATCTCCAAACTGTGGCCCTCCAGATGTTGCAAAACTACAAATCCCAGCATGCCCACACAGCAAACAACTGTCTGGGCATGCTGGGAGTTGTAGTTTTGCAACATCTGGAGGGCTACAGTTTAGAGACCACTGTATAGTGGTCTCAGACTGTAGCCTTCCAGTTGTTGCTAAGCAACTCACCGGCTTCCGTAGGATCCAGGGAGTCGCATCGCCGTCCTCTTCTTCCGCCGATCCCCGGCCCGATCTCAGCCCACAGTCTCCGCAGATGGGTAAGTGGACTCCGGCGCCGGTCCCTGTCGGTTTCCCCGTTCTGCCCCGCCTATTGTGGGTGGGCAGTACGGGGAAACCGAAAGTTAACCCCGCCCCCGATCTGCTATTGGGCGTCGCATCTTGAAGACCAATAGCAGGGATAAGAGGGGTGGCACCTCACTCCTATCCCTTCCGGGGGATCGTGGCTGTCATGGACAACCGCGATCCCCCTTATATTCCGGGTCACCGGGTCACTATAGACCAGTAGGACCTAAGAACACCTGAATTCATCTGCGATCTGCGGTGATCGCCAACATGTGGGGGGTCTGATGACCCCCATGGGCATTTGCGCGGGGTGCCTGCTGATCGATTTCAGCAGTCACCCTGGTCCGGTCCCCGCCCGGCGCGGGGCGGGGACCGAAATTCCCACTGGCGTACAGGTACTCCCTGGGTCCTTAAGTACCAGGGACCAAAGGCATACCAGTACGCACTGGGTCCCTATGTGGTTAAAAAGGCGCATATAGTAAATATATTCCACTGCCTATGTCAAAACAGAATTCTGCTTCTCCCAGTCATTTATGTTAAAATGGCATATATGAAAAAGGCGCAAAAAAATGGCGCAAATAGCAAAAAATACACAACTATGCGCCATTTTACAGCAAAAAAAAAAGACGGGAACAGCTTGATAAATCTCCCCCATAGTGCTTAATAGGGGGTTATGGAAAATAGATGAGAAGTTTGAGCATTAACATATAGAAGTGTTAACCATATTCATTTATAGGATAGCTGCATGTGGAGAATGACATTGAAACCAAGGAAGACCAAGAAGAAGCTCCGAAGTACAATGTGGTAGCACATAGAACTCAATTTTTTCCTTATGCAAATTTCCTACATGTATGTCGAGTGGTTCTGTGCGAAATTGCACCTTACAGTTCAGATTTTGTCCATTAACAGAAGAGATGTAGAAGGGCTTGGCAAGATTAGACACTGGAAGATGGTGTTTATGGACCTGGGAGGCACCAATTAAGTTAACTGTGGAACCGGAGTCCAAAGGAGCAGAAGCAATGAAAGAAGTCTTGGCAGGGGTAAACACTTGATCCGGGGTGGTCAAGCGAGGAGAGGAAATATTCACATCAAGGGATGCCACTCTAACTTGTCCTAGATGAGAGCATTCTCCCGGAACAGGATGTATAGAACAGTGTTTGAGAAAGTTCTCCAGTCTGGCACAATATAGGTACAAATTCTCATTGCGCCGACGGGATTTTTCTTGCTGCGTTAAGTGAAAACGGTCCACTTCCATAGCCTCTTCGGTAAGAGGCAAAGTAGAGAGTAGAGTTGGATGTTGGAACACGGGTGCCAGATGACGTAATCGCCGTGTTCGGGCAGGTTCTTTTTCCAAAGGAAGTTACTCCTGCCTCTCGGCAAAACGTACATCAATTCAAGTGGCTAAATGGATAAGTTTGCTTAGGTTAGCCGGAGAATCTCGTGCAGCGAGAGCATCCTTGATTCTAGAGGAAAGTCCTTTTTTAAAAGTAGCACATAAGGCCTCGTCGTTCCATGAAAGTTCTGAGGCAAGAGTGCGGAACTGAACGTCATAGTCGCCAACAGAGGAGTTCCCTTGGCAGAGGTTCAGTAGTGCCATCTCGGCAGAGTAGGCTCGTGCGGGTTCTTCAAATGCATTGCGGAATTCTGTAAGGAAGGCTGACAGGTTCAAGGAGACCGGATCACTATGATCCCAGAGAGGAGTAGCCCAGGCCAAGGCTTTTCCAGACAGTAGACTGAACACAAACACCCCTTTAGCACGCTCTGTCGGGAACAAATCCGCCATGAGTTCAAGATGGATAGAGCACTGTGTCACAAAGCCTCTACACAGCTTGGGATCTCCGTCAAACTTTGAAGGCAAGGACAGATGAAGTTTGGTTCCGGAGGAAGCTGCAGACACAGAAGGAGGCTCAGCAACAGGTGGCTGCTGCTGCTGTTGTTGCTGCTGAGTGACAAGGAGGTGTTGCACCATGGCTGAAAGTTGATCCAGTTGTTGCACCTGATGAGTTAACTGCTGCGACTGCTGGGCCACGACAGTGCAAAGATTCAAGACATCTGGCGAATGCACCCTGGCGGTATCCATGGCCAGATCTTACTTTTATGGTCACAGCAGGTGGTGGATCCTCTGGGCCTGTGTGGATGATGACTTGAGCTGTGCCAGGGAGCGGAGTCTAAGGTGCCGCTGGTTTTCACCAGAGCCTGCCGCAAAGCGGGATGGTCTTGCTGCAGCAGGCGGCACCCAGGTTTCTAACCCTGGCACGACTCGTCCACACAGGTAGCTGGGAGGTGGCGTGGCATAGAGGGAAACTGGCAGGACGTGGCATGATGGCAGTAGGTCAGGGCAGAAACACAGGTGCAGGGTAGGAAGGAAGCAAGGAACAGGTACACAGTAACTGAGACACAGGACTTTCAAAATGGCAATGGAAACAAAGGAGGAGCTGATATTTAAGAACAGGAGACAAGTGTAGACACTTTGATTAATTGAGCACTGGCCCTTTAAGATTGAGCGCTCCTGCGCGTGTGCACGGCCTAGGAGGCAGGGGCACGCGCACCTGGGCTGCGAGGACAGGGAGGTGAGTGATAGGCTGGGGTTCGCATGCGGCCGCGGATGTTACACCAGCGCTTTGTTGCCATCCATTTCTTGGGTGCTTTTTGATGTATGTTTGGGGTCATTGTCCTGCTGGAAGACCCAAGATCTGGGAAGCAAACACAGCTTTCTGAAACTGGGCTGTACAGTGCGACCCTAAATCCGTTGGAAATCTTCAGATTTCATGATGCCGTTCACACATTCAAGGCACCCAGTGCCTGAGGCAGCAAAACAACCCCAAAACATCATTGAACCATATTTCACTGTAGGTACTGTGTTCTTTTCTCTGTAGTCCTCAATTGCGTTTTCGGTAAACAGTACAATGATGTGCCTCACCAAAAATCTTTATCTTAGTCTCATCTGTCCACAAGACATTTTCCCAGAAGGATTTTGGCTTCCTCAAGTTCATTTTGGCAAAATGTAGTCTTGCATTTTTATGTCTCTGTGTCAGCAGTGGGGTCCTCCTGGGTCTCCTGCCATAGTGTTTAATTTCATTTAAATGTTGATGGATAATTCGAGCTTACACTGATGCTCCCTGAGCCTGCAGGACAGCTTGAATATCTTTGGAACCTGTTTGGGGCTGCTTATCCACCAACCGGACCATACTGCATTGACACCTTTCATCAATTTTTCTCTTCCGTCCACTCCCAGGGAAATTAGCTACAGTGCCATGGGTTGCAAATTTCTTGATAATGTTGTGTACTGTGGACAGAGGCAAATCTAGATTTCTGGAGATGGGAACCAAAATTGTGGAAAAATATCAACAATCTCAAGGTCCAAGTCCTCAGAAGTTCTCGTCTCCTCTTTCTGTTGTCCATGCTTAGTGTGGCACACACAGACATACAATGCAAAGACTAAGTGAACTTCTCTCCTTTTTAATTGCTTTCAGGTGTGATTTTTATATTGCCCACACCTGTTACTTGCTCCCAGGTGAGTTTAAAGGAGCATCACATGCTATAAAAATTTTATTCATCCCCAATTTTGAAAGGGTGCCAATAATTTTGCCCAATACAAATAAAGTGACTGTTCCTGTATCCATCCTGCGTGGTTTGGACTGTCATTCCAAACCACGCAGAAGCACCTGGAAGAGTCCTATTTTTCGGATGCCTATCCAATTGATGTTCATTCAACACTGAAGTGACCCAGAGCCACTTGAGAAGGACGCCCCAGCCAGCTGACCTCAGTCTTCATTGTGATACTATGTGCAATCCAAGGTGTTGCGTCTGCAGCGCAACATTTTCTGGTAAGCAGATTTCAACCCATTTGTGGGCACTCGCTTACCTAATACCTCTACACTAGGAGAGCACATTTGTTTTCTTTCTCTAATGTCAATAAGTTTGTCCAGACCATTTTTGGAGTTTGGTTTGACATTATGTCCAATTTGCTTTTTTTCCTCCCTTTTTTGGTTTCGTTCCAATACACACAAAGGGAATAAACATGTGTATAGCAAAACATGTGTTACTGCAATCCTTTTCTATGAGAAATACGTAATTTTCTAGAAAAATTTCAGAGATGCCAACATTTACGGCCATTAGAGATGAGCGAATCGAAGTTGACGAACAAGAATTCATTACGAATTTCATGAAAAATTCGATTCGCAACGAATACGAATATCGCCGCGATTCTATCGCTCGAATCGCTTCATTAAACTCCATTTTACAGCGTTCCATGCTATTGGGGACCTAAGATGGCGGATCCACATGTGAGTACATGGGGCCGGGGATTATGGAAGGGCGGGAAACAGCGGCGGGAATGAAGGTAGGCGGGCTGACCCTGAATCACATGTGAGATGCAGCCTATCAGTGTTCAGTGACCCCTGTGATGTCACAAACCCTATATAATCGGCGGCCATATTGCCTCTCTTCATTTATCTATGCACTCAGATGGAGAGGACGGGACTGTGTGTGTGTGAATAGTTCATACCACAGCGTTACACTGCAACTGCTAGTCACATCAGCATTAGGGAAAGGCAGGAGGGCAGAGGGCTGTGCTGTTACACTGAAAAGGATCATTGATTGCTAAACCTCCTATTCACGTTATTGAGCATTGCAGCAGAGAGGGCAGATAGCTGTCAGCTGCTTCATACAGATCTCCAAGCTGCCTGAACTTTCTGAAGCATCTTATCTCCTCATTGTTCAGCCCAATTGAGTTTATTTTTGTTTGCTCCACAAAACTTCTGCTGCTCAGAATTGTGTGACAGATTACTGCCCTCATCAGTGCATACCGCATAGGTACATCCAAGTATTGTACCATTTAGTAGCTGTCAAGGTGCTCCAAACCATCAAAGTCCAAACAATAGTATCCACCGGCTGGTGTTTTAGAAAAATACAGAGTTTTTTCTGCTAATAGTTAGGCATATTACTTCCCTCATCAGTGCATACCGCATACGTACATCCAAGTATTGTACCATTTAGTAGCTGTCAAGTTGCTCCAAACCGTCAACAAAACTTCTGCTGCTCAGAATTGTGTGAGAGTGCAATTTAGGGTTTAATCCCTGGATTTCTTTTTTGTGGTGCTGCACTGTTGGGTCCTGCTGCTGTTCAGAAATACATGATTGTTCAGTGGACTGTAGTGCATTTGCACCATTTTTTACCAGTTAATCTGTCAAGGGGCTGGCTACATACTGTGCAAGTCCAAACAATACTATTCACCGGCTGTTTTTTTTTTTTTTTTAAACAGTTTTTTCTGCGTATAGTTACGCATATATAACTGCCCTCATCAGTGCATACCGCATAGGTACATGCAAGTATTGTACCATTTAGTACCTGTTAAGCTGTCAAGATGCTCCATACCGTCAAAGTCCAAACAATAGTATCTACCAGCTGGTGTATTACAAAAATACTGAGTTTTTTCTGCTAATAGTTAGGCATATTACTTCCATCATCAGTGCATACCGCATACGTACATCCAAGTATTGTACCATTTAGTAGCTGTCAAGGTCCTCCAAATCGTCAAAGTCCAAACAATAGTATCCACCGGCTGGTGTTTTACAAAAATACAGAGTTTTTTCTGCTAATAGGCCCTCACCAGTGCATACCGCATACGTACATCCAAGTATTGTACCATTTAGTACCTGTTAAGCTGTCAAGGTGCTCCATACCGTCAAAGTCCAAACAATAGTATCCACCGGCTGGTGTATTACAAAAATACAGAGTTTTTTCTGCTAATAGTTAGGCATATTACTGCCCTCATCAGTGCATACCGCATAGGTACATCCAAGTATTGTACCATTTAATACCTGTTAATCTGTCAAGGGCCTACATACTGTTCAAGGACATCCGTAAGTAATCACCTGCTGCTGTTCTAGACAAATACTGTTAAAAGAGTAGTGTAGCATATTGTAATACCCTCATAAACGCACTAAGTATGTCAGGCAGAGAAGTGCCAGGACGTGCACAGAGGAGTGGCAGAGGCCTAAATATTCCAGGCAGAGTTGGCAGCAGACTTGGGGCGAGTGGCAGCAGGAGTCGCAGCTAGAGACCTGAGCTCCCGTTATCAGCCAGCGGTCGTGTCTCCACCAGCAACCCATCTGCTGTCGTCAATTGGTTAACACGCTCATCCACATCATCACAAGTGACATCTGACACCCCCCGTCAACAGTCGGTGGGTTCCTCAGACACAACCCTCAGTTGGCATGGCCCCGGAGCAGTCCGTGTCCTCCCATTGCCTTTGTCCTATGCTGTTCCCTCTCCTAAAGAAGTATCTTATGCTGTGGGTTCAGCTCCACTATTTACTGAGGACGATCCAATAGAGGACAGTCAGCAGCTACTGGACAGCCAAGAAGCCGAGGAGACATGCACCGCTTGCTCCGCTAGGCGGCCAAGTAGTGATGCGGAGAGTGACGTGGAAGGGGGTGTTGCAAGTGTTCAGGGTCCTGAAGCAGACACTGTTGGGGAACCTGAGGAGGACATCAGTGACGTGCACACAACTGTTGATGATGATGAAGCCGATCGCAATTGGGAGCCGGGTGCAGAAGGGGCTTCATCATCATCATCAGGAGAAGGGAGTTGCAGGTTGCCCTTGAGGCAGCAAGGCGGTAGCACGGTTGGCAGTCAGCGTGGTGGCAGTAGTGGAAATTCAGGAGCCAAGCGTGCCCGGGGGAGACCACTTGCTTTGCGGCAGCCTACCTTTCCGGGAGGTAGTGGAACAGGGGTTCCTGCAGACGGTGCCAGTAGCAGTCAATTAGTGCGGACTGTGGGTGGGAAAATCAGCTACTCGGTGGTGTGGAAGTTTTTCATAAGGCATCCGGAGGAGGTTCACGTAGCCACATACATGATCTTTCGGCAGAAGGTGAAGCGTGGCCAGGGTCCCAATGTCAGCACCAAGGCCCTGCGTCAACACATGCTTCGCCACCATAAAGCGGCCTGGGAGAACCGTGGCTCCGATGTAGTGGTCCAGCCTGCTGCATCACCCAGTGGCCATCCGCACCCTCCTTCATCCAGCCAAGGCTCCACCACCTCAGCCGAAGGGAGCTGTGTGTCAAACCCTCCTTCTGTTGCTCCTGCTTCTCCCGCTATTAGTCAGCCATTGCGACAACAATCTATCGGCGAAGCCATGTCCAAGAGACAACAGTATGCGCCCACTCATCCAATGGCGCAGAAGTTGAATGTGCTCCTGTCCAATTTGCTGGTGTGGCAGTCCTTCCCTTTTCAAGTGGTGGACTCTGCACCTTTCAGAGAATTGATGGCTTGTGCCGAGCCGAGGTGGAGAGTCCCAAGCCGTCATTTCTTTCCAAAGAAGGCAGTACCAGCCCTGCATAAGTTTGTACAAGAGAAGGTGGGCCAGTCCTTGAGCCTGTCGGTGTGTTCAAAAGTGCACGGCAGCACCGACGTGTGGAGCTGTAACTACGGGCCTGGACAATACTTGTCTTTTACGGCTCACTGGGTAAATGTGGTTCCTGCACAGCCACAACAGCAACTTGGACAGGTCACACCGCTTCCTCCTCCACGCTCTCGCTCCCAGGCAGTTGGTCCTGTTACAGTGTGCGACGCCGCCTCCTCATGCTCCACCGTGTCCTCGGCCTCCACTGCACGTCCAAATCTCGGCGGCCCTTCATCGTATCGTGTGTAGGGCACGGCAGTGTCAAGCTGTTCTTCACATGGTTTGCCTTGGCGAACGGAGTCACACAGGGGAGGAACTGCTAAAGTTCCTTCGTAAAGAAATACGAGTATGGCTTACTCCACGAAATCTGGAAATGGGAACCATGGTGCCAGACAATGGGAAGAACATTGTGTCCGCGCTGCGACAAGGAAGCGTGAAACATGCGCCCTGCATGGCACATGTGTTGAATCTGGTTGTCAAGCACTTCCTCAAGTCTTCACCCCATTTGCAAAACATCCTGAAAATGGCAAGGAAACTGTGCATGCACTTCAGCCACTCGTACACCGCCAAGCACACCTTCCTTGAACTGCAGCGCCAAAACGGTATCCCACAACATAGTCTTATTTGTGACGTTGCCACACGTTGGAATTCCACCCTGCATATGTTGGACAGACTATGCGAACAAAGAAAAGCCATCACCGATTTCTTGATGATCCAAGCAGATAGGAGCACTCCCCTGTGTAACTTCAATGTGAACCAGTGGCAGCTCATATGTGACACCTGCCGTTTGCTGAGGCCCTTTGAGGAAGCTACATTATTTGTGAGTCGTCTGGATTACGTCATGAACAACATAATTCCACTCCTACATTTCCTACAACAAATGATTGAAACCATGGCTGGTTGAGGCAATGGAGACGTTGCGCCTACATCTCAAGGCTACATGAGCCCTGTGGGGGCTGAACTGGAGGAGGAGGATGAGGGGCAGAGCGGAGCACAGTTTAGGTTGGATGATATGGCCGGTGTTTCTAGTCTTCGGACAGGAGAGGAGGAGCAGGAGCAGCCAGAGGAGCTGGAGGCTTATGAGGCAGTTGAGACAGAGGACCCAGACACATCATGGCAGTATGCAGTGGAGATGGAGGCAGGTAGTCCCTCCGAGTCACTGGTGCAAACGGCACGATGCATGCTCAGTTGCTTGCATAGTGACCCCCGAATTGTCAAAATTCGTCAGCGGGAGGACTTCTGGATGTCCACCTTATTAGACCCTCACTACCGTCCCAAAATGGGGGCCTTTTTTACACCCACCAGAGAGGGAGGACAAACTGACCTACTACAGAGACATTCTACGTAGTCAGTTGGCTGATGCCTATTGACCACATGGTCCATCCACTCGCAGGTCTGACTCGGGGGGCCCTCTGCGCTCACCTTCCACTGCCATGGCTGCTGGGGAGGGGAGGGGTGGGAGGAGCAGTAACAGCTCAATCTACAGTCGCTGATGAGTAGCTTTCTTCACCCGCATAGTGAAACAACTCATCAGCAGCAGGTAGACATGGAGCAGGACCTGAACCACCAGGTGGTGGCATACCTTGACATGGCCATGCCAGCAACCATTGAAGATCCGCTGGACTTCTGGGCAGCCAAACTTGATTTATGGCCACAACTAGCAGAGTTTGCCCGGGAGCAGGTGTTTAGTGCGGCTGGGGCCATAGTCACCCCAAGGCGAACTCGTCTGTCCACCAAAAATGTGGAGAAACAAAAAACAAAAATAGGAGAGCGGACAGGATCGATATTCATATACAGCCAATTTCCTGTGTCAAGGGAGCAACGCTACTTACTTCGGGGAGAGGTTTTTTTTCGTCCTTAAACCCCCCTCAATGCGGCCAGCCTGCGAACGAGTTCGTCTTTCACCACGCCATCCAGGTACTTTACACACCGTTATTCATTCGCTCCTTTTTTCGGATCCGTCCGAAAATTTTCTTTATAGTCACTACAATGCACTGAGCTTCATTCAAAAGAATAACTTATTTATTTGTTAATACATATAATCCGACGCGTTGCGGGGAGAAAATTCCCCTTCTTCAGGGATACCTATTCCTAACACAATTACTGCTTTTATATGGTTCTATGACCCCATATTCACCCCGAAACAATTGCCCATTGGCCGGGACATTAAAATAACTAAAATTCTATTTCATCTATACTTGCTCTATACATTCATTAAAACCATTCGGGACCAATGTATTTAGCTTAAAAATATAGAAGCTTTCTATCCTACATAAAGTGGAGAATCTACGCAAATCTTCTGCTATTTGCTCCACGGGAATTACCCGTAGTAACCCTGGATCTGCATTATGATATATTGAAAAATGACGGGAAACACTATGCTTTAAATATTTATGCTTAATGTTAAATCTATGTGAATTTATTCTTTTTCGAAGTGTTTGTGATGTGCGGCCCACATACTGGGTCCCACACGGACATTCGAGCACATAAATAACAAAATTGCTAGCACAATTTAATTTAGATTTTATAGGAATTTCCTCACCAGTAGACGCTTGTTTATTTTCTGTTTACCGTTTTCTATATGTGAACAGGTACCACATCTCTTTTCATTACATCTGAAAGATCCTTTCAGTGTTTCTGGTACTTTTTTTGTTTTTTTATTATTTATATTTGTATTTAATTTGGGATACGAAGATGCAATTTCTTGTGCTACTGTTCTTGCTCGCCGATAAATAAACTTTGGTCTAAAGTCATTAGTTCCTAAAGCTTCTTTTACAAAGGGGTCTTGTAATATATCCCAATTTTTTTTGAAAATATTTTCTATTTTTTTGGCATCTTTGGAAAAACGAGATACAAATGCTGTACAATAATTTATTTCTTTATCATTTCTATCTTTTTTCTTATAATTTAAACTTTGTTTTTTTATTTGATCTGTTCTCACGATAAGATCTGCTTTCTTTCTAGCACCTTCAACAATTCATGATGGATAACCTTTTTCTAAAAATCTATTCTCTATTATTTTAGCTTGATTTTCATAGCATTTATTTTCGGAACAGTTTCTTTTTATTCTATGTAGTTGTCCGAACGGAATATTAACCTTCCAATTTTTTTTTATGACAACTTTTAAAATGCAGATAGCCATTTTATCAATTGATTTAAAGAGCGTTCGTGTATTAATTTTATTCTCTTTTATATATATTTCCAAATCCAAAAAAGTTATGTTTTCTTTATCTATATGTTCAGTAAATTTATTTAAAATGTATTATAAAAAATTACCCATAGACCCGTTACCAAAATGTAAAAAAGAATTAGAAATATTAATACAAGAAGGGTCAGAGAAGGGGGTATTAAATAAAAATGAAAAAGACTATATATTGATTCAAAATCCAGCCACCCCCTATTTTTATTTTCTCCCAAAGTTGCAAAAAAAATCCCCTTTGTCCTTCTGGGAGACCAAGAATTGCGGGAGTAAATTCCCTTACAAGTAGATTGGGAGAATATGTGGATCGTATCCTACAAAATTATGTTACATCTCTCCCATCATACCTTAGAGATTCAGGACAATTATTGGGATATTTACAGGAACATAATTGGAATGAAAATTTGTGGTTAATTACAATGGATGTAGTATCTCTTTATTCGAATATAGCACAGGAACAAGGAGTGAGAGTCATTAAAGAAATGTTAGATACGAATATTTTAATGCCAGACTGTCAGAAGGATTTTATTGTAAAAAGTTTGAGTTTTATTTTAAGCCATAATTATTTTTTATTTGAGGATCAGTTTTTTATACAACATCACGGGACCGCGATGGGCGCGAAATGCACACCTGTTTTCGCAAATCTCTATATGGGAAAAGTAGAAGAAATGTGCATAGAGAATAGTCTTTATTTTAAACATATAACATTTTATAAAAGATATATAGACGATTTGATTTTAATTTGGGAAGGGAGCAAAAATAGTTTTTATGAGTTTTTTAATGAACTTAATAATAATCAGTGGGGTCTTAAATTTACCGAACATATAGATAAAGAAAACATAACTTTTTTGGATTTGGAAATATATATAAAAGAGAATAAAATTAATACACAAACGCACTTTAAATCAATTGACTCAAATGGCTATCTGCATTTTAAAAGTTGTCATCAAAAAAATTGGAAGGTTAATATTCCGTTGGGACAACTAAACAGAATAAAAAGAAACTGTTCCAAAAGATGCACCTTCGTATCCCAAATTAAATACAAATATAAATAATAAAAAAACAAAAAAAGAACAAGAAACACTGAAAGGATCTTTCAGATGTAATGAAAAGAGATGTGGTACCTGTTCACATATAGAAAACAGTAAACAGAAAATAAAAAGTCTGTCTACTGGTGAGGAAATTCCTATAAAATCTAAATTAAATTGTGCTAGCAATTTTGTTATTTATGTGCTCGAATGTCCGTGTGGGACCCAGTATGTGGGCCACACATCACAAACACTTCGAAAAAGAATAAATTCACATAGATTTAACATTAAGCATAAATATTTAAAGCATAGTGTTTCCCGTCATTTTTCAATATATCATAATGCAGATCCAGGGTTGCTACGGGTAATTCCCGTGGAGCAAATAGCAGAAGGTTTACGTAGATTCTCCACTTTATGTAGGAGAGAAAGCTTCTATATTTTTAAGCTAAATACATTGGTCCCGAATGGTTTTAATGAATGTATAGAGCGAGTATAGATGAAATAGAATTTTAGTTATTTTAATGTCCCGGCCAATGGGCAATTGTTTCGGGGTGAATATGGGGTCATAGAACCATATAAAAGCAGTAATTGTGTTAGGAATAGGTATCCCTGAGGAAGGGGAATTTTCTCCCCGCAACGCGTCGGATTATATGTATTAACAAATAAATAAATTATTCTTTTGAATGAAGCTCAGTGCATTGCAGTGATTATAAAGAAAATTTTCGGACGGATCCGAAAAAAGGAGCGAATGAATAACGGTGTGTAAAGTACCTGGATGGCGTGGTGAAAGACGAACTCCTTCGCAGGCTGGCCGGATTGAGGGGGGTTTAAGGACGAAAAAAACCCTCTCGCCGAAGTAAGTAGAATTGCTCCCTTGACACAGGAAATTGGCTGTATATGAATATCGATCCTGTCCGCTCTCCTATTTTTGTTTCTTGTTTCTCCATTATATCATTCGGAGTGACGATTCACTTGCCGAGGAGGATTGATGCGGAGAAAGGACTGATAGGAGAGATCACTGGTTTATCTACGGGTTTTCTAAAGTGTGTGAGTGGTTTGAGTAACCACTCACCAAGTGTAAGAGTGAATTTTATTAATTCAAAGTGTTTTGCCAACTGAAGGATCTGTACACCGCTCCCAAAAAAAAGTTTTTTCTTTTACGTACTCTCTACACCAAAAATGTGGAGAGACTGACGTTTGTCAAGATGAATCAGGGATGGATCAGCCAGGATTTCCAGCCACCAATGCCAGATGCCTCAGAGTAGATTGACCAAGCTGCTACACCAACATTTTCCAATTATGGTTGGTTATGAAACCCTCTTGGGTTATCAATTAGGGTCATGGAACCCTCTTTGGTACTGTGATTGCCTGCTCCTGGCTCATCCTGTGTCTTTCAGGAACTACTTGCCTCACTGATGCTTCTGGCCTTGGGCCTTTAATTTTTGGATGTTTAGCAGTAGCTAAATACATGCTTAATGCAAATTTCAACATTCATCTTTAAATGTAAGGGGTTGGTTAGGAAACCCTCTTGGGTACTGCGATTGCCTTCCCCTGGCTCATCCTGTGTCTTTCAGGAACTACTTGCCTCACTGATGCTTCTGGCCTTGGGCCTTTAATTTTTGGATGTTTAGCAGTAGCTAAATATATGCTTAATGCAAATGACAACATTGATCTTTTAATTTAAGGGGTTATGGAACTCTCTTGGGTACTGAGAATGCCTGCTCCATACTCATTCTGTGTCTTTCAGGAACTACTTGCCTCCCCGCCCTCAGGCCTCTGGCCTTCAATTTTTGGATGTTTAGCAGTAGCTAAATACATGCTTAATGCAAATTTCAACATTGACTTTTAAATGTAAGGGGTTGGTTATGAAACCCTCTTGGGTACTGCGAATGACTGCTCCTGACTCATTCTGTGTCTTTCAGGAAATAATTGCCTCCCCGATGCCTCAGGCCTTGGGCCTTACATTTTTGGAAGTTTAGCAGTAGCTAATACATGCTTAATGCTAATTTCAACAATGATCTTTAAATTCTCGGCGCTCTGCTAGGGCCTTCTCCTACCCCCCCCCCGGGCCGATCCGAGGACCTCACTAAACCATCCAATCGGTAGTAGAGACATGCAGTGTTTACAAAGGGCACTTAGTTGTGATTCTTCTTTCCTGGCAAATAATTGCAATCCCTGATCCCTATCGCGAAGGGGGTTCAGAGGGTTGCCCGCACCTGTCGGTGAAAGATAGACATACGCTGGTCCGTTCAGTGTAGCGCGCGTGCAGCCCCGGACATCTGAGGGCATAACACACCTGTTATTGCTCGATCTCGCGAGTGATATTGCAATGTAAGGGGTTATTAAAGCCTCTTGCTTACTGATGATGCCTATTCCTGACTGCTCCTGTGTCAACCACGGTTTTAGGTCCGGTTGTAAAAGCGCATACGGCGCAAAAATGAGCCGACCGGACCGAACGTTTCACTCCGGTCGGCTCATTGAAATGAATGACATACGGGAGCGCATACGGTCACATACGGGAGCGCGAGCTTTTAGCTCCCCCCTGCCGTATGCGCTCCCGTATGGGACAAAACGTAGTGAGAACCCACCCTAAGTGCTTGTGAGATTAGGTCCTTTGTACTCACACGGCTGGGTCCGGGACACAAATTTTGATTTAAATTTCAAATAAAAAAATCACACATTTCAATGGTCTCCTCATGCTGCAGCCAACTCCAGGCTGCGTCATTCTGGTAATATATAGAGAGCACTCGCTGTCCTAAATTTTCATTAACATTTTTTGTCAAAAATGTTTTTTTTTTATTAGGGATTGTGAAGCTTTGGTGCGTACTCATGCCTCAGCCAACTCCAGCCAGTGTCATTCAGGCAATATATGGTTTACTGATGGCGCTGCTGGGCCTGGGTCTGGGAATTTCAAATGTTCTCATAGGTAGCACCCACTATCCATAAGTCTTCTTCATAAATTTCTACAATTGTTGTGTTTTTTTTGAGGGATTGTGAAGCCCTAGTGTGTACTCATGCATCAGCCAACTCCAGGGTGTGTCATTCATGCAACATATAGGTAGCACCCGCTGTCCTAAATATTCTTAAAATTATTTAAAAAATAGTTGATTTTTCTTTGGGATTCTGAAGCCCTGGTGTGTACTCAATGCTGCTTCCTGCTACAGTCTGTCAGCCCGTTGGTCCTGCGACAGTGTGCTACTCCGCCTCCACATCCTCCTCTGTGTCTTAAGCCTCCACTGCCCAGACAAGTCTCAGTGGCCCTTCCATGTGTGCAGGTCACGGCGGTGTCACGCTGTTCTTCACATGGTTTGCCTTGGCGAAAAGTCTTGGAAACAATGGCCGGTAAGGGCAATGGAGACATTTCGCCTAAATCTCACGGCCACATGAGCCCTGTGGGGGCTTGTTGGATTTGGTCCTTCGTACCCACACGCTGGGGTCCAGGACACGCAAAGGTTGTTTTAAATTTCAAATAAAAAAATTATGGCGCTGCTGGGCCTGGGTCTGTTAATTTCAAATTTTCTCATGGGTAGCACCCGCTATTCAAAATCTTTTTCAAAAATTTCTAAAATTGTGGTGTTTTTTGGGGGGGATTGTGAAGCCCTGGTGTGAACTCGGGCATCATCCAACTCCAGGCTGTGTCATTCAGGCAATATATGGGTTACTGATGCCGCTGCTGGGCCTGGGTCTGTTAATTTCAAATTTTCTCATAGGTAGCATCCGCTATCCAAAATCTTCGGTTTAAATTTCTTAATTCATCTTTTAATCTTAGGGATTGTGAAGGCCTAGTGCCTACTCATGCTGCTGGCAACTCCAGGCTGTGCCATTCATCCACTATATGGTCTCCTCATGCTGCCAACACCTCCATGCTGTGTCATTCAGCCACTATATGGTCTCCTCATGCTGACAACGTCCATGCTGTGTCATTCAGCCACTATATGGTGTCCTCATGCTGCCAACATGTCCATGCTGTGTCATTAAGCCACTATATGGTCTCCTCATGCTGACAACACCTCCATGCTGTGTCATTCAGCCACTATATGGTGTCCTCATGCTTCAGCTTCATCCAAGCTGTGTCATTCAGCCACTATATGGTGTCCTCATGCTGCCAACACCTCCACACTGTGCCATTCAGCCACTATATGGTGTCCTCATGCTGCCAACACCTCCATGCTTTGTCATTCAGCCACTATATGGTGTCCTCATGCTTCAGCCTCATCCAAGCTGTGTCATTCAGCCACTATATGGTGTCCTCATGCTTCAGCCTCATCCAAGCTGTGTCATTCAGCCACTATATGGTGTCCTCATGCTGACAACATGTCCATTCTGTGTCATTCAGCCACTATATAGTGTCCTCATGCTGCCAACATGTCCATGCTGTGTCATTAAGCCACTATATGGTCTCCTCATGCTGACAACACCTCCATGCGGTGTCATTCTGCCACTATATGATGTCCTCATGCTTCAGCTTCATCCAAGCTGTGTCATTCAGCCACTATATGGAGTCCTCATGCTGCCAACACCTCCACACTGTGCCATTCAGCCACTATATGGTGTCCTCATGCTGCCAACACCTGCATTCTGTGTCATTCAGCCACTATATGGTGTCCTCATGCTTCAGCCTCATCCAAGCTGTGTCATTCAGCTACTATATTGTGTCCTCATGCTGCCAACACCTCCCCACTGTGCCATTCAGCCACTATATGGTGTTCTTATGCTGCCAACACCTCCATTCTGTGTCATTGAGCCACTATATGGTGTCATCATGCTTCAGCCTCATCCAAGCTGTGTCATTCAGCCACTATATGGTGTCCTCATGCTGCCAACACCTCCACACTGTGCCATTCAACCACTATATGGTGTCCTCATGCTGCCAACACCTCCATTCTGTGTCATTGAGCCACTATATGGTGTCCTCATGCTTCAGCCTCATCCAAGCTGTGTCATTCAGCCACTATATGGTGTCCTCATGCTGCCAACACCTCCATACTGTGCCATTCAGCCACTATATGGTGTCCTCATGCTGCCAACACCTCCATTCTGTGTCATTGAGCCACTATATGGTGTCCTCATGCTTCAGCCTCATCCAAGCTGTGTCATTCAGCCACTATATGCTGTCCACATGCTGCCAATACCTCAACGCTGTGCCATTCAGCCACTAAATGGTCTCCTCATGCTGCAAACACCTCCACGCTGTCATTCAGTCACTTTATGGTGTCCTGACACTGATGCCCCCACCAGGCTCTGTCATTGTGCTGCTGTGCGGCAGTGATTCTAAAAGCGATGCCGGTAATCTGCATGTTATTCTGAATAACAGTATTATTTCACTAACCCAGCACACTCCATACGCGTTTTAGAACACAGCAAAGTGTTCTATACACTATAGAGGATGTATGTAGGCTAGAAATAGCCTTTTTTAATATAGATTCGCCGCGAAAAAATTCGGATCAAAACAAACTTTTCCGGGAAATTCGGCAAATCGGCCGAATCGAATTTTTGAAACGTTCGCTCATCTCTAACGGCCATGATTGTATGTGGTCAGGAAATAATCTGGGTCAATACCAATAGTGCACAAACACCTTTGCCTAGATCAGAAACTAAAATGTCCTCAATGCTTAAGCACTGACCAACGGAGGGGGGGGGGGGGGGGCGGGGTGAACCATAAAGCGGTTTTCTGAGACTTTATGTCTGATAAAGTACCAAATAGCTGATTGGTTGGGGTGCCAGGTGTTGGCATCCTGATCGCCTATCCTCTGGATAAGTAATCTTTCAAAAGTCTATGAAATGTGGACAATGGACTACAACATTGCATTGACTCATGATGGCCCTTTAGAACAGCCAGAGACAGCATGTGCATGCACACAGCAATAGAGAAGAGGTCTGGAGGCAATTGTTTAGTACAGGGGAGCAGCGAGAAAGTAAAACTATCCTCATTCTTGCACCATACACGCAGTTACTGTCGGCACAACCAATGAAGGTTACTTTAATTAAATAACTAATGACTGCCTTTCTCTTAATATGATTTTAGGAACTCAAATATTTTTCAACTACCCAACTTATTATTTGTCTTGGAATGTATACAAGTTACAGCCTGTGTTCCTAAACCACATTAGGGTTTGACAATACAATACAGTCATTGTTACATAGGAGGTATTACTAGCTTTTCTTTATCTTTGATATCAGCGATGACAAGGTGGAGGTGACTGATACCTATATAAGTCAGGTACACCTGCCAGTGAGCCTGCTTGAGGAATCAAGATGAAGAAATTCCTGCTGGTTACATGTGGGTTTCTATTAATTTAAGTATAAAGTATCTTGCTTTATTCCTTTTACAATGTCCAATCTTTTACAATCTTTTCTTACAGGTTTGGCCTTCCTACTGCATGTGCAGTTAGGTAAGTACATGTTATTCCCCAAATAACACTGCTGTATTTTCAGATCACTCTGAGTTTTGTATTCTTAATACTACTTCCTTTAATTTTCTATTTCAGGTTTGAGGTAGTGAAGGTCACATAATCTATGAATAATTCCTCATGCACCCAACATGATAATGTTAATTTCTAGCCAAGTTCTAATATTCTCACAGCAGAAAATAGGCATATAAAAGCATTTTTGAGTGTATATATATATATATATATATATATATATATATATATATATATTTAAATGTCTATATAGATGTCGCATAGCATTTTGATATTTTTTGCAATTATTATTTACTTTATTGATTATTGTAATATCCTCTTTGCCAGGCTCTTCTGTCAAGTTGGTTTGTTACTTTACCAACTGGGCGCAGTACTACCCTGCTCCAGCAACATATATGCCAGATAATGTTGATCCATGCATGTGTACTCATCTGATTTATGCTTTTGCTACCATGACCAACAACCAGATTACTACATTCGAATGGAATGATCCTACACTATATGCCTCCTTTAATGCCCTCAAGAAATAGTAAGTAGCTTTATTCTGTATTTATTGCTCTCAGTTTCACTTTGCAGGTATAGTTATTTAAGTGGCACGGATAAGTACTCTATTATAGTGTTATTTTATTCAAATCTACAGGATCTGAGCGGTTACAATAGTATGGTTCAAGAATTGGTATAATACCAGTTTATAAACTTTCAATTTTTATTGTCCATAACAAGATTATCAGTGTTGTTTCTTTAAAGTGACACAAAATGATCACAATGTTCTTTTGTCCCCTATCTAATTTTTATCTAGTTTTTCATGTTAGAAGAAACAGGCCAGCATTAGAATAGACAGTGTTTTCTAACTCCTCACACACAAAGAAAATACATTATGTAAAAAAGAATGCAGAGTATGCAAGTATGTGTGTGTATATTATATATTGTGTAATATATATATATATATATATATATATATATATATATATATATATGTATATATAGTGTTATATACATTGGTCATTCACTTCTATTATTAAAAAAATTATAATAATTGTGTTGCTCAGAAAAGCCAACATTGTGCCTATAAATCTGCCAAACAGACAATCTTTTTGCATATGTCTGCCATATAGAAATCTATGGATTTTAAAACAGTTTAAATAACTGTTTTGTTTTTATTTATTTATAGACATACATAGACATCGACAATAGTATGGCCAACCTGGTGTGAGAACGCTATTAAACGATGACAGTTTAAGTTTTCTGTGCGAACAAATAAAAATTGACAATGATATAACCAAAAGAGACAAACAGTTATTACAAATGTGTTCATTTCCAACCAATAGTAATTTGTCCTATTGTTTTTAGCAGACTTAAGGGATGGGAAGAACTTTTGAGCTCAGAAGCAAAACAGAACTTTGCAATTAGAGATAGAAAATGTATTTCCTTATCAGCTATCTGCAATGTCTGCAGCTGCAAGCATAATAAAGAGACGATAATTTGTCTTAAAAAAGGTGCCCTACACATGGTTTGGGTTGGTTCTTACAATCCAATCAAAAGCATGTGAACTAAACTGGAAACAGTTACTAAAAATATAAATAGATAAAAAATATATATATATATATAACATATATATATATATATATATATATATATATATATATCAACTTGCTCCAGAAAGTTAAACAGATTTGTAAATTACTTCTATTAAAAAAATCTTAATCCTTCCAGTAGTTATCGGCGGCTGAAGTTGAGTTGTTCTTTTCTGCTTCAACAGTGCTCTCTGCTGACACTTCTACTTGTCTCAGAAACTGTCCAGAGTAAGTCTCCATAGCAAACCTCTAATGCTTCGGACAGTTCCTGAGACAAGCAGAGGTGTCAGCAGAGAGCATTGTTGTCAGAAAGAAAAGAACAACTCAACTTTAGCAGCTGATAAGTACTGAAAGGATCCCGATTTTTAAAATTTAAGTAATTTACATATCTGTTTAACTTTCTGGAGCCAGTTGATATTTAAAACAAAAAGTTTTTTCCTGGAACACCCCTTTAAACTTGTTTTTGTGTTCTGTATCATGGTCTTTCTGCATAAACAATTTCTCTACAGTGCTTTATCATTTAGCATGTGCTGCATATTTATTGTTAGTAATACTCATTTATTGACACATACATAGACCTAATTCAATAATGGCTTTATGTAACTTGTACTATTCACCTCTTCTTTTTACAGCAACAGTGAACTGAAAACTCTTCTCTCTGTTGGAGGCTGGAACTATGGAACTTCTGGGTAATAGCACAATATACAGTAATCCTGTTTCAATAACTATTGTCTTATATTCTGAACAATTTTATCTCAGTATGTACTTTGATCATTTGTGCTAGCCCTTTTACAACCAAAATAGTATATTAAAAGGGAACCTGTCATAAGTAAAATCTTCTTCCTCACCATCCCTAGGAGACATTTTTCCCTACAAGTTAGAAAGTATCCTCCACCGGCCCCTGGGGGTAAAGCTATACTTACCTAATTTTTGCTGCACTGTAATCACACCCCCTCAGAGTGATTGACAGTCCAGGCACGGCCTGCGTCATCACCCTGATGAAGGCTGTCAGTCATGCTGATGGGGGTGTGATTACAGTCAGAGAAGAAAGGAATAGGTAAGTATAGCTTCCTGCCCAGGGTTCTACCTATGCAGCTGGCAGAGGAAACTGGGGGATGGTGAGGAAGAAGATTGTACCATATATGACGTGTTGCCATGCATTATATTTGTTAAAATCTCATGACAGGTTCCCTTTAATGAGGTGTTGTTTATGATCATATTAACAGCCCCATAGAATCTATAAATGTAATGATTTATTGCAACATTTAAAGCACAAATATACAGTGGCAAACATTTCAAAAAGGTTTTATTTTAAATTCACACTGCCGTTGATAATCCCACCCCTAGGGGTCCCCATACCTCCTGGGACACTGATAAGTCCCACAGCAGCATGAGCGTGTCCAAGGGTCACGGACAAGAGACAGCTGATGGACAACACTGCAGGACACAGCTTGCAGCAACACTACTGTAACACAGAGTTTTACCAATCATGTGCCTCCAGCTGTTGGAAAACTACAACTCCAAGCATGCCTGAACAGTCAAAGGATGTCTGGGCATACTGGGAGTTGTAGTTCTGCAAAAGCTGTAGGTACACAGCTGAAGGCAACACTGCTGTAAAAAGAGTTATCCAAACAGTGTACCTCCAACTACAGTGGTCCCTTAACATACGATGGTAATCCGTTCCAAATGAACCATCGTTTGTTGAAACCATCATTGATGGATCCTTGCAATGGAAAGAATAGGAAGTTATACTCACCTGTCCCCGCCGCTCCGGACCCGTCACCGCTGCCCTGGATGTCGCCCTCCATCGCTGTCGCCGCGTCCCCGGGGTGTCCCCGATGCTCCAGACGTCTCTGCTTCCCCGGGATCCTCGCTCTCGTGATGACGACGAAGGAGAGCGCCGGCAATGCAGGGGATCCCGAATAGGACGCTCCGTAGCCCCGAGGACATGTAAGTGATTGTCACCGCAGCACACGTGGCACCGTAAACGGCTATCTGGCGGCAGCTGAAGCAGTCTGCGCTGCCAGATAGACGATTATGCGATGGCCCCAACATACAAAAGCATTGTATGTTGATGCTGCCTTCAACATGCGATGGCCTCCGAGAGGCCATCGCATGTTGAAATTATCGTATGTCGGGGCCATCGTAGGTCGGGGGGTCACTGTATTCCAAAACTAGTCCCAGCATTACAGGAGTGCCTAAGGATGACACACATAAATGGCATAAACAGGCAATCTCCAATAATCATTGTGTGTGTGTGTGTGTGTGTGTGTGTGTCTGTGTACACAACATAATCCCAGAGAGAAAAGGGTTACAGAGTAGGGGTGCCAGGCTCCCGAGAGCAGTGAGTCAGCAGAGGGAGGGAGGGGGAGAAGTCACAGTGCAGGCAAGAGAGGGACATGCTGCCTCCCTTTGACAAGATGGAAAAGACATTGAGCAGCTGTAATATGCTATTTTTAGTGAAATATGGGTGATAGAGACATAAAAATTACATGTACATAATCAGGATGAGGTAGTAAGTAGCATATAACAGTCTTTTTATTTTTTTTATTTTTTGGGGGGGATCTGACAATATAACAAAAATTATGCTTTTTCCTAAAAGGTTTAATACCATGGTATCCAGTTCAGAAAACCGTCAGACTTTCATCACCTCTGTCATTAAATTTCTGAGACAGTATGGGTTTGATGGATTGGACATTGACTGGGAGTATCCAGGGGACTCAGACAGAGGAAGTCCACCACAAACTCAGCAACAGTTCTCTGTTTTGCTTCAGGTGAAATAATTATTATAAAGCTATTTTCCCACTGTTATTTGCATTGTCTGTCTGGAGTAGGCATACAATGGAATAAGTTCCCCATAGTAAAAAGAAGTGTGCAGTATTTATTTTGTTATTGGATGTCTCTATATAGAATCTGCTGTGCTATACAGCAAAAAAATAAGGTGTACTAATGTATAAAACACTCTTTGACCTACAGCAGGAGAATTCTCCAGCACTTACAGCAAACATATAGTCATGGCCAAAAGTTTTGAGACTGGCACAAATATGGCTTTTTACAAAGTTTGCTGCTTCTGTGTTTTTGGATCTTTTTAATCAAATAGTTTGAAAGTATTTCCAGCTCACTCTTTAGCCGCCAGTTGCTGCGTCGCAGATCCAGCCCAGACAATGCTGGCAGACAACTAGTAGGAAAGAAGATATGCAGCACAGCAAGAGCTCAAATACAAAATTATTTATTCCAGGAACAAACAGCAGTGACTAGTTTCAATTGTCTAAGCGATCTTAATTATACTGGCACAATGATCACAATGTTGAAAAGCCTATTTTTTTTTACATGTGTTGGTGGGAGAGGGGGACACTTTTTTCTCCCCATAATCCCTTCACATCTTCGATCCAATGGTATGGTCGCTACATTGCTGACCTCCGATGTAGTGGCCCTAGAGGACTTTTCCCTATATCTTAATGATAATGGGGCAAATTTGCACTTCACTGTCGCCCCGGCTGTGGGGGAAGTTACATTTTTGGATCAGATTTTAAGGGGGTGCTCTCAAACAAATAAAATCATTACCTGTTATTTTCGAAAACCTAGTGCTGCGAATACTATTTTACGTGCCGCATTGTGCCATCCTCCCCATGTGGCCAAAAATTTGCCCGTGGAGGAGATGACACAGGTGCAGCAAAATTGCTCACAGGATGTTGACTTCGAGGAGGAGGCAAAAAAGGTGGGAGCACACCTGCGAAATAGAGGTTACCAAGGATGGCAAGTCAATCATGCTATCAATGTAGCAAGATCTAAAAGTAGACCAGATCTACTACAGGGGAAGGAGTCTCGGTCGAAACAAAGCAATATTATTCAGCAGCCTGTCACATTTGTCACCCAATACAGTTTGGACTATCGCTTGATCACCAAAATTATAGATAAATTTATGCTGATTGTTACAAGTTATCCAAGCTATAGGACCATACTAGAAGGGGGTTACAGATGTGCACCAAATTGGGCGCCAACTATAGGACAGATGGTATCTCCAAGTCTCTTTAAGACCAATACGATTGGACCACCTACATGGTTGTCTAATATAGGCACTTACACATGTGGCCATCGCAGGTGTATTTGTTGCAGCATAAATCAAAAGAATTCCGTTCTACCACAAGAAATGAGGTATATAAAATTAAACAATACATGAAATGCAATACATCCTTTGTGGTCTATTTGGTCACATGCCGGGAGTGTAATGTTCAATACATCGGCTGTACAACATGTTTGTTAAAAACTAGAATTAGAAAACATTTGTCCGACATAAACCATTTTATCTCCCGGCATGTCTCCATGATCAGCCAACATTGAGCTGAGAAACATAACGGTAATCACAATAGCTTGATCCTCCAGGGTATAGAAAGGGGCGCAGCCCCAATAAGGGGGGTAACCACAGACAAAAGCTTCTTGATAGAGAAGTCTTCTGGATTATGTGTCCTGATAGTAGATACCCGAAAGGATTAAATAAACGACAGGATATAATCTTACACTATTAATCATCCATAGTATTTTTGAGCTATATTTTTTCAGACCATTAAGCTGTGATGACCTTTATCTATCAGTTTCTAATCACCTGTTCTCCCTATAAATATAAATGAAAGAATTACTTTTTCCTATGGAACATACATATATTGTTATTTCAATTTATTTATTTATATTTTACTTACATTTATTTTTATTTATTTTTCATATTTGATCTTTTCCTTCAGGTTGTAATCAAACTTGTGTTCTCCCTTTCACATAACATGGCAACAGTAAATATATGTTTTATTATACTATTATAAATATTTGCCTTCATGTGATATGGAGTATACAACTCTTTTTCTGTTGCAAGTTTTTAATAGCACTGAAGTCTTTTATCTATGTATTGATTTTTTTGATTTTGCTTTATTTTGTGTCATAACATTTATGTTTGTTCAAGTTCTTAAAAACAAATGTATTTTTGTAATGGAGTTTCCTATGTGGGGAGGGATCTCTTATCAGGAGCGATTATTTCGCACCTGTGATCCTGAGCACCTCCCCTATATATGCTTTTCAACATTGTGATCATTGTGCCAGTATGATTAAGATCGCTTAGATGATTGAAACGCGTCACTGCTGTTCGTTCCTGTGTGTTGCTGTATCGGAATAAATACTTTTATATTTGAGCTCTTGCTGCGCCCATTTTTAATAAAATGTTTCTATGGTATACTGAAGTGCAATAATAAGCAATTTATAAGTTTTTGAACTTTTATTGACAAATACTAAATTCCATGGAAAAACTCAATATTTACAGTGTTGACCCTTCTTTTTTTGCAATTCACCCTGGCAAAAATGATAACTATCATACTTGGAAAACATTGTTCATCACCAAATTGCTCCTGGATCATTGGAAGAAGTTGCTCTTGGAGGATGTTTACTTGCCAATTTGGTGATGTCACAAGGCAAAAGTAATAAATAAATGGCTTAATGGACAAACTTGAAATTTTGGGACCTCAATTCCAATTGAGGTCAATAGTGGGTGGAAAAACAAAAACACAGAAATTGTGATAAACTCCAAACACTGTTTAGGCACAAATGGGTTGCTGTAGTGTGAACATAGTCTTAGGGAAAAGTTAGTAAATGCACAAAGTAAAAAAAAATTATCATATGACATGTAAATGTATTGTACCTAACCTTTTGTATGGTAGGAAATGCATGAGGCATTTGTGCAAGAAGGAAGTCAAACCAACAGGCCTCGTCTTCTAATGTCTGCTGCTGTGTCTGCTGGCAAGTCCACTATTGAAAATGCATATCAAATTCCACAACTATCTGAGTATGTCTTTTTCCTGAGATAAGTCATTGACTGAGTTTTATGGGTGAAAACAGTTTTTTCATTAATTATTACAATTTCTATTTCATCTGTAGGTACTTGGACCTTATTAATGTAATGACATATGATTTACGTGGCTCATGGGAAGGATTTACAGGAGAGGATAGCCCTCTTTACCAGGGCCCAGCTGATCAGGGTGGTTATATCTATTTTAATGTGGTATGTTTCAGTATCTGTTTCTCTTTACCTTATTTGTGTATTTAGTAAAAATCTGTAAACTTAATGGCACGTTTTCACTGTTCTGAAATTTTAGGAGTATGCTATGAATTACTGGAAAAATAATGGAGCTGCACCAGAAAAACTAATGGTCGGATTTCCAACCTATGGACGAACATTTGTACTCTCCAACCCCTCTAACACTGGACTTGGTGCCCCTACCTCTGGTGGAGGTCCTGCCGCTCCATATACACAGGAGGCTGGATTTATGGCATATTTTGAGGTAACCTAATTGCAACCATATATTTGTCATACAGTTTTTTTCTTTTAATATGAAAATCAAAAATATGTGAATTTGCAATATGATTACAATGCCCAATTTATTAGATATTTTTTGTTTTATTAGTTATATTTTACTACTTTACACTTTTTTTTGTATGAAAATGAGTATTTTTATTTTTTTTTTACTATTTCATAGTCCCCATAGGGACTATTATATGTGATCTTTCAATTGCAAACACTGTTTAACGCTATGCCAGTTTTATCAATGCTCAGCTTATACATGGTGCCGAAGCTGCATGTATGTTCAGAACACTGATTAGACAGCATAGAGGCAGGTGAGTGCCCTTCGGATGTCTTTATAGCTGATCGGAGCCCCTGTGATTACACTGCCGAGTCCCGATCAGTATGGTTTCAATTTTATAGCTGGTGGCATCTACTAGACCCCGTTGATTTATGACAGACCTACTATTATCGGCGTATAGCACGCACTTTTAAAACTTAACTTTAAGGCAAAAAGCCTGCCTGCGTGTTATACGCCGATAAATCTTCTGGTCACTGATTCAAAGCGGCCGCAGTAGCAGCTGCTTGTTAAGTATTAGCAGCATGGCCGTGGCCACTTTAAATCAGTGACCAGCGGTGGCTCCTCCCCGCTCTGCTTTAAATTTTTCTTACTCCCCCCCCCCTCATCATTCCCCCTCTTCCCTGCTTTTCATAGTTTTTTTTTATTTTCCTTAAATGGCTGCGCTTCGGCAGGCCAGGTCAGGTGGCGGGTCTTGTGGGCTGTGGTCAGTGAAGCAGATGAGTGACATCCTCTCCCGGCTTCTCTGCGCGGCATCAGATACGTCACTTTTCATTTCCTGTAGTCACCGCACTCCGAACTCTGACCAGCGGTGGTTACAGGAAATGAAAAGTGACGTCCCAGATGCCGCGCAGAGAAGCCGGTAGAGGACGTCATTCATCTGCTTCACTGACCACAGCCCGCAAGACCCGCCGCCTGCCGAAGCGCAGCCAGGTAAGGAAAAAAAAAATAACTAAATAAAAAAGCAGGGGAAAAGAGGGGAATGATGAGGGAGGGGAAGAATAGCATAGGAGGAACACGATGGGGGATGATGAGACAGGGTGGGGGGATGATGAGACAGGGGGAATGATGGGGGAGGGACATGATGAGACAGGGTGGGGGATGATGAGACAGGGGGAAATGATGGTGAAGGAGGCACTAAAGGCTTAATGTTTGTATGGCTAGTGGTTGTCACGGATCGCGTCTCCATCGGAGACAAGGAAGCAGCGCTGCTTCCTTGTCTCCGGGGGGGATGCGATCCGGGGAACGGGACGTGCCCACTCTCGGATCGCGCCCCGTGTCTCTCACCTGCCCCGTCCTCCTGTTCAGTCCGCGCCGGGTCTCTCAGATTTAAAGGGCCAGTGCACCATTAATTGGTGCCTGGCCCAATTAGTCCCAAGCACTCCCTACACTATATAAACCCACTTCCCCTTCCTGTCCTTGCTGGATCTTGTTGCCTAGTGCCCTGTGAAAGCTTTTCTGTGTGTTCCATTGCCAGTGTACCCAGACCCTTGCCGTTGCCCCTGACTACGAACCGTTGCTGCCTGCCCAGACCTTCTGCTGCGTCCGACCTTGCTCTTGCCTTGTCCTTGTGTACTGCGCCTGTTTCAGCTGTCAGTGAGGTTGAGTCACTATCGGGTGGATTGACCTGTGGGTTACCTGCCGCTGCAAGTCCATCCCGCTTTGCGGCGGGCTCTGGTGAAAACAAGTAACCCCTTAGATTCCGTTCCCCTGGTACGGCCCACGCCATCACCTCACTGACTCAGAGGATCCACCACCCGTGTCCTCCCTGCATACCAGTCCGAATCCTGACAGTAGATCCAGCCATGGATCCCGCTGAGGTCCCGCTGCCCAGTGTCGCTGACCTAACCTCCGTGGTCGCCTAGCAATCACAGCAGATCGCGCAACAAGGACAACAGCTGACTCAGCTGACCGCTATGCTGCAACAGCTTCTGCCGCAGCAAAAGCAATCATCTCCTCCGCCAGCTCCTGCATCTCTTCCGCAGCGAGTGGCTGCTCCCAGTTTCCGCCTGTCTCTTCCAGACAAGTTTGATGGGGACTCTAAACTGTGCCGTGGATTCCTGTCCCAGTGTTCCCTACACCTGGAGATAATGTCAGACCATTTTCCTACAGAACGGTCTAAGGTGGTGTTCATGGTCAGCCTCCTGTCTGGAAAGGCCTTGTCATGGGCCACACCGCTTTGGGACCGCAACGATCCTGCCACTGCAACAATCCAGTCCTTCTTCTCGGAAGTACGTAGTGTCTTAGAGGAGCCAGCCCGGGCTTCCTCAGCAGAGACTGCTTTGCTGAATCTTGTCCAAGGGAGTTTTTCAGTGGGCAAATACGCCATCCTGTTCTGCAACTTCGCCTCTGAGCTTTCCTGGAATAATGAGGCCCTCTGCGCGACCTTCAAGAAAGGCTTATCCAGTCACATCAAAGATGTCCTGGCCGCACAAGAAATTCCTGCTAACCTGTCTGAACTCATTCATTTGGCCACCCCCATTGACATGCGTTTCTCGTAAAGACGCCAGGAGCTTCGTCAGGAAAAGGATCTTGTTCACACCAGGCGGTTTTCCTCCCAGGCTCCTCTCCTCCAACGTCCTTTGCAATCTGCTCCTGTGCCTCCTGCCGAGGAGGCTATGCAAGTGGATCGGTCTCGCCTGACCCAACAAGAGAGGACTCGCCGTAGGAATGAAAACCTGTGTCTATACTGTGCAAGCACCGAACATTTCCTAAAAGACTGTCCTATTTGTCCTCCGTGTCTGAGAAGCGCACCCACTCACCTAGTCAATGTAGAAGAGTGGTTGCTAGGAGTGAATTCTACCTCTCCACGATCGACTTTACCTGTGCGGATTGCTATACCCGCTAATGCTACTTCCTTCTCCGTTGTGGCCTTCTTGGACTCGGGTTCAACAGGAAGTTTCATTGAAGCCTCCCTAGTAAACAGATTCAACATTCCAGTTACCAGTCTCGTCAAGCCTCTCTTCATTTCATCCGTCAATGGAGAGAGACTGGTCTGCACCGTGCGTTACCGCACTCAACCGCTACTCATGACTGTTGGAGTTCACCATCATGAACATATAGAATTTTCTGTGCTACCCAACTGCGCTTCTGAAATTCTTCTGGGCTTGCCCTGGCTCCAACGTCATTCGCCTAGCCTCAACTGGGTCACCGGGGACATTAAGAGCTGGGGATCTTCTTGCCACAAGCGATGTCTTCACCCATTTTCTTCCTGCCAAGTCTCCATGGCTACTCCTTTGCCAGGTCTTCCTAAGGTCTATCAGGACTTTTCGGACGTCTTTTGTAAAAAGCAGGCAGAGGTCTTACCACCACATAGACCCAATGACTGTTCTATCGACCTGCTCCCTGGTACCACACCGCCCCATGGTAGGATTTACCCACTTTCTGCCCCGGAAACACAAGCAATGTCTGAGTACATACAAGAAAACCTCAAAAGAGGTTTTATCCGGAAATCTTCTTCCCCGACTGGAGCTGGATTTTTTAAAAAGATGGATCTATCCGCCCTTGTATTGATTACCGCGGTCTCAATAAAATTACCGTAAAAAAATTGCTATCCTCTGCCTCTCATCTCCGAACTCTTCGACCGACTGCGAGGTGCTAAGATTTTCACCAAACTAGATCTAAGGGGCGCATATAACCTCATCCGTATTCGAGCAGCTGATGAATGAAAGACCGCCTTCAATACCAGGGATGGTCACTTTGAATACCTAGTTATGCCATTTGGTCTATGCAACACCCCAGCAGTCTTTCAGGACTTTGTTAATGACATTTTTCGGGATATGCTGTAATCTTGTGTGGTAGTCTATCTTGACGACATCCTCATTTTTTCCTCCAACCTAGAGGAACATCGCCTTCATGTTCGTCAAGTGCTCCAGCGACTACGCCAAAATCAACTTTACGCCAAAATCGAGAAGTGTCTATTCGAACGCAGCAGTCTTCCCTTCTTGGGTTACATTGTGTCCGGACAAGGTCTTCAAATGGACCCTGATAAACTTTCTGCGGTAATGGATTGGCCTCGTCCCACTGGCCTGCGAGCAATCCAAAGATTTCTTGGATTTGCAAATTACTACAGTCAATTCATTCCCCACTTCTCCACCATCGTTGATCCTATTGTAGCACTGACTAAGAAAAATGCTAATCCGAAATCCTGGCCGCCACAGGCGGAGGAAGCCTTTAACCACCTCAAAGCCACCTTCTCCTCTGCTCCAGTCTTGTCCAGACCAGATCCTCAGAAGCCCTTCTTCCTCGAGGTTGACGCCTCCTCTGTTGGAGCCGGAGCTGTTCTCCTACAAAAATCCGCTAAAGGAAATAATGTCACTTGCGGATTTTTCTCCAAAACCTTTTCACCTCCAGAAAAAAATGATTCCATCGGAGATCGCAAACTATTGGCGATTAAGTTGGCTCTTGAGGAGTGGAGAGATCTTCTGGAAGGATCCCTTCACCCCATCACCATCTATACAGATCACAAAAATTTGTCTTATCTCCAATCCGCCCAGCAGCTAAATCCTCGCCAGGCTAGGTGGTCGTTGTTTTTTGCCCGTTTCAACTTCCAGATCCATTTTTGTCCCGCAGACAAGAAGGTTAGAGCTGATGCTCTATCTCGTACCAATGATGCCTCTGAAGCTGAGACCCTTCCCCAGCACATCATTCCCCCTGAGTGCCTGATCTCTTCTGCTCCTGCTTCTCTGGTACCTGTCCCTCCAGGAAAGACTTATGTTCCTCCCCATCTTCGCCTTCGGATCCTCAAATGGGGCCATTCCTCCCTTCTGGCTGGTCACGTTGGAATAAAAAAGACTTTACAGTTGATTGCCAGACACTATTGGTGGTCCTTCTTGGAAAAGGATGTGACCGATTTCGTACGAGCCTGTACAGTATGTGCACGTGACAAGACCCCTCGTCAGAAACCTTCAGGTCTTCTCCATCCGCTGCCCGTGCCTGAACAGCCGTGGTCCCACATAGCCATGGACTTCATCACTGATCTTCCTGTATCCCATGGCAACACTGTCATCTGGGTGGTCGTTGATCGTTTTTCCAAAATGGCTCACTTTACTCTGCTTCCAGGCCTTCCTTCTGCGCCACAGTTGGCAAAGCAATTTTTTCTGCAGATCTTTGTCTTTACGGGCTTCCCACGCATATCGTCTTGGATAGAGGCGTTCAATTTGTGTCTAAATTTTGGAGAGCTCTCTGCAATCAATTAAAGATCAAATTAAATTTCTCGTCCTCCTACCACCCGCAGTCCAATGGACAAGTGGAGAGAGTGAACCAGATCCTTGGTGACTACCTGCAACTTTTTGTTTCCTCCCGCCAAGATGATTGGGTCAACCTGTTACCCTGGGCTGAATTCTCGTACAATTTCAGAAACTCTGAGTCATCCGCCAAGTCTCTGTTCTTTGTGGTGTACGGCCGTCAGCCATTTCCCCCCCTTCCCATCCCCACTACATCTGGAGTTCCTGCCGTAGATGAATTGACCCTGGACTTCTCCACTATCTGGAAAGAGACTCAAAAGTCATTCTCTGTGGCCTCTTCTCGCATGAAGAAACATGCGAATAAGAAAAGAAGAACTCCTCCTGCCTTTGCCCCTGGTGACAAAGTGTGGCTCTCTGCCAAATATATTCGGTTTCGTGTCCCTAGCTACAAGCTGGGTCCTCGTTACCTCGGGCCATTTAGAGTCAAAAGTCATATCAACCCTGTCTCCTACAAGCTCCATCTTCCTTCTACTCTTCGTATTCCTAACTCCTTTCATGTATCCCTTCTCAAACCTCTCATTCTTAACCGCTCTTCCCCAAGGTCACCGTTCCTGCTCCTGTCATTGTGTCCTCTGACGTCTTCTCGGTAAAAGAAATCCTCGCTTCCAAGGTCAGGTAAAAAAAAAAATTCTTGTTGACTGGGAGAATTGTGGTCCCGAGTGGTGCACGCGCCGGGTCTCTCAGATTTAAAGGGCCAATGCACCATTAATTGGTGCCTGGCCCAATTAGTCCCAAGCACTCCCTACACTATATAAACCCACTTCCCCTTCCTGTCCTTGCCGGATCTTGTTGCCTAGTGCCCTGTGAAAGAATTTCTGTGTGTTCCATTGCCAGTGTACCCAGACCTTGCCATTGCCCCTGAATATGAACCGTTGCTGCCTGCCCAGACCTTCTGCTACGTCCGACCTTGCTCTTGCCTTGTCCTTGTGTACTGCGCCTGTCTCAGCTGTCAGTGAGGTTGAGTCACTATCGGGTGGAACGACCTGGGGGTTACCTGCCGCTGCAAGTCCATCCCACTTTGCGGCGGGCTCTGGTGAAAACCAGTAATCCCTTAGATTCTGTTCCCCTGGTACAGCCCACGCCATCACCTCACTGACTCAGAGGATCCACCACCCATGTCCTCCCTGCATACCAGTCCAAATCCTGACAGTGGTGGTCTATGTTAGGGGGATATAATGAGACATGGGGGGGTGATGAAACATGGGGGGTGGCAGTGAGAGGGGTAAATGTGGCACAGGGACTGATAAAAGGGAAGGAATGATGTGGCAATGGAGGGGGACGGGACCAAACTGAGGTGCAGAAGAAAACTAAGTTGGCGGGATGATGTGGCATTTAGTCCAAGTCATTTATTTTACATTTTATTTTATTTTTTACTTAAATTTCCCTGTTAAAATGGGTGTTATACGCCAGTGCCTGTATATGTTTTGCTCAACTGAACTTCCTTAGGGACATGCAATCATAAGATATTGTGATCTTTTGTTACCCTATTTACCCCTGATTTATATTGTGACGATTATTTGCATGATACACTTTATTTATATGGTACTTTGATGTATACCCTTTGATGGTATAATATAGAGGGTGGTTTGTTACTACTTATATTACCTACCTTCCACTGTTGTGTGTCACGGAAGGGATTGGATATGGTGCCAATTTTAGAAATTTTCATTGTCTTTTGGATTTTTCAATAAATATATACTTTTTGATTATAATTTGTTGTAGTGTTTCTAATTAGGGTTTTAATTAGACCTACTATTGTACTAAATTAATTTGAGAGGCTGTCTGCTGAATCAGTAACCATGGTTTCATCATATGTTCTCCACAGTTTATCTCCTAAGGTCTTAAAAGTCTTGGGGTAGGTTCACTCGATGAAATTTCCTTGCAGAGTTCCGCATTGGAATTCCTCATGGAGATTCTGCAACAGGAGAGTCCCTTTGAAATCAATGGGATTCTGCTGCATAGTTCACATAGCAGAATTTTTGTGCCAGAAACATTCAAATTCCGGTGTCAGCAAAAAGACTAGACATTGCCCGTGTGAACAAAGCCTTTAAGGTCTTCTAATGCATGACCTTTCCAGCTCCGGCAACTCTTATGTCCACCTTAGTTTTTACGACTGGCGTTGGTCAGAAAAGGTCCTGCGTCCTGCCTTGGCTCAAAAGGTGAAACAAAACAGGCCACAATACAAATATACCTGTAAAATACATAATGAGTAAATTTTCACATAGGTCTTGTGGCTGACATATATATCTTTGCATAGCTAAGGAAATTCAGCAGCGTGGAAGAGCTGTTTAACAATCTGTGCTGGAACTGCAATGATGGATAACAGCTATAGCCATTCTTCTACAATAGGAAGAAAGAAAATATATATAACAAAATATTATTCGATTTTTTAGTTATTCTGTGAAATTACTAACAAAGGAGTACTCAGTTTTTAAAGGGGTATTCCAGGCAAAACCTTTTTTTATATATATCAACTGGCTCCGGAAAGGTAAACAGATTTGTAAATGACTTCTATTAAAAAATCTTAATCCTTCCAATAGTTATTAGCTTCTGAAGTTTTCTGTCTAACTGCTCAATGATGATGTCACGTCCCGGGAGCTGTGCATAATGGGAGAATATCCCCATAGGAACTGCACAGCTCCCGGGACGTGAGTCATCAGAGAGCAGTTAGACAGAAAACAACAACTCAACTTCAGAAGCTAATAACTATTGGAAGGATTAAGATTTTTTAATAGAAGTAATTTACAAATCTGTTTAACTTTCCGGAGCCAGTTGATATATAAAAAAAACGTTTTGGCCTGGAATACCCCTTTAATATTTAACTATAGATAAAAATGTTCTAAGGTTCTTTTGACTTTTAACTATACCAAAGAAAGATCCAAGCTAAAATGCTTTTAGCTAAATGTACTAAATAAAGTTAAATAACAAATTAATTTTCTTTCCGTTTATTTTTCAGATCTGTAGTTTCTTGAAAGGTGCTACAGAGGTTTGGAATGCCCCACAAGCAGTCCCCTATGCTTACAAGGGAAGTGAATGGATTGGATATGACAACCAAAAGAGTTTCCAAATCAAGGTATGAAAACATAGTAATGTTTTGACCTACATGGACTATTTGCTGCCAGTTGATTGTAAACATATTCCTATTTTGTCACATTGTTATGATTTACAGTGAACAGAAATCATGACATGTTAATATATATTTTTGGTAGGCTGAATGGCTACTGAAAAATAACTTTGGAGGTGCAATGGTGTGGGCCCTTCCTTTGGATGACTTTAGTGGCACTTTCTGTGGTCAAGGCAAATATCCTCTAATGAACACATTGAAATCGGCTTTGGGCATCTCTTTCCCAAGTAAGTGTTATAACTGTATATGCCTACTGAGACTATAGAAAATATTCCAAAGGTACTTAGGTCTAGGTTTTATATGCTAGTTTTTTACCATGCAGCTAGTAAATTTAAAGACTGTCAACATACTGTATAAAAAAAAGACTTTCTTAGATGACTGTCTATTAAAAGAGTATTCTGGAGTTCATACGACAACCTAGAAAGAAGGCTACAGGGCCATTTTAAACAATGCAGCAGTATAACACCTCTACCTCAGGCTACCCTCCTCCAACTATATTTCCTTAGCTGCTAAAGAACAAGCCTCCAGACGATTGTGCGCATAATATTGTATTTCCTCACATTGACCAGTTCCCCTCAGCAACCAATCAGCTCACTTCTTTCATTTTGAAAAAGATCTCTGAAAAAAAAAAAAGCAATCTGATTGGTTGCTATGGGAAACTGGTGAACTTTTCCTCTGCACAAGTTTTGATAAATCTCCCCCTATATGTATATTTGTAAAATGTATTGATTAAAAAATGTATATAACCTACACAAAAATGGCTGAAGCAGACATAATGTGATACAAATGTTATATAAATAAATTCACAAGATCCATAAAAAGGCCAAACCTGAGCAGACTAAACAAAATGTTTCAAGCAGTATTTCTTGAAACGTCATGGAAACATGACGTACCCCATTAACCCCTTAAGGACCAAGCATTTTTCTGTTTTTGCACTTTCGTTTTTTCCACCTCACTTTTTAAAAATCATAACTCTTTCAATTTTGCACCTAAAAATCCATATGATTGCTTATTTTTTGCGCCACCAATTCTACTTTGTAATGACATCAGTCATTTTACCCAAAAATCTACGGCAAAATGGAAAAAAAAATCATTGAACAAAAAACACAATTTTGTACATTTTGGGGGCTTCCGTTTCTACGCAGTACACTTTTTGGTAAAAATGAAACTTTATCTTTATTCTATAGGTCCAAATGATTAAAATTATACCCTACTTTTTCCAAAAGTAAGATTTTGTCGTACTTTTGGAAAAAATCATAACTACATGCATGAAAATTAAAACCCCTATAACTTTTAAATTTTTCCACGTACAGGTTAGTTTGAGAGCTAATTGTTTGCGCCATGATCTGGTTTCAATCGGTACCATTTGTTTTGATCAGACTTTTTGATTGCTTCTTATTCCTTTTTTATGGTATAAAAAATTACCAAAAATACGCTATTTTGGACTTTGGAATTTTTTTTTATGCATACGCCATTGACCAGGTGGTTTAATTAACAATATATATAGCAATCATAGAGGAAAAGAAAAATACGGAGCACTCACACTGTGACACTCGTGCGGAGGCTGGCGGCTGAAGGTGATCTCAGTCCCGGATATCCATGGCGGGGAGGCGGCAGGTGTAACAAGGGTAGCCTCAGACGCCGGCCACGACCGTATCACGCCCACTGGCGCTTCGTCAGGCCGTGTATCGTAATTAACAGTACATTTACACATGCGGCAATACCACATATTTTATTTTTATTGTGCTTATATATTTTTTATATGGAATTTGGGAAAAGGGGGGTGATTTTTTTTACACTTTTAGTCCCCTTAGGGGACTTTTAGGAGGAATCATTTGATTCCTCATACAGATCTATGTGATTGTATAAAACCACATTGATCTGTGTGCTCAAAAATTTGTGCAGAGGAAAAGGGGAGCAGCTGCCCATAGCAATCTGATCGCTTCCTTTATTTTTAAAAAGACCTCTAAAAAAAAAAAAAAAAAAAGAGAGAGAGAGAGAATCAATCTGATTGGTTGCTATTGGCAACTGGTCAACCTTTTTTCTGCACAGTTTTGATAAATCTCCCCCTATATGTTTATCTATGGACACAAAATTAACGGATTTCTTATGGACATGCACCCTATACTGTGGGCATGGTTTGCTCCCTATACTGCAGGCCATTTAACAATGGAAAGGGAGAGGGGAAAGAAGGGAGCAAGTTGTCATGCTCCTAAAGAAACACACCAGTCTCCAGCAAAACAGCAGGGAGAATGAGCAGCCCTATTGAGAATACAAGGTATTTCACATATAAACTATGCATATTAATGTGCAGAAACAGTTTAGGGCTTATTACTATACTACTGGAGCATTTATGGAGATTTTACAAATAACTACAGTAATGCTTTAAGTGACTCACATTACACATGTATCTTAGCCTTTGCATTGTGCTGATATACAATCATATGTCTTGTTAAAACACAGTATATAAAAGTATTATTACATTTATTTCTGCAGATTGTAACACACCAACAATAACAGCAGCACCAAACACAGCAGCAGCTCCAACAACAGCTGCAGCAGCAGGTCAACCAGGTAGCAGCAGTTTCTGTGTTGGCAAATCAAATGGACTTTATCCCAGCCCAACTAACAAAAGTAAATTCTACAACTGCCTGAATGGAAATACCTACCAGCAGTCCTGTCAGTCAGGCTTAGTTTTTGACACCAGCTGCTCTTGCTGTAACTGGGCATAAAAGCAAGAAGTGGGTTTTTGTCAATAATTTTTAATGTTAAATAAACATTCTGGCCATTTAAAGCTTATATTTGTAACTCGTTTTCACTTGTTTCAATGATGTGTGATTTGTATGATATGGTTCTAAAGAAAGAAACGCATCAGCTACTCTTGGTGCTAGCATTTTTTTTTGTTGCAGGAATAATATCCAAAAAAGATGGAGTTAGGGCAGGGTCACACGAAACGGATCCGCAGCGCATTTTTAGCTGCGGATCCGCTGATGATGGACCCTACAGTGTGCCTCCTGATGTGCTTGCTCTTAGCGGCAATCCGTCGATACGAGCAGACACACAGTGTTACATAGTTACATAGTTACATAGTTAGTACGGTCGAAAAAAGACATATGTCCATCAAGTTCAACCAGGGAATTAAGGGGTAGGGGTGTGGCGCGATATTGGGGAAGGGATGGGATTTTATATTTCTTCATAAGCATTAATGTTATTTTGTTCCATAAATGTATCTAATCCTGTTTTAAAGCTGTTAATTGTTCCTACTGTGACCAGTTCCTGAGGTAGACCGTTCCATAAATTCACAGTCCTCACGGTAAAGAAGGCGTGTCGCCCCTTGAGACTAAACTTTTTCTTCTCCAGACGGAGGGAGTGTCCCCTCGTCCTTTGGGGGGGTTTAACCTGGAACAGTTTTTCTCCATATTTTTTGTATGGGCCATTAATATACTTATATACGTTTATCATATCCCCCCTTAAACGTCTCTTCTCAAGACTAAACAATTGTAACTCCTTTAATCGCTCCTCATAGCTAAGATGTTCCATGCCCCATATTAGTTTAGTCGCGCGTCTCTGCACCCTTTCCAACTCCGCAGTGTCCCTTTTATGGACAGGTGCCCAAAACTGAACAGCATATTCCAGGTGAGGCCGTACCAATGCTTTATAAAGGGGGAGTATTATGTCCCTGTCCCTTGAGTCCATGCCTCTTTTTATACATGACAATATCCTGCCGGCTTTGGAAGCAGCAGCCTGACATTGCATGCTATTCTGTAGTCTGTGATCTACAAGTACACCCAGATCCTTCTCTACCAGTGACTCTGCCAGTTTAATCCCCCCTAAGACATACGATGCATGCAGGTTATTAGTACCCAGATGCATAACTTTACATTTATCCACATTGAACCTCATTTGCCAAGTGGATGCCCAGACACTTAGTCTATCCAAGTCATCCTGTGTTCCGTGTTCTGTGAGTCAAAGCACGCATGTGCAGTGTACTTGCACATATCGCGGCTGTTCTCGGCCTTGCTCAGGGAGCAGGAGGAGTGGCCGCAATGTCTGGGAGTAAACTGCGCATGCGCACAGAGACTCACAGATCGCTGTGCAACTGCCTGTAGTGGCGGATTGCCGCTACGAGCAAGCAGGCACGGACCCTACAATGTGCCTCCAGCTCTGCGCTGGAGGCACATTGTAGGGTCCGTCATCGGCAGATCTGCAGCGTATTCCGTGTGACTCTACCCTAAGAATAGAAATGACTAAAATGTGTTTAAACTCAAAATAGTCATGAATGATAAGCTGAAAAACAGTAATACTTTAGCCTATGAGACAACAGTACCAAGATCCTTCCCATTTAGGCTGGTTCAACAAAATAAACACAAAATAAAAATAAAAATAATTATATCTGTGTCGTGTTGCATGGGCTTCTATACTACAGAGAAAATCTTTTTAACAGTGAAATGCAGAGGCATCTTACAGTGGTACATGATGTGCCTACCATTTTGTAGCTCAAAATCGTAAGGATTTTTTAGATTGCTGTACAAACTTCTTACACACAGCTTTGCATCACCAATGAAGCCTACATGTGGCTTAGGGCAGTTTTTGCACCACTGACAGCATATTATGAAGTCAGTATTGGGCTAGATTTCCACCCAGGTATTTTCTGTTTTTTTTTTTTTTTTTTAAACCGCCATTGCAGTTTATGAGCCAAAGTTAGAAGTGAATCCAGGAAGGAGGAGAAGTACACTGCTCAAAAAAATAAAGGGAACACTAAGATAACACATCCTAGATCTGATTGAATGGACTAATCATATGAAATACTTTTGTCTTTACATGAATGAAGAATGTGGACTTCAAAATCACACAAAAATGATCAATGGAAATCAAATTTATCAACCCATGGAGGTCTGGATATGGAGTCACACCCAAAATCAAAGTGGAAAACCACACTACAGTCTGATCCAACTTTGATGTAATGTACTTAAAACAAGTCAAAATGAGGCTCAGTAGTGTGTGTGGCCTCCACGTGCCCGTATGACCTCCCTACAATGCCTAGGCATGCTCCTGATGAGGTGACGGATGGTCTCCCGACGGATGTCCTCCCAGACCTGGACTAAAGCATCTGCTAATTCCTGGACAGTCTGTGGTGCAATGTGTGGCGTTGGTGGATGGAGCGAGACATGATGTCCCAGATGTGCTCAATTGGATTCAGGTCTGGGGAACGGGCAGGCCATTCCATAGCATCAATGCCTTTCTCTTGCAGGAACTGCTGACACACTCCAGCCACATGAGGTCTAGCATTATCTTTCATTAGGAGGAATTCAGGGCCAACCGCACCAGCATATGGTCGCACAAGGGGTCTGAGGTGTTACGTTACGCGCTCTGGCTGCACACGCTGGCCGTGAGCGCATGGTCCCGTTGCCTGCTGCTGCCGAAGGGGCTGGGACTCGCATCGCATGACACGCCCGCATGCGAGCCCCAGTCCGTCACTCACCGGGTGTTTCTCCTGCCTTCGCCTCTGCCTCTCTGCTCTGGCGCGCATGTCCCTGTCCCTTAGGGCATGTGCACGCTGGAGCTTTAAGATTTAAAGGGCCAGTGCACTCATTAGTGTAATTCACCTGTGGCTCATTGATAAATTCCTTCACCCTCCACACTTCCCTGCCAGATCTTTGTTGCCTTGAGCCTGAGAGAAAGCATTCCTGTTATTGCCTTGCAGTCTTTCTGATCCTTTGCTCCGTGACCTGACCTTGCTCCTTGCCGCCTGCCTACTGACCATTTGCTATGTTCCTGACTGTGCCGCCTGCCCTGACCTTCTACTATCCTGACTACAAGCTGCCTTATCCCTCCTGTGTCTTGCATCTCCTCAGCTGTCTGTGTGGGCGAATCGTGCCAGGGGTAGTGACCTGGGTGTCGCCTGCCACAGCAAGTCCATCCCGCTTTGCGGTGGTCTATGGTAAAAACCAGCGGCACCTTTGACTCCGCTCCCTGGTACGGTCCGAGTCATCTTCCACACAGGTCCAACGGATCCACATCCCCGGGGTTCCTGTCTTCTGAAACGTGTTACATGAGGATCTCATCTCGGTACCTAATGGCAGTCAGGCTATACCTGGCAAGCATATGAAGGGCTGTGCGGCCCCCCAAAGAAATGCCACTGCACACCATTACTCACCCACCGCCAAACAGGTCATGCTGGAGGATGTTGCAGGCAGCAGAACATTATCCACAGCATCTCCAGACTCAAGTCTGTCACATTTGCTCAGTGTGAACCTGCTTTCATCTGTGAAGAGCACAGGGCACCAGTGGTGAATTTGCCAATCTTTGTGTTCTCTGGCAAATGCCAAATGTCCTGCACGATGTTGGGCTGTAAGCACAATCCCCACCTGTGGACGTCGGGCCCTCTTTGCCTATAATTTCCACCTGTTGTCTGTTCCATTTGCAGACAAGCATGTGAAATTGATTGTCAATTAGTGTTGCTTCCTGAGTGGACAGTGTGATTTCACAGAAGTGTCATTAACTTGGAGTTACACTGTGTTGTTTAAGTGTTCCCTTAATTTTTTTTGAGCAGTGTATAAGACCTTCCTTGGCTGAGATACTGCAGTGTTGCAGTTTTCTGAAAAACGGAAGAAAAAAAAAACCTGCGTGGAAACCTAACCTTATCAGCTGAGTCCTGGATGATACTGCGCATGCACCCTTACTTCACCCTTACTCCAGCGCTGCTCCGGACAAATGAAGCAATGCTGAAGACCGCTTCCGGGTATAGTAGGAAATCCCACGCAGTATCGTCCAGGACTCGGCCGAGATGAGACAGAAAGTGTAAGACAACGTATGAGTATTCATTAGCCAGCGGTGATGCGGGCCGGGCGGCGGTTACGTCACAGTGCCAATTGAAGGCAGTAACCCCACCCGTGCCAGTTAGCAGCTAATTTGAATATACCGAAAACCAGCTATAACGGGCGAACGGCGCAGCAGATCCGGGCAAGGTAGGACTCAAAATGTTCAGCATCTCCCGCACTATCCACAGGTACCCGTGGATAGTGCGGGACAAAACATATGACAGTTTTCCTTTAGCACATCTGGACATATGCATACGTCCTAGCCAGGGGCATAGCTATAGAGATAGCAGTCACACCAGGGTCCTAATGCCTAAGGGGCCCAAAGCATATCTATCCCATAAGAGACCAATTACGCCTCTGGTCCAAGCAATCTCCTGCGCAGCGCAATTCCAGAGATCGCCAGTGACACCCAGCTATTACAGCTGGGATCCTGCTGCAGCTGTTGAGACCGAGATCACACCAGTCTCAGCAACATTGACCACACAGATGCCATGAACAGTACTGATCATGGCATCTATGGGATTGACTGGGGGTAGGGGGGCTTCCCTTGTTCCCCAACAGCGACCCTGTGTGGCAGCAGGAGGCCATCTGATGGCCTTCTGTCTGCCTAGTGTGGCAGCCTGTGAGGTCCAGCCATTGGTCGGATCGCACAGGCTGAATGTCGGTGTAATACTGAAAGTTATGTCCTGCAGCATAGTATAACAAAAAAAAGTAAAAAATATAAAAATAAAAGTTTTTTCAATAATGTAAGAAAAAAATTCAATAAATGCCTGCTCCCAATAAAGCCCTAAAAAGAACTGAAAACCTATACATAATAGGTATTGCTGTTCATAATATAATTCTTAATGACTTGTCCAATAAAATAATAATGTTAATTATCCTGCACAATGAACGCTGTTAAAAAAAAATAGATTTTTGTTGTGAAAAAGAAAAAGAACAAGATGTATAAATTGGGTATTGCCATAATAGTACCGACCCACAGAATAAAGATAAAAATGTAAAAAGAAAAAGGCATACATTTTCCAATTTTTCACGATATTTTGTACTACAATCCTGAAAATTTCAGCAACCAAATATGTATGGGTGAAAGCCCAACTGTCCCCCAGCTTTCATGTTGATGGGAGAAATTCAGATTGGGCAGGTTAGAGTTTTCCTAAGGGAGGCAGGCTTACCTGACTGTTAAAATAAGCATGCATGACATGCATGCAGCTAATCCAAGTGTACATGTTAATGAGGAGTAAGGAAAGGTGACAGCAACATTTTGTGTATGGACAGTTTTTTCCTTTTTTTTTTTTTAAACCAAATACTTGTATTAAACATTTTACAGTTTACAAACAAACGACAAAACAAAACTATATATGTAAAAATGCTGGGGTGCGATACACCCGATGGAGCAGAAAAATTTGAGATACCGGTGGGCCTCTGACACAGCAAGGCATAGTCAAAATCTGTGCCCATTGTTCATATGATAGGGGAACCACGTCTGCCTCCCATTTTTCTTTAGCATGTGGGGGATAAGCTTCATGGTAAGAAAATAACAATTCCCTATAGAGCATGGATATCACTCCTTTAGTAGAAACCCTACTGAATAATTAATTCACCACTGCCGAGGAACCCATAGTCAAGGCACCCGCTCATGACTGCACATCCAGTGCATGTCGTAGCTGCAGATAACGAAAGAAAAAGGAGTGCGGTAAGTGAAATTCCTCTTGCAGCTGAGCAAATGACTTCAGCATCGGTCCATCATACAGTTGGGAGAGGTACAACAGCCCATAAGAGAGCCATAGAGTGATATCAGGTAGGGAATTCAGTTCAGGAAGATCTGGGTTATACCACAATGGGGAGTATGTCACAAAAGCCAGATAATGTAAGAGAGACTTAAACTTCAACCACACTTTACGGAGAAGAAGAAAGGTAGGAGGGAAGTCTGGGGGGTGTGTTTGTGCTGCCATTTCCAAGAGATAGAGAGGGGTCCCGCCCCCGATATGCTGTGCGACCAGAGCCCCTGTATGTCCCATGGTATCTAGCTGCGCCCATCCCTTCAGCTGCTGGATCTGTGATGCTAAGAAATATAACCATGGAATAGGGACAGACAAACCACCCGCCTCCTTACCACGTTGTAACGTTTCAAGGCTGATCCTAGCTAATTTGCCATTCCAAATAAGTTCCCGAAATAAGGAATGAATCTTAGTTAAGTTACATCTGCCTATCATCGATAAGGGGAGCTTGCGCCAGGTAGCCACCTTTTGGGAACTACGATCTAACAGTGGCACTAGGTTAAGAGGAACATAATCAGAGGCGGAAGCCGTTACATATACACCTAGATATTTAAACCCAGAAACTATGGGAAGCCCAACCCTAGTAATTATAGGCATCGGAGGGAGAGGATCTAAGGGAAGTAGCGTGGACTTATCCCAGTTAATAGCTAGGCCCGAAAAACTATCAAAGGATTCAATAAGATTCATTAAAATGGGTAGCGATTGCGGAGCATCGGCCTAAAAAAGGAGCATGTCATCCGCATACAGAGCAATACGCTCTTCCAAGGTCCCGTAACAAAAGCCCCGGATATCAGGGGAGGCCCTAACCAACGCCGCCAAAGGCTCTATAGCAATGGCAAAGAAAAAGGGGGATAACGGGCACCCCTGGCGAGTGCCACGTCCCAACGGGAAAGAACGGGATAACAGGCCATTAGCTCTAATTCTAGCACAAGGGGCAGCATATAATAATTGAACCCAATTTAAAAATACCGGTCCGAATCCCATGTGGCAAATAACACTCCATAAGAAATTCCATTCAACGCTGCCAAAACAGTTTTACCCTTTTAACCCCTTAAGGACCCTGAGTTTTTCAGTTTTTTGCATTTTCGTTTTTTGCCTTTAAAAAATCCATATTAATTTTGCACCTAAAGATCCATATGATGGCTTATTTTTTGCGCCACCAATTCTACTTTGCAGTGGCATTAGTCATTTTACCCAATAATCTATGATGAAACAAAAAAAAAAAAAACATTGTGAGACAAAATTGAAAACATTTTTTGGGGGCTTCCGTTTCTACACAGTACAATTTTCGGTAAAAATGACACCTTCTCTTTATTCTGTAGATCCATACGATTAAAATGATACCCTACTTACGTAGGTTTGATTTTGTCGTACTTCTGGAAAAAATCATAACCACATGCAGGAAAATTGAAAACGAAAAGTTTGGGGTAACACCAGCATTTTAGTGTTAAAAATCTAATTTTAAATTTTCACGTCCAACTTTAACGAAGGTTCGTCAATCACCTGTGGGGTATAAAGATTCAATTTACGTTCCTTGAGGGCTGTAGTTTCCAAATTAGTGTGCCATGTATTTTTTTTTTTTACTGTCCTGGCATCATGGGGGCTTCCTAAATGCGACATGCCCCTCAAAAACCATTTCAGCAAAATTTGTCACTAACATAAAGTATAATATGTCACGAAAAAACAATCTCGAAATCAAATTTATAAGTAAAAGCATCTGAGAGTTATTAATGCTTAAAGTGATAGAGGTCAGATTTGAAAAAAAATCCCGTCCTTAGGGTCATAATGGGCTCCGTCCCCAAAGGGTTAATAGCATATACCACAGATAGATGGTAAAGTGTAGTATGAGATTACTAACCTGGGTAACAAGATTGTAGGCTACAGGGCAGATAGAGCGCCAACCCTGTATGCACAGAGGTGCTGCATACTGAAAATAAATCATAAATGCCAGTATAAGTGCTTGCCGCAGTCAGGAAAAAGCAGAACATTGTTACTAACCTGATAACCAGACTGCAAAATGGATAGAGGCCACGAGTCAGCCAAGGACGCTGTTGATCATGGGCAGCGCTCCTGGCGCTTTTACAGGCCCGAAAGTGAATGCTAAAAGATGCATCAAAGCGCGTCACGATCACGTTGGACTCTATCACGCGTCACTTACGGGCAAGTGGAACGCATATATGTTCCACTACCGGAAAAGCGCTATTTTGCTATGCCAGATCAGGGGAGATGACCGGTCATGGAACGCAAATGCGTTTCAACGCTGTAATAAGGCTGCAGAAAACAATTGTAAAAGAAACTTAGAGTAGTGATATTAATGACAAGGCCAAGTAGGTAAATAGCTGTAAACAGGAGAGATATATGCCAAATTGGTACTGGGCATAAGTAGTGAGGGAGGGGGGGATAACTTTCATCAAACCGCCCACGGAAGTAAAGTGTCAGTTGCCACTCCCCTTTTTCTAAGGGATGCCTTTTGTCATACCGCCCACTGGAAGTAAAGTGACAGGTGCCACGTCCCCATTTCTAGCAGAGTCTCTCTAGGCCACACCTCCTTCCCCTTTCTCTAACTTTCACCCATGTAGGCTCCTAAATGGATGCAACTGTTTATAGAGTGGGGCCCCCCTCACTCCGAATAATACATACCCCCTTCCCTGCATAGCTTCACCCCCCTTTTCTCACACATTCACTCATGTAGTCTACTAAACGGATGTGAATAATGGATGTGAGTAATATGTAAAGATGTCCCTCAAGTCTGCCTAGCAAAATTTCTTATAGTAAAAAACAGACAGTAATGTATCATTTTATAAAGCTTTATTATTAGAAGTAATCAGGTATTCAAACACGTTTCAAATCTCAAAAAAAAAAATCACACAGGCTAATCCGTCTCTTGACTGCCAGTTAAATACATTAAATACATTACATACATACAGTTAAATACATTCCAGCTATTGTTAATTACAGCACGGGGCTCATAGTATAACAGCAATATGTCATTGTATACATTTCATAGTAAAAAGGATGGGGTGCAACGGGGGAGAAATTTCTTTAGGTCACAGAGAGGCAGTGATTATATCACATTATATAGAAACAGATGCACAGAATGTTATAAAAATGTATAGCCCCATGTGAAAGCCTGCATAGCTTCGCCCCCCTTTCTACCACACTCACTGATGTTACACATAGTTTCCTAAATGGAAGTGAATGTCAGTTAAATGCATTCCAGCTGTTTGATATATATATTTCAAAAACTATATAAAATGTATTTATCCCTACAAATGTAGAAACGCTCAAACACACAAGATTTTTTTTTTGTATATTTGTAAGGTTAAATACAGGGTGGTCCATTTATGTGGATACACCTTAATAAAATGGGAATGGTTGGTGATATTAACTTCCTCTTTGTGGCACATTAGTATATGTGAGGGGGGAAACTTTTCAAGATGGGTGGTGACTATGGTGGCCATTTTGAAGTCGGCCATTTTGAATTCAACTTTTGAATCCAGACTTATTGGGAATTTCACAAGAAAAACAATTATGTGCTTGGTTTTAATGTAACTTTATTCTTTCATGAGTTATTTACAAGTTTCTGACCACTTATAAAAAGTGTTCAATGTGCTGCCCATTGTGTTGGATTGTCAATGCAACCCTCTTCTCCCACTCTTCACACACTGATAGCAACACCACAGGAGAAGTGCTAGCACAGGCTTCCAGTATTCGTAGTTTCGGGTGCTGCACATCTTGTATCTTCACAGCATAGACAATTGCCTTCAGATGACCCCAAAGATAAAAGTTTAAGGGGGTCAGATCGGGAGACCTTGGGGGCCATTCAACTGGCCCACGACGACCAATCAACTTTCCAGGAAACTGTTTGAAGGGGTTACTGTATTGTATGTATCCATCACACAGTGTCTTTATCCTGTCAGCATTTCATGTTATCTCTTGCTAGGAATGTAGCCACGAAGGTTAATTAACCATATTAGGACTTCCTATTCTTACATGTGTTATGGCTTTCTCGATCATCTGTCTCTCCCATAAATTCTCTCAGAAACCTCCGTATACCTAATATTATAGGCTAGAGATTATACCAAATATTTGAGTTACAGAAGGAGGGGTGCAACCCCCCCCCTATATTATGTGCTTACGGACTGCTGAATAAACTAGAGTGAATTTGACCAGACAAACTGTTGTTACGTGTTATTTCTGGTAGATTCATTCTCCTGGATCCAGATAAAGACTTAAATCAAGCTAACCACCGAAGTTCGGTACCAGGGGTACCTAGATAAGATCAGATCTCCTTACAATCTGGGGGCTCAGTCCGGGGTCGAGAAAGTCATCCCCGGATCCGTATGAGGGATGTCTGTTTTATCCTCTGGCTGATCCGAGGGCACTGACAGCGTCTCGATCCAAGTAAGTAGAAACTTCACGGGGTTGCTGTGTCTGGGACACAGAGTGTCAGGGACACAATAGACAAAGGCTCAATGAGTCATAGGTGATTATAAGAGGTGCTCCGGGAGCCCCATATCACCTTAGTCAGAGATAAGTGCACTTAAAACTAAAAGAAGCTGTTCGGGGAACAGAAGGTTACAAGCTTGATTTAACTCATATATATGTAGTTTGTAATAATAAGAAATTTTAGACGTGATAAGATCATTTGTTTGTGTGAGACGTTGACCGGGTGGTAAGTATATGGTCAAATCTCACTGTGATTTTTTTGTACTAACATTATTGACTGTGTAAAATTGCATGCGTTGTGGAGAGCTGCAAGACGCCCTACCCCTCTGGCTAGGAGAGAATCTGTTGACCCAGAGACCGGTGAACGCAAGTGGCGGCTCAAAACAGCACTAGTCGATAGGGGTTTTGGGAGAGTGAGCAAACATTAAGATACGAGTCCGCTGATCAGTTGACAGGAATTGTCGGAGCCTTTGCGTTCAGTACAGCCAGTCCTGACAGTGATTGTATGATCACACTCCAAAACCAAACATACTAACATGGGAGCAAAAGTCTCTAAAACTAAGTACCCTAAACCAGAGCCAGGGGAAACTTGCAAATGTTATGTAGCCCGTGTTAGTCCAAAAAAACTATTATCTGATCAATCCATGGGTAGACGATTTAGCAGGCTGGACTGAGGTAATGGATGCTGCAGATCCATTCCCCAGAGACGGTGACAATAGTGTGTATCATATGGATATGGTCAAAGGACAATGTCTGGGTGATAAGGCAGCCTGGCCGCATTTCGATGCTGACCCTTCCTGGGACATGGATTATGTGTCCAAGGGAGGGGAACAGTGGCTAGAAATAGCCCCCCATTGGTATGATGCAGGTAATAAGAAAAGGAATAAGAACCACAGCTGTCCCAAAGATGATAGGTCCCTTCATGAGATAGAACGGGAAATAAGTTTGAAAGGGAGAGACCAGAAATTTCCACCACCACCCCCTTCACCGTATAACAGCTCCAAGCTGATTAAATTATGACATTTCAGAACAGAATGGTCTTAGATATGATTCTGGCAGAAAAAGGTGGGGTGTGCAAAGTGCTTGTGGATCCTACATAATTCTGCACCTTCATACCTAACAACACTGGTCCCAATGGTAAAGTAACTATTGCAATACAAAAGTTAGAGGACCTGTCTGCCGAACTAAAAAAGAACTCAGGTATTACAGATCCCTGGGATCAATATTTTGGATGGTTTACTAACTAGAAACATGCATTAGCACAATTAGCTATTATCATTTTTGTAATCATTATAGTTATTGCTGCATTTTCTCTATGTGTGATACCATGTATTAGGAGGTTGCTAGAAAAGGGAGTCGCCAATGCCACGGCCACATTTTACCAGGCCACGCCCTCATTGGCTAATGAAGACACTACACCCAGTGGATACATGCAATACCTAAAACTCTACAGAGAAAGGAAGTAAAAAAAAAAGGAGAACCGTATAGTATAAAATAATATAAGGTTCTAAGAGGGGATTGAAGGGATTACTGTATTGTATGTATCCATCACACAGTGTATTTATCCTGTCAGCATTTCATGTTATCTCTTGCTAGGAATGTAGCCACGAAGGTTAATTAACCATATTAGGACTTCCTATTCTTACATGTGTTATGGCTTTCTCGATCATCTGTCTCTCCCATGAATTCTCTCAGAAACCTCCGTATACCTAATATTATAGGCTAGAGATTATACCAACTATTTGAGTTACAGAAGGAGGGGTGCAACCCCCCCCCTATATTATGTGCTTACGGACTGCTGAATAAACTAGAGTGAATTTGACCAGACAAACTGTTGTTACGTGTTATTTCTAGTAGATTCATTCTCCTGGATCCAGATAAAGACTTAAATCAAGCTAACCACCGAAGTTCGATACCAGGGGTACCTAGATAAGATCAGATCTCCTTACACTGTTCATCTAGGAATGCTCGGACCTGACACCCATAACGTGGTGGTGCACCATCTTGCTGGAAAAACTCAGGGAACGTTCCAGGTCCCTTCATATATTTGTCCATAACTATTAACAAATAAATTTTTATATATTTTGAGCATTTTACATTCTATTTCTCATTTCTTCATATATATTATATTTAATAAATTTTTCTTTATATGTGTTTTCACTGTTCTTCGATATTTGCCGATAGATACATGTATGTGGGTATATATGTGTATGTATATATATATATATATATATATATATATATATGATTTTGCACACATGTTTTTATTCATTAAATATTTGTTGCATATATTTATTTGCCGCTATATGTATGTATATACTGTGTATTTTTGTATACTTGTATTTATGTGTATTTTTTCATATATATTCTTGGAATTTGATTTTCTGGTTTTATTTCAAATTATGTAAAGAGTTAATCTTTGTTTTTCCCTGTAAGGGGTTAATGATTCTCCCTACATAACAGTCACACCTTACCCCCCTTAACATGCCTGATGAAGCGGAACTTCTGCGAAACGCGTTGCATTGTGGGAATAAAGATTCCTTACTTTTATCCTGGTCTCAGCACTTCAATTGCTCTGCTGGTATTTGGAGGAATTCTGGTTTTATCAATATAAATTTGAGGCATGGATCTCATTTCTAAGAACTATACAAGCTCACATTCTATAATGAAGTCACTACCAATGTAATTGCCTGACAGTGCTGAAAATCTTTGTATATTCTTAGGCTCCCGGTAACATGTAATGTTCTGATGAATTGTAAGGACAAGGCCTGAGAGTGTATATTTTAGTGGGAGACCAAGTGAGCTACACTGATATTGTTTGTCACTTTACTGCTGTAGTTTTAAACTCCAATAGTACTGTTTAATTTCTAAAATAAACATCATACAAAAATTTTTTCGGGGGATTTACAAATGAGTCTTATTTTGAGCATTTTTCTGTTTTGTTTGCTTTATTTGTAAATTACAGTCAGGCTAATTCCACTCCTAATTTTGGCTAAAATAATTATCAAAATTCCAAGAATATTCCTAGGTTCCATTTGAAGTTTGTCCCTAACTATCTGATAGGAAAACAATACGCGAACAAAAAGGAATAAATTAATTGAAAAATTTACACAACATTACATTAGACCTTTGAGGCCATATGGTATATTCACATATGTAGATTTAACGTACCGGTCAGGCGACAGGGGGTGGACGAAAATTAATCCCGTAATTAAAGCGAGCAAAGAACAAGGACCAGCGAGCCTGACGTGGATTCAGCCTTTGTGCGGATTGGAGATAGGCAAGGTTCTTGTGGTCCGTGAAGATGGACGGTGGATGGAGCCCTCGAGAAGATGTCTCCAATAGAATAATTTCTCTCGGCGGGAGTGAAGGTCTTAGAGTAAAATCCACAAGAAAGAGTCCTGCCCCTGGGTGATTTCTGGGTAAGTATGGCTCCGGCTCCCACGGAGGAGGCATCCACTTTCAGAGAAAATTACTTTGTGGGGTCAGGTCTGGAGAGTACTGGTGCGGAGGCAAAAGAAGCTTTCAATGACTGGAAGGCTTCTTCAGCTTGAGAAGGCCAAGATTTGGGATTAGCCCCCATTTTGGTCAGAGCTACAATGGGTGACACTAGAGTGGAATAATGGGGAATGGATTGCCTATAATAGTTGGCGAAACCTAAAAATCTATTATAAGAGTCCAGATGGGCGTGGCCAGTCCAGTACCGCTGAGAGCTCGGCTGGGTCCATCTGTAGACCCTGGGCTGAAATGATGTACCCAAGGAAGGGCAGACTGGGCCGCTCGAACAGACACTTCTCGATCTTTTCATACAGGCGATTCCTTCTAAGACGAGGAAGAACTTGACGGACATGGACCCGGTGTTGATTCAGGTTGGAGGAGAAGATGAGGATGTAGTCAAGGTATACGACCACGCAGGTGTAAAGCAAATCTCTGAAAATGTCATTGACAAATTCTTGGAATACGGCAGGTGCATTGCAAAGACCGAATGGCATCGCCAGGTATTCAAAATGGCCATCCCGGGTGTTGAAGGCAGTCTTCCACTCGTCACCCTCTCTGGTTCGGATCAGATTGTAGGCTCCTCGCAGATCCAACTTGGTGAAGATCCTAGCCCCACGGAGGCGGTCAAATAGCTCTGAGATCAAGGGAAGAGGGTAACAGTTCTTGACAGTAATCTTCTTTAGACCTCTGTAGTCTATGCAATGACAGAGGGAGCCGTCCTTCTTGGTAACAAAGAAAAAACCGGCCCCAGCGGGAGAGGAAGATTTCCTTATGAAACTTCTCTGCAGATTTTCACAAATGTACTCTGACATGGCGAGAGTCTCTGGTGGTGAGAGTAGGTAGATTCTACCCCGGGGTGGAGTAGAACCGGGCACCAAATCGATTGGACAATCGTAAGGTCTATGAGGTGGAAGAACCTCGGCTTGCTTCTTGCAGAAAACGTCAGCGAAGCAGTGGTAAGGCTCTGGAAGACCAGGTGGCGGAGGAACAACGGGGTCTCGTTTGACAAGAACAGACTTGAGACAATGACCAGAGCAGGAGGGACCCCACTTCAGGATCTCTACGGAGGTCCAATCCAGGATGGGACAGTGGCGCTGAAGCCAGGGCAAACCCAAGAGGAGTTCTGAGGAACAGAAGGGGAGGACCAAGAACTCCAGCGTTTCGGTATGCGAAAATCCAATGCCCATCTGTAATAGTAAAGTACGGTACTGCACAGTGGCAGAAAGTCTCTCCTCATTGACAATAGAAATGAAAAATGGCTTGGGCAACCAGACCACAGGGATTTGGTGCATGTCAACCAAGGAGGCATGGATGAAGTTGCCAGCAGATCCTGAATCCAAGAAGGCGGTGGCAGTGAAGGTAGACTTGGAGGGAACGGAAAGCTGCACTGATACTTTAAGACGTGGAGAGGATGAATCCACACCTAGCAACGCCTCTCCTATGCTTACTAGGTGCGAGCGTTTCCCGAATGCGGTGGACGAAGAGGACAATCTCTGAGGAAGTGCTCGGTACTAGCACAGTACAGACACAGGTTCTCATCTCTGCGACGGCTCCGTTCCTCTGGGGTCAGGCGAGATCGGTCCACCTGCATGGCTTCCACAGCGGGATGCCCAGAGACGGGTTGCGGTGGACGCTGAAAAACGGGAGCCAGACGAGGATAGCGTCTTGGACGAGTTCTCTCTTTTTTTCCTGAAGAAGTTCCTCTTGTCTCTCGGGGAATCGCTTGTCGATACTAGTGGCCAGTAGAATAAGGTCACTGAGGGTAGACGGTATTTCCCGTGCAGCTAAGACGTCTTTAACTTCACTACTTAGTCCCTTCTTGAAAGTGGCACAAAGGGCATCATTGTTCCAATTCAACTCGGAGGCGAGGGTACGGAATTGGATGGCGTATTCACCCACAGTAGAGCCTCCTTGGGTCAGGTTCAGCAAAGCAGATTCTGCGGAGGTAACCCGGGCTGGTTCCTCAAACACACTCCGGAATTCTTGACAGAAGCTCTGGACGGAGGTGGTGGCTGGATCAAAGCGGTCCCATAAAGGTGTAAACCAGACCAGGGCCTTCCCGGAGAGCAAGCTGAGTATGAAAGCCACCTTGGCTCGTTTGGACGGTAACTGGTCGGCCAGTAACTCGAGATGGAGTGAGCAATGCGACAGAAACCCACGGCACTGCTTCGGATCACCGTCGTACTTGTCCGGCAAGGACAAACGGACTCTGGGACTGGAGACGACTGCAGGCTGAGATGGAGCAGCAGGTGCAGGCGGAGATGGCGGCTGTTGCTGGGCAGACAGGAGTGGCTGCATCATGGCGGCCAACTGGGCCAACTGTTCACCTTGCTGGGATATCTGCTGATTCTGTTTAGCCACTACGGTGGTAAGATCGGCAAGGCTAGGAAGAGGCACCTCAGCGGGATCCATGGCCGGATCTTTCTGTAACGTACTGGTCAGGCGACAGGAGGTGGATCCACTGAACCAGAGGGGCGATGACATGGGCCGTACCAGGGGAACGGAGTCTAAGGGACTACTGGTCTTCACCAGGGCCTGCCGCAAAGCGGGATGGTCTTGCTGCGGCAGGTAGCCCCCAGGTTGTTCCACCCGATAGCGACTTGACCCCTCTGGTAGCTGAGAATGGTGCGGTACAGGAGGAGCAGGCAGAAGCGTAGTCAGACGTAGCAAAGGTCAGGGCAGGCAGCACAGGTTCACAGGCGGTAGTCAGGCAACAGGTCAGGGCAGGCAGTACAGGTTCACTGGCGGTAGTCACGGGCAACGGGTCGGCAACAGGCAAGGGCAAACACAGAACAGAGGAACGCTTTCACTAGACACAAGGCACTAAAGATCCGGCGAGGGCAGGAAGGGGCAGGAAACATTTATACACACAGTGAGAGCCAGGCACCAATCAATGGTGCGCTGGCCCTTTAAATTTCATGAAGTCAGCGCGCGTGCGCCCTAAGGAGCTGGGCCGCGCGCGCCGGGGACAGAGACAGCACTCAGGAACAGAGCTGCAGGTAAGGAGGAACATGATGCGGCGCGTGTGCGGGGATCAGCCGCCACGCTCAACGCAACCCCGTCGGAAGAATCCCTGCACTCTCGGTCAGCATGTCTGGCCGGGAAGCGCCGGGAATCAGCAGACAGGGGCCGAGACAGAGAGCGCTCCGGTACAGAGGAGGGGACCGGAGCGCTCACTGTTACAGTAGATATAATCTGATAATCGATCAATACATCTGAATAGTTTATTTATTCAATATGTGCATGAATTAACCATCACAGAGACAAAGGCCTGCAACACATTTCAAATTTGCGCTGTTTGGACATAACCAAAGGTAAATACTTTCAAAGTGCACAATTTATAGTTACATTTATAATGCACCCACTCCATAAGCGTTTCAGGTACTATTTACATAGCAAAGATTCATGAAAATATTCCGCTAACCAAGTAATATTCAGGGCAAATAGACTGTCCATATTGTAACTGTAACATATAAACTTAAAGAAAATACCATAATAAAAATAATAATAATGATGTTATATATTTATAGCACATGATAAATAATGGCATTAATCATTGTCAGTGACAGTAATATTAATAGGACATGTATGAACACATAGTAAATACTAGAGTAAAAGTATTTCAGGTTTTGCCAATCATTCTCACATGAACAAACATTGCAGTACCCACCATATACCTCCAGAGATGTGATGCTATTTCCTTCTCTGCATTTACACTGTAGCACTGAATTGACTCTAAACACCGCACAATTCTTTGGTATTCTCACACAGGCTGGCCTCATACTTACTGCACTTTCATTAATAAACAACAGGCTGCATTCTCTAGACATGCGACTGTTAGCTAGTGGCTTCTCCCTACACATGACTGAAGGGACGTTAGATATACCCCTTCCTAACGTAACCCATAAAACCCTCCACCCATTTTCACCACCTCCCATACCCCACATAAAACCCAACACACTTTTGTGGTGAAAATGGCCGGACAGGCCGTTTATTAACATTTCACAAATATTTAACATTTAACATACCAAATATTTTATAACATTTTCTTTTTCCAACTGGCACGAACAACTTTTTACCCCTGGCCCATACAACGGGCCCGGGGGCACCCATCAACGTTAGTGCCTACTTCAACCACTCCTGGGGCCCCGATACACCACCAGGAGGCCCATACAGCTATGTTCCCAACAGCTGTCCAACACTTAAACCAAAATTCAGCAACTGTGCTCAATTGATTTTACCAAATGACTCCTTCTTCCTGCCACAGCATGAAAGTGCATGACACCTCACCCACTTCCATCCTGCTGCACCCGAACAGCTTTTTCCACCCCCTCTTGCAAACCCAATGCCCACAAGTCAATGCCAATGTCAGTCAAATGAATCCCATCATCCAAGAGAAACTCCCCCGGTTAACCCTCCAACTCCCAGTGCCTAATCACAATCCCTCCATTCCGTCTCACAAAGCGACCAATCTCCTTATTCCCTTTTTCCTGCAACCGGTTAAAACGGGACACCGATCTAGCCTGCTGCCACACCTTCCTGGCCACCATATCAGACCACGCCAAAACCAAACCTGGAAAAGAGGCCCACAACAGCAGAAAATCCAATTTAACATCCCTAATCAACTCCCTAGAAGGACGATACCCCAGATCCTTACCGCCCAAATGCACAACCAGTATATCGGGAGGCCAGTCCAAAGCGGCATAGCGCTGCACCTCTGGAAGCAGGCACCCCCAAACCATACCTCCAATGCCTATCCAGCGTACTACCGCAACAGATTGACTAATACCCAGCTGCCTCCCATCCTGGCGGACATCCGCCCGAACCGCTCCACACATAGGAATGACCCATTATCCACCCCAAACCGGGGACCCGACCTGCAAGACATAAAAAACAACCCAAAGAGCAACATCCCAACAATTCTAAAGAAACATCCCAATCAAACTACTACAACAAATGAGGGCGAACATTAATCCGAAATCTATTAGACTCCCAACGACCAAGCTGTTTAATATGATCATTCCCCACCCCCCACCGGGCTGCCTCGGTGGCCGCTCCAATCCGAAAGGAATGAGAGCTATACAGACTTAGATCAAACCCCCGTGCTACCAAACACCTTCTAAAAACAGAAACAAATTGAAACTTAGAAAGCGCCAAACCGTCCTGATGCACCAACAAAGGCTCCGGCCCTAACGGATGAATCCTTAAATACTCCCGCAAACAATGAACAGGGCAAACCTGAGACCTCGACAACTCACCCAAAACCACCCAACAACCCCTACCCACCTGATCCGTTTTTTGACCGTCTAAGCCTACACCTAACCTGACCAGCACCTAACACCACCTCTGAGAACGGCAAGCCGTCCCTGGACATCCGTGACCGAGACACCAGTTCAGATATCCGGAAAGTCCCAAAGAAAGCCAAAACAAACGCCAAACGAAACAAACACACCTCAAAGGTATCCCTACATTACACAGCCACGCTCTCAGCCAAGAAAACCAACAAATCAAAAGAGACCGGTCGACGACACTCCACCCTCGTCCCCAAACCCCGTCTATAACCCCTCAACGCCTGCCTAACCAGACCGTGCTTAGTGGCAACCTTCAAGCCCCTCAACTCGAACCACAACGCCAAAGCAGCCATCCTCCTATTGACACCAGCCACAGACACACCTCTCTCATACAATCTACCAACAAAATACAATACCACCGACACCCAATCATCAACTTCCCCGTCCAGCTCCGCCACCGACACAGACTACTCCCATTCACGCCAAACCTTTGTGTACGATTCCCAAGTAGTCGCCTGCACCAACTGACAAATCAACGCTGCTGCCGCTCCCAAACCACGCTCCACAACTCTGATGGACAAGGGATCCCGCATCGCTCCGCCTCCGATGCCAACACGCGAAACCTGTCCCACTGGAAGCGAGAAAGAGAATCAGCAACAGAGTTCAGCCCACTGGAACATGAAATGCTACAAAATGGGAATTTAACACAAGCCCCCTAAGCACTAATCTGCGCAGCAAACGCAAAACTGGCAAAGAACTGCAAGATTGACGGTTAATGGCCGGATCTCTGTCGCCAGAACTATAGGGAACAATTCCAAAAGCACCAAGTTAGATAGCAAACACGCCGAACGCCAAACCACCGGCCACTCACCCGCACTCCACTGCCCCTGAAAATACGCCCCAAAACCCACCGAACCAGAGGCATCGGTATACAACTCCAGGTCCACATCGTCAACCCATGCATCCAACCACAGGGACCTACCGTTGTACAGGTCCAAAAACAAATGCCAAACCTCTAAATCCTCACGCACCTCCGCTGACAAACGTACAAAATCATGAGGCGCCGAAACCCCCACCGTGGCCAAGGCCAATCGCCGACAGAAAACCCACCCCATGGGCAGGATCTGACTAGCAAAGTTCAGCTTGCCCAATAGCGACTGAACCTCACGCAACTGTGCTTTCCGGCACCTGCGACACCTCGCCACACACTCCCGCAAATCAACCAATTTATCTTCCGGCAACCTACACTCCATCCTTTCTGAATCAATAACTATCCCAAAAATGTAACAACAGTCACCGGCCCCTCCGTCTTATCCTGCGCCAGCGGAACCCCAAAACGGCGTGCTACCGCCTCCATGGTGTGCAACAAAACCGAACACACAGACGACCCAGGGGGCCCAACAAACAAAAAGTCATCGAGATAATGTAACACCGTCGACCAACCAGCCTCCTGCTTCACCACCCATTCCAGAAAACAACCGAACTATCCCTCTCATCAATCCCCATCATTCACGGACGACCTCGCCGGATGCGACAGATGATGGATAAGTCTAAACTTCCCAGGCTCCTTCTTAGGGACAACCCCCAAAGGTGAAACAACCAACCCAGCCAACAGAGGGTCCCTAAAAGGACCCGCCATACGCCCCAACTTCTCCGACACCACCCGGGGGCACCGATAAGCAGACAACAAATTCAGACAACTGGATCCCGACACCACCGCTGAACTAAGTATACGAAAACCATAAGTAAAACCAGCCAACAAAAACTCCACCCCCTCCTTATTTGGGTAGAAGTCGAGAAACCACCGCATCTCTGACACCTTCACCGGCGTTGCCTTTGGACTGCGAAGCCTCCGCTCCCCTTCCCCTAAGGCGCTTAAAACATTTGGCATAACTGTGCGCTCCCCACAGCCGACACACTCATGCTTAAAACGGCAGTCTGCCGCAAATCTACACAGGCCCTCATTGAACTGCCAGCAACAACTTTTGCGCATCCCAGTCAACTGCCCGGCTGTTGTAGAGCCGCCGACCGACCCTGGAAAGGGCTGAGGACCCCCCTGCGGCCCAGCCATCAGCCGCATTCAAAGCCCTATATCCTTATGATCCCATCTAATGGAGGGCCGCACGGCATTCCTCTGCCTGAACTGCTCATCATACCGCAGCCATGCAACCCCCCATACACTCTATAAGCCTCCCCTATCGCATCTAAATAACAGAACAATGTCAAACAGTGCGACGGAGCCTTCTCGCCTATAACACTAGCCAAAATGGAAAAAGCCTGGAGCCAGTTCGAAAAAGTGCACGCCGCTTTTCCTCCTCCTCCTTCTTATTTTCCTCAGGCTTCCTGCGATCCAAATTAAATTTCTCCAACGGAAGCAGGGAAAAAAATCTCCACGTACTCATCCTTCCAGATCTTTTCCCTGACCTCCGTTTTCAAATGAGCCCCCAGCGGTCCTTCAAAACATACGTATACCTCGCCCTTCGCCGCATCTGCCAAGCGCACCTCATCCCCCACCTTATCCTTACCAGCCACTGGAGCCCCACACTCGCCCCCAGACCCCGCAGTCACCACAGCAGTCCCCGCCACCGACACTGCCAACCCACTACCGCCCGCAGAGGCCACCGCATTACTAGGCCCCGCCACACTCCCACTCTACTGAGCAACCCCCCACACCGGCAAAGCAGAACTCCCAGCTACCCCCCCCGCCAGCACCCCTGGACAAAACCCCTAGCAACTGAACTAGCAAAGCACTAACATCCTCCCCCCCTCCCCCTCCTCCCCCCCCCTCCCACACAAGGCAATACATTAGTGCACTCACCAGGCTGACCCGGAACAAATGCCCCGGCAGCCGCAGGTTCTGACGTCCGCTCCCTGGAACCGCCAGCCTCAGATCTCTCCGCAGAAGTGGAAGAAGAAGGGCCCGCCACTGGCCGCACTGCACCATCCGACCTGGACTGCTCACCACCAGCTGCAGAAAGGGCCCCAGAAGAAGGCCGCTCCTCCTCCAGGAAATCCTCAGCATCCCGATAATCCTCTGAATCAGACCCCGCCTGGAGGGACTCCAGCCTGCGATCTCCAGCTCTCACCACCACACTCTCCAGTCGCGCCGGCCCTGCAGGCGGCGTTGTTCTCCTCACATACGGCACCCTCACCTCCACTGGCGCCGCAGACCGCCGCCGTCCAGCAGACTCCAACGCTGATCCGTCCTCACCATCTGATCGCTGGGGGGCAGCCCGACTGGAACCGGGCCCCCCGCCACTGCACTGCTTACTCGCCGGGCCGCACTCCCACCCGGAACATTGGCGGGAGCCCCGGCCGCCAAACCTCTGCTGCCACTCCGCTGTGCAGGGGAAGGGAGGCCAGAAGCCAGGCCCTCCCCCCCGACGGACCCCGACCACCGCAAAGAATTCCTCCTGGAGGCGCACTTAGCAGGTGGGGGCTGGAACCCTGCCGCGGCCTCCCGAGGGTCCCTGCTGGGGCTTCTAAGGCACCGCCGGGACCGGGGAGCCGAATCAGGGCCAAGCCTTACTGGGGCCCGCGAGCGCCGCGAACCCCGACGCGGGCCTACCTCGAGGGCCTCTGCCTGCTGCCCCGTTCCAATCACCGCCCGCACCTGATCCTGCAGCCAGTCCCCGCCACGATTCTCCACCGCCGCCCGGAGCTCCTGCAACAACGAAGACACGTCCATGGTAAGTCCTAACTAACTCTCCCTAATCACAGGAACACCTTTCCCTCTTCACTAACTCTGTGAGAATGCAGCGTTCTGTCCTCGCTGCACGTACCCACCCCTTAGCTCCTCCGACTGCCCTTACCCTGACCTGGCTGGCCTGAGTTTCACCTATGCCTATCTTGTTATTAAAGGGGCCACTACCCTTTATTATTAACCCCTACCAAAAACCCCTATAATAAAATTGATAGTGCAGGGAGGGGGGTTACTAACGCCCCCGTCACGCCACCATTCCGCTACGGGTTCCCCTGTGCTCCATTTTGCTCCCATACGCAGGGGCCCTCGCCTCTGTAGCAATGTTTAGTCCCACACCATGAAGAAACTGCAGGCAGCTACAAGAAAAGATGGAGAGGTATTTTATGCCGCACTTTTCTGTTTGTTTACTGCTGTTGGAGAAGTATGTTTAACCCCTTAAGGACACCAGGCGTATCCATACACCCCTGTTTTAAAGTCCTTAAGGACTGAGGGTGTGTGGATATGCCCGTGGGAATTCCGGTCCCCGACGCTCACCGGGCAGGGACCGGACCAGTGTGACTGTGGATATCTATCACCAGGCACCCCGTGCAAACCCCTGGGGGGTCCCGAGACCCCCCCATGTCGGCCAAGTCGGTCAATTCAGACCAACGATTTGTAGCTTTTCCGGGTCAATCGGGTCTCTGTTGACCCGGAAAAAAGGGTGAATGGGGCTGTCCAAGACAGCCTCATTCACCCTTACCCAGCAGGAGTGAGGTGGCACGGGTGCTGCCTCACGATCACGTAATTGTTTGGTCGGAACACTAACATGCTGGTGTTGCCCCATACTTCAAATTTTTATAAGCGGTAAAAGGAAAAAAAGACCCCAAAATTTGTGATGCAAATTCTCCTGAGTACAGAACTACCCCATATGTGGGCGTAAAATGCTCTGCGGGTGCACATCATGGCTCAGAAGTGAGAGTGTGCCATGTACATTTGAGGTCAAAATTGGTGATTTGCACAGGGGTGGCTGATTTTACAGCGGTTCTGACATAAACGCATAATAATAAATACCCAGATGTGACCCCATTTTGGAAACTACACACCTCATGGAATGTAACAAGGGTTTTTTTTTTCACTAAAATGCTGGTGTTACCCTATACTTTTCATTTTCACAAGGGAAAATAGGAAAAAAGACCCCCATATGTGGTTGTTAAGTGCTCTGTGGGCGAACTACAATGCTCAGAAGAGAAGGAGCGAAATTGGGCTCCTGGAGAGTGAATGTGTCCGAAATTGAAAAAGGCCATGTGTGTTTACAAAGCCCCCATAGTGCCGGAACAGTGGACCCCCCCCCCATATGTGACCCCATTTTGGAAACTACACCCCTCACATATTGTAATAAGGGGTATAGTGAGCATTTACACCCCACAGGTGTCTGACAGATTTTTTGGAACAATGGTCCATGAAAATGAAGAATAACATTTTTCATTTGCACAGCCCACTGTTCCAAAGATCTGTCAAGCACCAGTGGGGTGTAAATGTTCACTGTGCCCCTTATTAAATTCTGTGAGGGGTGTAGTTTACAAAATAGGGTCACATGTGGGGGCGGGGGTCCACTGTTCTGGCACCACGGAGGCTTTGGAAACGCACATGGCCTCCCACTTCTATACCAACCAAATTCTCTCACCAAAAGCTCAATGGTGCTCCTTCACTTCTGAGCATTGTAGTTCGCCCGCAGAACACTTTACATCCATTTGTGGTCGTTGCTACATGACCGAAATGCGTAAAACCCTAATACTAACCTAACAACCAACTGTAACCAATAACCTATCATCCTCAACTAAGCAGTCTGAAGTGTGCCATAACTGCGGCGTGAAGAATATGCCAGGAAAAGAGGGCATACCCTGTGGTAAATGTGAAGAAATAAAAGAAGGGGGGGGCGGGTGGGAGCGAAGAACCCACGGCGTCATAGAAGGGGAAGAGCCGTGGGTTCTTATAGTCATCCCGCTCCTCCCACAATTACAGGCCAGCTGCGCAGGCCTTTCCATTTGTGGTCGTTGCTACATGACCGAAATGCGTAAAACCCTAATACTAACCTAACAACCAACTGTAACCAATAACCTATCATCCTCAACTAAGCAGTCTGAAGTGTGCCATAACTGCGGCGTGAAGAATATGCCAGGAAAAGAGGGCAAAACCCGGATTTAAACAAACATTTGTTTATTGCAGATTACAACACAAGAGACTGGAATGCGCTAGCCATTTCTTTGCGAGGGTTAGGGATATACTGCATGTAGCATCCGGATTTCCAACGTCCTAATTTCTTGATTACGTGAGCTGGGACCCCGTGCTTAGAAGCGGCTGTAGCTGCGCCAATACGGAAGGAGTGACCGGATAATGAGGTCGGGTCTCCTCCCAGTGACCTGACCAGAATGCGTATATGTTTGATGAAGTGAGAAGTAGTTAATGGATTGGATCTGAAACGGAGCAAAGGGTCATCAGCAGATGGGTTAACACAGGCATTCAACAAATCACGGAGGACCGTGACAGGACACCATTTGTGCGCAGTGGGGAAAAATCGGACTGTCACGGATTGACCCGGAGACGAGGTCTTGGTCTGAGTGAGGGACAGTTCGAAACGATCAGAAACATAAGACAGCTGACTGACCTTAAGAAAGGGAGCGTTAACGGACCGAGCAGTACACTCGCCCGGTCTGAGAAACCCATAGTAGGCAAGGTACATGGCTGCTTTTAATGTGAGGCTATCATGGAAACCCAACGGAGCGGAATCTAACAGGTCGGACAACTGCCTGAACATGTTGCCTGTGATAGGTTGTCTGACTGGGCTGCGAGGGACTTCCTTCTTGAGGATGCCCTTCAGAGCGGACTTCACCAGGCGGGAAGAGAATATAGAATAACTACAGGTATTGGTTAAGGACAGATGGTGTTGGATACCGGCTAGATAACTCCTAATAGTATTGTGTGATAAGTGCAGTGTGGAATGGCAAAACCCAATATAAGCTAAAAGGAAAGGAACTGAAATCTTGTCGCCCTCGGCATGCTCGGATCTGAATTTGGAGAATGAGTTCCATGCCGTAGCATAAATTTTACGTGTATTTGTAGACAAGGAATCACTGACCAAACGTTTGGCTATCCGAAGATGCTGGTTCAATTCATGACTAGTGAATGGAACGGGGGAACTTGCGCCCCTATGGAATCGGCTTCCGGCATCACCTGAAAGAAATGTGAGAGGTTGTTCCTAGATAAGGCATCTGCAGCAATATTCTGGATACCTTCAATGTGAGCACATGTAAAAGTAAATGTATGATGAAGGGATAGCCAAACTAATCGTCTAGCTAAACTCATGATGATAGGGCATCTAGACCTACCCTTCAGTAGAATATCTACGGTAGCGGCATTATCGGACACGAAAAGAACAGTGGTCCTGTTCCAAGCTGGACCCCACAACTGAGCAGCGGCTACTATCGGGTACAGTTCAAAGGCTGCCGAACTCCTTATGAAGCCATCAATCTGGGTGATCTCGGGAGGCCAAGGGCCGGCGAACCAATGATTGCCCCAGATAGCAGCGAAACCCGTTGAAGAGGCAGCGTCGGAAAAAACCATGGGCGATTCGTTCCCAATGCTAGGGATAAAAAATGAAATGCCGTTCCAATTGTGCAAAAACGACTCCCACATAGCTAGATCTGCTAAAGCTTGGCAATCTAGATGTATTAGACTACTTTGCTCAGAGGCTAACGGTAATAAGGCCAAGAGGCGAGATATGAAAGTGCGTCCCTGGGGGATGATACGCATAGCGAAATTTAACATCCCCAGGATGGATTGTAACTCAACCTTGGAAATGTAGGGGCGTTCCCTAAGCCTATGTATGGCGGTTCTAATCCTCACGAGTTTAGCTTCAGGAAGTCTGGCTTCCATTTTCTGAGAATCGAGCTCAATACCTAGAAATGTAATGACCCTGGAGGGACCTTCAGTTTTAGCGGGAGACACTGGGACCCCAAGAGTGTCAAAGACTGCTCGGAGAACCTGCAGATCCCTTGGCGAGGCATTGGGAGACTCGATTAACAGAAAATCGTCGAGATAATGAATGACGTGATTACACTCAAACCGACTTTCCAGTATCCAGTGGAGAGCTGAAGCAAAACGGTTAAACAACCATGGACTGCTGCGTGCACCAAAGGTTAGCTTGGTGGCGAAATAGTACAGGTTCTGCCAGCGAAGACCATGCCATTGCCATTGTTGAGGCATGATAGGGAGGAGCTTGAAGGCATCGGATATGTCCGCCTTAGATAACCAAGCTCCCCCCCCCAGGCTCAATATGATAGCTATGGCCTCGTCAACAGAAGAATACTTAAGGGCAAATTCTTCGGCGGGAATAAGTGCATTAAGACTCGGGATTGTAGAAGAATAGGGGGCAGACAAATCATAAATTAATCGCTTTTTATTATTGAATTTGCCCGTCGCTAAGCCTATAGGGCTGACTCTATATATGTCAAAGGGTGAATCAACAAAAGGGCCAATAATAAATCCCTTATCTAGTTCAGCCTGTATAAGGGTAGAAACTGAGTCTGGGTCTGACGTAGCGGAGGCTAGGTTAACGCACTCATGGGTCATCTGCGGCAGGGCCACGAAACCGACATGGAAACCCTGCTGGAAGCCAGCGACTAGGTGTCTGGCGAAAGACTGGTCTGGGTGACCCCGCAGAAAATGGCCCAAGAGGTCCGAATCCACCACCGCTAGTCAGGACTTCTCAGATTTTTGGCTGCACGTGGTCTTGGGATGAGCCCTAAAACAGACTGAGCAGATATGCAGTAGGCGGCACTGGCTGTAAGTGCAGGAAGTGTAGTTAAAGTTGTTGCATATTTGTGATTTTCCTAAAAAGACTATGGCTCTGCCTAGCTTATCTGTAAGACCGGATACCTTAGGACCTCTAGGTTGGGCAGATCTAGACGTGCTGGGTGTTTCTGAAGGAGCTTGTGAAGTGACTGAGGCACACCAGTCTGTGGTGTGAAAGGAAGAATGGCAAAAGGCGCACCCTGGGAGTTTAAGCCCTGAGAAGTGGTTGCAGTATAATTCAGTGTCTACTATAGCCCAATTAACGCTGAAGTTATACTGGCTTAGGGCGGCAGCAGCTTTGGCCGAGAAAGACTTATGGTATTCGTAGAACGAATACCCACCAAATTTGTGGCTTAATTCAGTGATTTTGTAGAGGTACTGATCTAATTCTTCCCTCCTGTCTGGTTTGGCCGAACATATGACGTCCCGGAAAATGCTGAACGCCATAATGAACTCGGACAAAGTGAGCTTCTTATTTAGTCTGGCATCTTTGGATTTAAGGACTACGGAGACATCTCCGCAGGCTATGGTCTTATTTTCGTTTAGATCATGAGTCGCTATAAGCAAAGATGCCAGATTAACATCCTTGCCTTCCAAGATCTCTTTCCTAATATGGGCAGGAATAAAATGGGCTGGCGAAATGTTGGGGACAGCAGATGGCGTACCTGAAATACTGGCATGAGAAGATGGCACAGTAGGAGGTGGAACCGGGGTAGAAGTGCCTGCAGTATTTCTGGACTCCATGGCATTCATCCTACTTCGCATGTCACTGACATCAGAGGTTAGATTATTAATAGCGGTGTGTAACTGAGTAAGAGAAGTTTGAATGGTGGACATGGAAACTTCTTCACTGCTGTGTCCGGCGGAGTCTGCAGTGAGGATCCTATATAATTCCGCTTTACGGGCAGAAGCCGGGAAGGGGATGCCCCTTCTAACTAGCTCAGCCGTCAATTTTGGAATAGTCCATGTTCTCAGGGAAGGGACACTAGCTTGATCGGAACCTCTGGCTGCATTCTCCAAAACCGAAGCAGAATCCTCAATGTCAGACGCGTGCGACATCCTGGAAAATAATCCAAACCGATGCTAAGTAACCTGTCTGCAACAAGCTATGACTAAGGAGATAACTACCAAGACACCACTTTATCTAAACAAAGGCGATCGTGAAATACCGGGACAGAGAGAGAGTAAGCGAAAACGTGTCGGATGGGGATCGTATACGTGACCGGACCTAGACAAGTGTGTGCCCGGTGGCAAGTGCGAAACGTTATATGAGTACCTTAACAACCTAGAACACCATAAAGAGCATCTTAAGGACGGAGATTACACAGAAAAAGAAATGGTGCGACAACGCAAGCAATCACAACCTAAAAACGTGTTAGGTTCATGAGGTGATTACTTGAATAATGACGTACGACACTTAAGCAGAACAGAGGGGGAGCAACCAAAGGAGTGTCAGACGGGAAACGTATGCGTAACGGGCCTAGACGAATATGTGCCTGGTGACGAGTGCGAAATGCTTACACGAGTACCATATCAACCTATAACAACATAAAGTACATTTTTTTTTTTTTTTTTTTATCATGACTATACGAAAAGGGGAGTGCAACGACCATGCAAGCAATCACGAAAATGTGACGGGTTTATAGGTGATTACTTGGGCAATGACGAAACAACTTATTAACCAAGACAGGGAAGGTACCTGACGACGTATTGGACGAGAATAGAATGCGTGACTGCGTCTAGATAAGAGAGAACCCAGAGGAAAGCGCGAAAGTTAATACAAACACTATAAAAAACCCTGAACAAGGTGAAAATCAATTTTTTGAGAACGTGACTATAACGTAAAAGAGGTGCACCGACAACGCAAGTAAACACAACCTGAAGACGTGTCAGGTTCATGAGGTGCTTACTTGGATAATAAAATAATTCTTACCCGAAGAAGCGACTCTTAACTGGACCTTGTGTCCCAGTGAACTACTTTTCGGATTTTTTGACGGCCGGAGACTTATAAACAGTGTAGTTGCAGTATTCCGGCGGGAACTGATAGCTGCGAAGAAACTTAATTATAGCATAGCACATATATCACCAAAGAAACTTCTAACACGGGCTGACTACGTACCTTGGCAGATAATACAAATTGCCTGATGAAACAATTGCGTGCGTGGCGGGAGACTAACACCAACTAGGAAATATATCTGGAACTACCAACTGAACCGCGGCACCACCTAAACAACAGATAAGGTCAAGAGACAGGGACAGGGAACCCCAAGGACCGTAAACTGTCAAGACTAGAAGCTACATACACATGGCTACCAATGAACTCTGGACAGGTAACATCAGGACGTACAAGAGTCTAACCTACCGAATTAACTGGTTTGGTCTGCGGTGTAAAGACGATTTGATGAACCTAACAAACAGAGACTCATGAAAATCAGTTTAAAGTTAACAAGCATCAGAAGGCGTAAATACTAATCACCTGAACATGAGAAACAACACACATGAGATTGAAAGCGTGAACGTACGGAATGCGAATAGAAAACAATGGAGGGCTGAGACAAGAGAAAGATGACAGCAAATGCATATAACCTGCGGTATGAACAGAGTACTAGTACATACGGAGGGGGTAAAAGTAAACCGGGAGGAAAAGTAGGAAGTTGACTGCCCGGCCCCTTAAGGAGTCCACCGCAGCCCTATGGGGGACCTGTTAGGTAGCGTTGGTAACGTAACCGCCATGAATACTCTGGCCGCCCTAGAACCTCACCCCCCTGCGTAGTGCTGTGGAGAATACATAATAATATAACACTATCTTTGTTTATTACACATGACTCCCCTGCTAATAGCAGCGGGGAACCTATGATGCTTATAGCACTGACGTAGGTTAATTATATATGAACCCCTGTCTATACACATTTTTTTTTTTTTTTTTTGTGAGGTAAGAGGGGAGGGGGGGGGGGTGAGTGAGTAGGGCAGCCAAGCGGTATGGGGAGAATGCGCCCGGACTGTAAGGCAGGTGGGCTGGCGGTGTAGGCTAGTATACCGGGACCGTACCCCGGACGATTAGGAATAAACTAACAGCATGCGAGGATAGCTGGGGGGAAGCCGGGCCGATCACCGGTCATCCACGCGACCGGGAAGCCTCACGGCACAACCCCCAGCGTCCCAGCTACTTACGTTTAGAAGATCGCGAACGGCGAGGACCCGAACGAGGAAGACGTCTGACAACTTCCGGTCAGCTGATGCGTGTCAGCTGACGGAGCGAAGAACCCACGGTGTCATAGAAGGGGAAGAGCCGTGGGTTCTTATAGTCATCCCGCTCCTCCCACAATTACAGGCCAGCTGCGCAGGCCTTTCCATATATGGGGTATTTCCATACTCATAAGAAATGTGGTTACAAATTTTGGGAGGCTTTTTCTCCAATTACCCCTTGTGAAAATGAAAAATTTGGGTTAAAACCAGCAGTTTAATGAAAAAATCTAATTTTTCCTTTTCATGTCCAACTTTAGCGGAAATTTGTCAAGCACCTGTGGGGTGTTATGGCTTACTTTTTTTTTGTTTTTTGCTGTTCTGGCACCATAGGGGCTTCCTAAATGCGACATGCCCCCCAAAAAACCATTTCAGCTAAATGTGCTTTCCGAAAGCCAAATGTGACTTCTTCTCTTCTGAGCATTGTAGTGCGCCCGCAGTGCACTTGATGGGGTTACAAATTTTGGGGGTCATTTTCTCCTATAACCCCTTGTAAAAATAAAAAATTTGGGGGAAAACCAGCATTTTGGTGAAAAAAATTATAGTTCATTTACACATCCAACTTTAACGAAAAGTCATCAAACACCTGTGGGGTGTTAAGGCTCAGCTGACCCCTTGTTACGTTCCTTGAGGGGTGTAGTTTCCAAAATGGTATGCCATGTTGTTGTTTTTTTTTCAAATTCAGAAAAGGTTTATTAAGCAAATCAAATGATGACAATGACTTAAGTAAGCAAACAACGTAGAGTAAGAACAGCCTGATGGGCCAAAATAGAACGGCTCAAAATATACAAGTAGCAATAAAAAAATTAAACATTGGTACATATGTGCGAAAGCACCAAGAGATATTGCGGTAAAATTTACTGAGGAAACCGTCTAGACACCAGGGCAGGGGTATGGAAATAGTAAGGTGAGGGAGCAAGGAAGTAGAGAGCCAAGGCTGCCTGGGCAGGTGGGCTGAAAAGGACGGAAAAAAGAACCATGTGGTACAAAACTAAGGCGGTATAACAGACGTAGAAGTGCGAATGAAAAGGCATGTAGAAGAAACACTGTGAGAGTAAGAAGGACAAAGACAACAAAGAAAAGAAGAAACAATAGAAAGATTAGATGAAAAAACACATAATAAAAGAATCCGGCCGGGGCTGGGACCGACTAGCAACAGACCCCCATAGGCACCAGGGAAGACAGAGGAGAACTGAGTTCACAAGATTTAGCTGAGGAGCTGATACCTGGGGGAAGAGCAAAAGGATGACCATGGGAGCCAAGTTGTGGCACATCTAATAGCATCCTCAGGGTGGACCACCAGAAGCTCCTCCATGTGTTTAATATGTGTCACTTCAACGAACCATTCCTTTAGAGAGGAGGGGGCAGGATCTTTCCAGCACCTGGGAATTACAGTTTTAGCGGCTTAAAAGAGATGTCTCGTGAGGGATTTCTTATATTTCGCCTGCGCCATGGGAAACCTGTCGAGTAGAGCGGTTTCAGGGCTAAAAGGGACATGCACCCCGCACACCTCACTGATGACCTGTAAGATCGTCTGCCAAAAGGAGAGGAGTTTGGGACAACTCCACCAGATGTGCGACATCGAACCCTCACCACTACCACACCGCCAACATGAGCTCGGAACAGAAGGATACCAGCGGTGCAAAGAAGTCGGCACCCGATACCATCGAGACAAAATTTTGTAAGGTTTTGTTTTGCTTTTCTGCCACTATAGGGGCTTCCTAAATGGGACATGCCCCCCAAAAAGCCATTTCAGAAAAACTCACTCTCCAAAATCCCATTGTCGCTCCTTCCCTTCTGAGGCCTCTAGTGCCTCAGTTTCCTTACTCGAGAGAAATTGGGTTACAAATTTTGGGGGGCTTCTTCTCCTTTTACCCCTTGTAAAATTTCTAAAACTGGATCTACAAGAACATGCAAGTGTAAAAAATGAAGATTTAGAATTTTCTTCTTTAGCTTGCTGCTATTCTTGTGAAATGGGTTAACACACTTTCTGAATGTCATTTTTAATACTTGGGGGGTGCAGTTTTTATAATGGGGTCATTTATGGGATATTTCTAATATGAAGACCCCTCAAATCCACTTCAAAACTGAACTGGTCCCTGAAAAATTCAGATTTTGAAAATTTTGTGAAAAATTGGATAATTGCTGCTGAACTTTGAAGCCCTCTGATGTCTTCCAAAAGTAAAAACATGTCAACTTTATGATGCAAATATAAAGTAGACATATTGTATATGTGAATCAATATACAATTTATTTGGAATATCCATTTTTCTTACAAGTAGAGAGTTTCAAAGTTAGAAAAATGCTAAATTTACTAAATTTTCATGAAATTTTGGGATTTTTCACCAAGAAAGGATGCAAGTAACGACGAAAATTTACCACTGAGTTAAAGTAGAATATGTCACGAAAAAACAATCTTGGAATCAGAATAATTGGTAAAAGCATTAATGCTTATGTGGTCAGAATTGCAAAAAAGAGCTCAGTCCTTAAGTCCTTAATGGCATCTTAGTATTTGTTTTGTTTTGCTGGATAGTTGTATGTTGTGCTGCACTGTAATATTTGGTGTTGCTGGAGTGGTATTTTGTGCTGCATTGTCATGTTTATTTAGCACTTAGGGGGAGATATTTTGTACTGCACTGTGGAATTTTGTGTCTGGGGGGGGGGGGGGATTATGTGTGTTACTTGGTGCTATTTAGTTGGCCCACGTTAGGGACCCACTCTGAATAGGTGGCCTTGACGTGGCGAGTGGGCTTGTACTTTTTGATCAAAAATGTATACTAACAACCTGTTAGTTTTTGATATTATGCTGAGAAGCAATCAGATCATTATGCAAGACTGTAGATGTGCACCATGTCTGTTTTCTACCCGAATTCACGCTGTGATTTCTATCCTTCCCTTTTTTCTTTTTTTTTTTGTTTGAACATGTGCTGCACTCTTCCCCACCCCCTCAGCCCAACCCTATATAGGTGGTAATTAGCCACACAAGGGTCATTTCATTCCTAGCAGCCTCCCAGTCTGACTGGGAGAGCATGGTAAGTGAGCCATTACACCTTGTTCACACTGGTGTGGTGCAGGGTGGCTTCCGTTGCTGCCGTGGCGCTGTGTCTGCGGGCGGGTGTGGCCCATAGACTGGTTTGAGTGGCATTGGGGCCGCTCTGCCAGTGGGTCGCTTTCCCCCCGTGGGCACTGGTGTCGCGGCGGTGGTGGTCACCGCCGAGTGCTACGCCATTTTATGCTAGGGACGTTAGGGACCCACTCTGAATAGGTGGCCTTGACGTGGCGAGTGGGCTTGTACTTTTTGATCAAAAATGTATACTAACAACCTGTTAGTTTTTGATATTATGCTGAGAAGCAATCAGATCATTATGCAAGACTGTAGATGTGCACCATGTCTGTTTTCTACCCGAATTCACGCTATTTAGTTGGCAATGATGGGTATAACATGGGGTGGGCCCCATAGCATTTATTTAGTGTTGTGTGGTATTATTTGTGATTTGTTCATGTAAGGGCGAAACAGAGAAGTCCTGTTATATAGAACATTGCAGTGTTTTGGTACAATATTTCACTATTTAGGTCACACTTTTAGATTAGTCTAAAATCTGCCCTGCCTTGAGTGTTCTGAAAGATGAGTTGAGAGGGATCCCTAGAGGCCCAAGGTGCAACATGGAGGAGCAAATCTGAAACACATATACTGTTTTTTTTTACCAAGTTAAGGTTTTGGAGAGGTCATGAGTAGTGTTGGGCATGAATATTCTCATTTCGAATTTTTATCGCAAGGAATATTGCGAATATATTTGCTATATATTTGTAATTGCGAATATTTTTTTTTTTCACATATGCGCATATAATCACATTTGTGAATATTCGCATATGCGCATATTCGCATATGTGAATATTCGCATATGCGTATATTCGCACATGTGAATATTCGCATATTCCTTCTTTTCACTTGTGGGCCAATTAGAATGATGCAAATACACTTGTCAGAGGTTATCAACAACATCCCTAGCAACCAACAGTAAAGTTGCCCACCTCCTCACTGTTTTCTTCCTTGAATACGTGAATATGCAAATATTCACATATGTGAATATGTGAATAATCGCATATGCGAATATAACGAATTTGCTAAATTTGCGAATATAGGACGAATATTTGTCTGTATATTTGCAAAATATCGCAAATTCGAATATGGCCAATGCCGCTCATCACTAGTCATGAGGCTAATCCATAGAGTCTTTAATGTGGTTGTTCCACTGGAGCCCCAAAACTGTTACCATTTGGGGCTGTTTTTAAAGTGCCCACAACTGAATGTGACCTGATGGCTATTTTAACCCCTTAAAGACGCAGGACGTATATTTACGTCCTGCACTGGCTCCCGCGATATGAAGCGGGATCGCGCCGCGATCATATCGCGTCGCTCATCAACAGCCGGGACCCGCGGCTAATACCACACATCGCCGATCGCGGCGATGTGCGGTATTAACCCTTTAGAAGCAGCGGTCAAAGCTGACCGCCGCTTCTAAAGTGAAAGTGAAAGTGACCCGGCTGCTCAGTCGGGCTGTTCGGGACCGCCGCGGTGAAATCGCGGTGTCCCGAACAGCTGACAGGACACCGGGAGGGCCCTTACCTGCTTCTTCGGTGTCCGATTGGCGAATGACTGCTCCGTGCCTGAGATCTAGGCAGGAGCAGTCAAGTGCCGATAACACTGATCACAGGCGTGTTAATACACGCCTGTGATCTGTGTAGAAGATCAGTGTGTGCAGTGTTATAGGTCCCTATAGGACCTATAACACTGCAAAAAAAATGTTAAAAAAAAGTGTTAATAAAGGTCATTTAACCCCTTCCCTAATAAAAGTTTGAATCACCCCCCTTTTCCCATAAAAAAAATAAAACAGTGTAAAAAAAATAAAAATAAACATATGTGGTATCGCCGCGTGCGTAAATGTCCGAACTATAAAAATATATCATTAATTAAACCGCACGGTCAATGGCGTATGCGCAAAAAAATTCCAAAGTCCAAAAAAGCGCATTTTGGTCACTTTTTATACCATTAAAAAATGAATAAAAAGTGATCAAAAAGTCCGATCAAAACAAAAATCATACCGATAAAAACAGATTACGGCGCAAAAAATGAGTCCTCTTACCGCCCTGTACGTGGAAAAATAAAAAAGTTATAGGGGTCAGAAGATGACATTTTTAAACATATAAATTTTCCTGCATGTAGTTATGATTTTTTCCAGAAGTGCGACAAAATCAAACCTATATAAGTAGGATATCATTTTAACCGTATAGACCTACAGAATAATGATAAGGTGTAATTTTTACCGAAATATGCACTGCGTAGAAACGGAAGCCCCCAAAAGTTACAAAATGGCGTTTTTTCTTCGATTTTGTCGCACAATGATTTTTTTTTCCATTTCGCCGTGCATTTTTGGGTAAAATGACTAATGTCACTGCAAATTAGAATTGGCGACGCAAAAAATAAGCCATAATATGGATATTTAGGTGGAAAATTGAAAGGGTTATGATTTTTAAAAGGTAAGGAGGAAAAAACGAAAGTGCAAAATCGGAAAAACCCTGAGTCCTTAAGGGGTTAAAGTTTTCAATTTAACCCTGAATAGTTGGTTGTGTTTACAAATCATTCAACAACAAATAATAGAAAAGCTGAATATATAAATACATATTAACCCCTTAAGGACTCAGCCCATTTTGGCCTTAAGGACTCAGACAATTAAATTTTTACGTTTTCATTTTTTCCTCCTCGCCTTCTAAAAATCATAACTCTTTTATATTTTCATCCACAGACTAGTATAAGGGCTTGTTTTTTGCGCGACCAGTTGTCCTTTGTAATGACATCACTCATTATATCATAAAATGTATGGCGCAACCAAAAAACACTATTTTTGTGGGGAATTTTTGACTTTTTTTATTTTTTTTTGTTCACGCCGTTCACCGTACGGGATCATTAACATTTTATTTTAATAGTTCGGACATTTACGCACGCGGCGATACCAAATATGTCTATAAAAAATGTTTTTTACGCTTTTTGGGGGTAAAATAGAAAAAAACGGACGTTTTACTTTTTTATTGGGGAGGGGATTTTTTCACTTTTTTTTTACTTTTACATTTTTTTACATTTTTTTTTTACACTTGAATAGTCCCCATAGGGGACTATTCATAGCAATACCATGATTGCTAATACTGATCTGTTCTATGTATAGGACATAGAACAGATCAGTATTATCGGTCATCTCCTGCTCTGGTCTGCTCGATCACAGACCAGAGCAGGAGACGCCGGGAGCCACACGGAGGAAGGTGAGGGGACCTCCGTGCGGCGTCATGAATGATCGGATCCCCGCAGCAGCGCTGCGGGCGATCCGATCGTTCATTTAAATCGCGAACTGCCGCAGATGCCGGGATCTGTATTGATCCCGGCACCTGAGGGGTTAATGGCGGACGGGTTATGCATAGGACGTAAATGTACGTCCTGGTGCGTTAAGTACCACCTCACCAGGACGTACATTTACGTCCTGCGTCCTTAAGGGGTTAAATATTAGTAATAAGGGAAAGTTATACATTTTTCATGTGATAAGAAACAGATTTGTGTTGGTGATTTCAGGAATGGAATGCTATGGAGCCACTATTGTAAATTTTTACACTGCCTGCAGTTACTACACATTGCTACAGAGGCGAGGGCCCCTGCATATGTGTAGGGAGAAGCCACTAGCTTACAGTCACATGTCTCAGCACTTATAGAGAATGTAGACTGTTGTTTATTAGTGAAAGTGCAGTAAGTATAAGACCAGTCTTTGTGAGAATACCAAAGAATTGTGCCGTGTTTAGAGTCAATTCAGTGCTACAGTGTAAATGCAGAGAAGGAAATAGCTTCACATCTCTGGAGGTATATGGTGGGTACTGCAATGTTTGTTCATGTGAGAATGATTGGCAAATCCTGAAATACTTTTACTCTAGTATTTACTATGTGTTCATACATGTCCTATTAATATTACTGTCACTGACAATGATTAATGCCATTATCATCAAAAATATAAAATGTGGAAGAGGAATGTTTTGAATGGTTTATACAGCAATGTAGTGAAAAATGCAACACTGTGATGTCTATATCTTAATCAGCATTGTTGTAAGTTATATGAAATTTATAATAAACAAATTATAAAAATAAAAAAAAGATTTATATTAGGTGAATGGGACCTGTTCATGTAAATACTTTGACTCATAAGTAGAGATGAGCAAACTTTTGAAAAATTCGATTCGGCCGATTTGCTGAATTGTTAGAAAAAATTTGCTTCGCTCCGAATTTATTCGTGGTGCATCTATATTAAAAACAGCTATGTCTGGCCTACAGAGAGCCTCAATATGGGTGTAGAACACTTTGCTGTGTTCTAAAATGCATATGGAGTGTGCTGGGGTAGTGAATACCGTTATTCAGAATGACATGCAGATCACAGGCATTGTTTTTAGAATCACTGCTGCAGAGCTGCATAGTGACAGAGCGTGGAGGTGGCATAAGTATGAGGAGACCATATAGAGGCTGAATGACACAACATGTTGGCAGCATGAGGAGACCATATAGTAGCTGTATGACACAGCGTGGAGATGTTGGCAGCATGAGGAGACAATATAGTGGCTGAATGACACAGATTGGATCAGGCTGAAGCATAAGGAGACCATAAAGTGGCTGAATGACGCAGCGTGGAGGTGTTCGCAGCATGAGGAGACTATATAGTGTCTGAATGACACAGCTTGGATGAGGCTGAAGCATGAGGAGACATATAGTGGCTGAATGACACAGCGTAAAAGTGTTGGCAGCATGAGGAGACCATGTAGTGGTTGAATGACAGCATGGAGGTGTTGGCAGCATGAGGAGACCAAATAGTGGCGGAATGAGACAGTGTGGAGGTGTTGGCAACATGAGGAGACCATATAGTGGCTGAATTACACAGCGTGGAGGTGTTGGCAGCATGAGGAGACCATATAGTGGCTGAATGAGACAGTGTGGAGGTGTTGGCAGCATGAGGAGACCATATAGTGTCTGAATGGCACAGTCAGGAGTTGGCAGCAGCAGGAGTAGACACTAGGCCTTCACAATCCCTAAGATTACAAAATGAATTCTGAAATTTACACTGAAGATTTTGGGTAGCTAGTGCTACCATAACAAAATTTTTATTCTCAGACCCAGGCCCAGCAGCCTCAGTAAATTATATATTGCCTGAATGACACAGCCTGGAGTTGGCTGAAGCATGAGGAGACCATTTAGTGTCTGAATGGCACAGCCAGGAGTTGGCAGCAGCATGAGTAGACACTAGGTCTTCACAGTCCCTAAGATTAAAAGATGAATTCTGAAATTTAAACCAAAGATTTTGGGTAGCTAGTATTACGATAACAAAATTTTTATTCCCACACCCAGGCCCAGCAGCGCTATCAGTAAACCATATATTGCCTGAATGGCACAGCCTGGAGTTGGCTGAAGCATGAGTACCACCAGGGCTTTACAATCCCCAAGAAAAAACACGAGAATTTTTTTAATTTAAAATGAAGATTTTGGATAGCTAGTGCTACCTACCATAACAAAATGTTTATTCCCAGACCCAGCAGCAGTAAACTATATATTGCCTGAATGGCACAGTCAGGAGTTGGCAGCAGCATGAGTACACACAAGGGCTTCACAATCCCCAAGAAAAAAATACCAGAATTGTTTTATTTAAAATGAAGATTTTGCATAGCTAGTGCTACCTATCATAACAACATTTTTATTCCCAGGCCCAGCAGCATCAGTAAACTATATATTGCCTGAATGGCACAGTCAGGAGTTGGCAGCAGCATGAGTACACACAAGGGCTTCACAATCCCCAAGAAAAAACACCAGAATTTTTGAAATTTAAAATGAAGATTTTGGATATCTAGTGCGACCTACCATAACAAAAATTTGATTCCCAGACCCAGGCCCAGCAGCGGCATCAGTAAACCATATATTGCCTGAATGACACAGCCTGGAGTTGGCTGAAGCATGAGGAGACCATTGAAATGTATGATTCAGTTTTTATTTAAAATTAAAATTTTGAAATTAAAATTAATGATTTTGAAATTGAACTTTTGACTCCCAAGTTTTAGTGTCCTGGACCCTGGCATGTGGGTACTAAGGGCCAAATTTAACAAGCCCTCACAGGGCTAATGTGGCCATGAGATGTAGGCACAACATCTCAATTGCCCTGACCAGCCATTGTTTCAAACACTTTTCGCCAAGGCAAACTATGTGAAGAACAGCGTGACACCTCCGTGCCCTGCACACATGGTATGCTGAAGGGCCACTGAGACTTGTCCGGGCAGTGGAGGCTGAGGACACGGTGGAGGATGAGGAAGCAGAGTTGCACACTGTCACAGGAGCAACGGGCTGACAGAGTGGAGCAGGAAGCAGCATGAGTACACAAGAGGGGTTCACAACCCCTAAAATTAAAAGGTGAATGTTGAAATCTCTATTGAAGATGCATTTTAGGTAGTGCTACCATCCAAAAATGTAAGGCCCAAGCCCAGAAGCATCAGTAAGCCAAGTAGTTCCTGAAGGACACAGTCAGGAAAAGGCATCAGAAGTATACTAGAGGATTTCATAACCCCTAAGATTGAAAGATCAGTGTTGAAATTTCAATTAAGCATGTATTTAGCTAGTGCTAAACATCCAATAATTTAAGGCCCAACCCAAGAAGCATCAGTAAGCCAAGTAGTTCCTGAAACACACAGTCAGGAGCAGGCATCAGCAGTACTCAAAAGGGTTTCATAACCCCTTACATTGAAAGAGCAAAGTTGAAATTTCTATTAAGCATGTATTTAGCTTGTACTAAACATCCAAAAATTTAAGGCCCAAGCCCAGAAGCATCAGTAAGCCACGTAGTTCCTGAAAGACACAGTCAGGAAAAGGCATCAGAAGTACACTAGAGGATTTCATAACCCCTAAGATTGAAAGATCAGTGTTGAAATTTCAATTAAGCATGTATTTAGCTAGTGCTAAACATCCAATAATTTAAGGCCCAACCCAAGAAGCATCAGTAAGCCAAGTAGTTCCTGAAACACACAGTCAGGAGCAGGCATCAGCAGTACACCCGAGGGTTTCATAACCTCTTACATTGAAAGATCAAAGTTGAAATTTCTATTAAGCATGTATTTAGCTTGTGATAAACATCCCAAAATGTAAGGTCCAAGCTCAGAAGCGTCAGTAAGCCAAGTAATTCATGAAAGACACAGGAGGGTTCATAACCCCTTACATTGAAAGATAAATGTTGAAATTTCTATTAAGTATGTATTTAGCAAGTGCTAAACATCCAAAAACGTAAGGCCCAAGTCCAGAAGCATCAGTAAGCCAAGTAGTTCCTGAAACACTCAGTCAGGAGCAGGCATCAGCAGTACCCATGAGGGTTTCATAACCCCTTACATTCAAAGATCAATCTTGAAATCTCAATTAAGCATTTATGTTAGCTAGTGCTGCCAGAACATATTTGGAGTAAATATCCCAGTCCCAGTAGCATCAGAAAATGATATTACCGTATATACTCGAGTATAAGCCGAGTTTTTCAGCACGATTTTTCGTGCTGAAAACACCCCCCTCGGCTTATACTCGAGTGAACTCCCCCACCCGCAGTGGTCTTCAACTTGCGGACTTCCAGAGGTTTCAAAACTACATCTCCCAGCAAGCCCGGGCAGCCATCGGCTCTCCGGGCTTGCTGGGAGTTGTAGTTTTGAAACCTCCGGAGGTCCGCAGGTTGAAGACCACTGCGGCCTTCAACATCATCCAGCTCCCTCTCACCCCCTTTAGTTCTGAATACTCACCTCCGCTCGGCGCTGGTCCGGTCCTGCAGGACTGTCCGGAGAGGAGGTGGTCCGGTGAGGAGGTGGTCCGGGCTTCTATCTTCACCGGGGAGGCCTCTTCTAAGCGCTTCGGGCCCGGCCTCAGAATAGTCACGTTGCCGTGACAACGACGCAGAGGTGCGTTCATTGCCAACGTACTTTTGCGTCATTGTCAAGGCAATGCCTCTATTCCGGGCCGGAAGCGCGGAGAAGAGGCGCCCCCGGTGAAGATAGCAGCCCGGACCACCTCCTCACCGGACCACCTCCTCACCGGACAGCCCTGCAGGACCGGACCAGCGCCGAGCGGAGGTGAGTACTCAGAACTAAAGGGGGTGAGAGGGGGGCTGGATGATGTTGAAGGCCGCAGTGGTCTTCAACCTGCGGACCTCCGGAGGTTTCAAAACTACAACTCCCAGCAAGCCCGGACAGCCGATGGCTGCCCGGGCTTGCTGGGAGTTGTAGTTTTGAAACCTCTGGAGGTCCGCAGGTTGAAGACCACTGAGGGCGAATGATGAGAAGAGGATGATGAAGGGGGGGTGTGGGGATGATGAAGGGGGTTGGGGATGATGAAGGGGGGGGGGGGGTGTGGGATGATTACAAGGGGATGATGAAGGGGGGATGTGTGGGATGATAAGGGGATGATGAAGGGGGGATGTGCGGGATGATAAGGGGATGATGAAGGGGGGATGTGTGGGATGATGACAAGGGGATGATGAAGGGGGGATGTGTGGGATGATGACAAGGGGATGATGAAGGGGGGATGTGTGGGATGATAAGGGGATGATGAAGGGGGGATGTGTGGGATGATGACAAGGGGATGATGATGAGGATGTTAATGACGGGTCTGGATGATGACAGGGGGGGATGAGGTATTTCCCACCCTAGGCTTATACTCGAGTCAATAACTTTTCCTGGGATTTTGGGTTGAAATTAGGGGTCTCGGCTTATACTCGGGTCGGCTTATACTCGAGTATATACGGTAGTGTTGCTCGCGAATATTCACAATGCGAATTTTATTCGCGAATATCGCTTATTCGCGAATTCTCGAATATTCGCGAATATAGCACTATATATTCGTAATTATGAATATTCAGGGTTTTTTTTTTTTTCACAGTACACATCACAGTGATCATCCATCTCTTCTTCCAGCTTGTGTGGTGTAAAGAAAGCTCTAATACTGCTGTGTTAGACTGGTGTGCGAATTTTCGCATATGCGAAAATTATCGTATGCAAATTTTTGCTTATGTTAATTTTGTATATGCTAATTTTTGCATGTTATTTTGCGAAAATACAACGAGAATATTGCGAATATTCGCGAATATATGACGAATATTCGTCCATATATTTGCGAATATTCGCGAATTCGAATATGGCCTATGCCGCTCAACACTAATATGATATATTGGCTGAATGACACAGCCTGATGGTGGGGAAAGCATAAGGAGCCCATGTAGTGTCTTAATGGTATAGCCTGAAGATGGCTGAAGCATCATGAGACCATTGAACTACAAGAATTTTAAATAGAAGATTTTGAAATTGAAATTGAGGATTTTGAAATTGAAATTGAGGATTTTGAAATTGAACTTTTAACTCCCAAGTTTTAGTGGTCCTGGCCCCGGTGTGTGGGTAAAAAGAACCTAATCTAGCAAGGAGTCACATGTCAGCACAATGAGAGCGCCTGTAGGTGGCATCAGTATCAAGAAGAGATCATATAGGGGGGCATTTACTAAGGGGTTTAGTCATTTTTTTCTGACTATTTTTGGCGCAAAATTGTCGCAATTGCGCCTACCCTATAAATTGTGCGACTTTCCCTAGCAAGAGCTAGAAAGTCAAAAAAAAAATTCCCGCTTAATTTACGTAAGTTTTCAGTTTTTACTTGCAGTGGTCAGGAATTTATTAACTGAGACAGTCGCAGTTGCGCAATAAACTGTCGCAACGGCCGTAAAAATTGACTAAATTTACTCCAGCTCCAACATGGAGCAGGAAAAGCTGCTGCCGCCCGGGCTCCGACATACTTTCTCCCCGCTACCCTCACTGCGCTACCGGGACACTGCAGTGGTTTATATCCCCCCCCCCCCCTCTCACCTGCCAGCGCCACACAACTCCCATCTGTCTGCTGTTGCAAGACTACAAGTCCCAGCATGGCCTTACAGTGAGGACATGCTGGGAGTTGTAGTCTTGTAGCAGCGGGAGCTGAGCAGCGCGGGCGGTAGACAAGGGGGGGGGGGGGTAGCGGGGAGGCCGTATGAGGAGCCCGGGCGGGAGACAAGGGGGGTAGCGGGGAGACCGTATGAGGAGCCCGGGCGGCTGCACTGTAATGTCAGCCCGGGCTCCTGCCCTGAGAGCCATAGGCTTTGGCTGTCAGGGCATGCTGGGTGTTGTAGTTTTGCAACAGCTGGAGGGCCACAGTTTGCAGACCACTGGTGTGTGGTCTGTAAACTGTAGTCCTCCAGCTGTTGCAAAACTAAACAGCTGAAGGGGACCGGCGAAGAAGTTCACTTACCCTTCCGAGGCTCCAGCGACGATCGCTGACGGAGATCGTCGCGCGGCAGTGTCGTGCAGCGCTGGATCCTACGGAAGCCGGTAAGTTGCGCAGGCTTCCCAACCAGGGTGCCTCCAGTTGTTGCAAGACTACAACTCCCAGCATGCCTGGACAGCCTTTGACTGTTCAGGCATGCTGGGGCTTGTAGTTTTGCAACATCTGGAGGCACCCTGGTTGGGAAACACTGTTTTAGGCCAGTGTTTCCCAGCCAGGTTGCCTCCAGATGTTGCAAAACTACAACTCCCAGCATGCCTAGACAGCCTTTGACTGTCCAGGCATGCTGGGACTTGTAGTTTTGCAACATCTGGAGGCACCTTGGTTGGGAAACACTGTTTTATTCCAGTGTTTCCCAGCCAGGTTGCCTCCAGATGTTGCAAAACTACAACTCCCAGCATGCCTAGACAGCCTTTGACTGTCCAGGCATGCTGGGGCTTGTAGTTTTGCAACATCTGGAGGCACCCTGGTTGGGAAACACTGTTTTAGGCCAGTGTTTCCCAGCCAGGTTGCCTCCAGATGTTGCAAAACTACAACTCCCAGCATGCCTAGACAGCCTTTGACTGTCCAGGCATGCTGGGGCTTGTAGTTTTGCAACATCTGGAGGCACCCTGGTTGGGAAACACTGGCCTAAAACAGTGTTTCCCAACCAGGGTGCCTCCAGATGTTGGGAAACACTGGCCTAAAACAGTCACCCTGGTTGGGAAACACTGTTTTAGGCCAGTGTTTCCCAGCCAGGTTGCCTCCAGATGTTGCAAAACTACAACTCCCAGCATGCCTAGACAGCCTTTGACTGTCCAGGCATGCTGGGACTTGTAGTTTTGCAACATCTGGAGGCACCTTGGTTGGGAAACACTGTTTTATTCCAGTGTTTCCCAGCCAGGTTGCCTCCAGATGTTGCAAAACTACAAGCCCCAGCATGCCTGGACATTCAAAGGCTGTCCAGGCATGCTGGGAGTTGTAGTCTTGCAACATCTGGAGGCACCCTGGTTGGGAAACACTGGCCTAAAACAGTGTTTCCCAACCAGGGTGCCTCCAGATGTTGGGAAACACTGGCCTAAAACAGTCACCCTGGTTGGGAAACACTGTTTTAGGCCAGTGTTTCCCAACCAGGGTGCCTCCAGATGTTGCAAGACTACAACTCCCAGCATGCCTGGACAGCCTTTGAATGTCCAGGCATGCTGGGGCTTGTAGTTTTGCAACATCTGGAGGCACCCTGGTTGGGAAACACTGTTTTAGGCCAGTGTTTCCCAGCCAGGTTGCCTCCAGATGTTGCAAAACTACAAATCCCAGCATGCCTAGACAGCCTTTGACTGTCCAGGCATGCTGGGGCTTGTAGTTTTGCAACATCTGGAGGCACCCTGGTTGGGAAACACTGGCCTAAAACAGTGTTTCCCAACCAGGGTGCCTCCAGATGTTGCAAAACTACAAGTCCCAGGTTGGGAAACACTGTGCCCGGCCTCCGCCCCACCTTACTGTAAGGGCATGCTGGGAGTTGTAGTCCTGCAGCTGGGGGCAGGGGACAAGCTTGTCACATTTATTATCACCTGCTCACACATCTCCTGCACCACACAACTACAACTCCCAGCATGTCCTTACTGTAAGGGCATGCTGGCAGTTGTAGTCGTGCGGGGCGGGAGATGTGTGAGCAGGTGATAATAAATGTACTAACCCATTTTTTTGTTTTCTTCTCATTTCAGATCCGTTTATCCTGTGGACTCCTTCGGATTCGGTGGACTACTTCGATGACCAGCGTTTTTCTTTGTTTGATTTTAATAAAATGGTTAACGAGGGCTTGTGGGGGAGTGTTTTTTGTAATAAAATTTTTTTAAAACCTGTTGTGTTTTTTTCTTACTTTACTAGACAGGCTTAGTAGTGGAAGCTGTCTTATAGACAGAGTCCATTACTAACCTGGGCTTAGCGCTAGCCACAAAAACAGCTAGTGCTAACCCCCTATTATTACCCCGGTACCCAACGCCACAGGGGTGCCGGGAAGAGCCGGTACCAACAGGCCTGGAGTGTCAAAAATGGCGCTCCTGGGCCTAGGCGGTAACAGGCTGGCGTTATTTAGGCTGGGGAGGGCCAGTAACAATGGTCCTCGCCCACCCTGGGAACGTCAGGCTGTTACTGTTTGGTTGGTATTTGGCTGAGAATGAAAATAGGGGGGACCCTATGCGTTTTTTTTTTTTAAATAAATAATTAAATATATTAAAAAAACGCATAGGGTCCCCCTATTTTTATTCTCAACCAAATACCAACCAAACAGTAACAGCCTGACGTTACCAGGGTGGGCGAGGACCATTGTTACTGGCCCTCCCCAACCTAAATAACGCCAGCCTGTTACCGCCTAGGCCCAGGAGCGCCATTTTTGACGCTCCGGACCTGTTGGTACCGGCTCTTCCAGGCACCCCTGTGGTGTTGGGTACCGGGGTAATAATTGGGGGTTAGCGCTAGCTGTTTTTGTGGCTAACGCTAAGCCCGGCTTAGTAATGGACTCAGTCTATAAGACAGCTTCCACTACTAAGCCTGTCTAGTAAAGTAAAATAAAAATAAAACACAACAGGTTTTAAAAAAATTTATTACAAAAAACACTCCCCCACAAGCCCTCGTTAACCATTTTATTAACACCAAGCAAAGAAAAACGCTGGTCATCGAAGTAGTCCACCGAATCCGAAGGAGTCCACAGGATACACAGATCTGTAGAAGAAGTAACCAAAAAAAAAAAAAGTGTAAGTACATTTAGGGAGAAAAAAACTGTGTTAAAAAAATGTAATAAACACACACACACACACTAAACGCCGTTTACCACTTCTGAGCCATGACTACAATTTACAGTGATCCCTCAACTTACAATGGCCTCAACATACAATAGTTTCAACATACAATGGTCTTTTCTGGACCATCGTAAGTTGAAACCAGACTCAACATACAATGCTACAGACAGTCCAGATCTGTAAAACGTGTCAATGGCTGGAAGAACCAACCAATCAAAATGGGCATTCACTGGTAAAACCCCTGTATTACTGAAGTGTATGCACTGACTGGTATTACATGTTCTGTACACTTTACCTGTATCAGGGTTAGCTGCTCTTTTGGACACCAGGTGAGGGCAACTCCATTACTTGTTTTGGACATTGCCTGTACTGTACAGGACCCCTGAAGAAGCTCCTGTCCTCTACATAGACCAGTGTTTGCCAAGCAGGGTGGCCCCATTTTTTGCAAAACTACAACTCCCAGCATGCCCGGACAGCCTTTGGCTGTCCAGGCATGCTGGGAGTTATAGTTTTGCAACAGCTGGAGGCTCCCTGCTTGGGAAACACTGACATAGACAGTGATTTACAGCTCCCAGCAGATCTTTATTACTTTTATATGTAAGGATTTGCTTTATCTATATCAGTTATCTACTTATTTTTCTTTGTCACTTTTTCCTATTTTTGGATGACATTTTGGTGCCTTTAGAACCAATTACCCTGTTTCCATAGAGTTATGGTCTCAACATACAATGGTTTCAACTTACAATGGTTTTCCTGGAACCAATTAATATTGTAACTTGAGGGACCACTGTAGTTATTGAATTATTTAGATGTGGTGAAAAAGCTAAAAAAAAAACTCAAAAACAAAAGATCCAGAAGGAAACCTAGCAGCCAAACCTATTCAGACAGCAGGAAAAAGGAACAGACTATTTTTTCTACTACATGAAGTAAATTTCCCACTTTTGCCTATGTGTGCCAAATTTATTATTGCCGTGCAACAATTTAGTAAATTTGTCGCACATAGTCAAAAATGAAGTAGAAAAAAACAGGGTAAAAACCAGACTACATAGTAAAAGATTAGTAAATGCCCCCCATAGTGTCTGAATGGAACAGACGGGAGTTGGCTGAAGCATGAGGAGACCCCAGGGCTTCATAAAATTTGTCAGAATACCACCTGACATTCAAAATAATAAAATGATAGATACGTTGTCTGAAGTAAAGGATCCTTCATTAGATGACAATATGAGTATTGTGTGTTCCAGTGACATTAGTTCATTGGAGGAACAGAAAAACATGATACAACTTAATTCGGCACTAACCAAAAGCAGGTAGAATACAATTCAAACTGGATCTCAGGTGTGAGTAATTTATTCAAGAACTATCCAAAGAGACACACCGAGACCAATATTATAAACAGTGTCCATCCTTTATTAGAAAGTGAATAATAAAAACAACATAAAAAGGGAACGGGAGCAGACAGAATCAATTCCCTGAAGAAGCCTTTTGGCGAAACGACGTTGTGGTCCTGATCGGGGTAAGATGTCCGCATGGTTCACTTAGTTTATGCTGCTGACTTGATTGTATGTGAGGCCCTTTATATGGGACTGGTAGGCTGACTATTCATTGGTGCGGAGCTTCGGCCACCTATTCCCATTTGCCTCTTATGATTCACTGAGCACTTTATAAACTGAACCTCTGTTTCCTTATGCGGCCTCTGTTTAATCTGGGCTAGTGTGCATTTTTTTTTCTTTTGTGTATATTGTTACATCTCTAATTGTCTAGAGCTAGTATATTTTTGTACTGCCATTATTATTTTCTGTATATATACAATTTGTGGGTATCTATGCTGAGCCCTTATATATGTGATTGTTGCACTTTGCTACCTTTCTGCCCATGTAACCGGACACCTCAGTAGTCTGTCTGCTCCTGTTCCCTTTTTATATTGTTTTTATTACTCATTTTCTAATAAAGAATGGACACTGTTTATAATATTGTTCTCGGTGTGTCTCTTTGGATAGAACTTAATTCTGCAACTGGGGAGGCGTGGTCTGGCTGCCTGGCCTTATGCACGCTTGAGCTGAGAGCTCCGACTCCCGGAGCCTGAAAAGCGACTAAAACCAGCACCTAGGCGTCTATATCTGGGCTCCCCGCACAGCTAGAAGAGCCAGGAATGATGGGGAGACGAAAAAGAGCAGTAGGACACGCTGCCTTGGCGAAATTTTACTTTACTAGAGCTGCGGACACCCGGCAAGATGGCGGCGGCAGCGAAGGGAGGAGGAGACCCTGCACGTGAGTCGGCAGTTTCCCCGCATCATGTGTCCTCCCGTCCTGGCCTGAGCAGATCCACATCGGACCCCGCTTTGCCCTTAGGTGACACAGAGCGTGCCGACCTCTCTAACACCCACAGCCCTGGCTCCTCACCTGTCCTCGGTGCCACCTCCAAGTCAGCGGAGAGCCGCCATTCCACCGCTACCTCTGCTCAGGACGGCCCGGTCTTCCCCTCGCGCAGCCCTGGACAGCGCTGCCAGCAGCTCACATCCCCGCTGCAAGACGGCGGCCAGAGCCTTGAGACACGTCAGGAGGACCCCCTGGGTGCTGGAGGCGATGCACTGCTGGCTCTTCAAGTGACTGGGGTTGCTCTCACTGATACCACCATGAAAGAAATGATGCTACTGCAGCGACAATCCTTATTAGCTGACTTTCACTCTTTAATTAACCCTATCCGGGCTGAAATAGCTGACATGGGAAACAGGGTTGACCACCTTGAACGCAAATTTGGGGACTTTGCTGGTTCCCACAATGAGCTTAAAGACGCCCATAACAACTTGGAAGATGAGCTACAAGGGATCAAGGCTAAGATTGCAGACCTTGAAGATAGGGGGAGGAGGAACAACGTCAAAATACGGGGGATCCCTGAGTCCGTCCCACCAAGTGACATTCCTCAATATGTCCGTTCCCTTATACAAGCTGCTCTGCCCGACCTCCCGCCAGCTGATCTGGAGATTGACAGAGCCCAGAGAGTCCCCAGACCCAAGCACCTTGCTGATACTACACCTAGGGATGTGCTGGCCCGTATTCACTTTTACAGGGTCAAGGAGGAGCTTATCTCCTTTTCACGAAAACATGGTGGCCTGCCAGCCCCATTCCACAAGATTCAAGTCTACGCGGAATTATCCGCTGCTACGCTACAGCTGAGACGTGCCTTGCTCCCCATCACCTCAGCACTCCGAGATGCCAACAAGCCGTACAGGTGGGGATTCCCGGTACGCCTACTGGTACGTCATAATGATGAACTGCACGTGATCCGATCGATTGAGGATGGCAGGCGCCTCCTGTCCAGCTGGAACATCTCCATCCCTGTCCCCCAGGGCCATGCTCCGGGGAAGATGCAAGGGGACTGGGCCACCACCTGATGGCGGCTAGAGAACACATCGGAACTTGCTTACCCGGGAGCTGTCAGTTAATTTTTGGCTCCGATGCCTGCGGCACTGGGCTGCGGACAAGACTTTGACCCCACTATGGAGGATGGAGTTCCTTCCTCCACTCTCTTGTTGAGTATCCTTTACATTGTCTTTCTTTTTTTGATTGTTGTTCTGTACTTTCTTTGTATTTTTGCTCTATTTTATGCTGCCCGTCTAGTAGCTCCATGTACTTACCTGTCCTGTGTGAACTGGGTGGGGACGCCCTGGCTGGGAGGTGTTCCCTTCCCAACTAGCTATGTTTCATGTGTATCACTAACTATGTTGTTCCTCCTCCTATACAATGGTTCTGAAATTTATTAGTATCAATACCAACGGCCTTAATGCTCCGATGAAGAGATCACATCTGTGGAGGCAAGCTGTGGCTTTACACAGAGATGTTGTCTGCATTCAGGAGACTCATTTGCTCTCAGACAATGCCTTCCGATTATCCCATAGATTGTATCCACAGATTTTCCACTGCCACTCCCATAATAAGACTAAAGGTGTAGCTATTGCAATTAGGGACACTGTTGCCTTTTCTTTACAAACACAGATATCTGACCCGAAAGGAAGGTTTGTGATTCTAATATGTAATTTGAATAATGTTGAGTACACCTTAGTGGCTCTATACGCCCCCAACACATTTCAGTTGCGTTTCCTGAAAGCTGTAATGCGTACAGTTCAATCGATTCGGAAGGGCAAAGTCTGCCCAGATTTTAATACCACTGTAGATCCCTTGGTAGACACTACATCCACACATACCCGACGTCTTTCGCCGCTGGGTGATCTCCTATGGAGGGAAGACCTTTACGATGTATGGAGAACACACCATGCCTCAGCCGAGAGTATACCTTTCATTCTGGAGTGCACAATGTGTATTCTAGAATTGACATGTTCATAGTAGATAGATCAATGCTCCAGCTAACGCTTGATACCTCCATTGAGACCATCCAGTGGTCGGACCACGCGGCAATTACTCGGTAGATGAACAATTTAATTCCCCCCTAGGTACCTATGGCGTAGCAACCCTTTTCTCCTCTCACACCCAACCTCTCGCTCTCAAATAGAAACTGACCTATCAGAATTTTTCACCCTGAATGCATCGTCCCCAGTTTCAGCGAGTACCCTCTCGAATGCTCACAAAGCATGTCTTAGAGGCTCATTCATAAAACAGGGTGCTATCCTTAAACGGCAGAGTAAGGAGACATTAGAGGCGAAATTGACAGAAATACGACAGACCGAACGGCTTAATATAGATACGCCCTCCCCGTTGTTAGCGGATAAATTGAAATCTCTACGTTTAGACCTAAAATCCCTCATGCTGACTTCTTATGAGAAAGCCTATCGTAAGAACAGAGCCTCCTACTATTCAACAGGTAACAAATCGGGCAAGATTTTAGCCGCCCGTCTAAGAGCGCAACATTTGAAATAAAAAATACCGCACCTTATTCACACTCAGACCAAACTCTATACACCGACTGACATAGCAAAGGGTTTTGGGGACTATTATGCTGACTTATATAATTTGCAAGATTCCATCCCCACCCCTCCAAACATTCAAGACATGATAGATAGGTTTCTCGCCGCTGTTCATCTCCCCGCACTGACTCCCCAACAACTTGAATCCCTTAATGACCCTATATCACCCCAGGAAATTGTTCAGATTATCAAAAAACTTCCTAAAGATAAAGCGCCCGGCCCAGACGGATTTGCCAACCATTATTATAAATGCTTTAGTGATATCTTGGCCCCACAAATGTGTAACTTTTTCCAACAGGTCTTAGATTCTGGCTCTTTCCCCTCCGAAAATATGCAGGCCCTCATAGTTACCATTCCCAAACCCGGTAAACCCCCTGACTGCCCTCAGAATTTCCGCCCAATCTCTCTTCTTAATTTGGATGTTAAAATCTTCGCCAAACTTATTGCTAATCGCCTAGCCCCTTTCCTCCCCTCCTTAGTAGCCACCGATCAAGCAGACTTTATCCCACATAGACAGGCATATTTTAATACCAGAAGGGCGCTGGGTATCATTCATCAGGTCAACGTGAGGGGTACCCCGGCTTTGGCCCTTGCCCTTGACGCCGAGAAGGAGTTTAACCGTCTTAGATGGCCGTTCGCCTTCTCGGTGCTCCACAAATTGGGTTTCTGCGGCCCTATCCTGACAGCCATCTCTGCCCTTTACAACAACCCCTCCGCGAGGACATATGTTAATGATGCCCTTTCCCCCGAATTTAAACTTACGAACGGGACTCATCAGGGGTGCCCCTTGTCCCCTTTGATTTTCATTCTAGCCATGGAACCCCTAGCCCAGGCTATCAGAGAGAATACCCAGATTTCTGGGATAGTGGTGGGAGGGACTTCACACAAAATATCCCTTTATGCCGATGACATTCTTCTCACCCTTGCTGATCCCGTACACTCCCTGGAAGCAGTCATGTCCTTGATAGATAAATTTGGGGCCCTCTCCTACTACCACCTGAATTTCTCCAAAACACAGGCGCTTGCCCTTAACGTCCCAACACATGTTGTATCTGCCCTACGGGCGAAATATGCTTTTGATTGGCAGCCCCTTGGCATAAAATATCTTGGTATCACATTAACTCAGTCCCTGTCCGACCTTTACAAAATGAATTATTTACCATTGCTCGATAATATCGGTTCAGATATGGTTAGACTTAATAAACAAGAAATATCCTGGACTGGCCGTTTAGCGACTTTTAAAATGTTGCTTTTACCTAGATTTCTGTACCTGTTCAGGACATTACCTATACACATACCGAACGAATTCTTTACCAAGGCACACTCCCTCCTCACCAAATTCATTTGGGCCCAGGGTCGTCCGAGAGTGGCTAGATCTATTCTCACTAGAGACAGAAAGGTGGGGGGTCTAGCCCTGCCTGATCTGAAATGATATTATCTCTCCAGTATGGTGTCCACGCTGTCCGGATGGTTCATCCTTGATGATTCCACCCCCTGGATCCAAATAGAACAGTCCATGTCACGCCCCTTCACTTTATCTGACCTACTTCTCACTCCATTTTGGCAAATTCCCACTCCCACCACATTAGGCCCTACCGTAACGGCTTCACTGATGGCCTGGAGACACTACCACGGTGAACTCTTCCATATCGCAGTTGACACATGCACTCCCCTTCTCCTTTGTGCAAGCTCTGTTGCCGGACACGGACCTTAAAACTTGGGTTATAGGTGGGGTTTCCGCTGTAGGAGATCTTATGATTAATAACACTTTCATGTCCTTCTCCCAGTTGAGTGAACTATACCAACTTACCAAGGTGGATTTTTTTAAATTTCTCCAAGTCAGACATTTTGTTAATTCCCTGTCCCACTCATCTTTATGTAGAGACCCTATTTACTTTTTACATGTTTCAAGGGGCAGGGGGGGCTAAAACCTCTTTATAATGCCTTACTCCACAATACTAGTCTCCAAAAATTTCCTTCCATGCGTAGCTGGGAAACAGATCTAAACACCACCTTCTCAGAGGAAGAGTGGTTGTCGGCCTATAGAATGTCTATGCGCTATTTGAAATGCACTACACACATGGAGGCGATTATGAAAACAGCGTTAAGATGGTATTATACCCCTGATAGAATGGCTCGTATGTATCCTACAGCATCGGGAGAGTGTTGGAGAGGGTGTGGGGGTAGAGGGTCCCTCCTCCATATTCTGTGGACCTGTCCGAGGATACAGGGATACTGGAATGACTGCAAAGCCTTATTTCAAGATATTGTTCCGGACTATGAGGACTGGTCCCCTCAACAAGTGCTACTCTTAATAGGCATAGAAAATCTCCCCCGTATGTATAGGGGACTTTTGTGTATTATGTGTGCCACGACAAAAACAGTACTCACCAGAGAATGGAAAACTGCTAACGTACCGTCGATAACGGACATAATTAATGCCCTTAACTTGACGTGCTCATACGAAAGAATTATCTATCTGGGTAACTCCACATACCATAGATATACAGCTATCTGGTCCCCTTGGTTACAATACTCATATGTCCGCCTGCCGTAATTGCATTTCTACCTCTCTCTGGTTCCCCTCTTGGAGCTCTCTTCTTTCTTATTCTCGCTCTGCCTTCCTACCATTCCCTAACTCCTCCTTTTCCTACCCCAATCTACGGGATATGGGTTATGCCTATCATTTACTGATAATCAAGATCGGAAGTATTATGCCTTTAGAAACAACACTTGTTCCATTACAGGCCGTACATTGGCGCAAAGAGTTCACAGAGGTGCTCAGGTCAGGGACTTTTGAATAATCGCACAGACAAAAAGCTCTAGACGGACTGTATATTGTTTGTTTATTCGGGGCGTTCTCCCTGAATGTGTGTTTTTTGTTTTTTTTTCTCTTTTTTATGTATTGCTATTTTACTTTATTATGCTTTATATCTGTTCACTGGGTATGCCCAGTCTTTGTTGTATTGAAAAACTTCAATTAAAAAATATTCTTGAAAAAAAAAAAATAATTCTGCAACTGAAGAACCACAACAAAGAATGAACGACTTAAAGAGGTACTCCGGTGGAAAACTTTTTTTTTTTAAATCAACTGGTGCTAGAAAGTTAAACAGATTTGTAAATCACTTCTATTAAAAAATCTTAAACCTTCCAGTACTTTTTAGGGGCTGTATACTAAAGAGAAATCCAAAAAACAAATGCATTTCCTCTGATGTCATGACCCTGGTGCTCTCTGCTAACCTCTGCTGTCCATTTTAGGAACTGTCCAGAGCAGCATATGTTTGCTATGGGGATTTTCTTCTGCTCTGGACAGTTCCTAAAATGGACAGTAGAGGTCAGAAGAGAGCACTGCAGCATCAGAAATAAATATATTGGCTGAATGACACATGACATGGAGGTGGGGAAAGCATAAGGAGCCCATGTAGTGTCTGAATGGCACAGCCTGGAGGTGGCTGAAGCAGGAGGATACCATATAGTGGCTGAATGGCACAGCAAGGAGGTAGCATGAAAAGTCCCCAAAGTGACCCTAATGCAAGGAATTTCTGAAACTGGGGACCAGCGCCTTAATTATGTTTTGCAGTATCCATGGCAGCATAATAAGAGAGCCTGGAGGTGGTAGCATCAGCATGAGGAGACCATAGAGCAGCACAATTATAGAACCTGGAGGTGGCAGCATCAGCATGAGAAGACCATAGAGTAGCACAATTAGAGAGCCTGGAGGTGGCAGCATCAGCATGAGGAGACCATATGGTGGCACAATGACAGTGCCAGGAGGTGGTAGCATCAGCATGAGGAGACGATATGGTGACACAATGACAGAGCATGGAGGTGGTAATATTAGCATGAGGAGACCATAGAGCAGCAGAATGAGAGAGCCTAGAGGTGGCAGCATCAGCATGAGGAGACCATATTGCGGCACAATGACAGCCTAGAGGTGGTAGCAATAACATTAGGAGACCGTAGACCAGCACAATGACAGAGCCTGGAGGTGGCAGCAGCATGAGGGCAATGCCAACTGAGGGTTGAGTGTGAGGAACCCACAGACTGTTGACTGGGGGTGTGGTATGTCACTTGAGATGAAGTGGATGACCGAGTGAACCGATCAATCACGGCTACTGGGTTGCTGGTTGTGACACGACTGCTAGCTGACACCGGGAGCTCAGACCTCTCGCTGCGACTCCGGCTGGCACACACCCCTACTCTGCTGCGACCTCTGCCTGCGCTTCATGAATTTAGGCTTCTGCCACTCCTCTGTGCACGTTCTGGCAATACTTTTCCTGACATACTTATTGAGTATATGAGGGGAGTACAATACACTTCACTACACTTAAAACAGTATTTGTCTAGAACAGCAGCAGGTGTGTACTATTTGCTGTCCTTTCACAGTATTTAGGCCCTTGACAGATTAACAAGTACAAAATAGTACGCTTCTTTGATGTAGGTATGCGGTATGCACTGATCAGGGCCAAAAAATGCGCTACAATACACCTAAAAAATCTGTATTTTTGTAAAATATCATCCGGTGAGTACTATTGCTTGTACTTTCATAGTACAACAGGTAGAATATGGTACACTACTTAGATGTAGGTATGTGGTATGCACGTATGAGGGCAAAAAAATGCGCTACAGTACACTTGGAAAATATATTTTCATAAAACAACAGCCAGTGATTACTTTTCCTTGGCCTTTCACTGTATGTAGGCTTGTTACAGATTAACAGGTACAAAAAAGTGCACTGCTTAGATGTAGGTATGTGGTTTGCACGTATGAGGGCAAAAAATTGCGCTACAGTACACTTGGAAAAAGTATTTTCACGAAACAACAGCCAGTGATTAGTTTTCCCTGGCCCTTCACTGTATGTAGGCTTGTTACAAATCAACAGGTACAAAAAAGTGCACTACTTAGATGTACGTATGTGGTATGCACGTATGAGGGGGAAAAATGCGCTACAGTACACTTGGAAAACTTATTTTCGTAAAAAACCAGCCGGTGAGTACTAGTGCTTGGATTTTCACAGTATGTAGGCCCTTAACAGATTAACAGGTACAAAATGGTACAATACTTTGATGTACATATGCAGTATCCACTGATGAGGGCAGAAAAATGTGCTACAATACGCATTAAAAACAGCCGGTGAGTACTATTGCTTGGACTTTAACAGTATTTAGGCCCTTGACAGATTAACAGGTACAATATGGTACATTACTTAGATGTAGGTATGTGGTATGCACGCATGAGGGTGAAAAAAGCACTACAGTACACTTGAAAAATGTTTTTTCATAAAACAACAGCCAGTGATTACTTTTCCCTGGCCTTTTTACTGTATGTAGGTGTGGTAGCCCTTGGGGGGGTATAGTGTAGTTGGAGTGTTGCTGTGTTGGAATATGAGGGGTTAATTTAACCCTTGTCACTCGTGACGCCAGGGTGTGGGTTAATACGCTGAGATAATTGCTAGGCCTATCGCCACCCTTCCCAGAAATGATAGGTGCGTGCAGAAATAAATGATTGTCCATGGCAGTGCTGAACTTGAACTTGCAGGAACTTTACTGATGAATTGCGGTACATTCAGTAACGGTAACAGTCTTAGTAACAGAGTCTATTATCAGCACGGCAGTGACTGACAGTTGCTTAGGACCGATAAGTTATCCTGAGATTAGTAGAATTAGGTTTTTGCAGAGATCCGCTGGATTTAGGGGTCTGTTTAGGTCCAGTGATCTTGCGGAGTAACAGGGAATTGAAGTAACTCACAGTTTTGGAATAATGGCCGTTGCCGCAAGGCTTTGGCCCAGTGGTTGCCGATGACAGCTGCGCAGATCCATCCTCATCAGCAGCCCACGAGGAAAGAGAGAGATTAATGGCCGCCGCTCCCTTATATGGGCAGGGCCGTTTTGGATTGGTCCATGTCAGCTGTCACTCACCGCTACAAAGCATGGTGGGTGATCACCTGACTATCTCCAAAGGTCCTAGAGTAAAAACCATAGAGTTCTGGAACGCATCACGTGACCCGCAGGTCCCGCGACACCAACAACCAGGTAAATATACTTTATATACCTATATACAATTAGAACTTGAATAAATTTAATTATTAAAGGGGTGACTAGGGGTTAACTATAGATGAGGATCCCACTGGTACCTAAGGACTCTGACTTTGGGGACCTCACCACAAGGTAACGGATGCAATCCGGTACCGGGCCACCACATAGGCTTGTTACAGATTAACAGGTACACAAAAGTGCACTACTTAGATGTAGGTATGTGATTTGCATGTATGAGGGCAGGAAAATGCACTACAGTACACTTGGAAAACATATTTTCATGAAACAACAGCCAGTGATTAGTTTTCCCTGGCCTTTCACTGTATGTATGCTTGTTACAGATTGACAGGTACAAAAAAGTGCACTACTTAGATGTAGGTATGTGATATGCATGTATGAGGGCAGGAAAATGCACTACAGTCCGCTGAAAAAACATATTTTTGCACAGCAGCAGGACACAACAGTGCAGCACCACAAAAAAAAAATTTGCACTCTGCCACAGAGTATTAAGAATGGTGTGAACTGCTGGTTATTATATGGTCTACAGACTAGTATAAGCAGCAGATGATTTCTTGTGGGAAAAAAAATACACTGAATTGCGTTAAAAAATCATTCATGCCTCCTGTGATACGGTTTATGAAGATAAGGCAGCTTGTTGCGAAAAGCTATCTGCCCCTCTCTGCTAAAATGCTGAATAAAGTGACTGGGAGGTTAATGGCTGGCTTAAAAATTCCTTCTCAGTGAGAACAAACACTGAACTGCACTGTTGTACTGACATGTGGATCTGCCATTTTAGGTGTCCTGGAGCCTGGAATGCTGTAAATTGGAGTTTAATGAAGTAATTTGCACGATAGAATGGCGGTGATATTCGCATTTGTTGCAAATCGAATAAATTCTGAAATCCAGAATTTGGGTTCGTCTGCTTCAATTCGCTCATATCTAATTTTTATTGTGTTGAACCTCATCTGCCACTTCCCAGCCCAAACCTCCAACCCATCCAGATCCATTTGTAACAGTGCACTGTCCTCTATAGTGTTTACCATGTTACAGAGTTTAGTCTCATCTGCAAAGATTGCTACTTTACAATTCAACCCCTCTACAAGGTCATTAATGAATATATTAATTAGGACAGGACGCCCGGCCTAGGGATACCTATCAGGTTATTAGTTGATTTTACCCTCAAGAGCAACACCAACAGAGTGAACTTACCCATAAACAAGTCCAGCTATTGGCCCTATTTACAAACTAGCCCTAACCAGCTGTAGTTCATTCTGACAAAAATAACATCTTCAGACTAGCATTGGAGGTAGACCAGCAGCAAGTTAAGGGGTAATTTCCTGTCCATGCAATTTTGTAAGAAGGACAAAAAAGAATTGTTTCAAACAACTTCCCTACCTTAATGGGGTACTCCACTGCACACATCTTGGATAAGATGTTAGATCGTGAGAGTCCCGCCGCTGGGGACCTCCTGCGATCTCCGGGCCAGCACTCCTGTCGTTCGGGGCATGGAGTGAACTCCATTCCATGCCCGCTGCAGGCCACCATGCCCCCTCAGTTCTAGTCTATGGGAGGAGGCATGACGGCTCTATACTAGCCATCATGCCACCTCCCATAGACATGAATGGAGGAGGCGTGGTGTGATGTCACGAACGTGGAAGCTGCATGCTTCCGTGTTCCGGACGCCGCAGCTGTCTGCCTGGAGATCCTTTGGATGGGGATAACATGTGTGCAGCGAAATACCCCTTTAAAATTCAATGTGATTAATTATAATATTTTATATTACTTAAAGGAGTACTCTGGTTCAGAGTATTCCTGCTCCGTCCTGCCCGGGCTGCAAAAAAAAATGAAAATGAACCATCTCTCACCTTCCTGGGTTCCCGCGGAGCGCCACTTCAGCTGATCGGTCCTCCGGTCCATCCTCTTCATACTTACGGGTGTAATGAAGCGTCACATGGAGCTCAGCCTATCGCCGGCCGAGGCAGAACATCGCGGCTGCCGGCGATAGGCTGAGCGCCATGTGACGCTTCGTTACACACGGAAGTATGAAGAGGATGGACCGGAGGACCGATCAGCTGTAGTGGCGCTCCGCAGGAACCCAGGAAGGTGAGAGATGGTTCATTTTCATTTTTTTTGCAGCCCGGGCAGGACGGAGCAGGAATACTCTGCACCAGAGTACTCCTTTAAAGGGGTATTCCAGGAATCAAAAAACAGGCCTTTTTTTCTTTCAAAGAATCAGGGCTTAGTATAAAATTTTACATTTAATTTCCAGGGTTTGGCATGGAGTAGAAAGGGTGGACAAATTATTTGGGGGGGGGGGGGCTAAGGATGCCCTAGCTGTTGTGGTCCACATTGGAACAATAGGATACATGGTAGGTGGAGGTCCCAATGCTAGTGCCATGCGCATCATAGGAAAGACAGCAGTATTTTTGGAAGTTAAAGTCTTAAAAGGAGACCTGTGGATGGAGAACAGTAGATAAGGAAATCCATGTGCTACAAATCAGCTGGGAAAACAAATGTACCATCATAATTCAAGACATCACATTACTGATGTTGAGTGTTGATGTCAGAGGTCAAGCGAGAGAAATGGGGGAGTTTGAGGCCTTGATACTGGAGGAACACATTGATGAAGCTGGCGTTCACTGAGACATGGATATCCTCCTCACATGACTGGGCTGTGAACTCTGTAATAGCGATCACAATATGGTTACTTTTGGTTTAAAATGTAGAAAACAAAGACATGTTCGGAGGGCAAAATACATTTTAAATTCAAAAAGGCAAATTTTCCTAAGCTAAGAGCTGCACTTCAGGACATAGACTCGATACCCCTATTGATGCACACTAAATAGCTATACAGTTAATCAACACTAAATAGCTATACAGTTAAATGTATTCTTATGAGGAACAAGTATAAACAATTAAAGACAAATCCACATGGCTGACAACTGATGTCAAAATGTCAATAAACAGCAAAATCAGCAAAAGAATAACAAATCAGAGGGGTCACCTTTACCCTTTAAATTGATGAACAGCTCAATAAAATCTGTAAAAAAAAATGCTATAAAAACAGCAAACATTTACAATAAAATGCAAGTGGTCAAAGAAAGCAAAACAATTTTTTTTTAAATCTATAAATTATGAGGAGAAAAAAATCAAGAAAAAAAAAACAGGAACAGAGCATAAAGGACTCCTAAATTATGATAATGGGGAGGTGGGGATCAAGAGAAGGCAGAGCTGCTGAAAAGTAATAAGAACAAACAATAAGATCACAATAGCATATGTGAACATATCGGTGCCATAAACTATAACATGCATGAACTATAACATTAATTAGATGTAGAAGGTTTCTTTTTCTAATGTTTTATTTTAGTCATCAAATGTATGATACAATATAATGAATGGAGAGAAAAAACTGTTAGCATATCGTTTCTTCAGCTGTCTTTGGTACAATAAACAGCAGTTTTTTGGTTGTGTATTGGTACAAAAGAAATCCACAAAACATCCACTTTTTAACTCAATACAAATGGCTGATTATACACACATGGTATAATTTAACAGCTGTTACTTTAGAAAAAAGGGTAAAAGATGGGACCAAAAACTGTGTGTGAACATAGCCTAAAGTCTGTGCTCTGGGCCACTTAAACTGCAGAGTTGGTCTCCCGCCTGTTTTGTGCAGAAAGACATCATTTAAGCTGGGCAGTACAGTTGTCAGTACAAACGTCGTAGCAAATGTACAACGTTCAAAGGTTGGACCCCACGTGATCTAACACTGATCCCCTATCTTTAGGATAGATTATACGTTTTGCTATCCCAGAGTTCACCTTTAAGGGACTTAAAGAGACTCTGTTACCTCCCCCAACTCCCCCCAACTAAAATCAAACGTAAATAGAATAAAATACACTGTTTCCAAATCTGTAATTTTAAACTTTCTAGTTATGTGCAATCCTCCACTGTAAGTCCACAAACGCAGGAGTGTTAGTGTATCTCTGAGCTAAGTAGTCCTCTTGATGCTCATCAGGCTCATTTTGCAGGCTTACAGAAAGATTAAAATGACAGATTTAAAATCAGTATCCTTTCACCTTTTTACTGATGACTGTAGTTTGGGGGGTGGGGGGTGGAGAAGACAAAGTCCCTTTAAATGGAATGAAATCTGTTTATCCCTTCAATCTATTTTCATCTTTAGAGTGTTCTTTTTCCATGGGATATCAATGCATAAATTATCGTGGTGACCTTGATCAGATCAGATCTCCTTGGATTATCAACTGAACAAGATTTGCTTATTTTATTTCCATAGCCAAGTGTTGTTTTTGGCTTTGATTTAATTCATTTTAAACTGACTTTTATCAGTTATGATTAGATTATCAGACTATATTACATAATTCAGGCCCCTTTGCATTTGAAATAAATGTGAATAGAGATAAGCTTTTTGTGCTCACCGCATAATCACCTCATGTCTGATGTGTAAGCAGATACTCTAGTAGTAGCTACAACAAAATTCTAGAATGAAAACATCAAGACACAGGTGCCACTGTATGTAATAATACCCTGTTTGTTAAGCTATTATTACATTTTGCAATGGCTATTCTGTTTTCTGATAGGTGATCCATAGCCCATGTCATACCAAGTATAAACTATAAAAACTCATGAGTTGCTCATTATCACTGGTGCGGAGGCAGCCATGGCCAACCTTGTCCTCTTCACTGGTAGGTGCATTAAAATACATTTACATAATAAACTTTGGGAAAAAAAACAGTATTTAGAAAATGATACTATAACAAACATGGTGGGGTCAGTGGATTATTCAGTATATGATACCTTTTAGAAAAAAATGGGGACTTACTTTTCTTTCACTCTTGTTGCTAGTTTTGTAGCTTCCAGATGCAACACATATTAATATGCTGTTTTCTATAACAAAGTAAAATAATAATTGTGTGGACATTGAGGCTTTTTTTCCTTAATAGTCATTTTTATCTTTAATATCATTAACTTATTGCAGTTAATTAAGTTATTGCAGTTAATCTGTTTACTTTGATAACGTGACTTTGTTATGTTACCCTCTGCTCCTTAATGTATCAATGAACAGTTATCAAAAATAAGATATGTGAAATATTATACATAATATATGTTATTACGTAATGAAGACATTTTTATTTGAAAATTACTTTATGCTACAAAACTAAGTTATAAATAATTTATGGTTTTCTTTTGTAGTACTGACGCTGACCCTGGGAGCTCAGATTGGTAAATTCCTTACTACACATATTTGTTTATACAACTTTTATTTTTATTTTTTTGCATACATTAAAGGTGTATTAAACTACATAATGTATCTTATTAGGTAAAAAGTGTCATCGTCACCACCTTCCAGCAGCCTGTACTTCCTTGTTCACTGTTCTCTGTAAATTTTCAGAAATATCCTCAATCTCTACATTCTCTAGCTAAATTGAAATAGAAAAAAACAGGCAAGGAAGATGAGTACAGAGAGGAAAGGTGCAGCAACATCTCTCCTTTAATGCTTGTGTAAGACTATGAATAGGAGAAGGGGAAGGATAGAGGATGGTGTTAAAGGGGTATTCCAGCACAATAAAACTTTGTAAACGTTGCTGGGGTGATGGTAGCAATAAACAAGAAGTCGTAATCACCTACCTAGCTCCTTGCTGGACTTCACTTCTGAGACGTGTTGTCTCAGCAGAACGCACCCACTCACTAACCTCAGCGGTATCTTACCTCTGTCAGTGAAGAAAGGAGTGGAGACCAGTGAGGAACCGGAAAGAGCTGCGGGGGACTGAAGTAGGTATGTATTACTTATTTCTTATTTTTACCAGCCACCCAGCAGTATATAAAAAATGTTTGCTTCTGTTGGAATTATGCTTTAAAGGGATGCGAGGAGAACTCCCACACATAGGTTAGGGTGCCCTGATCACACACCTTTTTACAGTTTCTTGATTTGTCCTCCCATTCATAAGATATGGCAGGTTATAATTTGCTTGACAATTCAGGGAGTATGAAAGACCTGAACATAATATTAATACTGGGAGTGAATATTAAGGGATGGATGGGATTATGCAGTCAGGGGGTGTATATTAGGCACACATGCTCTCCAATGTAAAACATTCACAGCCCTGACTGTTATTAAAATTTATTTCAGGGCACCCTAAATCAAATTTTTCCTAGTATGGACACAAGTCCTCTTCAAAGTCTCTTAGGTGAATGAGCCTTATGAACAAGTTTGAAGTATGCACTAGGAGCTTCTTTTATTTCACCAACGTGTTAGACTGCTACACAAATTGGAAAAATAATATGGTTACTTACACCATCCTGTTGTTATGTCCATAAATAAGACATTTTATCTCATACATAATGTGTTAATATAGTGTTTAATCCTTTTATTTAAATCTAATGTACATAGCTACAATTTGTTGTTCTTGTTTTGTTCATAGCTATATATAATAAATGTTGTAAATAACGACTTTTAACTCCATAATGATATTATTAATAGCATTACTCTTTCTCTGCTAAACATAGGCTCAGCTTATAAATTGGTATGCTATTTTACAAATTGGGCACAATATCGACCTGGACTTGGAAAATTTAACGCAAATAATATTGATCCATGCCTGTGTACACATCTAATCTATGCCTATGCTGGGATGTCCAACAACCAAATCACTGCCTCAGAATGGAACGATGTACAGCAATACAATGTTTTCAAAAGCCTAAAGAAGCAGTATGTACCGTCACTTTTTTACTTTTATGTCATGTGTAGAACCTAAGTACAGCTTGGTATTCATGGTAACTGGTTGACTGCATGGTG